>NC_085061.1:1605000-2290977 GCF_963662255.1 Cinclus cinclus | reverse complement strand
TTCATAAATTAATAGTCTGAATCTACAGTTTTGCATTTCTACATGTTTTAGTTCACAGTGGTGGAGCAGGTGGCAGTTTCCTCTGGGTTATGCTGAAAAATTGAGTCATGAAACCCCCCCAAAAACCCCCTGACTGTCCTCATTCTTTCCCGATGTTTGTTCTTTCCTGTAAGTCTAGCTCCTGTGTACCTGAGGGGTGGTGTTTGGAAGAGGAATTCCTGGTGGAAGTTAGGAAGTACTGGCCAAACTGAGTTGTTGAGGCTGGAAACCACTTTCTGCTTCTGCCTGGCATCTCCCTGATGGTGGCTTTTTGTTTTTGTTGTCAGTGGGTATGCGGCCGACGAAATCACACACTGCATTCGACCACAGGACATCAAGGAGAGGAGAGCTGTCATCATCCTCCGAAAGTAAGTGTTGAAGCCCTCCAGACAGAAAGATAAACGTGGATGTGGAATCATGATAGTTAAACACTTGAAAACTACCTTGCTTGTTAATTTGCTGGCTTGATTACACTTTGATTAGGTGTCACTCTGATGCTCGCTCATGTCTTGCTGTACCTGGCAGTGGAAGTGGCTGGAACCTGTTCCTGCAGGGTTCATCACTTCTTGGCTCTGTGAAGCAGCACTTCATTGTCATGTCAGGGATTGCAAGCCCTGCTGGTGCCCAGACTGGGTTTCCATGGCTCCAAACACCTGGGATATCAAACTCTGTTGTTTTGGGCTGTGTGTTCAGGTCTGGTTCTCTGGTCTGATACCCATGTGTGTGAATTACCTGGATGGTCTTTTGAAGTTGATGCTTGTGATGAAGAATGTCCTAGGAAGCAGAGAAAGCTTTCTTGGTATCATGGCTTTTGTTTCCTGGGGTGAGAGGAAGACACTGGCTTTGGAGGGAAACATGTAGAGAGTTCAATGCTCATTACAGAGCTTGTCCTTGGAGTCTGTGTTGGGAAGCCAAGCTTCTTAAGCTGTTTTAGAAAGGGGCTTCCTGTTCTCGAAGAGGAACATGGCATCTTGATGGCATTTCATCAATCGGTGCTTGTTCCTAAAGCTCTTAAGAAAATGGAGAAAAAATAAACTAACCCCACCTCAAAGTCCCCTGGTAAAACCTTTTCTGCCTAGAGATGTCCTCTCTCCTCAGTACCTTCTACTAGGAGACCCAGAAATGTGACTGCCACACATTGACCTCTGCTGACTGTGCCTCTGAAGGTGTTAGCAGTAATTCTGCAGTCAAGAAGCATTTTTGTAAATGAAAATACATAACTTTGAGTCCTGTAAACCCAGCCAAAAACGTGGGCATTGGTGGTTGTGGCCCAGGCTGGCATAAGGCTCACAGGCAAGCGGTCTGGATTCAGACAGGATGAGCTTTTGGATGGCTTAGTTGGTTTCAAAACAAGTCTGGCAACATTATGAGGATATGGCATAGAGCCAGTGGAGTGGAGTTGGACATCTGGTTAGAGAAACCCGTGGAATGAAGGCAGGAAAAACAGCAGCCCTGGGGCATTAGCCAAGCAAAATCAGCCCAGACCCAGGGAGGCAGGATGAGATGTGGCAGGAGATAGAGTGGGATGAAAGGCAGGCTGTAGCCAAACCACCCCACAGCTGGGTATGGCCACGTGAGGTTTGGGGAGAGAGGCTGTGATAAGAACTTACAGCTGGTGTGTTCATGGTGATGGAACAGCCAGGGAAAAGCAGCACAAGTGCTGACAAGGAGGCATCTCCAAGTCTTGTAGCTGCTTTGATTGGACTTTGGGAAAGAGAAGCTGCCTGTCCTAGGTTGTGGAGCAGTTGCCTGGAAAAGACAGACTCAGATAAATAAACTAAAGGTGCCCAAACTGGTGCAGGTATCAAATGTACCTGTTTAAACTGGCTCTGCCTCTTGCTTTCTCTGGCCTTGGTAAGCTCAGCATGTTGGGTTGTTTCAGTCAAGCCTGGCTGCCTTCAAAGTGCATCTGGGCAAGAAGGGACCTTAAACCTCACCTCGTTCCAACCTCTGCCATGGGCAAGGACACCTTCCACTAGACCAGGTTGCTCAGAGGTTGTTCAACCTGTGCTTCTCTGGGCAACCTGTGCCAGTGCTTCACTGCTCTCCGAGTAAAGGATTTCTCTCTAATATCTGAATCTTCCCTCTTTTAGTTTAAAACTCTTCCCTCTTGTCTTATGACCATCTCCCCATGTAAAATGTTGCTCTCTGTGTTTTTTATAAGTCCCCTTAAAGTCCTGTGAGGAGCAGTGAGGTCTCCCTGGTTGTACCCAGGTGACCTGGTGTGTTCCAGCTGAAGGTACAGAGCCTGTAGCTCTGCTGGCTTTGTTTGCTCATCCACCATGCTTTTTGGGGCCCAGTTTGCTTCATGTCAGAGCAGAAGTGTCTCTGCCTATCAGACAGAGCAGATAAAACCACACCAGGATTTTTCTCTTGAGGAAAGCATAAATCCCTTGGTAATTATTTCTGCGTAGCCTCTTCTACTGTGGTGAATCAGTGGCAATATTTGCCAAAGGCTTTGCTGTGATTGCTGGCAAATAGATTTTATTAATTACTGCTTATCCTCGGTTGGGGCAGCCACCTCCCCGTGTCCCCTGCGTGTCCCTGTGCCACGGATCATGGCACCAATGCCATTCCTGATCCCTGGATCCCTGGGATCATGCAACTTTGCCTGGAACAGGGTGTTGTGCAACCAGGAAAACAGCTGCTTCCGCTGCTGGCCTGTGAGCGCGAGAGGCTCAGGAGCAGCCAGCAGCCTTGTAAAACTCCTCTTCCTCTTTTTCATGGTGAGGATCAGCCCTGAGCTTTCCTGATCAGATCAGTTGGATCATCCCAGTTAGAGCTGGGATATTTAGCTCTGAATTCTGCCAGAGCCTGCTGGGTCCCAGACGTTTGAGTCTGGCTCTGCTCTTGTCTCTGCTCCGAGTGTATTTTCACTGACAGCAGTGGGGTTTTGCAGGATTCTCCAGAGCAGTGTGGTTACCAAGCAGGTCATAAACACTTCAGTACTCAGTGTTTCCTGTGTGTTGGATCACAGGGCTGCTGGGAGCCAGTGGAGTTTGGAAGTGCTTTGTGCCAGAGAAGGGGAGGAATGAATAAAATAAAATAAATCTCAGTTTATGAGATGCTGGGAGAGGTAATGTAGGAGGTGGGTATAGAAATGAGACCTATTGAACCAGGTCTTGAAAGCAGTTTTAGAGGCTTTTGCTGGCGTTCTGCTTTCACTCTCATAAATAGAGTTTCTCTATTTAAGGTAGGTAGGTACATCGTTCTCCATTTTAGTGTCACCTCTCCTTGTACCTGCCCAGAGAGATCATGGCTGGTGTTCCCTTGCAGTGTATCAGGGGTTGGTTTGTTTCAATTGCAGCCCCACAGCTGGGGTTGTATTTGAGAGGTATTTAAACCACCTCACTTGTCATGGGCAGGATCTGCAAGGCCTTTGGTGTTCAGGCTGGACTGGGTCCAGCCCTGGAGCTGAGAACAACTCAGGTTGACAGTGTGGACTAGCACAGGCTCCAGCCTGGCAGCTGCCTGTGGAAGTGTTCCTTGTTTCTGGCATGCTGGGCAAACTTAGGCTGCCATGGCCAGCTTTGCCTGTGCCAGGCTGGCATCACCCTGATTAGCTGAAGAGGCTCTCCCTGATGGCCGAGAACCTTGGCCAGCTGGACATGTTTCCTAAATGGAAGTTTAGATTGGGATTCTCCTGTGGAAACCTCCCTCAAGAGCTAAAGTTCAGCACTGGAGAGCAAGTAGTGGCTCTCCCCCTTCCTTTTTTTGCTGCCTCCTCCACCTGTGCATGGCTAGAGTCCTGTGACAGTTCTCTTTTGGAATGAGCTGTGCTTGCTTTCCAGCACAGCCTGAGTGTGTGCAGAGCTGCTGGAAGGGATGTGGTGCAGCTTCTGTTTGCTACACCTTCTCCTGACTGGTACTTCATTCAACTCTTTGCACCTCTTAGTCAAGCTGAGGAACACCTGACCCCTGGAGATCCGTGGGCAGGAGGGAGTTTCCAGGTGGAAGCAGTTATTACTGTTGCAGGTGATGGTGCTTTTGCAGGTGATGATGCTTTTGCAGGGCATTTCCCACCCAGGTGGCTTAACTGGAGCAGTGAGTTATTGCCAAGTGATTTCACGGGATTTCACAGCTGCTCCAGCACCTCTGCTGCTTATCCCACAGTTGGGGTTGCAGTGAACCCAGCACCTTTTGCATTTACTTTGTGCTTGTGTGTCCCTAAGCCAAGGCAGGATAAAAGGGAATGCCTTCAAACTGCCAGAGAGTATGTTTAAATTGGATATAAGAAAAAAATGCTTTCTTGTGAGGGTGCTGAGGCCCTGCCCAGAGAAGTTACAGCTGCCCCGTCATTGAAAGTGCCCAAGGCTAAAGTGGACAGGGCTTGGAGCAGTCTGGTCTAGTGGAAGGTATTCCTGCCTGTGGCAGTGTGTTGGAAATGAGATGATCTTTAACATCCCTTCCAACTTAAACCATTCTGTGATTCTCTGAAGCTTTTGGTACCACAAAGCTGCAGCTTGTTGTGCTGTGGAGTGTGGTATTCCTGCCTCTCCTCCCAAGCTCTGTGGTTGGGGTGGAGAGTTCTGCTTCAACACTGGTAATTCTATAGAAACTCCTTGCAAATTTTCTTCTCTTTAATCATTTGCAGAACAAGACTAGATGCACCTCGATTGGAAACAAAATCCCTGAGTAGCTCTGTGTTGCCACCAGGTTATAACTCTGACCGCCTGTCGGGAAGCAACCGGGACCAGATCCTGAAACCAAAGCGGTCCCATCGCAAAGCAGATCCTGATGCTGCCCACAGGTAGGATCATTTCTCCTAAGAGCAATGGTTGGGATGGTGTCAGTGAATCAGTGCATAGCTGAGGTCCCTGGCCTCAGAACGTAATTAAAACCATTCTGATTTGCACCTGCTAGGTGCTTTCTGCAATACCCTGATCTGTTTTATCAGAATGAGCTCTTTATATGTTCTTCCCAGACTTGTGGAGGCTGAGCTCTGGCTGTAAGCAGCTTACATTGTTTATCCTGTGAGTGGCATAATGAAGAAGCAATAGATTTGGCTGGCTTTTGATAATGCAGTCGTTCAGAACAATAGTTTCCCTGCAGCTAATCATTTTTGACCTCTATTGCCAAGCAACCTGTGCAGCTGCGTTAAACTATATTATGAAAGCAGTCCTGGGAGGGAACGTGAGGGTTTGCTATCTGGGAAAGGTTAAGGACTTCTTGGGAAGCTTTTCAGTCCTGTTTTGATTTCAGAGCTCCGTGTGTGTATTTTTGTGTGAGAAACCAGACTGTGTGGATGTTTAAGCCTGACCTTCAGGGAAGCTCCTTGCTGAGGTTTCAGACAAGCTTGAGCTCTGCAGCAAGGCTTCCCTTAAACCCCTTGGTGTGAGCACACTGATGGCTGTGAGTGATAGCCAGTCTACCAGCTGTCCTGCATATTCCAATTCCAAAGCTTCCTGAGGATCCAGATGGCATTCTCTGCACAGTGGGTACAGCCCAAAAGTTGATTTGGTCACAGGGCTTGGCTGCCGTGCGGTCCCAGCCCTGTTTGAACCTGTCCTGGAGGGAGGGGGGTAGGGATGGTTTTGTGAGCTGTGTTCATTCACCTGGACACAGGCTGGGAAGGTGGATGAAGATCTGAGGCTGGGCTGCAGATGCAGCTTCCCTGGGAGCACGCAGAGGGCTGGTGTCCGATTAGAGGAGCGATCATGCAGGACAAATGTGCACATCCATCAGAGCTGGTTTTCAGCCTGATGTGACCTTATCAGGCTGTGGGGGATGGCTTGCATAGGCTCCTGCAGCAGATGGGTGTGAAAAACATGTTTTTCTCTTTCTCTGGCCTCAGAGACTCTGGTATAACAGGTAATTCTCATAGGTATCACGGTGGGATCTCTCAGGGACCACTCGGATAAAGTAAGTGATGTGTGCAGCCCACCAACCCTGCTAGAAAGTGGTCAGAGGCAGCTCTGCTGAAATAACAATTACACTGTGCTAATATTTGAGATTTTTGGAGCTGTGGTTTGATCCTGCACCATAAGGAGCTCAGCTCTGTGCTCTAAACTCTGCTGCAGTACAGACAGACCCCTCTGCCCAAGGGATTTTTCTTGGGGCCAAGAGCTGCAAATTAAAAAATAGAGGTGACCGGAAGTGTTCCTGCTGGACGTAAAGGCCAAAGCTTGCTTTGGGAAAGGAAAGAACTGGCCCATCATAGCAAAGTTCTCAGCTCCCCTTGGGAGGTGCAACTTGGTGATCTGTTCCTGCTCTGCCAAGTACCCAGTGCTGGGAAAACAGGCAAAGCTATCACAGCAGGTAACCTGCAGGTAACATGCGGGAGGAGTGCCTGGATCCCTTTCTGGTGTGCTCTCATTCCTGTTCTCTCCCTCTCCACAGGCCACGGATTCTAGAAATGGATAAGGAGGAGAACAGGCGCTCAGTCCTCTTACCAAAACATAGAAGACGGAGCAACTTCAGCTCTGAGAACTATTGGCGAAGGTCTTACGAGTACACAGAGGACTGTGATGAGGAAGAGGAGGATGGCAGCCCTGCCAGGAAAGTCAAAATGAGGCGACACTGAGGATTGCACTTCCCAGGCTCCTGGAGCTGATGAGATTGGCCTCCAGTCTGTGAAAACTTTCTCCTCCCTCTGGCTATCTTCCATCTAGCTTCAGTTTTGGTTTTTCCTTTCAGGCTGAAGAGTAAACAGGAAGGATTTGGTTTTATGAATGGAGGAATGTTGAGACATACGTGAGGATGGAACATGTCCAGTGCACATGGTGTCCTGAGTCATGGGTCAAACAGGCATCTCTCCCTTAGGAAGCAGATAAAGTTATGCCAGGTTGTCTGTTGGGATTTCTTTTGAAAACACCAAAAAGTTCAACTGTTTCAAGAATTGTATTTTTGTTTGGTTGGTTAATTTTTTTTTTTTTTTTTTTTTTTTTTTGCTTTATCACTTTTCCTTTCCAGACGTTCTAAATATGATGTTTGACCCCAGGAGCTGAAATTCTGTGGTGGGCTCATATTCCTTGTTTCCCCAAAGGGCTCCTTGGTCCCTTGGTCTTTTCTTACCTGGTGGTTGTCGGGTCTGTTTGAAGGGTGCCCTGCAGTAACTGGAAGTTTGAAACTTTGCAGACCCCTCTTGCTGCGATCGATTTCAAAGGGTTTAGGACATTTCTGTTGCACTTTAGTGTTTTAAATGCCGTAGGTTTCCTTTCCAGACCCTTTTCCCAAGCCAGCGTGGGCTCACAGCCCTGTGTCCCTGCACTGCCCTCTCCAAGAAGAATGTACTAGAGCTCTGGTTTCTCAGTGCTGGTCTGACTGGGGCTGTGCTGTGGTTGAGGAGGAAGGAAGCTGGTCCAGCATTTTCCTGAGATCCATATTGGAATCTCAGGGCTGCTGAGTGAGGGATCACACTGAGCACGTGCTGCTTCCCAGAGCTGGGGATAGCAAAGAGGAGTAGGAGACGCTGTGCTTGTGAGGGCTTGTGCCTTGGGACCCCTGTGAAGAGCCCTTCTCCACTGCCCCTTCCAGGTGGAGAGAGCTGAGTTGGTGCAGCATTCCTGGTCCCATCCCAAGGGACCAGCTGCACTCTCAGGGAGCAGAAACAGGAGCTGTTTTGGCCTTGGGGGAGCCAAGCAGCTCTGTCCCCTCCGAGGCTGGCTCTGGGAGCGGGGACACTGCAGGGTTCAAGTTTGGCCCCAGTTCAGTGCATGCAGCACTGAAGTTGCCTGCTTTCTCCTGGCTTATTCCTGCCTGTGTTCCTGGGGTAGGGAGTTTTCTGGTTGCTCCAGGAAATGCTGAGAAGAATCAGGCATTCAGCCCTGTGGAGTTGTGTTAGAGCATCTGCCATCATCATCCTCTTCTCCCACCTGGTTTGCATTAGCCCAGACCAAAGCCTTGGTGTTTGCAAAGTTTGGGGCCCAACGCCATATTTAGAGCTGTACTTTTATGAAAACTTCCTCCAGTTGATTCTTTGAACCCAAGTGTTGGCAGTTGTAAGGAGTAGTCTTATTTTTAAATTTTTACTGCTTTGCCCTCCCTCCAGTTGTAGTTTTTCTTAGTGTTGTGTCCCCCATACACTTCATGGTCTGCACGCTTGGCAATAAAAAGATGTAATATATTTTGAAACCCGTTTGCTGCTGTCTTGGGGGGGGCTCCTGGTATAAAGCAACCACCTAGGCGTTGTTCCCTGCACCATTGGTCGAGGACATTTGCTGACATCGGGATCCCACTGTCCTTTCCCTTCCCTGCTGATTTTCACCTGGTGTTGGGGTTCTGCTCAGGCTGGATCTGCTCAGTGCTGGCCTGTGGAGGTGTTGGTCAGGTTCCACAGTGCCTGTCTCTGATTATCCAATGGTTTTCCTGGTGAGAGCCCCCACTGGCTCTGTGCTGAGACACAGCCTCTGAAGGAACATGTTTTGCCAGTCCAGTGATCCAAAAGTTTGTGTTTCTGCCACTTGTAAGACCTTGAAAATGCTGTTTTCAGACCACATGTAGCATTTGAAGCGATGTTCCTCATCCTCCCAGCTTTCTGCTGTGAATCCAGGCCAGCTCTTGGCTACAAACCCCATGTTCTGGAAAGCTTGGCATTCCCCTGATAGCAAAACTGCATGCAGGGAGCAGAGATCCCTTCTCCTGCTGATGGCTTTGTCTTTCTGGATCCATCCTGGCCATGCCCCATGCCCGTTGTGCTGCTGGGCTCTGCTGTGGGTGCAGATAGTGACAGAGGTTGCTTCCAGAGGTCTTTGCTCTCCCCTTCTGGCTCCCACTTTTATCCCTACCTCTCCAATATGATGTTGACTCAGAATGAAGCTGAAGCAGCCAGCCTTTCCCCAGCTGCTTCCCAGAGCAGGACTTAATGGGATGAGGCTGTGGCTCTGTCTCTGGACATCCTGAGGTCTTACCTCTAGCCTGGTCCCAGCCATCAACTCATCCCAATCCTTGTGCAGGCTGTACGTGTGCAAGTTTCCTTTCCCAGCTTGTTTTGGTATTCCTGCATGTCCTGTTCAGGAGCTTTTTTCCCTCCTTCCCTCTTCCCATCCATTCAATGGGTCAGAACTGGCAGCCATGGCAGTGGGGGGACAGCAGGAGCTCCTCTCCAGCCACGATCTGCTCTTGGTTTTTAACCTGACTGGTTGGGGCTTGGCACCTTGGAGAAAGAAGGGAGCAGGATGCAGGTGGGCAGAACCCGCAGCATCCCTCAGGAGAGGAGTCCCCAGCGTGCAGGCAGGACCATCTTCGCACTTGTACAGACATTTTCTATAGACACGGATGTATATGTGTAGATAACATGGTTTTTTAACTCTTTTGCACTGAACAACATCAGAGTGAAACCTGGATTCAAAACTAGAAGACATTTTTCACATGGATCCAGAGGTCTGGATCCTTCCTGTAACCTGTCTGGTTGAAACTGTGGCTCAGAATTCCTGGTTTTCTCTGTTGGGCTCCACACAGGCATCAGGTCAGGCTGGTGGCATGGAGCAGGGAGTGGGGTGAACTCCAGTTTGGAGGCAAAACTTCTCCCATCTGCCCCCCAGGCTGGGCTCATGCACAGCCCTGACCCCGTTGGCTTTGTTGTGTGTCTGATCTGGTTGTGTGGTCCAGCCTCTCCATCCACCCACAGCGTGTACGTGCTCAGCCCCAATCTGGGAGCTACATCCAGTGTGACAATCCATGTGCCCACAGCCCAGACCAGGAGAACTGTCTTTCCTAAGGAAGGGGGAAGAAGGCGGGGTTCATCCCTGCTTTTCTGTAAAGAACAGGAGGAATTTGGGTTACTGTTACCGTATCTCGAGAAGGGTCAGTGGTGGAATTATTCAAGCCCATGGATCAAAACAGCTGCTAGGCTTTGAGGAGGGCTCTAGGAAGGGGTAGGGGGCTGGGGTCTAGACCCCCACCAGCAGCAAAGAGTTTTTACCTGCCAAAAGTGTTCCCTTTCCTTGTTGGGAGGAGAAACATTCAGCTGAGAAATGTCTCTGCTCCTTCCCCTGCCCACACTTAGAAGTTCTGGCTGACTTTAATTTTTGTTTTTTAAAAGATTCTAATTTTTTTTGTTACCAATAAAAATAAAAATTAAAAAAAAAAATAAAGAAAGTGGCAATATTTTTTTCTGTAAGCTTTTCCTAGGAAAAAGCGTGGTTTGTAACAAAGTTGTACAGTTCTGAAGTTTGAGATACGAGAAGTACTGTGTGAAACGCTGTAAATGGGGCAGAGATTATTTTATGTACAGTCTGACATGGGGGAATCTTTTAATTCCGGTTGATTCTTAGGAAGAATTTGGTTCTTCACTGTCAGGGTTTGGAATTTCATGGTTTCATTTTTTTTTCTTGTATAGATTGCTGCATTAATTGAATAAAAGCAGAAAGCATCACTTGGCCTGGCTGTGTGGTATTACTGGGGGACAGAATGTGCCTTGATTCCCCCTGGCAGGAATGAGGTGGTTGGGAGCAGGGAACTGGTTCTAAATAAAGGGAGTCACCAGCTCCCTGGAGACAGGGTGGCCAAATGTGGTGGCTGTGCTTCCTGAGCTGTCCTAGAAAGCAGGGACAGGGATCTTTGCCTTCCTCCTCTTCCTGCCAGCATCCTGTGCTTCAGCCTTGCGGTGAGCCCCCCATCCTCCTGCAAGAGGGAGATGGTGGGATGGGTGTGAGGTAACAGAGGTCTTCTCCCTCTCTTCTTTCTTTCCTGCTCTTCTCCCTTCTCTCTCTTATCTTCCTCTCACCCTCCTCCTGTTTGTCATCTCCTCTCCCTCTTCTCTTCATGCCTCTTTATCTCTTATTCTCTTCTGCCTCTCCTCCCCTTTTCACTACCCCCTTCTTGCTCCTCTTTGTTCTCCTTCTTCCTCCTCTGAATTCTTCCTCCTTTTCTGCCTCCTCAGAGCAGACCCACATGTGGCACCAGCCTCTCCACCCTCATTCCCCAGAGCTGTCCCTGCGGTCCAGGCCCCTCCTGAACCATCCATGACCCCACA
Source organism: Cinclus cinclus (assembly GCF_963662255.1). Classification (NCBI taxonomy): domain Eukaryota; kingdom Metazoa; phylum Chordata; class Aves; order Passeriformes; family Cinclidae; genus Cinclus; species Cinclus cinclus. The sequence goes on along the minus strand of NC_085061.1, from coordinate 2,280,023 downwards.
CCCCATCACGGGGGCATCTTTCCCTGCTCCCCCCCAGGCTGTTTTCCACCCCAAAACCCTGCGTCACCCCGGTGCCACATCTCGGCAGGGCCGGGGTTAGTCAGCAGGGAGGGGAAGCCATGCCCTGCCCGGGGTGAGTCACCCCAAAACTGGGTGCAGGCTAGGTTGCTCCCCCTCCCACCTTGGGATGATGCCATGGGGAGAGTGGGGAACAACATTCTCAGGGCCCTGGCGGGAATAATGAGTCGCCAGCCGGGAATGAGCCTCAAATGCTAATTCTGTGAGCCAGCAGGATGCTCCAGGCCTGGTAGCCGGGGCGCCGCCATGTTGATGCACCCCATGGCTGTGGGGCACACGATGAGATCCTGAATTCACGACACCTCATGTTTGCAGGGCTTTGTGACCACGATGAGCAGGCTTTGGGTGTCCTCACTGTCCCTAACTATGCCCACAAGGGGGAAAAACACCGAAAGGAGAGGATTTTAAAAATAACATAAATAAATCCAGCGCAGAGGGCGTTGAGTTTTAGGACTACATCTCCAATCGGCCACCGCGGCGGCGCAGGCGCAGCACGACTGGGCGGGGCCGCGGCGCGCGGCGCGAGTTGCCGCGCGGTGATTGGCAGGCGGAGCTGTCCGTCTGGCTTCCGCCCCGCCCCCGCCGCGGCGGTGCCTGCCCGGGCTCGGCGGGCGCGAGCACCGGGACCCCGCGCCGGCACCGGGGACCCCGCACCAGCACCGCGCCCCCTGCCGGACCCGCCCCGCCCCGCTCCCCGGCCCCACCACCGCCACCGCCGCCCCGGGACCGGCCCCGGGACCGCCGGCCGCGCCCGCCCCGCCCGGTACCGCGCCACCGCCGCCGCCGCCACCGCCGGCCCAACCATGATGAAGTTTCGGTTCCGGCGGCAGGGTGCCGACCCGCACCGCGACCGCATCCGCCACGACCTCTTCGCCTTCAGCAAGGTGCGTTTGGGGCGAGCGGGGGGCGCGGCGGTGGATCCCGGGGGGGGGGGCGGCGGCGACCACCGGGAGGCACCGGGAGTGCCGGGCAGGGTGCGGCGTGCGGGTTGCCCCCCGGTGGCGCGGGGCTCTGGTATCCCGGCGGGATGCTGCCCGCGAGGAGGCGAGCAGCGTGCGGGGCACCGCCCCCCGGGACCGGCTGAACCCCCGGGAGAGCCGCACACCGGGACCTGCCCGCTCCCGGGGAAGGGGCACGCAGAAAGGGCAGGGCTGCTTTGCCGGGGGACCCCGCGACGGGCTGCTGGGCCGCCCGGGAGGATGCACCCCCGGGGAGGTGGGTACCGGGAGCCCCGGGTGCGGGATGCATCTCGGGGTGCCGACCGGGGGGCTGCGCTCCTCCCCGTACGGTGCAGGGGGGCACTCCGGGAGAGGATGCGACCCCCTCACCAGCGCGACATCCCTGTCCCCAGCCCCTCTTAGGTAGGATTCCCTGGAACGCCCCGGTTCCCGTGCTCCCCCTGTCCCGTGGATTCCCCAGGCCTCGCTCACGGGCGTTTTGGGGTGACCCGTGAACCCACACCCTGTCTGGCCTTGGAGCATCCCTGGCTGTATTCCCCATGTGGGGCTCAGCCCCTCACCCCAGTCCCCCCAGGGGTGGGATACTGGGGAGCTGGACCCCCTGTGTCAGCAGGAAGGGCTGTGCCAATGACCCCCGGGGCTTGGGGTTCCCTGGCACCCCAAAGATGTGACTCTGGGGAAACATGAGAAGTCAGCACTTGTCCCCCTCGTCCCTTCGGGTTTTCCCACTTGCCCCTCTCATTTGAGGTGGGAGAGACCCCCAAGGTCATCAAACAACCCTGGTGCAACCCCACAAACCCTGGGGTGCCAGACCCTTCCCTCGGGACATCGAGCTGTGCCAGCGGGTACCCACCTGGGACTTAGTGCCCTGAACGGCCGTGGCATTGGGGCAGGAGATCACCAGCAGTGGCCCCTGGATGAGCCCAAACCGTGTCCATCGTTCGGCAGCATCCTGGCACTGCTGCGGGGGTCTTGCCCAACTCGGTGGGGACGTTGCCGTGCACCGGAGGGACCCCTCCAGGCTGTCCCACAGCGGGACCGGGCTGCGAGGTGCCGGGATGTGCAGTGGTGAGGGGTCAGAGCCAGCTCCCACTGCCTAGCACAGCCCTGACCCCCCAACTCACTGCCGGGGTGCAAGGCTCAGCCTAGCCAGAGCCCCGCTGGTTTTGGGGAGCACGGTCCCACGGCCGGATCCTTCCCAAACGAGTGCCTAGGGTGGCACTGGGTTTGTGCCAGTGGGATATCCTGGGGGGAGACTGAGGAGAGTCCCTCTCCGGCCGTCCCAGCTCTGGGGCCGCTGGCTGCCCACCTGCCTCCCATTAACGGTTGTTTTTCCTCCCGAGCTCCAGATCTGCCTGGGATTTGCTGTAATTTGGCCGGGAGCGCGCCTTGGCCGGCCGGCATTGCCTGCCGGATGCGGCCCCGCTGCGGGCGGGAGCGGGGGCTGCGGGTGGGGGGGCTGAGCCGGGTCTCCCTTTGGTACTGGGAGTGCTGGGGAACTGGGACAGCGCTTTTTGGGGAATCTTTGCCGGTGTTGGTTTCTGGCCCGAAGCATCACTGTGGTGTCCCTGTGCTGCTGCTGTCCCAGCTCTTCCCTCCAGCGCGGCGTGCATCCCGGGGGATTCAGTATGACCCTGCGTGGGTCCGCACCCACGAGCATCCACTTGGACGTGTTGGGAGCCACTTGGATGGGCCGGGACGCCTTGGATGGGCTGGGGACGTTTTCACGCTCCTGATGGTGTCCCCTGGGAGGGGAGCAGGAGCTGGGGTGACAGCGGCTGCCGCCAGCGGGTGCGGAAAGCCGCCCCGCTGCGCCTCTCGGATGCCCCAGACAAAGGGAGCAGGTCAGGATCCGGCCAGTCTGGCTCCGGCGGCCTCCGTATCGTCTGATCGCGCCGTCGCTGCTCAGCCGAGCTGCCCTCGGGAGCCCTGCGGTCCCCTCGCCGCGGGCCGGGGCGGTGGGTGCCCCCCGCGTCCCCCCCGCTGCCGGGGCAGCCCCTCCCCAGCCGGCGAGCCCGGGCACGCCGGACGGCCGGGACTTCCTTGGGAAGGTGCCCGCGGGCGACACGCGGCTCCGGCGGGGACGTCCCTGGCGCTGGCGGGTCCCGCTCGCCTGGTTCTGCTGCCCGGCACCGGGGACGCCCGGTGATGTCGCAGTGGGGGTCCCGCTCACCTCTCCTGGGGTTTCCTCACCTCGGGGGTTTGGAGCAGGGGGGTCCCATCCCCAAAGTGCTGGCGGGTGATGGGACAGCTTGTTAAAGGTCAGACCTACCCCGGCCCGTGGTGTGGCTGTTGGGCCGGGTTTTGCCGTGCTGGGTGGCAATGGGGTGAGGAGTGATGTCTCCCTTCCCGAAGACCCTCCTTGGTGACGCTGGGGGACACAAGAGCATCATCGTGATCCCCTGTCGCAGGGGTGATGCTCAGGCTGGAATCGGAGCTTTGGGGGTGAGGGGCGGCTGTGGAAGGTTTGGGGGTGTCAGAGGTGGAGGGTCCCGCTCTGACCTGCCTGTCCCCACGGCAGACGGTGGAGCACGGCTTCCCGAGCCAGCCCAGCGCCCTGGCCTACGACCCCGTCCTGCGTGTGATGGCCATCGGCACCAAGGCGGGAGCCGTCAAGCTGTATCCTTTTCCTCCCCCATGAGGAGGAGGTAAGGACCTCCCGGACCCTCCCGCACTCACTCCTCTGGCTGTCCCCATCCCGGAGAATGCTTGGAGACGTGGCCGTGCTGCTTCTGGCCCATCCGGCAGCCCCCACTCGGCTGACGTCCATCCCTCCGTCCAGCTGTGCTGCAGCTGGGCCAGGCGGCGAGGGGGCGGCTGGAGGAAACCCCCACCTCGCCCAAAACACCGGGGGAGAGGGGAGGGCAAAGGGGCTCGTGGGGGGCATCCCAAGTGGGGTTCCTTCCTACTGTTACCCCGCTTATCCCGGGGGGTATCCTGTCCATCCCCCGGGGGGCTCAGCGGGGGCTCTGGCCGGGGAGAGGGGCTACGGTGGGCGCGGAGCCCGGTCCCGGGTGGGGGGCCGAAGCGGGGGACGCCGAGCGGGGCCGGCCGGGCTTTGTTGGCGGCAGCGTGCAGGGAGACTTCAGAGGGCTGCTGGCCGGCGGCCAGGGCTGGATACGGCCCGGGCTCGGGGGGCCCCGCGCCGCAGGAATGCGGGGTGGGGGCGCGGGGGCGGCTGCGCCCGCAGCGGGGTCGGGGTGTGGGGGGCTGGCCGCACTCCCCATCCCCCAGGCCGGCGGCTCGCTGCCTCCCGAGCACAAAGATGGCGTGTTTTGTTCTGCCGGGGCCGCCCGGGTGCCAGCCAGCCCGGCCGCGACGTCGCCGGCCGCCCCACTCGCCCGCCCGGCCCGCGGTGCTAGTCCCAGCTGAGCTCCCCCCATCCCAGCACCGCGGGGATGAGGTTGCGGGGGGCTGCGGTGCCCTGAACATCCTCTGCAGAGATGGTTTTGGGGTGGTACCCCGTGCCTATACGGCCCCGCTCTGGCTGCCGGCAAAAAGATGCTTCTGGAGGTTGGCGGTGCCGGGGAATCCGGGACCAGGCGAGGCAGCAGCCGGAGCTGGCCTGACTGGCGTTACTGGTTAGTGGGGGCACCCCTGGGTGCTCCCCGGCCGGGCTGGGTGGATCTACTTGCAGATAGCCTGGCATCGAGGGGCAGCCAGCGCCTGGGGGGGCTCTTGGGGCAGCTGGGGGTCCCTGTACTTGGACCCCCATCCCGCATGCTGGTGACCCCGGTGTGCCCGAGCCACTTGCCCTTGAGGGCTCTCAGTTTGTGGCACTATTTTGGGTGGGGAAAGACCCCAGAATGAGCAAGAATGGGTGGCATCCCCCATCCATGTATCAGCAAGAGCCCTCTGCGTGCTCTCCGCTTCATTCCCATGCCCTGTTGCCTGCTCTCCCCAAAACTCCGTGGCTGTCACCTGGCTCTGCTGGCTCAGTTGTGTCCAGCACTGCCAGACAGCTCCTGCCTGTCCAGCCGGGCAGAGCCACCAGGCTGGTTCCCTGTGCCGAGGGCACCAGAAGGCAGCCAGGGGCAAGGACCCCCAGCACACAGCACGCCCAGATGTGGCTGCACAGTGCACCGGTGACACCGGGCTGGGGGGGGAGCAGCTGGCCAGGTCTGGGGGTGCTGGGGATGCCAGGCCGGGGTGCTCCGCGCGGTGCTGGAGTCGCCGTGCGGGTCCCGCCGCGGTTCCTGCCGAGCGGCGTTGCCGAAGGAGCCGGGACCAGTCGGGTGAGTGAGGCTGTGCCGGCGCATGCCGAACCCCACCCCGGCACTGCTGGTGCGTGCCGGGGCTCCCGGCGCCTCTTGCGCACCCACCCCAGCTGTGCTTGCTGGCCGCGGTCTGGCCGGGGACATCCCGGTGGGATGTGGTTGATGGATCCCAGCCTGACCTGCAGTGTCCCAGCTGGAGGTGCTTGGTAGATCCCAGGCTGATTCAGAGTGTCCTGGTTGGAGTTGGAGGTTTTTGGTGGATTCTGCATGGGGATGGTGGTACCAAAGCCGGCTCTGGCATGGATGCTCTGCCCTGACTGTCCTGGGGACAGGGGGCTAAATTGGTTTTACAGGCAGAACTGTGACCTGAGGGAATTCGGAGGGTCCTGAGCTTTGCTGGGGAAGAGAGTGGGGTGGGGGGTTGTACCCTCGTTGTTTCTTTGACGGCCCCCCCCCAGATATGGCGCACCGGGTGTGGAGCTGACAGGCCTGCACAAGGAGACGGCCACTGTCACCCAGCTGCATTTCCTTCCTGGCCAGGTACGTGGGTGTCCCGGGGCGGGGAGAGAAACCTGGCAGCAGCCCCCTAGCACCTCACACACCCCCCTGTCATCCCGTCCATCCGCAGGGCTGGCTCCTCTCGCTGCTGGATGACAACACGCTGCACCTGTGGGAGGTGTGCCAGAAGGAGGGCTGCTCCCACCTGGAAGAGACCCGAAGCTTTGGCCTCCCAGGACGCCCAGGGTCCGGCAGCGCTAAGTACTTGCCTGGGGGGGTCGGAGCAGCTCCCCCGCGGGGCTGCGGCCGAAGGGATGCTGCTGCCAGCTGGGAATGGTGTGTGGGAGGGAGGGAGGGATGCTGGCCAAGCCCTTCTCCGTGATGGTAGTTTTCCCCACTGGGATGCTCCTCTGATCCCAACTGAAATGCTCAGTGTAGGGAACAGCTCTGGACTTTTTATGGTGCTGGTAGGGCTCGGGGGTGATTAATGGCTCTAATTGCTGTCAGCACTGAGGCTGTCCTTGTCCTCCTAAATTCAGGGAGATGGGAATGAAGGGGTGGAGCAGGGGAGGTCTGGAGTCTCTTTGATGCTCCTCCAGGCCCAACACGGTGTTGAGGCAACCTCTGTTCCCCTCCAGCTGCTCCCCTGGCATCACACGGGTGACGGTGGTCCTGCCAATGGCTGCTGGTGCCATGGTCTGCCTGGGCACTGAGGGTGGTGCCGTGTACTTTGTCACCCTGCCCACCCTGACGCTGCTGGAGGACAAAACCCTCTTCCCAGATGAAATCCTGCAGAGGTGAGATACCTGTAGGCCCCATGCTCCATCCCTAGCACCTCCAGCCCCGCTCTGACCCCCTGTGCATGTCCCTCCGCAGTGTCCCCGATGACTACCGCTGTGGGAAGGCGCTGGGACCTGTGGAATCCATCCAGGAGCACCCACGTAATGGCAGCCAGCTCCTGATCGGATACAGCCGGGGGCTGGTGGTCCTGTGGGAGCAGAGCACTCGTGCTGTCAAGCATCTCTTCCTGGGGAACCAGGTACTGGGGCTATCCTGGGGCTGGTGGGGCTGTGGCCCTGTGTGTGTGTGTCCTCATTCGAGTGCTGAGCCCCCCGTTTGCCCCTGCAGCAGCTGGAGAGCCTGGCCTGGGAGCAGAGCGGGAAGAACATCGTCAGCTCCCACAGTGACGGTGGCTACATGGTGTGGGCAGTGAGTGGCCCTGGCCAGAGGATCCAGCAGCCCACCATGTCCACCATCCCCTACGGTACAGGACGGGGGGCTGGGAGGGCTCTGGAGTTGGGAGCTGATCCCCCCCCCCCCGCCCCATCCCAGTGCTACAATGACAGTATTGGTGTCTTCGTTTCAGGGCCATTTCCTTGCAAAGCCATCAGCAAAATCCTCTGGCGAACCTGCGAGTCAGGGTAGGTGGGTGGGACGTGGGCACAGGGGGCACTTGGGGGTCCAGGGTCTGATGGCAGCTGCTTCATCCCACCCAGGAACCCCTTCATCATCTTCAGTGGGGGGATGCCACGGGCCAGCTATGGTGACAGGCACTGTGTCAGCGTGCTGCAGGGCCAGACCTTGGCCACGCTCGACTTCACCTCCCGGGTCATTGACTTCTTCACAGTGCAGAGCGCGGAGGTGCCCGAGGGAGGTACGTCCTGCCAGGGTCATCCCAAGGAGTGGGTGATGGTGTGGGGTTCTCCACATGCAGTAGCTATCTCCCTCTCCCCAGGATCTGAGAACCCCCGAGCCCTCGTGGTGCTGGTGGAGGAGGAGCTGGTGGCCATTGACCTGCAGACACAGGGCTGGCCCACCATACCTGCTCCATACCTGGCACCTCTCCACTCCTCTGCCATCACCTGCTCCTGCCATGTCTCCAATGTGCCCCTCAAGCTCTGGGAGAGGATCGTCAGTGTGGGAGAGCAGCAGAGCCCCCGGCAATCCTCTGCGGTCAGTGAAGGGGATGGTGGGGAGGGGTCCTGCTGAGCCCCTTCCAGCATGGCGCAACTGGCTTCATCCCTTCCTCCATCCCCTCTCCATCCTTCCCTCCAGGCTTGGCCCATTGATGGGGGAAAGAACCTGGCCCAGGAGCCCACACAGAGGGGGCTTCTCCTCACCGGGTGAGCATACTGGCAGCAGGGAGGGGGCCTGGGAAGCCCAGAATGTGGGGGGAGACACATCCACACCTATTCCTGCGGTGAAAGAGTGGGATGGGATGGTGGTGGCATCCACTCCCTCTTTTTGGGTGGGCTGCCCCTGCTTGTTCTGGCTGGACACGAGTGTGTCACCCGCTGCTGTCCCCCGTTGTCCCCCCCCGTGTGGCACGGTGGCTGCCAGCACACAGGCAGCTCTTGTTAGCCGGGCAGATGTCAGGGCCCCGCGCTGACAGGACACCCCCGCCCAGGCACGAGGACGGCACGGTGCGGTTCTGGGATGCCTCGGGAGTCTCCCTGAAGCCCCTCTACAAGCTGGGCACCGCCAACATCTTCCAGACAGACTGTGAGCACAACGACAGCCTCAACCAGGCAGGCGAGGAGGAGTGGCCTCCATTCCGCAAGGTGAGGTCCCCTGGGCAGGGTGACACTACCATGGACATCAGCACCCTCCCGGCTCTGCCAGCACCGGAGGGAGCAAACCCAGAGCTGGGCACGGGAGATGCACCTGCCGGAGCCATCCCGGCTGCGCCCCGGGGACGTGTCCCCTGGCTCAGGGCACAGCTGCTGTGTGACGCACTGTGGGGACACAAGGGACACTTGTTCCGTGGGTCCCGTCCCGTGGGTCTGCCCCAGCATGAGGGAAAGAGCCAAGGGGGTGTGTGGGGACAGACTTTTCCTGGGCGTGATGCCCAGAGTGGCCCGTGTGCCACAGCTGGTGGAAGGATGTGGGGGTGCAGGGGGGGCTGCCCCACAGCTGCGTGTGGGGTCCTGGCTGTCCCTTCAGCTGTCCCCTCTTGCAGGTGGGCTGCTTTGATCCCTACAGTGATGACCCACGCCTGGGCGTGCAGAAGATCGCGCTCTGCAAGTACACGGCCAAGATGGTGGTGGCTGGCACGGCGGGGCAGGTACGGTGGCAAGGACAGAGCAGGGGCTGCCAAGCACCTCTTGGCTCCCCCACAGCATGAGGGGGCTACAGACCCTGCGGACCCCCGTGGTTGTCCTTGAAGGGCTCCTACCCTGGATTTACCCAGTGTCCAATGTGTCCCCTTGTCTCTGATTGTCCCTGCAGGTGCTGGTGATGGAGCTGAGCGACGAGAAGTCGGAGCACGCCGTCAGCGTGGCCACTGTGGACCTGCTGCAGGACCGTGAGGGTTTCACCTGGAAGGGCCACGACCGGCTGGCCCCCCGGAATGGGCCCCTCCACTTCCCCGCCGGCTTCCAGCCCAGCGTGCTGGTGCAGTGCGTGCCCCCCGCCGCCGTCACCGCCGTCACCCTCCACTCCGAGTGGAACCTCGTGGCCTTTGGCACCAGCCACGGGTTTGGACTCTTCGACTACTACCGGCGCAACCCCGTGCTGGCCAGGTATTGGGGGCACCTCGGTGCTGGGGACTCTCTGGAGTGACGTGGTGGGTGCTGAGCAGCGTCGGTTCCCGCAGGTGTACGCTGCACCCCAACGACTCGCTGGCCATGGAGGGGCCCCTGTCCCGCGTGAAGTCCCTCAAGAAGTCCCTGCGTCAGTCCTTCCGCCGCATCCGCAAGAGCCGCGTGTCGGGCAAGAAGAGGCTCAACGCCAGCAGCCCCTCCAGCAAGGTGGGCAGGGCGCGGGGGCCACCGTGGCTGCTCCCATCCCCACCGAGCAAGGACTGACCCCGTGTCCCCTCCCCAGGTGCAGGAGGCCAACGCGCAGCTGGCAGAGCAGGCGGGTCCCCCCGAGGTGGAGATGACGCCGGTGCAGCGGCGGATCGAGCCTCGCTCGGCCGATGATTCGCTTTCGGGGGTCGTGCGGTGCCTCTACTTTGCCGACACCTTCCTCCGTGACGGTGAGACCCCCCTCCCTCCCCGGGAAAAGCTCCCAAGCTGGGTCAGTGGGGAGGAGGCTCTGACACTGCTGCACCCTCACAGCTGCCCACCACGGCCCCACCATGTGGGCAGGGACCAACTCCGGGTCGGTGTTCGCCTATGCCCTGGAGGTGCCGTCGCAGGAGAAGTTCTCGGAGAGGGCGGTGGAGGCGGTGCTGGGGAAGGAGATCCAGCTGATGCACCGGGCACCGGTGGTGGCCATTGCGGTGCTGGACGGGCGGGGGAACCCCCTGCCCGAGCCCTACGAGGTGTCTCGGGACCTGGCCAAGGCCCCTGACATGCAGGGCAGCCACTCCATGCTCATCTCCTCCGAGGAACAGTTCAAGGTGAGAGTGGGGCTCGGTGTCCCGCTGTGGTAGAGATGGGACACAAAATGTCCTGTGTCCTCTTTGGATGTCCTCATCACCCAGGGACTGGAGGTGACCAGTCAGGTTTTGGGGGCATTCCTATGCCTGTTTTAGGGTGGTGAATGCAGGGGGAAAGTGCCTCCCTAAACCCTACAGGTTCCTCTTCCCTGAGCCTGGCTTCTCCTGCCCCACCAGGTGTTCACACTGCCCAAAGTGAGTGCCAAGACCAAGTTCAAGCTGACAGCACACGAGGGCTGCCGGGTGCGGAAGGTGGCCCTGGTGAGCCTGGCCAGCGCTGGCTCTGAGGAGCGGCTGGAAAACTGCCTGGCCTGTCTCACCAACCTGGGGGACATCCACATCTTCACCGTGCCCAGCCTGCGGCCCCAGGTCCACTACAGCTGCATCCGTAAGGAGGACATCAGTGGCATTGCCTCCTGCGTCTTCACCAAGCACGGCCAAGGTGAGGACACCAGGTGACATCTGTGTCAATGGGACGTTGACCTCACCTGCAGCTCTCTGGGGGATGCCTGAGGCTTGTTGTTGTCCCTGCTGTAGGTTTCTATCTAATTTCACCATCTGAGTTTGAGCGCTTCTCGCTGAGTGCCAGGAATGTGACAGAGCCACTGTGCCGGCTGGAGGTTGCCCGGCTCCAGGACACCTCCTGCCTCAGGTGGGCTGTCTCAGGGGTGTGGGGAGCTTTGCTATGGTGGAATCCCTGTACACCCACCCCATAACACTGGTTCTGGCCATAACTTCTCCCCGTTTCCTTCCAGCAACAGCTCAACGGTGACACCGAAGCTGCCACAGGCAAATGGCACCCATGTCCCACGTGGCTCCGAGGGCCAGCACTCCCCTTCAGACAGTGACCGTGAGTGACCACCCTGTCCCTGCACTCAGTGTCCCATAGCCCTGTGTCCTGGTTGTCCCCAATCCTTCCTGTCCCATGACTCTCCAGGGTCCCCTGTGGAGCATCCGGCTGCCTTCTCGCCCGGCCCCATCGACTCCCCCAACAGCAGCATGGAGAACCCGCTGGACATCACTGGGGACATCACCGTGGAGGAAGTGAAGGATTTCCTAGCGTGAGTGGGGTGGGAATGGGGTGAGCGGTGCTCAGGGGCCATGGCAGTGCCTCTCAACCTGCTCTGCCCCAGGTCCTCGGAGGAAGCGGAGCAGAACCTGAGGAACGCCAGCGAGGACGAGGCCCGGCCCACGGGGATCCTCATCAAGTGAGGTCTGTGAGGAGCTGGTGGTCCCTGGGCTGGGGGTGGGATTTAGATCTGGTACCCCAGCGCAGTGCCCTGACTTGCTGATCCATCACGGGAGGATGGAGTTGTGGTCCTTGGGGCTCGTAGAGGAGGGGTAGGTAGGAGCAGAGGGCAGAACGCCTCTCCTGAGCCCCACCAACTCCTCCTGAGGAGCTGCCTCACCCACAGGCATCGCCGGCCTCCCTGACCCATCTCAGTGCTCGGATTCCCGGGATGCGCGACTCGACTGGACCCCCGCGCCCCCTTCCCATGTAACGTAGACTCGCCTCCTCTCTAACATCTGTGCCCCGGCTCCGGCACTCCCCACACACCTCCCTGCCCAGCTGCTGGCCCCGGACCCCCTTGGGCTCCCGTGCTGGGGCCATGGGCCACAAACTCTTCCCGGGGAAGATAAGTTCCTTTTTTGTACACGGTCGAGTGTCACTGTCCCCACTGCTCCAGAGCCCCCTTCCTGGGGGATGCTGCTGCTTCCCTGGCTCCACGGGGAGGGCTGGGGCTTGTGGATCCCTCCTTGTCCCCTGGTTTTGGTCCCTTGGGGCAGTGGGGGGTCAGAAGCCCCCGGGCACAGCCCCCCCATACCCTGGTCTGTGTTTACATGCCCGGCTCCCTGCAGTTTACAGCCCCGTTCCCTGCCTGCCAGGAGGCTCTGGCTGCCACACAGGGACTGTTCCCAGGAATCCCCTGGCTCCCAGGTGGGCAGCAGAAGCCTTGAGCAGCCCGAGGAGGGGCACGGTGGGGGGGGTCACAGGTGGCCTTTTTCTCTTAGTGGCTTCTCCAAGGGCTATTCTCCGGCTGGGCTCTGTGCCTGCTGCTCCTTTCTGACACTAATTCCTGCCACCGGGTGGGTTTGTGATGGGATCACGCTGTGAAATTACGCAACGGCTCCTGGTCCCTGTTGGTGCTGGGGGGCAGATGAGGCTGCCCCAGCCTCCTCCTGCCCCAGGCTGGGCTGCCCCACCCTGGGGGTCTCACTGTGCCAAATCCCCTCTGAGCTCCGAGCTTGGTCTCGTCCTCCTGGGGGGCTGTGGTGATGCTGGCTCTGTCTCTCGGCCCATGATGGCTGTTCCCACGGGGCTCAGCTGGCTCCTGCCCCTCTCCTTTTGGGGACCTGTGGCCCCCCCGGGCTCTCTTGCGGTACGTGTGTGGCTGGGGGGGTTCGGGCTCTGTTGCTGCCGGCTGAGGCCGGGGCTGTAGCGTCCCTGGTAGAACCCCCCCCCCCTCCCCAAACCTCTTTTTTTTTTTTTTTTTTTTTTTTTTTTTTGGTAAGATGAATTTAGCATTGTTTAGTTATTAAAAATACTGGTTTTTAATATTGAAAATAAAGCATTTAATATCAACTGCCTAGGCTGCAGGTGTTTGCTGAGCCTTGGAGCCAGGTGAGTGCTGCGGTTGCCCTGAGCTGCAGAGGGGCATGATCAAGGTTGGGGGTGACCCCATTTGGGAATGAGCCAGAGCCTGGGCCAGCGTCGAGGTGAGAAGTACAGCCTTTATTGATATGATCCAGATGGGCAGATCCCTGCTGGGGGTTCATCCCCCAGGACAGCAGGAACCACTGTAAGGCTCAAGGTTAAGAGCCCCTCACTCCCCCCAGCTCGCCTTAGCGAAGCATCCTCCCACCCAAACTGGGAATCACTCCTGTCCCCCAGTCACAGGGGGAGCTGGGCACTGGTTTGAGGCAGCAGCATCCCCAAGCAGGGTGTGACAGGGGCCCACACCACCCTGTATGCCCCCCCAGGAAGGGAAGGGGCTGAGCTGGGCCCCGTGCTGAGAGGAGGGGGGACAGAGGGACAGCCCCAGTGATCCCACAGGCCCCAGCTCGGGGGAAAGCGGCTCCAGGCTGAGCCTGGCGTTGGCAGCAGCGTGGGGTGCCGGGGTCTGGCAGTGCCAGGGGGCAGTGCCTGGGGTGCCCCCAGCCCTTAGGTGGGCGGCTTGCGGAACACGCTCCAGGCGTGGAAGCAGCGGGTGAAGGGCCAGGGCTCGTTGCCTTTCCGCACCAGCCGGAGCTTGCGGGGGTGTGTGGGGTCCTTGGAGCGCATGTGCTGGATGTACACCTGGAGCAGAGCATTGCTGTGGGGGTCCTGGCCCTCGCCCACCCCCAGGGTTGGTATTCCCCAGCCCAGAGCTCTGCACCACTCAGATCAGGGCCTTGAGGGGAGAAAGAAGTGCCCAAATCTTCCCCCACACAATCCCAGCATAGAGTGAGGTCTTACCTGGCATGCCTTGAGGCTCAGCTTGATCTCCACCTGGCTGGTCTGGGTGCCCACCCACATGTAGACCTGCAGAAAGGATCAGCAGCTGGGCTCAGACCAGAGGCACTGGAAGATCTGGGCTCAGGACAGCCTCATGTCCTCAGCTCACCTCCCGCCCATTGTCTAGCAGCATGATGTCATCATCAGCCAGGTCATCCTGGCAGAAATCTGAGCACTTTTCTGACACAGAGAAATAACCTTTCTCATTGGAGCATCTGCAGGGAGATGGAGAGGGACAGCATCAGGTATGAGCTTCTTAGGACTTGGCTCATGTAGAGGGAAGAGATGTGACGGAGCAGCTCTTTTGGCTGGTTGGTTCCCAAGGGGGATGGGCTCCGTGGGAGGAAGGGAAGCAGCACAGATTGGAGCCAGTGCCCACCTGAAGAGCCGTGAGTGCTTCATGTAGTCGGCATCTTCATCGTAGGGCTTCTGGCCCCCAATACCCACCCAGAAGAAGTTTTCAGGTTCTTCTCCCTCGTTGATGACCTGAAAGGGCAGGAACAAGGCTGAGTCTGGCCTGGATGGTCACTGTCACCCAGGTAAGATAGCACTAAAACCCTGCTCACCTGTTTGCTGTAGGAATCATCAAACATCTGGTTCATGATGTCCTCAGCCAGTTTGGCCTCGTCAGGGTCAGCCGCCCGGCCCACCCAGGTGTAGACGATGCCCTGGTTGTCTGTGCTCTCAAAGGGCACCTGGGGGACAGTGGAGTCAGGGCTGCCCAGGGGGGCAGGAGGGCACCCCAGTAGCCCTGAGGATGCTCAGCCACCAGCAGTACCTTGAGGATGAAGCAGAACTCAGAGTTGAGCAGAGCAGCATCCGTGTTGATCTGAATGCACCTGGAGATAGAGCCCCCAAGCCACAAATCAGTGGGAGACCCGGCAGCTATGCCCACCAGCAGGAATCCCACCTGGATCTGGCACCCATGGGTGCTGCCTGGCACAGAGCAGCCCTGGGGCACTGACCTGGTGCAGAGGGCCCCACCATTGGTGCGGATGTGGTACAGGCTGGGCTGGGGAGTGCTGACCCGGTCCTTCCGCTTGCCCCGGTGGATCACAAACCTCCTCTTGAAGTGTGACAGGAACTTGGGGTTCTCCTGCTGCTGGGTCATGCGCACCACCTGGACAGGGCTGGGTGTCAGAAGGGACATAGGGGACTTCCCAAACACAGCTGAACCCCCCCCCCCCCTGCCAGCTTCCATCCCTGCTGCTGTCCCCGGCCTCAGCCTGAGGGGCAGATGGGGGATGGGGAAGAAGAGAGGCATAACTGGGGCACCCGTGTCACCCCCATACTGTGTCACCTCCAGCTTGCCACGGAAGTGACTCTCAAATTTCTTCTGGAGGCTGAAGGTGAAGGTGAGCCAGCCCATGTTGGAGGCCTCCCGGCCCTGCCAGAAGTAGACGATGCACTGGGAGTCTTCCTCAGGCTGCTTCTCCTCCTCTTCCTCCTCACCCTCCTCTTCCCCTTTGCCTTCACCCTTCTTCTTTTTCTCCTCGTCCTCCTCATACTCCACTGGCACCCAGTACCTGAGGGCAGAAACAGGGAGTGATAGGGATGGGACGATCGGGAGGACTGGGTAGGGAGGCTGGGGACAAAGTGGTCCAGCAGCTCCTGAGAGGGGACAAGCCAGGTGTCACCTGCACAGGAAGACATAGCAATCATGGGTGTGGAAGTGGCCGAACTCCTCCTCAGGCAGGCGAGTGAATTTCTTGCCCTCCAGCACGAAGCCCTCCATGCCATCCAGGTCCTCATTCCACTCCTCCATCAGCTGCTCTGCCTGTGGCCCCATGTGCTCCGTCAGCCCCCCAGCTCCTCCTTTAGCTCCCGGCCTCACGCCATGGGGGATTCATGGGGGTCCCCAGCCCTACCTCGCTGAGGGGCATGGGGGGCTGGCGGGGCAGGAAGAGCGCAGTGAGGTCAGCCTTCATCTGGTCCTTCTTCTCAGCGTCCTTGCGGACCTTTCCAGCCAGGCCGCCATCCTGCAGCACTGTCTCGGCATTCCGGGTGTAATCCACGCGCAGGACATCATCCCAGTTCTTGAACTTGGACTTGAACACCTACATCACAGAATAGTTAAGGCTGGAAAAGACCTTTGAGATCATCAGGTTGAAGCTGTGACCGATCCCAACCTCATCAACCAGACCAGAGCACCGGGTGCTACCTCCAGTCATTCCTTGAACACCTCCTGATGTTCAAGGTGTAAACCGGGGAGGAGGTAACAGACCCTCGGCCACAGCCCCCTCCCAGGCACCCTGCACCCATCTGGGGGGACCACGCCCTACCTGGCACTCGGTCCCCTCCAGGTTCCTGGTGACCATGGCGTGCTTGGGCCGGTGCAGCATCGTGCACAGCTCCTGGCTCAGCTTCAGCGCCGCCGCCCGCACCAGTCGCGACGACTTCCTCCCAATCCAGATGAAGACATCAGACCAGCAGTCCAGGATGTACACGCTCTTGGTGTCCAGCAGGCTCTGCAGCTGAGGGCACCAGTGAAGAGGGGGTCAGGTACCTGCAGGTCTTCCCAGCTGGAAAACATCCTCCCTGCTCCTGACAGAGCAGAACATCCCCCAGCCAGGCACTGCTGGCTGAACCTCCCTCTCCCAGGGCACAGCTGGAGGCAGAAGGGGCATGAAACCAGTCTCACTGGTCAGACTGGGAGAACCTCTCCACCCTATCCTACCAGGCGCATCTCTGGCATCAGATCAGCCTTCAGCCTCTTCTTGTGCTCCACAGAGAGCTTGTAGTTGATCTGGGGAAGCTCCAGGTAGCCCAGACCAAGGCCAACCTGCAGAGGGGATGGAGACAGAGGTGAGTGGGGGCTGCAGGACATGAGCAGGGCTGGTGCTCCTATGGATGCAGCTCCCCACCTTGTACAGCTTGGGCTTGTGGGGCTGGAAGTCATCAGGGACACAGGGTCGGATCTCCTCAGGTTGCCCCCCTAGCACGTCCCAGAATTCAGGGGTCTCCTGGCCCTGGGTGAGCAGTGTGATCTCAGCCTTGCCCTTCCGCTCATTCTTGTTGATCTTCTCAGCAAACAGCCTGCAGCAGGAGCACGTGAGACGGCAGCTGGGCTTCCCACACCCCCGGCATCCCCACCAGCCCTACCTGGCCTTGGTGGTGCTGCTCAGCGTGGCCCGACTCCCACGCCACACCAGGAGGTCAAGGCCATGGTCCAAGAGGAAAACAAACCTGGTGGAGAGAGGTGAGGTGAGAGGAGTCAGGAGAGAATAGGGTGTGCTAAGCATCCTCCCCATCCTGGGGGTCCCTGCAGGGCACCAAGGGGGGTTTGAACCCATATTCTGGTAGAAAGGTGCTGGTATAGCCCATTTGCACCACAGAACTGAAGCTATCATGTCTCAGGTGGACCCTGCTGAATCTTCTGCAAGGACCCTCTGTCCCCTGGCCACTCACCGGGGGTCCAGCGATGTCCCTTTCAGTGCCACCGGCTCCAGCTTGACATTCTTCTTCCCATAGACACGGTAGAGCCTGGGGAAGGGACAGCCATGGTGGGACATGGGGTACTGCCTGCCCCACACATCCCCCCAGCCCCTGTCCCCAGCTGTACCTGGTGACATACTGCGTGTCCTCAACGGTGAAGAAACCGCTGGCCGTACCACCCTCGATGTAGGAGATGTCATTGTCGAAGACCTGGGGGCAGGGAGGGGGGTGAGGGTGGGACAGGAGGGGTTGGGGATTACAGGGGAGCTGGGGGTTGGCCTCACCTGAAGGAACTCTTCACTTTCATCCCCCATCTCCTCCCGGATGCTGCGGCACTCAGCTCCCAGGTAGTTGCGGAGGTTGACGGCATGGATGGCAGAACAGGCCTTTTTGTCCAGCGTGGCCTCCTGCCCAATCCAGTAGTAGATCTCCCAATTCAGGGAGCCATTTTCATCCAGGAAGGTCTGGGAAGGACAAGGGTGTGAGATGGGATGGCTACAGCTCCGGGCAGGGCATGTGGGGACCCTTGGTCCTCCCCAGGTACCTTGAGTACGATGTAGCAGTCGGCTTCGTAGAACTTGCCGTGAAAAGCCTCGTCCACCAGCGTGGGCACGAAGTTCTCGATCTGCCAGACACAGAGGCCGGGCAGCTGTCCCACGTCCTCGCTGAAGAACTCCGAGTAGTCCAGCTGTGGCTTCTCCAGGCCCTGGTCCCAGCGCCGTGTCTTCAGGTCTGGTGCCTTTGCCTCCCCACTCTCCTGTGAGACAGACCAGCTCAAATTAGGGACACCGGAAACCTGCTGGCACCCAAAGTAGGCCAGGGGCATTGTGATTCCCTCAGGGCCACTCCCCTACCCCAGATCCTACCTCTATCTTCTTATTCTTCTCCTGGGCCACGTCTGACATTCCCTTCAGCACCTGCTTGGCCTGGTCATCCTGGGCAGAGTCCTTGCGTCGCCGGAGCCGCATCTTGCGGGCCAGCGGGTCCTTGGTGCTGCTCCCTGGGGACACGGGGACGGGGTGAGAGCCAGCCACGCCACCTGTGGGGCACCTTGCAGAGCAGGACTCGTTTCCCAGCCTCTCCCAGGGCTGTGCCAAGGCAGGAAATGTGTGCCCTCATCCCTACACACGTACCCGCGGCAGCGGCGGCGACGGTGGCGGGGGAGGCTCCGGCCAGGCGGAGCTGGTTCTGCAGGGAGAAGTCGATGTTGTACCACTCCGAGGATCGATCCGCTGGCTTTGGGGGCATCACCAGGTTGGGGTTCTCACGCACGT
The DNA here is from genome assembly GCF_963662255.1 of Cinclus cinclus. Lineage (NCBI taxonomy): Eukaryota > Metazoa > Chordata > Aves > Passeriformes > Cinclidae > Cinclus > Cinclus cinclus. The sequence goes on along the minus strand of NC_085061.1, from coordinate 2,261,682 downwards.
CCAGGATCTGCCAAGCAGGGCACAGAGACCTCGGTGAAGTACATGCTCACAGGCACATTTGAGAGTGTGACATGGGATGGAGACCTCCAGGGCGCTCCAGGCTTCAGTGAGATGAGGAGATACGGAAGGAGCCCAGAATCCACAGCCTGCCTGGGCTGAACCATGTGGCAGATTGCAGGTATCGGCCCTGAGCTCCTCTGCCCTCACCTCATCCAGCCCACCCTCCAGCCCTGGGATCCCAGGGAGATGCTGGGGCTCTGGTGGAGCCAGCCCAAGGCAGAGAGGTTCTGGGTGCCCACCTCCACATCTGTTAGGAAGTGGATGGCCTCTGGCAGTGTCACCAGGCGGTTCTTGTTAAGCACCAACTTCCTCAGCTTGGAGCACCTGTGGGACAGTGATGCTGATGACAGGCCAACCCAGGGTAACCTGTGACCACACCACCTCTGTGTTCCCTCTTGGGGACACGGCAGATCCAGTTGTGCATTCCTTACCTGCACAGGCTCTCGGGGATGAGCTCCAGGTTGTTGTTGGCTGCCATGAACTCCTCAAGGTTGGTGAGCTTGCCAATGCCTGTGGGGATCCCATCAAAGTCCAGCTTGTTGGAGTTCAGATATATCTTCTTCAGCTTGGTCAGCTTACAGATGGCCGACTGGGGAAGGGGGAGATGGTGGGGTGAGTGAGAACCATGGAAACATGAGCAGGGATGGCATGTAAGGGCAGGGACATACAGGTAAGGAGGTGAGCTGGTTGCGGGACAGGTTGAGGGTCTCCAGCTGGGTCCACTGGTCGATGCAGAGGGACAGCTCTGTGATCTGGTTGCTGCTGAGGTTGAGGCGCCGCAGGCTGCCCAGGGTGTAGAGACACTCGGGGACCCGGCTGAGGTCATTGCAGGACAGGTCCACATCTGGGGAAAGAGACAACAGTGTGACACTACCAGCCAGACCGACACTAGGGCTGGGAGAGCCCCTGGAGGGCTCTGTGGGGCTGGATGGTCCGGCCCTACCTGCCAGGTTCACCAGGCTCTCGAGGCTGGTGGGCAGGTTGCTCTGCGTGCGCTGGGTGTTGCGGAGGTGCAGGGTCTGCAGGGCCGTCATTGCTGGGAGCTGCCTGCAGACCAGGGAGAGGCACAGGGCAGAGAGAGCGTCAGGATGGAGCAGGAAAATCAGTGCCAGACCAGCAGCCAGCCTGGGGAGCAGGGCTGTACCGGAGCTGTGCGTGCAGGAGGGGGTTGTTGTTGAGGATGAGGGTCTGCAGGTGCACCAGGCGCCTCATCTGTGGTGGGAGACTCTCCAGCTTGTTGTCACTCAGGTCCAGGTAAAGCAGGTCGGTCAGGTTGATGAAGAGCTGGTTGGGGATGGTGTCGATGCTGCAGGGATATGGGGAAATTCAGGACTGCCTAGGACCTGCACCAGCTCTGGCTGTCCCTCAAGGAAGGGCAGGGAGCAGGACCCAGAGCAAAGTGTGCAAAATAGAGACGGTCATGGCCAGGAGGGGGAAGTAGTCACTCTAGTCTGGACCAACCTGTTGTGGCCAAGGTTAAGGACCAGCATGTTCTTGGCATTCTCCAGCTCCCTGGGACACTCTGTGAGCTGGTTGTAGCTCAGGTCCTGGGAAAATGGGAGCACAAAGCAGCTGTCACCCTCTGCCCCACACCCAAACCTGAGGACTGGGGGGCATCTCCAGAGCCACAGCAGGAGCTGGACCAGCACACAGGGAAGCCAGGGAACCCATCCATGGCATCAGGCTTTAAAGGAGGCATTGCCAGAGGGTCATCCTGCTGACAGCCAGCTTCCCTGGAGCTCAGCCAAGGGCTTGGGACTGGTGCTCCCAAAGAGCCACCAAGGTGGAGGAATGGGATCCAGGAGTCTGAGCTAGCTCTTGCATCAGCTGAGGAGTGTCTGCACCCACCAACACTGAGAGGTCATCCAGCTGGAAGATGTCATCAGGGACTCCTGAGTTCTTCAGGCTGTTTGCACGAGCCACAATTGCCTGCAAAGGGGAGAGAGGCAGGAATGCAGCTGCCTGCTGAGACCCCAGGGTGCCCAGGTACAATCCTCATGTGCCCTCAGATCCCAGAGGTGCCTGGGGACCCCTGAGGCAGGAGGGGGACACTCACCCGGAGGCAGGGCAGGCCAGAGAGTTCTCCATGGAGCGTGGTGAGGCTGTTGTGACTCACAGAGAGGTGTTCCTGCAGGGAAGCCCCAAAGAAGCCCCACTGAGCAGAGAGAGAAGCTGGGGCTGTGCAGGGCAAGGGTTGGAGGCTCACTGATGTGGAAGCACCTCCATCCCAGGAGAGCTGGGGACTTGTGAATCCCTGTCACACACAGGGCTGCTGGGACACTCCCAGTCCCAAACTGGTTGGCTGGCCCAGTGTGCCTGCACTGCCTCCACACCCCTCATTCCTTGGGGTAGCTCTGGCTGGACACCTCAGCCCTGCTGTAGGGTTTGGGGTGCTCTGGGATGCCACTGGGCTGGCCCACACAGTCCCTGTGCAAACAGATCCCAGTCCTTGGAAATGCCTCTCACTGGAAACGGGCAGATGTGGGTACTGCTGGGGTAGGAGGAATTTTCCTGGGGAAATGTTTTCCTCTGAGCATCACCAGGCCCAGCTGTTGCCTGCTCAGGAACATAAGGAATTGACATGCTGTGGGTGGGATGCCAGGATTTCAGTCTTGCTGTGGCCCCTGAGCACCAGGCAGGGCTGGCAGAAGTGCAGCTCCGAGCGGCAGAGAGGGATTCCCTGCACCTGGAGCAGGGATGGGGATTTCTGGCAGCATTTAAAGCCCCAAGTTTGTCTGACACTGTCAGGATGAGGTCCCTGATGTGATTTGGACATCACCAAAGCCAAGCTGAGCCATGACTCCACCCATGGCCTGGTAGAGCTGCCCAAAAAACAAAGCCAGGCAGCTGCCAGTTCCTGCTCTTTATATACTTTAGCAAACGAGGAGGTAAAAAAAAGCCCCAAAACCCCTTGATTCTCTCCATTGTGACCATCACCCTTCCCTTCTGCTACAGGGCAGAAGATCTAAGCATGGTTTTTAATCTGGTTTTCTAGGGAAACAAGGTGAAACTGAGTACAAGTCCATCCCAACCCACTCCTGACAGCTCCTGCATTTCATTTCAACGACACGTTGTAGCTCAGTACTATTATTAGACACTGGAACATCTGCTGCTGAGCCACAAGGCTGGCATGGAACAGGCTCCCCTCGGATCCAACAGCCTCAGTGGGACAGGGGAGCCCCATTCCATCCCAAACACGGGGCTCACCAGCTTCTGGAGGGCAGCGAGCTCCTCGGGCAGGTAACAGAGCCCTGTGCGGTTCAGCTTCAGCCAGCGCAGGCTCGTCATCGCCTTCACATGCTCTGGGAAGTATCCGCCCTGGAGAGGAGGAGGAGGGTGAGGAAACCACCTGTCCCATGGGATGAGGATCTGGGGACTTCAGTCTAATTGATGCTCTGTGGTCATGGCAGGTTTGGCACCGAGCAGACCTATGGGACTGGGAGCTGTAGGGTCATGGTGACCCAGTCCTAAGGGACTGGGAGCTGTGGGGATTTGGATTACCCAATAAAATTATCCCAGTCCCATAAAACTAGGAACTAGAGGGCTGGGTTATCCCAGCCCTAGGGGACTGGGAGCTGGCAGACAGGGATTGATTATTCCTATGGGATTGGACCTGGGAGCCATGGAGACCCAGTCCCATAGGACTGGGAGCTGGGATCGCCCAGTCCTGTGGGAGTGGGAGCTGGGATCACCCAGTCCTGTGGGAGTGGGAGCTGGGATCGCCCAGTCTGTGGGAGTGGAAGCTGGAGGCTCATGGGGAACACCTCTCTCTCTGGGGCGGGGTTGCTCAACCATAGCGGCTTGATGGTGGTCAGGGTTCGCCCAACCCCGCAGTGCCCACAGGGACGGGACCGGGACTGCCCCAGGTCACCCACCCCGGGCGGGGCCGGCACCGGGATTCCCCCGCCCCGGAGGCCGAGCCAGGCCTGACAACCCCGCGGGACCCGGGCCCATCGGGGCCCTGTGGACCGGGCTCTCCCCCGCTCCCGCTCCCCCGCACCTTGAAGTCGTTGCCGCTGAGATCGACGCCGCGGACGAAGGGCAGGACGCCGGTGGCCGCCATGGCGGAAGGGCGGAGGGACCCAGCGGTGGCACCGCGCCCCGACAGGCCCCGCCCCTCCCGCTTTCCCCGCCCCCGGACCCGCCCCGGCCGTGACGCACACCGGGATTGGGCGGGGCCGGGCTCTACTTCCGCGCGCGGGTGGGCGGGGCCGCGCCGCCCCCCCATTGGCTGGGGCCTGGCTGGGGCCGCGCCGGCCCCGGGCCGGTCCCGATCTCGGTGCCGGTCCCGGTCCCGGTCCCGGTCCCGTACCGGGTTCTGGTTCCGGTACCGCCTCCCCTCGGTCAGTGGGGACGGGAGGGAATCCCTTCCCGCGGTACCGCCCCAGCGCCGCCAGTGCCCCGCGAGGCTTTGCGGTAGGGCCGGGTGAGGAGCGGGTGACCCTTCCATGGCGTGTCCATTCCTTCTCCGGAATGCCCCTTCCTTCCCTGGGGTGTCCCTTCCCGGGCGTGCCCGTTCGCTGGGGTGTCCCTTCCTTCCCTACAATGCCTCTTCCCTCCCTGGGGTGTCCCTTCCCTGCTGTGTCCCTTCCCCGGTTGACCCTTGCTCCTTCGCCGCACCCTGGTGTCCCGTCGGCGGCGGGAGCCTTTGTCCCGGAGGAAAACGGACCAGCGGAACCCTTTGTTCCCCGAACCCTCCCGCTCTGCGGCTGTGCCTGTCCCGGGGAGACAGATTTCCCCCCCCCCCCCCAGCCCGGGGTGACACTCCTGTTCTCCGCAGGGCGACCATGGCGGCTTTTTGGCAGCGGCGGGGCAGGCGGCAGGAGAACGGCGGCCTGGGCAGTGTCATCGACGGGCTGGGCAGCGTGTTCGATGTGCTCTTGGCCAACGCCAGGCTGGTGCTGGGCGTCAGCGGCGCGGCCGTGCTGGCCATCGCCACGCTGGCCGTCAAGAGGGTAAGGCTGGGGTGGGGATCAGAGCACGGGAAGATGCCCAGGAGAACTGGGTTGGCTCCAATGTGGTGGGGAAAGATGTGCCCCAAACCTCGATGGCTGCTCCTGAGCTGGTTTCTTGCATATGGCACAAATGCCACCGGTGTTTGCAGCAGTGCCATGGGCGTGGAGCTGCCTGCTCCCACCTTGTGGGGCCATGTCTCCACGTTCCCTTTGCCTGGACCATTTGGGATACGGTATCCCATCCCAAAAGGCACCTGGGACTTAAGTTTTTTTTGGGTATCTGCCGTGTGAAACCTGTAGGAAGATGATGTGTGCATTTGTGGCCCCCCAAACTGGCTGGGGTTTTTTTTTGAGTAGAAGCCTTGAATGGGACTGTCCCTCCCCATGTGTGTGCTCCAGAGGGGCTGTTGTCACCCATAATGCATGGAAAACAAAGACAACAACTTGCTTCTTGGGTTTTCCCTCCCTTCAGCTGATTGACCGAGCCACCAGCCCTCGGGATGAGGGCGATCCCAAAGCTGAGCAGAAGTCCCTGGAGGAGAGCTGGCAGGATTTGGCATTGATCAAGACAACACCAAAACCCCCCAAGAAGCAGAGAAGGGAAGACCTCAGCGAGCCTCTGCTCTCTCCAGCTCGGCCTCTGGTGCCAGGTGAGGCTCCCCAGGAAGATCACCTTGGTGTGCTCCCGGCTGAGCTGGGAGCTTCCTGTTATTTTTAGCTCGGTGTCTGGAAAGCCGACCCCTCTGAGCCTGCCCTCCTGGGAGGTTCCTGAGCCACAGCCCCTTTTTAGGCAATGCCTGTGGAAACAGGAGCTCTGACGACAGCCGGGGGACCCCGGCCAGTGCTGCGGGGTGGGGGCTGTCGGGGTTTGTTTCCTCTGGAGCAGTGGTGGCTGCACTCCTTTTCTGGGTCAGTTGTGCTTGTAGGAAGGTGCACTCGGGAGCTGCTGCAGACAAAGGCTGCCTTGTCTGGCTGCCCACAGACATGGCATTTTTCCAAGTGGGAAACTGGCCCAGCTCGGTCCAGGGCATGTCCTGAGATACTGGACCCAGAACAGGATTGTTTGTGGGATCCTAGTGTGAGAAGGTGGAGGGTCAAGCACCGATCTCTCTCATGACCAGTGACAGGATGCGAGGGAATGGCTGAAGTGGTGTCAGGGGAGGTTTAGGCTGGATATTAGGAAAAAGGTTCTTCCCCCAGAGGGTGGTGGGGCACTGACCAGGCTCTCCAGGGAATGGTCACAGCCCCAAGGCTGTTAGAGCTCCAGGAGCATTTAGACAACGCTTTCAGGGACAGGGTGGGATTGTTGGGGTATCTGTGCAGGGCCAGGAGTTGGACTGGATGACTTTCATGAATCCTTTCCAATTCGGCAGATTCTGTGATTCTCTGACTCTGGCAGCAAGTCCTTTGCCTGATTCCCATCTCTGGCTGAGGAGTGAGGCTGGGAACAGTTGGGTTTTGGGGTTGGCTTGGTCTCTGCATGACTAAGAAATGCTGTTAACGTCAGTGGGCCCAACAAGGGCCTTTGGTGAGGACAGTGTTACCTCCAGAGGAGTGGGCTGAGAGCTGGGGAGTGGGCTGAGAGCTGGGCGGCACCCAACTCTGCCTTCCTCTTGCTGCTGAGGGTTTCAGGTGATGTGCTCAGAGGTGTGACTTCTCCTTTCTCTTCTCACAGACTCCAGGGTCTGCTCTGCCCCTCTGGGGGCTCCTCAGGTCAAGTCCAGCCCCCTGCACTGCCTCACGCTGCAGGAGAAGCTCCTCTCACACAGCAGCCAGCTGGCTGTTCCTGAGATCCAAGTGTCCCTCATCCCACAGCTGGCCAGGAGCACCTGCACCCAACTGCAGAACTTCCTGCGGAGCAAGTTCCCAGAGCTGCCCTTCGGCCGCCTCTTCCTCAGCGGAGCCCTGCTCGATGGCCTCGAGGTCCTGGCAGCTGACCACATCCACCTCATGCTCCCAGTGGTCCTTGACACCGGGCTCTGGAGCCTCATCTCAGGAGAGGACACCGTGGTGAGGAACCCCCAATACTGGATGATCAAGAGGATCGATCTGGGCTATTTCCCTCGTGGGTACAGCCCCTGGGACAGGTTCATTGTGGGTCGGTACCTCTCCTCCAGCGTGCTCAGCGACACCCTCCACAAGCTGCTGGTGGCCTCCATCAACTGGCCTGCCATCGGTGGCCTGCTGGGGTGTGCCATCCATCCCGTCATGGCCTCCCGGGAGCTGAAGCTGGAAGTCAAACACGATCAGGTTGAGCTGAGCATCACCCTTTTCCCAGTGGTGGAAATGGAGGACAAGGTTCTTCTGGCTGTTCCTCCTGAAGGACTGGTGGAAAACCTCTGGCTGGAGAGCTTTTACCGGGCAGAAGTCTCGAGGGTGAAGGAGCTGGATGCCAGTGACTCTGGGGCTCGGCAGCTCTGCCTCCGCATCCTGAACGGCGTCTGCAGGAGCCAGCCCAGCCTGCACAAACTGGGTGGCAGCCCCGTGACCCACGTCATCCTGCACCTCAGTGACACTGCTTCAGACTGGGCAGAGGAAAGCCTTGCTGACAGGTTCCAGCAGGTGCTGGAGGAGCTGGTGGCCTCCCTGGAGAAAGGAGTCCTGCCTTCTTATTTTAACCCCAAAATCAACCTGTTCTCCGGGCTGTTGGAAGAGGAAATTGATGAGATGGGCTTTGTGCTCTACAGAGCCATATCTGAGCCAGAGGTCCTGCTGAAGTGACTGGTGTGTTGGGAGCTCCTGAATGTGGGGTGTTGCTCCCCTGCCTGCTGCTCCCTGCTGTGAGGGCTGTGATGCTTCTAGTTGACTAGTCAGTAAGAGGCAAAGTTCTTGCACTTTATGAGAAAAAAAAAAAAGTTTCCTGTGTGAATAAAATATGCCTGAGCAGAGGTGGGTGCTGGCAGAAGGAGCCTTTGGCTCAGAGGCTCTGTTGAACCTGGGGTGAGGGCAGCCCACACCACACATGTGAGTTCTGCCTGCTGGGAGCCCTGTGAAGCATGTCTGATCTCTGGCTCCCAGTGTCTGTCCTCTGCCTGTCCCAGCTGTCAGGTTCCCCTCATGCTCTGAGACCAGCTGGAGCTGGAGGGGAGCAGCCCCTTCCTGCTGCTGTGTCCTGCCGACCCCTCAGGTGCCACATCCTGGGTTGATCCTGTCACCAGCACCCCACGTGGCCTCTCTGTGCCAGCACCCAGGGCAGGGGGGAGCCTCACCCACTTGGAGGATTTTGCCAATCCAAAATAAGCCCTGTGGGTGATCTGGGTGGTTGTTTGGGTGCTAGATGGTACAGTCACAGCAAATGGGGCTGGGGGTTTATTCCTTGGAAACCCTTCCAGTTGCCAGAAGGGGTGAGCTCAGCCCTACCCCTTTATTCTGACAGTGTTGATGCTGCCCTGAAGAGGGGCCCTTGTCCCACGCAGTGCTTTGCTGGAAGATGTCCTGAGAAAGAGCTGCTGGCTCTGGGGAAGCTCCTGGTTTCAGCTGGAGGCTGCAGCAGGGCTGTTTCACCTCCCCGGTGGGTGAGGGCTGCCAGTGTCTGTCTGTCATGTCCCCTCCCAGTCTGTCTGGTCACCTTTTCACACATGTATTGCTGCTGTCTTGAGGCCCTTTTTCCCTGGAGCCCCATGGTATGGGGAAGCAGGGCAGTAATGATGTTGTGAGCAGAGTTCATGCAAGAACTGAAGTGGTTTATGCTCTTTATTAAGAAGATATATTTTGTTTGGGTATTTTGTTGGTTTTGTTTTGTTTTGTTTTTCTTTGAGTGGCTGCTAGTAGGGTTTGGTCTGGCTCTAGTCCCAGAGAGAAGGAATTTATTCTTATATTTAATGGGAAGAGCTGGCTTTGCACATAGGTGGAGCTGGAAGAATCCTGTGGACTTCACTGTGAGCAGCTGTTGTGGTTTAGTTTTCTTTACAGCTATCATCTTGTTTATGGGAGGAAAAAAACCTGCTTTTCCTCCCAGTCTGACAATTACTTTGTTCTTCCAAACCACTTCCCAGGTGTTAGTGATGAGAATAAACCTTCCCTATGCACACTGGTTCTCTGGTGTCAGCTCTCTCTCATCTCCTTTCCCTTGGTAAGGGCTGGTGATCCCCCAGCTGTGGTGGCCTTCCTGGGAACCACCCAGGGTGTGTCCTTGCTGCCTGGAGAGCTTGATGATGGTCACATTCCATCCTGCAAAGTCTTCCTCATCCTCTTCCAAAGCCCTGGACCTACAGAGTGCCTGGCTGACGTGTGGGAGCTGTCTGGACACTGAACTTGTACCATTTACAGGGCTCAGCTGAGCACTAGCCAAGGTGAGACTCCTAAAGTTGGTCCTGGCTGATCCAGCAGCAGGGTTTAACCTGCTCCCTGTGTCCTGCACAGCTGTTTCCCACTGCTGTTGCCATTCCAAGGTGGCTGGCCGGGCTGCTGCCCTGCCTTGGCTCAGTGACTGCATTCCAAAGCCTCCTAATCCTGTTATTTTGACCCAGGGTGTGTATTTTTAGGCCACAGCTGGTGGGAGTGAGGGCTACACGGAAATGCAAACAAATTATCCTGACTTTCTGCATGGATTCAGGCCTGATAGCAATGGAGTGCCACAGGGTTTCAGGTTCTCTCTAAGACCTGAGCTGCTGTGAGCTCTGCTTCCAGCTGCCCTCCAAGTGCTCCAGACTCCTGCCTGTCCCCTCAGTGCTGACCCCAGAACTGCTCTGTGCCCAGGAGCAGGATCCTGAGCAGCACTGGAGGTCCTGGCAGCAGAGCACAGAGGAATCCTGTGGGTCTCCCTCCTTTGATGAACGGAGGAAGCCCCAACACAGCAAGGGAAGAGGCAGCCTGGCTTCCCAGGGAGTTCTGTCTGAACTCAGAAGAGGAAAACAGAGCTTCTCTTCAGCTCAGCCAGCTCTGTCTGTCTGTCCCAGGTCAGCAGATGCAGCTGGTGAGATAAAAACCACTTTTCCCATCTCTTTGTAGCTCACTTCCAAATTACTGCAGGGAGTTTCTGCCAAGAAAGCTCCTGTATTGTTCCAGTGATTGGAAACAGCAAGATTTGGCTGGATGCTTTTACAGTAAAAGCTTCACTATTTTATGTAGGAAGAAATAATTAGGAGAGTTAAGGTGTCACTGCATCAAATTTAAAACCTCAATAATATTTTAATAAGAAACTCATTAGTTTGACAAAAATAACTTTCATCAGTTAGCAGCATCACGAAGGCATGTCTCAAAGTTTGAGGAAGAACTCACCTTCAAATTCAGGAACCATCTAAAATGAAGGCTTTTCCTGAGCCCTGCAGCTGAGCTCCTCCCAGAGCAAGCACCAGATCCAGCTCCTCTGCACCTGAACCTCCTTCACTGGCAGGGACAACCCAGGTAAGGGTGAAAAAAAGGGGAAAGTTGCTTAGCTAACATCAACTTAGAAGGGAACTTAAATTCCACACTGTGGAAAGCCAGGGAATGAGCAGAGCTCAGCAGCCCTGGTGTCTGTCCTAGTGGCCCTGATCCAGCTCTTCCCTGCATGGAAAGGCCAGGAACAACCACCAGGATGGTGCAGGGGGACAATCCAGTGCAGTTTTCTCCAAAGACTCAGTTTCCAAGTGCTTCCTTGAAATGTTCAGACTTTCTCAATCTGCTCAGCAGAAGAGCAGCTGGAAACAAAAGCTGGAAGTGGAACCACTTTTCCAAACTGGTTGAAACCCTTGCTGTAACAAATGGCATCCTTTGGCAGGAGCAGCCTACAACCAGCCCCTCCGAAAAACACTCAAGGGATTTGTTCCCAGAGTCCAGTTCCTTGTGGCAGAGGTGGCTCCTGCAGCAATTCACAACCCTGGTCCTGGCAGGCTCTCAGTGGTTCTGAGGGCAGTTTTTCCTCGTGTGCCCAGGCTGGTGGCAAATGCTGCAGGTCCGTGGTTTCTTGGCAGCAGATCCTGAGGAGAGAGTGCCTGGTCTCTTAGCCTTGCTTCCCAACCCTCTGGAGTATCCATTGCTGCCAAAGTGGTTCAAAGAGTCATCTTCAGAAGGGCCTAGAGATAAACAACGTGAATTTAAGGATCTTTAAGAACATAAATAGGTGAGAAAGACAAGGTAAGTTCAAACTAGCAGATCGAGGATTCTCAGATTATTCCTGAACCTGCATTTGCTTCAGACTTGTCTGAACAGTGAAATGTTACCCATTTGTCCTGCAGCATTAGAGACATGTGGGAACAGCACAGGGGGAGCTGATCTGCCTGCTTTCATGCTCTAGTCTGCAGTTGAAGCAGAAACAAAACTTGGCAGAGAAAAACTTGGGGTTTAAGTAGTTTTGAAAACTTGATTATACCCCTTTAGGCCCAAATGTCTGAGAAGGAGGAGGATCTATCACAGAGCACACCTCCTCCTCTGGGACCTGGTTATCAGTTCTCTCTTTTGCATCCTTATTTTATCATTGTTTTTGTTTTCAGCATCCTTCCACACAGTTTCATCTCTGATTAAAACTCCAGAATGACTTGTCTTTCCCTGTACCCCTAAACTAGGGCAGAGGGAGCAGCACAGTTTCCCTGGCATGCCAGATGGACTTGAATGTCTCCACAGAGGGACACTCCCTCACCTCCATGGGCAGCTGTTCCAGAGCTCTGCCACTTTAATGTAAAGAAGTTCTTCCTCATGTTGAGGTCAAACTTCTTGTGGTTTAGTTTCTGGCCATTTCTCCTCATCCTGCTGCTGAGCACCACCATAAAGTCTGGCACCGTCCTTCAGGCACCCACCTTTGAGATATTTATATGCACTAATGAGATCCCCTCTCACTCTTCTCTAGACTAAACAGGCCCAGCTCAGTCTTTCCTCATCAGAGAGATGCTTCAGACCCATTACCATCTTTGTGACCTCCACTGGGCCCTCTCCAGCAGCTCCTTGTTTTGTTCATCTTAAGAACAGCCTCCATCCCCTGTGTGTGCCCCCAGCCTGGCCCTACCTGGTGCCACGTTCTCATCTGCCCACTGGAAGAAGCCACACTGCTGCTCCCGAGGCTTGGGGCAGGTGTGGAACTGCCTCCCCTTGTTGGGCCCATCCTTCTGCACGGTGCGTGTCACGACAGGCTGCTCACACCTGCACACTGTGGCACCTCCAGCATCCGAGCTGCTGCTTCCCAGGGGCTCTCTCCCTCCTCCTGGGTGCTGCAATCCCACTGGGGCTCTCCCAGCAGTGGGCTGGAGCAGCGTGGAGCTGCGTGGAGCTGCGGTGCCTCTGTCCTGTGGCTGCTCATCAGCCCAGAGGAAGAAGTTGCAGGTGCTGGAGCTGCACTTGTAGAACTGGCGCCCCTTGTTGGGCCCGTCCTTGCGCACGGTCAGCAGCTGTGCCTCGCTCCCACAGTTGCACACCACGGCATTCCCATCGTCTGGAGCAGCTGGATGAGCAGCCCTGGGGGTCCTGGAGGAGTTGATGGAGAGCAGGCGTCCCCGTGCCAGGTTTGAGGTCCCCTTGGCTTGCCAGGTCTCACTGCTGGCTCTGTTCAGTGAGTGGTTGGCCTGCAGGTGATGCCCTGACTGGGTGGTGGATGATGCAGGTTGGGTTGATCTGTGCAAGTACTTGAGGTCCAAAAGCTCTTTCAGCATCTCATCACAGCCTCCGATGCAGCCAATGAACTCCAGAGGCATCACAGGGGGAACACTGCCTTTCTTGAATTTAAACTTCAGTCTGCAAGGAAAGGAAGAGTCAAAGTCTCCCCAGTTTCTCATCAATAGACCTCAATTTATACTTGAACTTTTATTTATTGTTTTGATTCTGCTATATGGAGGCCAGTTTCCCCAACCCCTCTTCTTTCCATCCCCAAGCCAAGTGCTACTCCAGCTTTCCAAGACTGGAATGGAAAATTGTTGCCCAGCCCAGCCCATGAAGCCTCTGGCCCAATGTCCAACAAGAGATAACTGGAATGACCAACCTGTGAACTGGATGGGGTTTACACACATCACAGATGCTCTCATCCCTGGTCACATCCAGCACGAAATCAGGAAACCAGACTGCAGTTTTACAGGCTGGATAGCCCATGCAGCTGAGGTAGAACCTGCCATGGGACAAAGGCACTGGATGAGGAAGAGGAAAACTCAAGACAGCTGGGGATCCATTCTCATGTCTTCTCAGCCATCAGAAATTGTCAAAACTGCATTTTTACTGGGAAAATACCTACTTGAGAAGAGATTCAGCTGAGTCCACACAGCTCATGTGGCTGGTGGAGTCAGCGAGCTACAGCCCAATGTTTCCAAGCTTTTACTAAAGGAGGTAAAAGAATGCCTGGAGAAACACAAACCAACACAGGAGCCTGCAAGAGGGAAGGTCACCAACCTGCCATTCTTCCTGGTCTTCAGGACCATGTCACTGTTGCACTGGGGACATTTCCGAACAGAAAGGGGCATTGCTGGATACACCTCATCCTGCTCTGGAACTTCTGCAGCTTCTCCAAGATACTGAGCCAGGGCCTGGTCCAACCTGTAAAGAAACAAGCAGAGCATCCTGGGTGTCTCTGCAAGGAGCAATCAGGTGCTGCAGTGACTCAGAGCCTGCTGCCCCCCACACAGCCTCTCTGAGCTTCTCCACTAGCACACTGACTCAGCACTACATTTCTGGAACAGGAAAGGTGTGGGTACAACACCAGAGGTCAGTGCATGTTGCCATCCCCAAATTTCATCTTAACTGCTCATCCTGGTTTAAGCCCTTAGCTGGCAAGAATTCCTGACAGTGTGCCAGGCCTGGAGTCATCCTTTGCCATGCAAATCCCCCACAGAGGGGGCAGAGCTCCAGGGAAACAGTGTGACAGGATTCCTCATTCCAAGGAAACAGTGTGACAGGATCACTCATTCCAGGGAAAGAGTGTGACAGGATCCTCTACTCCAGGCTGAGCCCCAGCTGAGCAGCCAGCAGCTCCCAGAAGAGCAAAGCAAAAGGAAGAGGGCAAAGACAGTACTCACTTGTTGGCTCTGGCCACAGCTTCAGTGAAGACTTGCTTGTACTTTTGAACCTGCTGCTGCAACACTACAGATTTGTCTTTCTTCCCCTCACAGATCAGTTTTAGATCAGCCTCCAGCTCAGCTCGAAGGTCAGGCTTGGACATCTCATAGCCCATGGAATCATAGCCTGAGGAATATGTAGAATGGTAAGTGAAAGGAAGGCGCACGTAAGGACTCCGTCACCTTTGTAAGGGTTCTCCCCTCACCTTCCACCAGCCCCATGCCCAGCTGGCCGGGCAGGAAGCGCTGATCTGCCGTCAGCCCCACGTACATCCGCGTCTTGATCGTCTCGATGTGCTCGGCGTGGGTGGCATCAGTCCCTGGAGGCAGAGAGATGTCAGTCAAACCAGAGGCAGTAAGTGATTTCCTCTGTGCCCGGGGGCAAGGACACAATTTAAGGTGAGGAACAGCAGTGCCCTTGTGCCCCGCTGGCACTGAAGCCAGCAAGGTGCTGGTGGAACACCCTGAACCCAAAATTGCCCATCTCCCTGGGTACTGGAGGTGCTCTGCAGGCTCCAGAGGATGTTTGGACTTCGCCCTCTATATCTCTTTTTTTCTGCACATTTAAGTAATTTCTTATCTGCAGCAACATTTGGAGAATTCCCTCTGCCAAGAGCAAGAGGCCACGCTGCCCAGTACTGACCAATGCCATGTTTTTCCATGAGAGCAATGAGATCTGCTTCTGTGAGGAGCAAGGGAGGACTGGTTTCCCCATCCACCATCTCCACCGTGGTGGGCTGAAAGCGAGACCCCTTCTGATACAGCGGGATAACCTGAAAGGAAGGAGAATCTCTTTGAAACTGCTTCCTGGTCCATTCACTCAGGACAAAGGCTCTGGGTCCAACAGCCAGAAATGGCCAAAAGATGATTTGCAGAGAGGTCTGAAGTTGGCAGTGAAGTGCTACTTTAGCCTCTCCGACTTAAGTTACTGCAGGGGATTACCTTATCACTCCACTTGTCATAAGGATACACTTCCAGGTAATTTCGGGCCAGGATCATGAGTCCTTGAGCAATGAATTGCTCGTTGGCAATGTCAATCTCCACAGTTGTTTCCTGTCCTTTGGCATCTTGAGAGCAGCAAGCCAAGAAGTGGCGCACGATGAATTCATAGAGTCTCTGCTCATTGCCCTGAGATCCAACAGTGAGAAGGGTCAGTGTCCTCCCAGGTTAACAGGACATCATAAAATCAGTGGGATCTCAGGTGAGGATTTTGTGCTAATGATCACGTTAAGACTTTTGTATTTATCATCCCAACCAGTTCTCTCTGGTTTATACCCACCTGCAGGTTACTGGTGTATTTTGTGGGGTGAATGGGAGGGTGAGCCTGATCGGATTTGGTTCCACTCCGAGGGGTTGGCCCACCCTGATCCAAAATCCTCTGTGCAAACTGTCCCCAGTTTGGGTCCTGAGTTTGATGTTCTACCAAGGCAGAGAGGTTCAGCTCCTTGGGGAAAATGTTGGTCTCAGTTCGGGGGTAACTAATGAACCTTAGGAAGAAAGACAGGAGAGTACTCTGTGAGTTGCTCCAAGACGCTTCCCATTTCAAACAAAAGGCCATTCAGTTTTAAAAGAATGAAGTTAACCAAGCCAAGCCTTGCTTTCTTACCCTTTAGTATATAGTTTTTCTGCTATTGTCATTGTTTCCTTTGCATTTATTTTCAGTTTGCGGGAAGCCAATTTTTCCAGTTCCTGCATTGGGAAGAGCCAGAAAACCCAGAAGTATTAGTGAATAATTCACAGCAGTGAGTAAAACATCTGTTCAAAGCTCTTTTCAGAGAAACCATTCCAGAGTTCAAACATACCACAGTGTCCAGGGGCAGGGGCCTCCATTTGCTCTTTGGCTTGCTCACAACATCAACAACAGTTGCTACTGGATCCTAAACAGAGTAAGCAAAACCCACATCTCCTTTAGGAGTTTACACAAACTGTTTTTAGAAGTCTTGAACAAGACAGACACAGGGAATGTTCGGCTGAATCTGGATTATGCAACTATTTACAAGCTTTCCTACCTCCATACACATCTGGTAAAGCACCAGGCATGCTGTGTGATTGAAGAGCCGGTTCCTCTTCCAGTTGAAGACCACGCTGCCATCTTCATGGTTGTGGGTCACTGTGATGGACAACAGAGCTGGCTGACAGAGGAGCCACAAAATGGAAATACCACAAAGGAACTTGGAAACCTTCCAGCTTTGCTCAGTGGTTGTGAAAGAGGAAAAGGAAACCACCTCTGCAGTGTTTTGTGCTAGTTGCTTTAATGTTTTTTCTTTCTATCCACATCAAACCCTTGAAGATAGAGCCCAGGACTGTGTTTCCCCAAACATACCTTTAATTTTGTAGAAGGCTTCAGGAACAAAGGCCTGGATGGCTTTAAAGCGTTCAACTACAAATCCCAGTGTTGGGAACTGGCAGCTGCCATAGCTGATGAGCTGATCTGCTAAAATATCAGGGAAGATCTTCCGCAGCCTCAGAGTCTGGAATCTGGTGAAGGCAGCACCTGAGGAAACAAAAGGGGCACCACAACTGAATGCAACAATGTTGAATGATAATCACAGCACTTCAGATCTTTTCAATATTCTGAGCATTAATTTTACTGTTTAATACTCAGTTGAAGAAGCTTGTCAATGCTGCATTTATAGCATAAGCTATAAATTTAATATTTGCTTCAAGGAGAAATTTCCTCTTTTCAAGAGGAATTTCTACACAGAAGAGGCTTTTAAACACTGGAATGGACTGCCCAGGGAGGTGGTGGAGTCACCATCCCTGGAGATGTTCAAGAAACAACTGGATGTGGCATTCAGTGCTCTTGTCTGGTTTACAAGGAGGGGATCAGTCACAGGTTGGACTTAATTTTGGAAGTTGATGACATTCTGATTCAAAGAGCACATTTCCATAAATATAAACATAAGATGTAATTTAGTCATACCTGATCTAAAAATCAGGTTTATGAGACTACAGAGGGCATTTCTGCCTTGTGTTGAGGTTACAGTAACAGATGTTTACGTGCCTATTCTGAGGTCCAGCTCCTGCCTGACGTCGACGGCATCGCTGGTTTTTTGGTCGGGCTGGGTGAGGTTCTCACAGGCTGATCTGACAGCATGAAGTGTGATCTCAGAGAACCGAGCTCGGAAAACCTGGAGGTTTGGCTTTACTGCCAGAAGAAAAATCAGAGTGACTCAAACACCAATGGAAAGGAGCAACTGATAAACACCTATGAGCATGCTGTCAACTGACTCTACAGCTTTCCAACAGCTGGATGCATTTCTGGTCTATCACAGCCACATGTTTATTAGAATTAGCCAGCATTTAACCTGGACACAATAAAATTGAGAATTTGCCTCTGCTAAAGGAGTTGTTAAACCATTAATGGAACTCAGACTGATGAAGATGCTCTACACACCAGCTTTGCACACGTGGATGATCTCAAAGCCAATGTTCTCTCCTTCTCGATCACAGTCAGTCCAGATCACCAGGGCTTGGCACTGCTGGATTTCTCGTTCAAGGGTTCTCTGAGAGGAGAAAAACAACACAGGGAGAACATTCCAGGCCACTTGCTCTGTCATTTCATTTCAGAATGACTCACTGAACACGAAATGCAATGTGTATCCATGGAGATGGGTTGTTGCAATAACATTTTGTAATTGTGTGTCTCGGGAGATGAGGCAGCTTTCAAAAGATTTGAGTCATTTATTTACACCTAATTCTGTTAAAAAGTTTAGCTTGGAGCAGGTTGTACCACAATCTGTTTTCTAAAAATTTCTTTTTCTGTAAAACTGAGACACAATCATCAATTCCACCTTGTTGGAAAAAAAATTTCTATTTTTAGCTGTTCCTTCACTGCACTACTTGTACATGAACAAGAGTTTCAGGGTCACAAATGAACAGCATTTATAGTCCTAGGAAATGGAGCAGGAATCTGCTACACTGCAGAAATTTGGATGTTAAGGACAAAGGTAAGATCATCCTTCTGTCTGGGACAGTATTTGTTGAACCAACCACTGAGCTCAGTTTCAAAGTCTTAACCATGATGTACCTTGATATCCAGGTAATTTTCTGGGCAATACTTCTCAATTTCAGCATCAAAAAGAGCTAAAGGGTTGCAGCTGTGCCTGGAAAACAGAGGAGAAATGTGTGTGTTCATCACATAAATTAAAACACCCTTTGTGAGACACTAACTGGTGCTAAGTACTGGAATTAATGTATTTTATTACAGGCCTTGTTTCAGACAACAGAGTTCACATGAGTAACATTCAAAAGCAAGAGAATGAAAAACCAGCCAGAGAAAACAGCAAATCTGGAAGGCAACAAGCAGCTTATCCTATTTGAAGCCCAGAGCACGAAAGGAGGTAAGGCAGAGAAAAGCACCTTGCTTCCCAGAACAGCTCCTAGCTGAACAAAGAACATAAAACCATCCCATTTTGGAATCCATTTAATTCCCTATGTCTGCCTTGATGTATTTTAACCAGTATTATGTCTTTGGGGGGGTTTTAGCACTCTGAAGGCAGGAATTTGCAACATCTTGGCTGTTTTCCATAAAATTTGGAACTCATCACCCTTCTCCGAGTCAGAATCCCTCCCTGCCCTTTGTCTTTGAGCTTGCAGTGTCCCAAGGATGTGTTAAGGAGATGCTTGCAGTGTGAAGGATGAGAGCAGGAGGTGATGAGGCCCCTCCTGTGAGGGACAAGAGGTGAAGAGGCCCCTCCTGTGAGGTACCAACCATTTGCGAAATGGCATGATAAAATCATGAGCCAGTAAATGTCCTGACACCGATGTCATCACCATGGTAACTTTCTGCAAGAGATAGAGCAGGAAATTAGTGCCTGTCATTCACCAAAAACTACCCACAGCTCCAAAATCTCCCTTTAGTTCTCAATTTACATGATTAGTGACACTTTTCTCCTGTTAATCCCAGAATGGTTTGGGTTAGGAGGGACATTAAAGGCCATCCACTGCCACCTCCTGTCAAGGGCAGGGACACCTTCCACTGTCCCAGGTTGCTCCAAGCCCCATCCAACCTGGCCTTGGACACTTCCAGGGCTGGGGCAACCAAAATACATCATAACAAGCTCCATCCATGGCCTTATCCTCAATTTGTGTAGGAAGCTCCCAATTCTAAACAGCAACATATTTCTGACTGACATAAAACCAGAAAATTGAAAGATTAAGAGCAACAAAAGATTAAGAGCAACAAAACAGCCAAGAAAACAACATCTGACTTCCTCATTTTTGGGCAGAACATCCTCATGACTGGAGCTGTGTTTTTTAACTCCTGACAGACAAATGGCTTTTATTAATTAGTATTTGTACTTCATTAATCTAGCATCAGATTGAGAGAAAACTCTTACCTGGCCAAACATCTGGTAGTCATATTCATAGATCTTGTTAAACTTGGAAAACCCTTCCCGCTGGAAGGAAAAGGAGAATTCCTGAGTTTCTGGCTTTTAACAGCACACAAATTCTTAAATTATTTTTTTAAATTCAATTTTTTAACAGGAAACAAATCCATCCTGCCTCGTTTTGTCCACACAGGGATGGAGCATAAGAGGCACATGGCAAAGGAAAACCAGGTACTGGAGCTAACAGGAATTTCAGGAAGGGATGGAAATCTCCTGTGTCATTTATGGAGACACTGAAATAGTGATTCTCAAGGTAAGAGGATTTAAAACCATTCCTGAAGATGGTCCCAGGGTTATCTCCCCATGAATAATGAGGAACTGATTTATTTAATGGGGCTGGCCAGTGCTCAGAAACTCCTGACAAACTCCTGTTTTGTTCCAAGAGACAAAGAGTGTCCCCAAGGCTACCTCCCACCTAATGGGGACTCATGGAAGTTTCTAGATTGTATATTTGCTGCTTTTTTAACAAAAGCAGGACCATGTCTTGATTGGGACTGTCAGCGCCCAGGTTCTCAATAACACCTTTTATTCAAATAAAGGAGGTTGGAGCCATGTGGGTGTCAGGATCTTTTCCCAGGTGATGAGAGGAAAAAGCCTCAGTCTCTGCCAGGGAAGGTTTAGGAACATCAGGAAAAATTTCTTCATGGGAAAGGTTATCAAGCATTGGAAGTGCCCAGGGAGGTGGTGGAGTCACCACCCCTGGAGGTGTTCAAGGAACAACTGGATGTGGCACTCAGTGTTCTGGTCTGGGTGCCAAGGTGGGGATCATGGGTTGGACTCAGTAATCTCAGAGGTCTTTTTCAACCTCAGTGATTCTCCGATTCTGGTCTAGTAGCACCTTAGTTTGGAAATTCCTTAGTTGGGTGATTATGCAAACTGTTACCAGAGCAGCAGAGACTAGAAATCTTTGAATTTTTCTTCTCCAAACCACAGCCCGTTTTTGCTTTATTTGGTGACCTCCAGTAAACCCCTGACACTTGCTGATGCGGTAGAAGTGGTGCTTTTAGACACAGAAATGCATGCCAATGGACAGTGTCAGTTTGTGAAGCCCTTGTTACACACAGCTAATCCAGGAATGACCCAAGGAGCTCGGTGCCTGGGCAGAGGGAGGCCAGTTCCCATTGGACTTAAACCACAAGGACCTGAGACTCTGAAATGCACTTGGCCAAGTGGTTTTTGTCCACAGAACAAAACCATTCTTGTACCCTCATGACAAAAACAGTGCCAAGCGTGCTGATGTGAAGTGTCCGTGCCAAGCTCTGCCAAGAGTGCTGGGGCTGCCACACACCACACGGACCCTCCCCAGCCAGCTAAGCCAGCCCTGTCTCCGTGCACCAGGGAGCAGCACCATGTGGGTGGGGTGTTCCTACACCAGGGAGCAGCACCATGTGGGTGGGGTGTTCCTACCCGCCGCATCCTGCTGTTGGAGAGCAGCTCAGCGATCCCTCGGGCAGCATCGTTCTTCTCCGCCACGCACAGGACCTTGTGGATCCTCTGCAACGCCAAGTCCTCCGTAGCCCTCGAGAAGAAGCGCCAGGGCTGGGGCAGCATCGTGCCCCTGGTAAACAGCCGCACATAGAGGTTCATCACAGGAGGTGAGGCTGGGGCATGCTGCTGCTCCACGTCCCGGGGTGGGGATCCTGCCAGGATGGGGAGATTGCTGGTGGCACTGCAGGTGTCACCGCGGGAGGCTCAGGGCAGCCCCTCGGGGATGGAGAAGGCGTCACCCCACTCCAGACACAGCTGTCGCGGGGTCCCTCAGCCATCTCCTGCCCGGCTGGGGCTGCCCTCTCCCCCAGCACAGCACCTTCGCCACCCCTGATCTCCCCTCGGGCTGTCCTTTCCCCAGGACAGGCCAGGCCCCTCGCCACCCCTGATCCCCCTCGGGCTGTCCTTTCCCCAGGGCAGACCAGGCCCCTCACCACCCCTGATCCCCCTCGGGCTGTCCTTTCCCCAGGGCAGACCAGGCCCCTCACCACCCCTGATCCCCCTCGGGCTGTCCTTTCCCCAGGACAGACCTTTCCCTTTCTTTTCGCCCCCGGTCCCCCCCTCACCTCCCAGATCTCCCGCGCTCCGCTGTCGCTCCCCCTCACCGTCACGTCCTGCCGTAAAGCGCAGCCGCGGAGGCGGCACGGAACTACAACTCCCGAGATGCCCCGCAGCTCCCCTAAGTGTACCCTCCCACCGCCTCTCCTCCTCGCTTTTCCCCCTTTCCCGCTACCGCTGGGCCCGTCCCAGAGTCGGTAACGATAAAGGGCGACGACGGTAAAAATAAACAACTCCAGCTGAGGAAGAGGAGGAGGAGGAGGAGGCGTCGCTTCCTGCCGGCGGGGTCGGAGGCCGCGCGTCATGTGACTCCAAGATGGCTGCGGGGCCGTGAGGAGGCGGCGGCTCCGACCATGGCGGCGGCGTGAGGGGGACACGGGGTTGCGGCTGCGGCAGGGCCGGGCCGGGGCTGCGCCGGTGCCTCCCGCGGGGCCCGGCGGTGGCGGGGGGACCGGGGGCGCGTCGCTGCTCCATGTCGGTCCCTTCCTGCGGGAAATATGATCAGCGCCCCTGATGTGGTGGCCTTCACCAGGGAGGAGGAGCTGGAGGATGATCTGTACCGCGAGCCGCCCCTGCCCGAGGAGTACTCGGTGCCTCTGTTCCCTTTCGCCGGTCAGGGCGCCAACCCCTGGGCCAAGGTCGCCGGCTCCAAGTTCACCCGGGACTTCATCCTCATCTCCGAGTTCTCGGAGCAAGTGGGGCCCCAGCCCCTCCTGACCATCCCCGATGACGCCAAAGTGTCGGGCACCTTCGATCTCAATTATTTTTCCCTGAGGATCATGTCTGTGGATTACCAGGCATCCTTCGTGGGACACCCTCCAGGCTCTGCCTACCCGAAGCTGAACTTTGTGGAGGATTCTAAGGTGGTGCTGGGGGACTCCAAGGAAGGGGCCTTTGCCTACGTGCATCACTTGACCCTGTATGACCTGGAAGCCAGGGGCTTTGTGAGGCCCTTCTGCATGGCATATATTTCTGCTGACGAGCACAAAATCATGCAGCAGTTTCAGGAACTCTCCACCGAGTTCTCCAAAGCCTCCGAATGCCTGAAGACGGGGAACCGGAAAGCTTTTGCCAATGAACTGGAAAAGAAACTGAAAGATCTTGACTACACCAGGACCGTCCTGCACAATGAGACTGAGCAACAGAAGAAAGCCAACGACAAGGGGTATTACACAACCCAGGCCATTGAGAAGGCCAACGAGCTGGCCAGTGTGGAAAAGTCAATCATCGAGCACCAAGACCTGCTGAGGCAAATTCGGTCGTATCCCTACAGGAAGCTGAAAGACTCTGAATTCCACCCCTATGAGCCAGAGTGTGCCCTGGAGCGGGCTGAGGTGGGCAGTGATCAGGACCCGGCTGCCTCTGAGCCCGGTGAAACTCACCTTTACACCCACGTGCCATCCTACACCCCCAAACTCATCAAAGCCAAGTCTGCCAAGTGCTTTGACAAGAAGCTGAAGACACTGGAAGAACTCTGTGATGTTTATTTTTTCACCCAGACCCTTGACCAGTTGCACCATATTGAGAGGACTTTTCGAGGTGATGTGTGTTACCTCCTGACAGAGCAGATCAGCCGGGCTCTGCTAAAGCAGCAGAATGTCACCAACTTCCTCTTTGAGGATGTGTCTTTTCTGGATGAAAAACCTCCTGAAAAACAGTACAGGGGCTGCCAGGGGCTCGGCCAAGGTGCCATAGATGAAAAGTGTTTGGAAGAGTCCCTTGCTCCTAAAGTTGTCATCAGCTTGGGCTCCTACAAGTCCAGTGTGGAGTGTGTGCCCATCAAGATGGAGCAGGAAATGGAGGACTCTGAAGAACCCAAAATGTCTGAGTCTGTGATGTCTGAGCACCAGGAGAATCTGGACTATCTGGATGCGGATATCAAAGGCAGCATCAGTAGCGGGGAGAGCATTGAGGTGCTGGGAACGGAGAAGTCGGGATCTGGGCTGACAAAATCAGAGAGCCAGGCCAGCCTGCCCGTCATTCCGAGCCCCCAGGCGGGCCGGAGCAAGGTGGGCAGCCGGCGCACGGTCAGCGAGGACAGCATCGAGGTGCTCAGCACGTGTCCCTCTGAGTCCCTCATCCCAGAGGATTTCAAAGCGAGCTACCCAAGTGCCATTAATGAGGAGCCCTACGTGGATGACGACGAGGGAGGCCTTCGCTTCACCCCTAGACTGAACCCGGGCATCGATGACGAGCAGGACGACATCTCAAAGCAGGAAAGCTTAGTGCAGGTGGATGCTGCCTGTTGTATCGGGAAGGAGAGCCCCAACTTCCTGGAGCCCCTGGCCGAGCTGGGGCAGAAGCCGTACGAGGAGGACGGCGTGGTGCGGATCCCGCCGCAGCCATACCGGCCGGCCGAGCCGGGGCTGCACGGGGGCTTCCCCTCCCACGAGGGCCTCTCGGGGGGGCTCCTGCCCTACGAGCTCGACTCACGCTACCCGACGGGCAGCAGGGAGGTGAGTAAGAGCAGCCTGGATGAGTGCTCGGACTCCACGAGCTACATCAGCAGCGCCGCCTCCACGTGCTCCGACAGGACCCCCTCTCCCGCCCACCTGGGCTGCGCGGCCGGGGAGAGGCACAGAAAGAGGGCGGGGCAGAACGCGCTGCGCTTCATCCGCCAGTACCCCTTCGCCCACCCTGCCATCTACTCCCTGCTCAGTGGGAGGACCCTGGTCGTGCTGGGGGAGGACGAGATCATGGTCAAGAAGCTCGTGACGGCACTCTCCATCTTCGTGCCCAACTGCGGCGTGTATGCCAAGCCCGTGAAGCACTGGGTCACCTCCGCTCTGCACTTGGTGGATTTCCAGAAGTGGAAGTTGATAGGACTCCAGAGGTAAATGCAAGGATCTGGTTGCTTTAATAGGGTTGAGGTGTGTGGTAAGAACTTCATCGGAGAGGGCAATGGGTGTGCAGTGCTGGTTTCTTAATTACCAACACAGCTGGTGGGATTTATTTTGGAAAAGGAGTAGACTTGTCTCTTTGTATCCAGCCTCACTTGACAGTTAACGTTTAAAACCTCTGCTGGGCACTTGCTGCCTGCCTCAGGTGAGTTACTTGGCCAGGAGGTCTTTGCCTGGTGAAGCAGAGAACAAGCACTTGAATTCTGCTGGGTTCCTGGATGATCTGATACAAGTGTTCTGTAGTCCCTTGTGTTTTCTGCTTTGCCATCTCCTACTGGAGTGGGGATTGCAGTTCCAGTTCCTACTGGAACTTTTCTCACATTACTAGCTGGAATTTTAGGATAAATGGTGCTATGCTGGAGGAGAGGTTTTTTTCTTGTGGAGCCTATTGAGGTGATGAGATCCTCTAGGTCAGAATTGGAGTGCAGCACCTGGGTCTGGGCTGGAGCTCTGCAGGGGGAGTGTTGGGATTGTAGGAAACCTCTGCTTAGGGTGATAACCGTCCCAACAAAAAGTGCTCCTTCTCAACACACAGTCCTGAACTGTGGCTTCACAGCTCATATTAGCAAAGAGTGTTTGCTCAGCTCAAGGGCCCTGCCCTTGTTGATGTTATGGGAAGGACTTTTTTTGTGTGTGTTCCAGGATGTGCTTTGGGTGCAGGTATGGCAGGGAATGACCATTGCTGTCACTGGTGTGGAAAACATGAGTCAGTAGCAGACAGTGCTCAGAGCCAGGCTGGAACAGCTCCTGCAGGAGTGTTTGTAAACAGCAAGAAATCGAAAACCCAGAAACCTGCTTTCTGAGCTGCAGAACGTTGTATTGCTGGGGGATGTGGATGGTGAAATTATCCCGAACTGTGAGTTTGCTTTCATTTCTATGTTTGTGAGGCAGGATGACAGCTCTGCCAACAGCTGCTCACAAGCTCTCTGTCTGTCAGTGAGGTTTTTAAAAACCCCAAGTGTTTACTCGTTGCTCAATGTTTGTGGTTAGATGCAATTTTTATAAACAGAAATCTTTATTTAAGAACTGCCTGTAACATGTGTCAAGTCATTTCAGCTCTCCTCCGTGGAATGTTAATTAAGTGTTCAGTTTAATGTGGGTGCTCTCCACAAACCATTTGTAGGAGGGCTCTAGGAAGGAATTTAGAGGCCGAGTTATTTATTCCAGTAAGGATCCCGTGTCTCCTAAGGCCAGGTGCTGCCTGGGCACAGCGACAGCCCCTACACCAGTTGGGGCTCCCAGTTTGAGGCTGGGAGCACTATCTCAGCCCTGCAACTATCATCACAAAGAATGGAGGAGCTGAAGGGTTTGCGTAGGCTTGTAATTTGCATTTCAATGACATTAGGTTAAGCTTGCTGGGTAATTGTATCGTTGTGAGCATGCTGTGGGTTTGCACTTGAGTGACAAATAGTCAGGCTCAGCCACCGAATGTTGTGGGTTAAGGATGATTCTCTCTTATAGGAAATTCAGGAGGTTCTGCTCCACTCAGGGCTTCAACCACCTCAGAGCAGCTCCCTCCCAAAGTGATTTTCAGGGGAATGTGGAGCTCCTGGAAAGGGGGGACTGCTTTGGGTTTCTGAGTCACATCGAGAAGCTTTCAGCTGCTGTAAGATGTGTCTGTTCAGCAGAGATGTCCTATCCCTCCCTCTCCATGTCACTGAGGGAGGAAGCTGACCTGAAGTGTGGTGGTTTATGCTGTAGCATGCACCCTACAGATCAGGGCATGTGGGGATCCAGGGAATCGAGGTTTCTTTGGGATCTGGCAGGCTGGAGAGTCAATTTGTCCCCCCTGCAGGCTTTATTCACCCACAGACCTCATACACTAGCTCCTCAGCTAGAGGGAAACTACACGGGATACAGGGCACGGACACACCCTGCTGCTTAATTATGGCTGCCCTCCAGCCGTGACCTCTCTTTTGCTGTTCCAGGGCAGCGTCCCCTGCTGGGGTGAACGTGCTGCACGCCCTGAGCCGCTACAGCCGCTACCTGAGCATCCTGGACGCCGACAGCAAGACCCTGCGCTGCCCCCTGTACAAGGGCACCGTGGTGGCCCGGCTGGCCGACCACCGCACGCAGATCAAGCGTGGCAGCACCTACTACATGCACGTCCAAAGCATCCTCACCCAGCTGTGCTCTAAAGCCTTCCTCTTCACCTTCTGCCATCATTTGCACCTTCCCATCAGCGAAAGGGAACCGGAGGAATCTGTTGTGAATCGCAGGATGAACTTCCTAAAGGTTCAGCTGGGCCTTGTCAATGAAGATATCAAAATCGTGCAGTACTTGGCCGAGCTGCTGAAGATGCACTACATTCAGGAACCGGGGCAGGGGGGGAGCCCCCTGCTCAGATTTGACTATGTTCCCAGCTTTTTGTACAAAATCTAGCCTTGCACAGGCTGCGTGCTCGGGGTCTGACAGAGCTCATCTGTGCTTCACATTACTGTCTGCAGTAGCTCTCACACATCGGGGAGGAGCTGAAGTGTTGGTGTCTCTGCTCTGCAGAAATACAAGTCTGCAGGAGCAGATTTCTGGCTGTTCCCTCTAGCCAAAAACATAGATGTTCCATCACATAAACCATCGGGCACTCTGTACATGTTAGAAGGGGCACTGTTAAAGCAAGTCACAGCAGCATCCCGGGGGGTCATGGCATGAGGAGAGGTGGGCTACTCGGGGGTCAATACTGACTAGTGTGCAGCCCCTCATTTAACACAGTGTCCTGCATGCTTTTGCCAGAACCCTGAGCACTGTCATTCCCTTCCAGAGAGCCAGGGCTGTGACCAGAGGTGAAAAGGCCATGTGAAGTTTTGTATCCACTGATGTGTTCATCCTGTGAGTGTAACTCAGAGCCCCCTGGCAGGGCAGCAGCTCACAGGTCTGTGCACAGCCACAGTGCATGGTGTCCCTTCCTGCACTTCCTGAGTTTCTGGGCACTTCCTAGGATAGATTGTCCCTGGGTGAGCGGGAACACAGCAGAAGTACACGTGATTCTCTCTAGAAAGGGTTTCCCAGTTTTCCCAACTTTGTTCAAACCAGGAAGGTGGAAGCACTCCCTAAGGCTGGCGAGCCCGAGGCGCCGGCCGCTGTGAATGTAGAGCACTGTGCCTTGTTCACGTCCCATTTGCTGGGCAAGCCAAGCAGGCTGGAGGGAGACTGGGAATCCTCAGAGCGTGTGAGGTCAGGAGTGGCTTTTTGAGGACAGAAGGGAACTGAAGGAGGGTGAGGGCCCTCTTTTTAGGTGCTTTTTGTGATGGGGAAACGATGTGACTGAGCTGTGAGACATCAGGCTTTTACCACGGGCTGCCTGGCTGGTGAGGTGCAAGTGCTCAGGAGAGATCGGGGATGAATGTACTGGATTATATGTTCTATCCATAATAGTTTATTTTATTTTTTTGTGTTGGGGAGTTGGTATTTGTGTTTTGTAGTAAAACAAGGCTAGGCATTGCTGCGTGCTGCTCCTGGCTGAGCCATTGTCACATCCTGACTACCTCTCCCGGGGCTCCTAGGTAGCTCTGGATGGGGCAGAACTGCTGCTTTCTGAGCCTGTACTGAGAACTTTTCCTTTCAAAGCTTCTGTGCCATAAAGGATGTACCACCATAGTGGTGACACTCCCAGATCGTTCCTGTCAGTGCCGAAAGCTTTGTGCCTGGGGGCAGCACTTCCCTCTGGAGTCTTGTAGGTGACACTGGGCCCAGGCTGCTCTGCCCGGTGCCATGTGGCAGCAGCAGCTCCAGAGGTACTTCTAAGTAAGAAAAGTCTTGCTAGGAAAGATAATATTGGTTTTAATTCTTTTTAATGCTGATTATAGGGTGAGAACAGCTAAGATCGTACAAGAGCTGATCAGTCCCTTTTTTTGTTTGTTTGTTTTTTAACTTTTATTTATGGTGATAATGTGAGGCAGCTTTGGCGATGAGTGTGAACTTTCTGAGCTTGGGAATTTTCTGTGTACAGCCTGGGGTTCCCCAGCGTGGCTTAGATCCCACTGAGACTTGCTGTGAGACCTGCACTCCTCCAAAACCATGTCCTGGAGTCAGGGAGACTCCTTGGGGAGGCTGTCATTTTGCACCAGCATCTGTGCCTCAGGATCATGGCACCTCCTTCTCTCCCCCAGAAAGGGCTCTCTGGGGTATAAACCAACAGGGCAGAAAAGTTGTTTTTAAAGTTGTTGTTTGTGGTGGTTCAGCCAAGTTGGCTTCGTGATTCTCTCCAGAGGGATTTCCTGGGTCAGGGCTTGCTTGTGATGGTGTTTTGTGGTCGTGGTTGGAATCAATGCGGTGTGGCCTTTGCTGAAGGTGAGCAGTGTCTCTCTGGGGCTGCTCACCTTTACAGCATGTTTAAAGCCTTTTCCTGTCCTACCTGTGCCCTCCTGTCTCATGTGAACTGAGTCTGCTGGTGAAAGGCCTCAGTGTCCATCAAACTGGCTGCTTTCTGGAGTGACTCAATCAGCCCCTGGCTGATTCTTCCACACTAAAGCTGAGGTGAGATTCCCTGGGGGAAGAGGCGTCTCAGCAGATGAGTAATGCAGGTGACACCAGGCAGATGAAAGCTCCCAGCGTCCTGCTCTGGAGCAGTGCTCGCTTGTTTCCTGCTGAAAAATAACCTAGTGCTGTTTGGGTTTAAGGAAGGAGGGAGGGAGGGAGGACTTTCTTCCTGCTGACTCACTCACTTGTCTTCCTCCAGCACGGAGTGGGAGGGATGATTCGTGGTGGCTCATCTTAGTCACAGTGGTCTCGAACTGTGGTGTTCGGCTGTGCTCGTAAATTGATAAATAACTCACTTCTTGCTCCCTCTGTCCAACCTGTATCTGATGTTCAAGGCCGTGTTGAGCAATACTTGCACTACCACCTGTCTGACCTGCTTCACCTCTCTGCCACAAAGCAGCTCTGACTGGGGAGGATGCCCCGGGGGCTTGGCTGGAACATCACCCAGGAGAGCTCTGGGATTATCTGCAACTGGAAGATGTGGAGAAACACGCCCTGAAGTGCTTGTCCTCCTCTCAACAGCGTAACCTCTGAACTTGGACTGGAAAAGGGCGAGTTAACACTGGGCTGTGGCACCTCTGCAGTTGGAGCCCAACCTGCTTGTGGTGGCAGAAACTGGGAGGATTCAGAGTATAGCTGGTGTTTGGGAGCTGAGTTCCTCTTTCCTCTGTAATTTCCCTGTCTCTGTTCTTCTGCTTCTGTACAATACAGATCCCTGTATTGGCACTTTAGGACTTTCCTCCTTCTCTAGTGTGGTACCTCACCAGTTTCTGATATTCACAGACTAACAACAACCGTTTCACTGATAGCTCCCACCATGAATCCTGGCACGTGTGTCTGTGTCGTTGTCTTGCCTGAGCCATCCTTCCACGAGGAGCAGGGCGGGGTCCTGGCAGGGGCAGTGCCATCCTCACCAGCCTTTCATCTGCCAGAGCCAGCGGTGCCCTGCACGGCCGTCCCTGCTTCCGTGAGTGCTGCCAGCCCAGCATGTCCCCGCTCCCGCACGGCCACGCTGGCTCCTCCCTCGCTGCCAGGGACTGGAGGTGTTCGACCTGACCGAGAACTCATCAGAGCAGAAGCTTCCCCCGGCCAGGAGGGAGAGCTCTTGTTTCCCACTCCTGCTCTTCCCAGCTGCTCAGAGAGGTCCTGCTGCTCTCCACTAACCCTCTGCTTCCAGCTCCCACGCCAGGAGGGTCAGCCATAGCTGTAGGTGATCTTAACCCTACAAAGGTTTCATTTCTCAGAGAACAGTGCTCAGATTTCCTTTCATCTGATAGCAATCACTTCTGAGCAGCTCCACAGCTGCCTTGCCTCGGCAGGGAGGAGCTGCCAATACTCTAGCAATATTCAAAGGGTGGGAGAGGCACTCCAGGGGTGGGAGCTGATGGCTCTGTGCCCCCAGGCCAGTTCTTTGGGTTTTACTGAGCGTGAGGGTCTTGAGCCCCCCAGTTCTGGTGGTGGGGGCCAGCCCACACTATAGATTCCAGGAGCTGGGCAGGACCTGGGGCTTGTAGCAGCAGCACAGTGAGAAGGCTCCTGTAACAGGGTCTGAGGGAATTCAGGGAGCTGCCCAGGCTGCCCAGAGCACAATGTCAGAGCACCAAACTGCACCCCGATGTTGGAGGGGTCACAAAGCCCCCCACCCACCGCTCCCCGAGATGGATTTAACTGG
Source organism: Cinclus cinclus (assembly GCF_963662255.1). Taxonomy (NCBI): domain Eukaryota; kingdom Metazoa; phylum Chordata; class Aves; order Passeriformes; family Cinclidae; genus Cinclus; species Cinclus cinclus. The sequence continues at coordinate 2,231,229 of NC_085061.1, read as the reverse complement.
AAGGCAGAAGCAGGGTACCCAGTCCTGCCAGTGGCCTGGCTGCTGGCACGGGGATGGGGCTGGGCTCGGAGCTGCCTCTGAGGGCTGCCAGGAGGCTGTGATGAATTCTCATCTTATTTTAAAAGCACTGTATCCTATTCCTGCATGTTGAGTTCCGTGTGTGTGCCTGTGCGTGCTGAATGCTTGCGTCAGTAGTTAGGGAGAGTGTGAGTGGGAGAAATCCAAGAAGCATGTCTTAGTGTCGTGCTGTAAGTGTTATTGCACAGGAGTTTAACAGATGTTAACACCAAATGACTAGTCTGAGAAATGTACTTTAAAAAAAATATTTATTTGGGTTCAGATATTTTTGAAATACAAAAAAAAAAAAAAAATTGGTCGTATTTTTTAAAGCTTATAATTCTTGTCATACATTGTGGTTAAATTCTTAATTTTACCGTGCTTATTAAAAAATGGTTCAACCTAAGCTTTGTGCCAAGGGGTCTGAGAAAGTACTGGAGGAGCTGGTTAGGATGGGATGGTGATCCCAGGAGGGATGTTCAGGACAAGGCTTGGCCTTGTCACAGCCTGTGGAGGGGGCAAGGCACATGTGATGAAGGAGAATCCTTGAGGCTGAAACCAGGGGGACTTTGGGTGGCTGTGAGATTTCTTGTGCAGCTGAAGCCCCCCATCCCTCATACTGCCATGGGCACGGTCTCCAGGGAATGTGGACAGACCCACCTAAATCTCATCTGCTGCTCCACAGCCTGCAGGAGCGGGATGGCACCTGGCCATGAGGTGAGTGGGACCTGGTGCTCGGTCCCAGTGGTGACACAGTGGTGAAGGGCTGGTGTCCCCATGGGGGTCCCTCTGCCTCATATGGGAGGGGAAAGGGGAGTAAGAGCCAAAGGAGGAGCTGCTGCTGCAGTTCCACAGGGAAGTGCTGGGAGAAGGCACTGGGGTGTTGGTCTCAGGCTGGGATTGTGAGCATGCCACGATCCCAGGTACTCCTGTGGCTGTGGGAGCGGGTGTGGCTGTGTCCCCTTACAGGACAGGCAGCCCCGGGAGCGGGAACGTGGCTGCAAAGGCTTCTACCTCTTCCTTCAGTGCCTTCAGCTCCCCACGGTATTTTGGGTCTTCCAATTTGTCCTTGAATTCCTTCAGCGTGGCCTTGGGGCTCATGTCTTTCTGCACACGCAGAGCCAGCTCGATCCCTGCCAGGATGAGGGGAGATGTCTTGGTCAGCCCTCACAGCTGTTGCATGCCATGGCTCTCCCAGCCCTGCTGCTCCCTGGGACACAGCCCTGCTCCCTCCCTTCTTCCCATCTGAGTGACTTGCTGCCCTGAGAAACAAAGTTGGACAACTGGGAGAAAACTGTGAGAGGGACAGGCTTTCGGCCACTGCCTGTGCAGCAGGGAGAGTTTGGCTGGTCCCAGCTGGGGCCAGGTGTCCTCCCCCCCATCTAGATGTGGAGGTAGGATGGTTATTGCCCATTTGTGGGTGTACTCCCTTGTAAGCTGTGGGGATGGTCCTCAGCTGGTGTCTCCTCACCCAGAAGAGCTGTCCGGGTCCAGGTTGGCGCTGGCCCTACACACCCCTGACTCACCTCTGTGGATGAACTGGGCCACCTTGCAGAAATCGTCCTGCCGGAAGCCACGCGAGGTGAGCGCTGGTGTCCCGAACCTGAGGCCGCTGGGGCGCAGGGCACTGATGTCACCTGCACCACAAAGAGGCACACAGTGTGACCAAACCTGGCACCAAAACCACCATCCCTAGCATTTCAGCCTGGCTCCCAGAGTGGACCAGGAGCTGGCAGAGCTTGTGGGATGTCTCACCAGGGCACGTGTTCTTGTTGCAGGCGATGGAGCAGAGCTCCAGCACCCGCTCGGCCCGGCCGCCGTCTGTGCCTTTGCTGCGCAGGTCCACCAGGATCAGGTGGTTGTCAGAGCCCCCTGCAAAGAGAGGGGTTTGGTGGGCATGTGGATTTGGGGAAATGCTGCTCCTTCAGGGAACTTCAGCAAAAGCCAACAGAGTCCTGCCCATGGTGTGCATGAAGTGCTGCCCTGGTCAGAGCCCAGAGTCAGCCCCATCCCACTGCCAAGATGTGTCCTCACCTGTGACAATGTCATAGCCCAACTCCATCAGTGCTGATGAGAGTGCCTTGCAGTTGGCCACCACCTGCTGCTGGTAAGCCTTGAACTCGGGTGTCATGGCCTGATGCAGCGCCACGGCGATCCCTGTGGAGAGAGGCAGGCCAGGGTCAGTTTTGGGGGGCTCCCAACAGCAATGGCAGTGCCATCAGAAGCCATACCGGAGCCAAACAAACTAATGGACTGATCCTTCCTTTCCCCTAACTAGGCTGGTGGCATTGCCATGAGACAAAACACAGGACAGGCTTGGTGACTCCTTGGCCAATATTGGATCAACCATTTGCTTTTTGCCACAGTGGGCCCAGGCTGTGAGCCCTGTAAGGGCTGCTGCTGCTGTCCTGTGCTGCTGCTGGGGGACAGAGCCCTGCCAGGACACCTTTGCCAGCTCCCTCTGCCATGCTGAAGCTGGTTGCCAGCCTGGCAGTATACCTGCAATGGCGTGGTTGTGTGGGCCTCCCTGCAGCCCTGGGAACACTGCCTGGTTGATGAGGCTCTCCAGGTTGTAGAGGGTCTCCTTGCCTGTCTTGGGGTCCACGCTGCGGGTGCCTGTGATACAAGGAGGACATGGTCACAAGGCAGCAGCCACCCTTCTCCCACAAGCTGCTTTCACCCCCTGACCACTCAGAGCAGGTATAGTGGTTGCTCCTCTTCACATCTGAGCCGAGGTTAGCCCAGGGAAGCTCCCCAGATGCTCCCAGGATCTTTCTACCCTTCCTCCTTTGCAGTTAGGGCAGGAAGGAGCGACAACTCGCAGCGTTTCTCCCAGCACCCCAGCCAGCTCGGGCACCTTTGCGGTAGAAGATCATTCCGGCCCTGCAGCCCCGCAGGGTCTTGTGGGTGGTGGTGGAGACGATGTCGCAGTGGTCGAAGGGCGAAGGCACCACGCCGGCGGCCACCAGCCCGCTGATGTGGGCCATGTCAGCCATGAGGTAGGCCCCGTTGTCGTCAGCGATCTTCCGCATGCGGGCGTAGTCCAGGTTCCGCGAGTAGCAGCTGACACCTGTGGGGACAGGCGATGAGGAGGGGACAGGAGCAGAGGTGTGGGGCCCTGGGACAGCCCCAGGACCAGGCTTGCAGTGCAGACAGCCCAGCTGGGGACAGTACGCAAGCTCCTTCCAGGCTGGTTGTGTTGGAGGTTTCCTCCTGGCACTGCAGCATCCACGGGCTTACGGGGGTGCTGCTGGCTTCAGGGAGCCACCCCTACCCAAGCTGTGCCACCAGGGAAGTCAGTACAGGTGTGATCCTTACCTGCTATGATCAGTTTGGGGTGGAAGAGCCGGGCATTCTCCTCTAGCTGGTCATAGTCAATGTAACCAGTCTTGGGGTTGACCTGGGAGAGAAAGAGGAGGGTTCAGCCACCTCGCTGTGATAAAGATCAGCTGCAGTGCTGTCCTGCAGGAGGGGGTGCCGGCAGCCTGATGCTGGTATTTTTTAACTTTAAGAGGTACCAACACTTATGGTAACTGCATCCTGGCTCTGGCTGGAGCAGCTGTCTGTACCTTGTAGGGCATGGACTCGAAGAAGAGAGAGGTGGCAGAGATCTTCTTCTTGTCTGTCATGAACCCATGGGTGAGGTGGCCACCATCGGGCAGGTCCAGCCCCATGATCCTGCCATGGGGCTCCACCAGGGCCGTGTACACAGCAAAATTTGCGGGTGACCCTGCAGCGAGAGCACACTGGGCTGGTTATGAATGCTGGGGCACACAGAGGCCTGGGTAACTGTCCTGGCTCTCCTGAACACCCCAATACCTGAGTAGGGCTGGACATTGACTCCCCATTTCTGGGGGTCGAGCCGGTAGGCCTGCAGGGCTCGCTTCTGGCACAGCCTTTCCAGCTCATCCACAAACTCTGTCCCGCCATAGTACCTGCAGTAAAGGATAGGGCAGGGGGTAAAAACAAACTCAGAACAGTCCCTGTGACCAAGCTGGGGAGAAACTGGGGTGATGCCCCATTTGTGCAGCCACAGCAGATGGGACCCTGCTGAGACTGTCCCATGTGTGGCCAAGGACAGATGCCAAGAAGGTCAGAGCCTGTCCTGGAAGAGCCTGGCTGCCAGCATAAGGACATTGCTTCCTTCCCAGAAGTGAGGCCTGGCAGGGTAAGGGGTTCCTCTCCCACCCTGCGAGGGTTTGGGTTGGTAGCCCCATACCTCTGTCCTGGGTAACCCTCGGAGTATTTGTTGTTCATGCAGGATCCCAGGGCCTCCAGGACCGCTCGACTTGCAAAGTTCTCAGAAGCAATTAACTCCAGCCCCAACCTCTGCCGCTGCTTCTCCTTCTTGATGATGCTGTGCACCTTTGGGAGAAGAGAGAAATGGCTTCATCCATGCTGGCTCTGCACAGAGATGTGGATGCTCCACCACAGGGACAGGGCTTGAAGAGGGGCCTGGAAAGGTGCTGGAGAAACGAGACATGATCCCTGCTTGGTGCAGCTGCTCCCAACCAGTGACAGAGAGGGCACAGAGGATCAATGGGTTCCAGCAGCTCAGCCTTGGACCCTGCCATGTCCCTGGCTCGATGAGGTCAGCTGGCTGGGGGATGAGTGAAACTGCTGGGCAGAAGCCAGGAAGGGGCTCTCACCTCTGGGTCATTGGTGTCCAGTGGCTCCATCACCATCTTATTATGGGAGGCCCAGAGCTCAGCGCTGGGGAGTCCCTGTGTTGAGCTCGCCATGGTGCTGCTGCTGCTGTGTCCAGGTCACCTGCCAGGGGAGTGGGGAGTCTGTGGGATGGCAGCAGGGCGGGGTGCCTCCCTATCTCCCTGTGTGCTACCTGCTGTCATCCCACGTATTCCCTGAGAACAGCCATGGGCTGTTGCATGAGGAACACACAGCCCTCAGGCTTTCCCTGATGATTTAAGATCACTTTGTTAATTACAGTGCTTTGATAATGTCTGATACTCTTCCATCACCTCCCCTCCTTGAGCTCCCCCCGCCCAGCTTGGCAATCTCAAAATTGACACACACTGTGATATCCAGCATGCTTAAACCACTTGGCTGCTTTCCCCTGGGCAAAACCCCAGCAGGTCAGAGTCCTGCCCCAAACCCTGACTGAAGCATCTTGTGGACCTGAGAGGCAGCAGCTCTTGCCTCTGCTTGGTTCCATGGCATGGGTGATGCCCAGGCCTGGCAGTAACCCTCTGGCCCAGTTGATGCCACTGCTGCTCTTGGGGAAGGACTAACAGTCCAGCTGCTGCCTTGGCAACGCATCTTTTTACTCATTAACCCCACAAGGACAGGTGAAGGGCTATCAGCAGGTTATTAAGCAATCCCACATGGTTTCCTTGTGCCAAGCTGCCAAAGTCCATTCACACCACCCTTGCTGGGTAGGGATGCTCAGCCATGCTCTGGCCCAGTCCCAGGCCTCACTGGCAGGGTGGGAATCTTCACTGTCAGAGAGGCTGGGCTGGTCAAAGGGCAGCGAGGGGAAGTGCTCTGGCTCTGAGCACGATGCCTGGGTCCTGCATATCCCCCCAGCACAGGTTGCTGCAACACTCACACTCCCTGCTTCTGGCTTAGGGGGGGACAGAGCTGCCATTCCCAGTCAGGATGAGACCCCTCCACCCCAGCATGTCCCCTCTGATGGTGGACACCTGGTACTTCACCTGGGGAACCCGACCCAAGAAGCTCTATCTCCACCTAGTTCTGCACCCCTTGTATCCCGACTCCATTACCTCCTACATCCCCAGAGCCTGGCGACGCGCCCCCCTGCCCTGCCCCGCCCCGGCTGGAGAGAACCGGCGCTGCCTGGCCGCTGTCACCCGAGCCGTGCCCCAGCCCTGCTCGCCCCACACCACACACCCCGATCCTGACCCGGATCCCGGTCCCGTTCGGTCCTTACCCGCTCCTGGTTCCGCCACCGTGCGGGCGTCCGCGCGCTACCATAGCCCGGCCGGGCCCCGCCCCTCCGCGCCGCGACCAATCAGCGCCGCGCTCCGCCCCGGGACCGGCGGCGGGGAATACGCCCGGGAAGCGCCTGGACCAATCAGCGCCGCGCTCTGCCCCCTCCCCGCCTCCCATTGGCCCGTGCTGGGGCGGGGCTGGCGGCGCGGCTCGCACGTGGCGCCCGGAGCGCGGGTGACCTTGGCCGGGCCGGGAGGGGCGGGGGACAGCTGCTGTCACCCCTCCTCTGCTGTCACCCCTCCTCTGCTGTCACCCCTCCTCTGCTGTCACCCCTCTGCTGTCACCCCTCCTCTGCTGTCGCCCCTCCGCTGGTGTCACCCTGCTGCTGTCACCCTCAGTTCTAGGCCTGCCTGCTGTGCACCCCCCAGGTGCTTCTCCCCCAGCCCTGCAGTGTTCTCACTATCCCATGACTTCCCCCATGAGCCAAGGGATGGGACACCCCAAAACCCCACGTCGGACAGGAAGCATTTCCAGGCACCCCCAAAGACCCCCACCTAAGACTGTGTCTCCAGGACAGCTGGTGTGCCAGGCCCTGGCACAGGTTGGGCACATTGCCACTGCTGTGAGGAGCAGAGCTGGCCCTGTCCCCCCTCACGGCAGGCACCCTGGAGCCCAGAGGGATTTCTGGGTGCTCAGGAGGGAGAGTTGCCAGGGGGATGAATGGCACAGGCAGGAGAGGGGCTGTGTTTTCCTCATTCATCAAATCCGAGTTAGTGGGTGGGCTTGGCCAACCGGCCCCAGGGAACCTGCACCCTCTGGGGCTTCAGGGGTTAAATCAACACACCACAAATTGAGGAAGAAGATTAGGGAATAAGTGATCCTACTAAATTCCGCATGATCCCTAGCCATGGGAAAATGGGGTGAGGCTGTGTGAGTCACCCTGGAGAGGAGCAGAACAAGGGGAGTCAGTCAGGAGGGTGAGACCACTCACTCTGGGCAGAGCAGCCAAGGGACAACACGGTGAGTCCTGCCAGGATATGCCAAGGCAAGTGCCAGGATAAACAGGAGAGAGGTGAGGGGAAGGGTGGGCTAACCAGAGGGTAGTGGGTGGGTAAAGGGCCTATTGTTACACTTGGATACAGCTCAGGTGTGGTTCTGCACCTCCCTGGAAGGGGCTTGGTGAAGAAGTAGCCTGCTAACATCGTTACCAGTCTAGATAGTTTTTGCTGTCATAATCTGTTACTGGTCATCCAAAGAGGATTTGTCACTTTGGAAGATCTGGGTGTCCATGGTTTTGCTGCCTGCCCATGCTGGATTGCTGCTGTGGGCTGTTGATGAAGGTGTTGTTCTGACAAACTGACACCAACAGCAAAACTGGGGTTGATTTCTCTGGTCGACGTAGTTTCTGTGAGGTGCAGCTGCACATGCTATAGAGAAGGACTTTATATTAATTATCTAATTAATTTATCTAATCTGACTTTTCATACACATTTTGTGCACAATTGCTCACAGAGATTTTCACCTCTCTCGAGCTGCAGATAACGACTCTCTTGTGATTTCAGGTCTTGGCTTGCTAGTGATGGACAGCACCTCTACTTCCCCTTTCCCCTTCTCTGCCAGCTGCCCCACGGAGCAGCCTGAGAATGCCACTGACCATGACTACTACTCTGGCTTCCAGAAGACCATGCACATCCTGTCCATGGTGGTGTACAGCATTGCCTGTTTGCTGGGGGTCACAGGGAATGGTCTCGTCATTTGGATTGCAGGCTTCAAGATGAAGAAGACGGTGAATTCCATCTGGTTCCTCAACCTGGCCATAGCTGACTTCATCTTTACTTTTTTCCTGCCCCTCAGCATTGCCTACACCGCCCTGGGCTTCCACTGGCCGTTTGGGAAGCTCCTGTGCAAGCTGAACAGCACCATCGCCTTCCTCAACATGTTTGCCAGCGTCTTCCTCTTGACGGTCATCAGCGTTGACCGCTGCATTTCCGTGGCCTTTCCCGTCTGGTCTCACAACCGCAGGAGCCCGGAGCTGGCGGCCAGGATCGCGCTGGGGACGTGGATCCTGGCTGTCCTGCTCAGCTCCCCGTACCTCATCTTTCGGGACACTGTGGTCAGTTCCAGGAATGTCACCAGCTGTTACAATAATTTTGCGCTGTCCGATGACTACACATCCGAGGCAACACGGAGGCTGTGGAGGATGCGGCACAAAGCGATGATCATCACGAGATTCTTATGTGGGTTCCTCATCCCCTTCATGGTGATTCTCATCTGCTACAGTGTCGTGGCTGTCAAGCTGAAAAGAAGGCAGTTGGCCAACTCTGCAAAGCCCTACAGAATCATCATTGCTGTCACAGTCTTGTTTTTCCTCTGTTATTTCCCCTATCACGTCTTCTCCTTGCTGGAAATATCCAAAAACTCTTCCAGCCATGAGATGAAACTGGCCCTTTACATAGGGATCCCCTTGGTTTCCAGTCTTGCTTTCTTCAACAGCTGCATCAACCCCATCCTGTATGTCTTTGTGGGGCCAGATTTCAAGGAGAAGTTTTGCCAGTCCCTCCTGTCGACCTTTGAAGGGGCCTTCAGCGAGGAGTCGGTCCTGGGCAACCTGACCAGCCGGCGGAAGTCCAGGTCTGCTTCGGAAGTAGAGGTTCCAAGGGTCTGAGCAGGTGCTGGTGTGGAAAGGAAAGAAAATTCTTTTCTCTGCAATTTCCCTCATTTCAGAGCTCAAATCATGGGACTGGGGACTGTGAAGGGTTACACTTGCTAGTGAGGTGTGATTTTGTGTTTTGGAGGTATCTCAAATATGCTATGATTTAACAGACAATGGGAATGGAAGAACTCTCTCGAGCTGCAGCAAGGTGGGTCAAGGTAGCAGCATTTTACTCTTTGTGCCTTTTGACTCATTTATGGAGCCTTTACAGAAAAAGGGTTAAATGCAATGGCTGTATGTATTTTCGTAGGGAATGGAATAGTGAATAAGACACTCATCTTTTCTATCTTCAGGCAGGACAAATCTGTGGTCATGCTGTTGTTACTCAGATTTGATGTACAGCATAACTATTTTTGAGCAATGCTTGTCTCTTAATTTTTTACATGTTTCCAGCCGTTAAATAGCAGAAATCTGATACTTTGTGCTGTTGGTGAATGAATATTAACCCCCAATAAACTTGTGTAAAACATACCCAGCTTGTTGTGTTGCCTGTGGGATAAAACACTTGATCCAACCTGACCAAGTAGGTTCCTCTTTGGTAACAGAACAAGTAGATAAAAAGATTAAATATCTAGAATTTGGAATCAACCCACTGGTATTAGCAGCAGCTCTATGAGTGAGGCAGACAGGACATCACCTGGGTGTAAGGACTTGCGTGGGGGATATGGATGTGATTGCCAGACTGTGGTTACGGTTTATTGCTGGGTTTCAGACCTTTTGGGTACATTTGAAAACCAGTGATTGGGAGGAGGAAGAAGAAAAGTGTCTGAGCTGAGTCTGGTCAAGCTTCATGTTTGCAAACTGTCCAGGATGAAAAAGGTGGAGACTTTCTTACAGACTTCATAAGCCTCTGGAGCTCTTACACTTTTGTGAGTAGAAAATGTTGTTCATGTAACAGGGAATGACAGCACTGAGATGTTGTCACCACCAGCCCATCCTCAGCAGCCGAGCGAGCAGTGATTGTATCACACCTCCCTCTCCTGCCCTACCCAATTTACCTGTAAATTAGTCCAACCTACCAACTGTCCTGTTCATCCTGTCAGAAACCTGCCTTGGAGCCTCCCTCCTCCAGTGGCCGGAAAATCTCTGACTCCTGGCCGGATTGTAGGAATTTACACGTTCCTCACCGTTCTGCATGGATGATGTTACGAGTGAGAGCTGTCACCTGAACATGCTGGGGATTAATTATGGGTCTGCTGGGCCATGCAGTATTGAATGAAGGTCATGATCCTAAAGGCACACATGCACTTAACCTCACATTCATGCACAAACCCGCTGAGAACAGGGAATGTAACACGACCATCGTATGTAAAGCTTGAGTGAACGGAGAGATTTAACCTTTGCCACAAATTGCTGCCTGTCATGCAGATAAAACTGCAATGTTTGCTATGCAGCACGTAACTCTGGGGCTGTTTACTTGCTCCTGGTGGTGAACTACAGCATTGATTGCCATGTCAAGGTTGTGCAGACCCACGTTTGCTCTTTCTGGTTTTCCTTATCTTTTGCAGAATCCACATAATTCCTTCTGACAAGAGCCTCTGTAAGTGTTGGACCAAGGTCTTGGACTCCTGTCTTGCCTCTCTCCTCAACGCTGGCAGCCTTGAAGGTCAGGATTTGAAGTGTTGACCTGGTTTGTGATGGGAAAGAAGGCAATTTTCTGGATCATTTGGAGAACCAAGGTGGGCACAGATTCCCATGGGACAATGTGATTTAAGTGAAGCAGAGCGTTTGGATGATCTAAGGATTACCAGCTGTAGGTAACGGAGCAGGATGAGCTTGAGATAGAGATGGATTCATCATCCTGGGTCTGCTCCCTGCCCTTTGTGCAATGGGAAACTGTGCTGACAGCAAGACAGGCCAGGCTGCCAAGGGACTGCTTCCAAGATAAATCTCCCATTGTATCAAGTTCCCTCATGTTCAGACTATCTCATTATCACAGGAATAATTGTCAGTCCCTCTTTCCCAACTAGGAGGCAGCTCATTCTCTCTCATATTTCCATTTGCCATATGCTTATGTAGAAAACATTGAATGAAAAAAAGGGGGAAATTCTTTCCAACACGCAATCTGAGGAGAGTGCTTTGGCAGCTGTGCCCCCCCTATGACGCAGCTTTGCTGTCAAGGCTCTTTTAGATGCCACGGGATGAGTTGAACAGCCTGAACCTCTCAGTATTTGCAGTCATTGAGAAAAGTGCTGAACCCGTTGCCCTGCTGGCGTGAGGCCTCATTGGTCCTGCAGAGGGGCTGATCCGACAGCCCTGCTCCTACAAACAGCAGGCTGGGGATGGGCAGAGTCACTGGGGTGTTCAGGGTCCAGGTTTTCAGGTGTGTGTGGTCCAGGCTGTGCATGGGGAATCCTTAGCTGAGAGAAAAAGCAAATTTTTAGCAAGTATTTAAGTCAGGGATCTCACAGGAGCAGCTGTTGTTGCCTTACTTTGAAGGACAGACTATTGCAGGTGATTCTGGAGCTGGGAGAAGCTGCAGAGATGTCAGGGAGGAAACCAGCCAAGGAGGACGTGGCAAGCAGTAACAAAAGAGGAGAAGATATTTTCTCCCTGGGACCTGGATGACAGCAGGGAGATAAAAACTGGGCTCAGAATAGTTACGAGGAAAGAGGAAGGAATGGGAGCTAAGACAGCGTTGAAAGTACCAGCATCAGGATAGTGAATGCAAATGAATGGGAGGGACACTGCAGCAGGTGAGGAAATTCTCATTAAGGAGAGCTTAATGAGACAATAAAAGCCTCTGGGAAGCCTCACGCTTTCTACACCTCTCCTCTGGTGAGACTTTCCTGGTGAGTAAAATATTTAAGTGTCCTGGTCTTGAACTTGGGGAATTGACTTGTTTGATAAGGTCAAAGATAGTGCAAAGGTCTGAGAGCAGAAATTCTTGCTGAAATCAGGCAGGAAATAATACAGGGAGTTAGAGGAGAGGTTCTGGTAGAAAGCTTCTCTGTGAAGGGGATGTTGGTAATAGTGTCAGTAAAGGGGATAGGCTGAAGAGGCTGAGTAAGGCTCAGCCTTTTTGTGCTGCAGCAGCTGGGTGAGGGTCCCATTCCCAGCATGGGCATTAATCTGCTCTCCCTCATCCAGGGCTGGCCCTGGTCTGAACCAAACTGGGGAGGACACAGGATGCTCTTTGCTGCTTCCCTACACCTCTCCCAGCTCCTTTTTAGTGTACAGACCAAGGCTGGTACCAAATCATTGTTTATACCCTGCAGCTGTGCGTGCAAAGCACAGGACCTGCTCTCATATACTGAATTCTGCTTTAATCTGCAAAGTTGCTCTACAGTGACCAAGTCAAGCCCTTGCTGTGCTCACTAAATGCCTGCACAGGGCATGGTGCCTCTTTGGAGAGGAGCTGCAGGTTAGTGAGACAAAAGGCAAATCATGCTGGGACCCCAGAGCACTAATTAGGGTTGTAATGGACTCTGTTGCTGCTCAAATTCCTAAAATTACAGTATTTCACTGTGCAGTCCAACCACTTCTGCCTAAAGGACAAACCACACCTGTAAACATCAGGTGATGGACACGAACAGGATGTTACACAGTCTTTGCAGGACAGAGCTGCCCACGCACAGCAGAGAGGGAAACTGTGAACCAAACAAGAGGTACCACTGCAGACTTTTGTTCCAGGGCAGTGTTTGTCCAAACCCTTGCCCTGATAACTAGCTTGAGCTGTCTGTGCAGGACCTATCACACTCTGGGTATTCCCACAAACCTCTTGTCTCCTTGTTGGGAGGCTGGTTGGAGATAACTCCGTGTCTGTGCTGGAGCTGATGCAGCAGATCTGTTAAACATTACAGACCGATCCGGAACTGGGAGTGCAGTTGGAGACAAGAAAAAAAACCTCTGAACTCAGGGAGTCCTTCAGTCAGAGGCTGGAGACTCAGGAGGAACAGGACTGTGACAAAGGAGTCTGTGCCTGTTTCCCACAGACAGCCAAGCAGTAATATTTGATAAAGCAATGAGTGCTATCTACTGCCACAGCCCTTGACACAGAGAAGATGTGTTCCCTGTTCCGGGACCTTTATTAAAGCACTTTGCTTCCCAAACATGGGGAGTTCTATTTCCAGATCACTGCTAAAGCATGATACAATTACACCTCCTACCATCAATTCCAAAATGCGTTTAGAGTTGCTTTGAGTTCTGCCTCCCTAGCTGGGTAGTGTCCAAGGAAGAATCTTCTGGAAACTGGACACAGTTGACCCCCAGGCAATAAAGCTGAAGGCAGGGGAGCAGGGAAGTGATGGCTTTTGGTCTGTGCCCAGTGTGGAGATGTTTGTGTGCTGCAGAACCTCAGAAGAGCTGTGTAGGATAGAGGATGTTTCTTGGATGCCTTTATTTACTGGGAGAGACCAAACCTATCCACAGGGCTCTGTCAGGATGAAATAAGAGCATTTCTTTGGTGCACTGTGTCTGATAGTTCTGTCAGCTGGTTTGGTAGGTGAGCTTTAATAGCCACCTTTTTTTTAAAAAAAAAACAAAACAAAACCAACTCCAAACAAACAGAAGCTAATCTGGCTGAGCAGTGATGGATGGAGCTCGGGAGCTGGGGTGACAACAGCATTTATCTTCTCTCAGGTGATGGATGCAGGCTGTCGTCCAGCCCAGTGCTGGATGAGCAGCACCCTTCACCTTGGCTGGACTAGGTGTGGTGTGGGGGAGTTTTTTTACACATCTCTGCTTGCCAGGGTAGCATCTGGATAAAGAACAACAAACCTCTGTGAGCCACTGTGTTCACACCCAGCAAATGTTCAGAATTCCTTAGATGGCTGTTAATTGAATCATTGTAAATGAAATAAAATGTGTGCTCGTCTTGGAGCAACTGTTTGTTGAACTCTTAGCATTTGGAGAGAGTATTGTCAAATCAACAAATCCCTGTCCCTTGGGAGCTGAGATTTAAACTGATCTTCCTCTGATCAGGAAGACAGAGGTGGGAAAGAAATTTATTTTTTTATTTTCTCTAAGAGAACAAAGGCAGTAGCCTTATAAAAAAGGGATTTGAAGACAGAATCACTCAGTTCCTGGTCCTGTGGTTTGCTTAAGCAATGTCAGGAATTTGGGGCAGCACAAACCAAACAGTCAGCAAATTCTGAGGGCCCTGGGGTATTGAAAAATGCTTCTGGGGAAGGCTGCTAATTGCATTATGGGTCACTGCATTACCATGTGTTGTTTCTGGTTGTTCTGCATTAACCTGCTCTGTCACACCAGCCTGTAGCAGAATCCTGCGAGGGAGACTGATGCTAAGAGAAATCTGCTCTGTGAAGAGGCCAACAAAAAGCTCACCCCCGCTTCCTTTTTGTCCTGAAAGCCCTGAAACAAAAAAGGAACCTGCATGGGTCAATGATCCTGAATCAATTGTGCCGGAGCACCAGCCTGGAAGCAGAAAAACATGGACTGGGAATGATGGGAGTGGTGAGGGACAAGGGTATTCTGTTACTCCTCAGTGTAATTTGGAAGAGGATTTAGGAAAGGCAGAGGATCTGTGCAGCATCTAAGAGGCTGATGGCCTCTCTGCTCACACGTTTCTAACAGATGTCCTGGCTTTGTGAGCCTGCAAGTGGAGTGCTCAACATCTGCTCCACGGCTCTATGTTAAATGGATTTTCTTTCCCCAGATCTGATTCTGCTGGGAGAAAAAAAAAAAAATCAAAAAAGGAGATGACCAAGTCTTGGAATGCATGAAGCAAGATCCAAATGTGAAATCTGGGGAAAACACAGGCCTGTGAATATTTAAAGTGGAAAATGCAGCTTGTAGTGGCAGAAACATGGTTTCAAGCTATGAATTTCTTGTCTCTTCACAGGCATGTTTGGTGAGCTGGCCTGTGGCTTTTCCTCCTCTTTAATGTTAAGGTCAGCATGGACAGAAATATCTTCTGGGATAATCAGCCTTGCTCCAGTGCATGCTGCAGTCCAGAAATAATCAAATTTAATTGCTTTTTGTGAGAGAAACAGCAGCAGAAAGGACCTGATTTGTAGCTTGATGCTAAATGCTGGAATTCTGATCCATAAAATGCCGTTCAACTTGAGCGTACTGAGAAGTGTAATTTAAATCAGGTTTGAACTGCGCAGTCTGGGGAAAAAACCATGGTGTCTGGGTTTTGTATTTAAAGGAGGGATGTGTGTCTGTGTGGGATGACTGTAACTTCCTCAAAGCAGTTTTGTCATGGGTGTCTTGGGATAAAGCTATTTTTTCTTTCTTTTTAAACAGGGTGACAGAAATAAGAGTCTCATTTCAGATGTCAAAAGAATCTTTTTGCAGTTCAACCGATGTATGCGGCAAGGCGAGTCCTGAGAGGACTCTGGATAAATCGTGTGTGCTTTTGACAAGGAACTGTGAGGCCACTGATAGTTTCTGTTCTTAATTTACTTTGCAGAAAAGCCTCTCTTTTTTTCTATAAACACTTTGCTGATGGCCAAGGCCAGATGGTAGCTCTGCGTCCGGTGAGGATGGACACTCCCAGAGCAGCATGGCAGCAGCCCTTCCATCTCTCTCTGGTGGGGATGAAGGTGTGGGAGCACCAAAATGATGGCAGACTGTGGGCATCACTGCGTTATTCCATACGGATTTTATACCAGGGTAATTTTTTTTTTTTTTTTGGGGGGGGGGGCAGCTGAACTGAGGTGTTGGGGTCCCTCCATCATCCCAGTTGGGGTCTCAGATCTGTACTTCTCTTTTTCAGCAATGGACAACAAGGCTTATGATGGGCCTAGAAAATGTATTCTATAAGGAATGGCTGAGCTGTGTTTGTTTACTCTGGAGGATGCTCAAGGGCCCTTTATCAATTATCTTCAAATCCCTGAAGGGACGTTGTTGCGAGGACGGGGTTGGTCTTGGAAACGGCCTTAAGATGAGACATGGGAGATCCAGATTAGGTATTAGAAAAATTCTTTTCATCATCCGTGTGGTCAGGAATTGGAATGGGTACCCAAGGAGGCGGTGGAGTCACCATCCCTGGAGGTATTGGAAGAGGCATCCACATCTGGCGGTGGGTGATGTGATTTCGCTGGGCTGACGGTCGGACTGGATGACCCTGAAGGTCTCTTCCAACACTGATGATTCTAAAATTCTTAGGTTCTGTGACTCCAAGACTCCGTCCCGGACCCAAGGAGCACGGCGGTATAATGGGGGGAAGATGGCGGCCGCCGAGTCCCCTCAGCGCGGCGGGGGGAAGGGGGGGGGGGGGGCGTCGCCTCGGGCCCGCCCCGCCCGCCCGCGCTCCCTCCCTCACGCCCCGCCGCCATCTTGCCCGCGGAGCACCGGAGGGGCTGAGCTCCGCCGCCGCCTTTGCCTCTCCCCCTCCTTCCCCTCCGGCCGGGCCGCCTTCTCCCGGGGCCGGGGGGCCGGAGCCGGCAGGTAAGGCATTCAGAGAGGGGCATTCCCACCCGATCAGCCCAGTTCAGCCGGCTGTGTGAGGGTAGGACGTCCCCCTTCCCCACACGGGGTTCCGAAGCCTGAGGAATGGGCTACGTCCTCCCCTCAGGGGATGGAGCTCCTCTCCTGAGCGGCCTCTTTTTCGGTGTTGCTTGGGCTGCCCGCAGGTCCCACAGGTGAGGGGCAGCGGAGTGGGGCGGCAGCGTGCCCGGGCTGCTCTCGGGGCGGAGGGATGGGGTCCTCGGGGACCACAGGGCCTGTGTAACCCACCTGGAACATCTGAAGGACTGGTAGGGAGGTGTGGGCTGCAAGGGTCTCTTAGCCCTGGAGGATCGGTGAGTGTGGAGGCACGGGAAAATTCCCTGTGGGGAGATTGGTAAGAAGGGTGCAGATTGCCTCCATCCCATTCCTTAGTACCGTAGTTACCCCATCCAGTTATTCCTGCCTCTGTTGCTTTCTGTGTGGACATGCTCAGTTCATGGAGACATAAAGCCATGTGTGCCCAGTAATTGTGCTCATCATGATGTGTCTGTATAATTGCGTGCAGCCCAAGAGGAAAGGCAGGAGTTTGTGTTGCAGCCTTTTCTGTGGCGCTTATGTTCAACCTTGGAAGGTTGGCCCACCTCAAACCAGAGGGTTATTGTCCCGTGTACCCCTGTGGAGTCATGTCTTTGCACATCTAATAAAGTTTTGTGAGCTTGCTTTCATCCCAACACCTGTTTGAAGGTTGATGTGTATCCGTATTACTCTTGAAATGCAACTTCCCTGCCCATACACACCACAGCCCACTTGTAGCTGCTGAAGTACATCCACAAGAAAGTCCTTGACCTATAAAAACATGAAGAAAAATGTTCACTGTTGCTTGTAACTACATCAGTATGTTGTGTAAAGTGCACCCCCAGCAATGGTTGTGAGCCAACCACTCATCTTTTCAGCTCTCTTAAGGCTCCTTATTTCCCTAATCTATGGAACAAAGAAGACACACGGATAAAAATACGCCTTCTGAACGCTCTATTGATGCTTTTAGTAACGTGGAAAGTTGCCTCCACACTGCTCCCATCCACTCACAGAAGCAGGGTGCTCTCAGGTGATTTTTCTGAGACCTAAAAGCATTTCAGGTCTGTGCTCACTCTGGTGGAGCTGAGATGGATCTTGAACACCATCATGAATATTTGATGGCTGATGGCCATTAGTTGACAGCTGGGAGTTGCAGAGAGTGAGGTACAGCAGAGCAGAGAAACACTAGCTAAGAAATGGGGGGGGGGTTTAGGTATTTATTTTAAGAGGGGTACAGGTCTTGCTTTGGGGATGTGGAGGGGTCCCTCTGGTTTTAGTGCACTGAAACATTCGGACACTCTGGGGGCTGAAGTTGTCGCTGTTTGTGCTCACTCTGTGTGCAGTTTGGAAGTTCTGATGACGGGCACGTTTTCATTCACGGCAGTTGGGCAGAGCTCAGCCTTGGCACCAACAGATTTGTTAGGAAGTTCCTGACTTTGGCTCTTCACAAGAGTCAGTCGGGCTCCTCTGACAAAGTTAAACTGAACCAGACTGGTTGTAAAGGAGGTGTGAAAGAGTTTCATTACATACCTAGCCAGCTGTTCTGTAAATACAAAACTCCTTTTAGTTGTTGTTTTGTGGAGTACTTCATAGTTGATACATCATCAACTTTTTCTAACCAGTTACATGTGACTATTAGATAATTCTGTTTCTCAGCAGGGAGATGTTTACCAGAAAAGGAGTTACTGATTTAGCTGTATTTTCTGTTCACTTTGGTTTAAATTATGTCACTCATATTTCATATTTCCAGTCTCCTACATAATGCTGAAATGGATTATGAAGGATTGGATTATTTATGCAGCAGAAGTGCAGCAGGATTTGAGTTGAATGCTGCTTCAGTCTATCCAGGGCTGCTATTCCATGAGATCTCTTTTTCCTTTTATTTGACTAAAATTTTATTGTAGAAGTAGCCATGAAAATGTGATTTACAAAGAATAGTAAAAAGATGGAATCCCATCAAATCCTTGGCAAGATTAGTGGTTTGTGCCTTTATTTGAAACAAAAAACAAATGATACCGAATTCCTCCTGATATTTTTCTCCTGTTTTCACAGGAGAAATATTGCTTTCAAAGAATGACAACAGCTGCTTCAGCAAGTGGATTGGCTGTGCAAGAGGTCATTATTTACAGCTGCCAGCTTTATTGAATTCTTCCTTGCATTTCATCCTTATTTGTAAGTTTATAAGTTACTGCAAAGTAATGAAAAGAGACTCAGCTATGGAAATAGACTCTTCTAGCCAGGGCCCAGGAGCTCTTTCTAGCTCACTTCTACCCCTGTCTTTGTGATTTTGGAAAAGTCAATAAACGCTGCTCAGTTCTGGAAAATGGACTGGACAAGCTGATGGAATAAAAGTATCAGTGTTACTGGATGGTAGCCTGAGGAAAAAAGTTAAAAAGGAAAAAAACCTTGGTGCTAGAAGGTTGTCTAGGGGGATCTTTAGAGAGCTGTAGGGAAGCTATTAAAGTGGGGATAACAGATTTTAAGGATGCTGGAATATCCAGGGTTCTGGGAGACCACACTTTCTAACCAAAGTGTATGTTGTTTTGTTTTGTTTCTTAACGTGTATTTAAATGATCTTTGATCTCTTGCAGTCTTGTAGAAGTGGCAAAACAACTTAGGGTTGATGTTTTGTGTGCCATCAACTGAAATTGGGGCCATCATGAATATCACCAAGGGTGGGCTGGTGCTGTTCTCAGCTAATTCCAATTCCTCCTGCATGGAACTGTCCAAGAGGATTGCTGAGTAAGTAAAGTCTGCAGGGAATTTGTGATCTTGGGGTTCTTCTGATGGGATTTGTTTTACTGGACACTCGATTTCCCTATTTCAGGAAAATTATATGGGAAAACTGCCATGATTTGCAAGGAGTGTGCTCTATTGGAGAGTGTATTTCAAGAGCTCAATAAAAGAGAGAGAAACTTGTGTTTGAATTGTTCCGTGGCAGGTTGTGATTGGCTGCAGCCTTTTGTAGGAAACACGTGGGATAATTAATTTTTGCATACTGTTAAATCATCATGGCACAATTTTTTTATTCCTTGTAGTGAGGTATTTTTAGGCAGGAAAATTCCATCCCTCCTGCTCACTGTGTTTTGGATGGGAACAGTTCTTTAGCTTAAATCCATGAATAGCTTCAGCAGAACTTTCAGGACTTAAATACGTTTTTACTTTGCTAATTAGGATGCATAACATTACTGGGAATATTAGACAGGATGGTTTTCTTCCAAAGGCTTATTTACCCAAAGTTAGGTGTGATAGGAGGAGAAAGGGGAGTGTGAAGGAACTGAGGTTATGTGTGGAAAGAATTTGGGCCTGATGCAGAGCATACTCTGGTCTCCTCTTTAGCTAGATGGAGTCTAGCTAATGCTGACAAGGAATAAATACAGCAGACACTGATCTTCCATTATCCATAAAATAGTGCTTGCTACTCTTCACTTTAATTTTTTCCTATAGAGAAGAATTATTTAAAAGCAGTATTTTTAAGTATTGTGCATGTGTATGTTGCCACATGTGTGGATATATATATATGTATGTAGGGCTAGAACTATATTAAAAATTACAAAATCTTACATGATTTAGTATTGCAGCTTTTTTTTTTTCCTGCTGCTTGTTCTGAGCTTGACTGGAAAATAAGTTTAGTGTAGTCTGCATTGGAGCTTTTGGAAATTGTAGGTGCTTTTTAAAGATATGTTCACTTTCATTACTGGTTTTGTGGTCTGGGATTTTCTTTCCTTGGTTTTTCTCCCAGGGAATGCAGCCTTTTCACTAACTGTTGCATTGTATGGGGTTTATATTTGATTTGCCCTTCATCTCCCCTTATTGACTTTTACCTTTTTCCTGTTCCTGCAGGCGCTTGGGAGTTGAGATGGGGAAGGTTCAAGTTTATCAAGAGCCAAACAGAGGTGAGCATTTAATTAGCAAAACTGGAAATGTACCTGACACTGATTTGAATGTACTGGTTCCCCTTTTTTTAGACTCCAAAGGACTTTTGCTCTTGCAAATATCCCATATTTCTCTTCTTGGCAGAAACACGAGTGCAGATTCAGGAGTCTGTGAGAGGAAAGGATGTTTTTATCATCCAAACGGTTTCAAAGTGAGTAACTGCTTAAAGATCCTGTGCTAGCATTTGATGTGGGCTGTCCATAGGAATGCTTCTGCTTTTCATTTTTAATCACCTTTCATGTTTGTGATGCAGTGTAATAATCTTAGATTAACTAGAGGCTTTTCTGTATGGAGGGTTTTTGTTACTGGTTTTGGTGGATTTTTTTACACATATACAAAGGCAGCTTTGGCATAAGGTAGCTTCTGTGATCTTAATTTTTAGTGACTGTATCAATAAAACCTTCCTCTTGGTCTCTGCATTCCTTCCCTAAGTGTATTCTTTTGCTTATGTCATTCTCTTTAGATTCTTCTCAGCTCCCTGTTTCTAACACCATCACAAAGTTAAGATGTAGGAGGAATGTTTCCTGGGAAATATGTCCTGTGATTCAGAAATCCTTTAATTTTATGTGAAAAGAACTTCACAAATGCTAAGACTTTTTTTTTTAATGGCAGCAGAAATGCAGATCTTAGTTGATGACCAGTTCTCTAAAAATGTGCCCTCTCCATCTCTGCTGGGTGTAAATACCGTGGTGAGGACAGGATTTTTATGCACCAGCTACAGAAGCAGATGTTTCTCGTTGCAGGGATGTGAATACCACGATCATGGAGCTCCTGATCATGGTGTATGCCTGTAAAACCTCCTGTGCCAAAAGCATTATTGGAGTGATACCTTACTTCCCCTACAGCAAACAGTGCAAGATGAGGAAAAGGGGCTCCATTGTCTCCAAATTGCTGGCCTCGATGATGTGCAAAGCTGGTAAGAATGTGGCTGTCCTTAAATCGACAGAGAGAGGGGGGTTCCTGCTGTCAGCTTCCAGGTTTAGAGAGATCTCTACACAAATGTGGACTCTGTATAAAAATAAGTGCCAACCTTTCCATGTGTTCAAAACCTATGTAAAAAGAAGAATGTAATTAGAAATGTTTCCAAATGATGAGTTCATGAAAAACCCAAATTTGATACAGCTATTTGACATTGAGTTGTAGTGAGCTGGCAGAATGAGTCTGCTGGGCTGAGCTGCTTTGGTCTGTGGTATCCACCTCTCATAATACCATCCTTTGCCTTTCTTCCAGTCTGGAACAGTTGTGCCTTGTCATTTCTGTCTTGTTTTTTACTTGTTGGATGAATGCACTTTGTCCTCTACATTTGAGACCATGTGGGAGAATGAGATTATTCATTTTCACAGCCTTCAACACATTTTCTACTTTCCTTTCACTTGAAAAAGCAGGCAGTTACAACAAACTGTGTGATCTGGGTTGTTATTTTGAGAGAAGTGGTTTTTGATTAGGAGCTTGGCCCATTTTTCAGGAATTCAGAACTATTGAGAGTGCCAGGGTCTTGCTGTGTGACATAGGACAAATCAGTACTTCCATTTTGTCCCATGTCCAGTGGAGAAGGATCTTGCCTGCCTCAGTGTGGCACTGCAGAGTCAGTTTTGTGCAGTGTTCTGAGGTTCTTCTTAAAAAGTCACTGTAGAAGCCTCAAAACACATTAATGCCAGTGTGCTTAAAAGGGACTAAAATTAATTTATTGTCTACTTACACTTAGTGTTCTCATGCAGCTTAGAGAATTTCTGGACAAACTGCAGTGAGACTTAGAAAAATAAAGTGTCTGTTTTCTCTTACTTTTCTTGATGTGCTTCTCTGTATATCTTCGTATTTTATTTTAAAGGACTAACTCATCTTATTACTATGGATCTACATCAGAAGGAAATTCAGGGTTTCTTCAATATTCCAGTTGATAACTTGAGAGCATCCCCATTTTTACTCCAGTACATCCAAGAAGAGGTGAGGAAGGCCTGTTATTACAGGTTTTTTTAAAATTATTTTTTTGTCATGTCTTAGGGCATGAAACAAATCCCTCTGAAAAGATTAAGTCTTCAAACTGAATTTTAAGGGGGGAAGGGTCATGTTGGGGCAGGGAGTGGTGTTGAGAGCTGTTGATTCTTCTCTTCCCCACGTTTAACTTTTTCTTTCCTGAAGAGCTGGTGCTTTCTTACCCACCCAGCAATGATATTTTTGTGTTTTTTTTCTTAGATATATTCGTCTAACACTGGAAAAAAAATTAGGATTTTCTTGCTCTTGATGTCCTCTTCCTTTCCTATTTCCAGTTTCCTTGACATTTATAGGCTGGACTGTTTGTGTGGGTATAAATTTAAACCACATAATAACACTTTGGAAGTTGTAAACTGAGTGAGCCTATTGATGGAGCTCTTGATTGTGGGTGGAAATCTCACCCACTGTTTGTTCAGACTGCGTGTCTTGACTTGAGGAGCTTAACTTGGGATGTTCCGTGCCTCCATTTCTCCATCTTATTTTTATAAGGGTTTTGAGAAGTGCTACTGGTAGATTCCCCTGTACAAAACGTGCAGATGATGATTTGTAGGTATAAGATGCATGTTAAGCCTCTGACTAATGGTAGTTTGGAATAAAGCAAGTGCTTTCTTCCTGGTGAAAGAAAAGGTTTAGTTCACTCTGGCTTTTGAATCCAAGCTATTTCTTTTTATAGAGATAGGAATGCCTCAATTTACAAACAAAACACACCCCACCCCACCATTGCACATTGTAAGCTCTATGTAACTTTATAAAAAATAAATAAAAAAAAAGAACAAAAGTGGAAAACCAAATACACAGACACAAAAGTTTTGCCTTTATGCGTTGCTTGCAAGTGTGGTTTATGGTCAGTAACAAAATCATGGTCCTGATTTGATCCTGAAACACATTTTGATTCCTGAGCTTTTAATGGTGTACACAGAATTGTTGCAGCTTTGAGTCTGACACTGCTGTGCAGTCTAACAAATGACCATTTGTAGAGATCTGAAGTATGTGTAGGGAAGTTTTAAAAGATGCTTTCAGTTCTTCATCCCTCTACTCATTCGTGAGGGGATTTTCTAAAACCAGAATGGATCTGATCACATGGGATCTGTACTGGCAAGTACCTTTACCAGCCAGATCATTTATGGTATCTGTGCTTAAACCTTTGGTCCATTGCTGCTCAGGGGGAATTTATTCACCTCAAGTTCCTGGTGGCCACAACTTGCTGGATATCCTACTCTGGGAATGCCAGAGCTTTCAAAGCTGTGGGAATCATGATGGGATGTACTGAGGAACATCAGATGGAGTCCAGCTTGATAAGAATGAAAGTCACTTATAAAACATTTCACTGAAAGTTAGGAGGATGAACAACTTGCAGTTGTTCCCTATTGGAAATTTCTGCCTAGATGTGAAGAGAATCACTGTCTGTTCTGGGATGAAGATAGTCCAATCAGTGAAATTCCTGTGATGTGACAATAGTTGGGTGTTCTCCTCTGTGTGCTTGGCAAATGTTGGATACTCCATGGCTCCTCTTTCCTTTGTGCAGGTGTTAATCCCAGAGTGACATAACCCTTTGTTACATGGACTTGTTGACACCTCAGTGTCTTTGGGATGACATTTCTGGCTTTCAGACTTCATTTTTCAAGAGCTGAGAACAAATTTGGTAATTTGGCAGGGGAAAAATGAGGCAATGGTGTCTGAAGTAGATCAAAGTTTTTATTATGTTGAAT
Source organism: Cinclus cinclus (assembly GCF_963662255.1). Lineage (NCBI taxonomy): Eukaryota > Metazoa > Chordata > Aves > Passeriformes > Cinclidae > Cinclus > Cinclus cinclus. Next base: position 2,207,481 of record NC_085061.1, on the reverse strand, counting down.
GACAGGTCCTGCCCTGTCCAAGCCTTCCATCATGTTAAGCTTTGTAGCCTCTTGTATAACTCAGTGTTTGTAAAGGACAGAACATGCTGAATTCCCAGTTTATAGTGGAGTTACTTACGTTGTGGGTTATTAGTGTTCCCTGATGTCCTCAGAAAATTTCAGTTTAGAACTCTTTTATTCCGTGGCCATTTAAGGTAGAGCTTTTGGAAATAATCAGCCAGTGCAGTTTATATATTGTGGATAAGATTGTGGAAAAACTTACTTTGCCTGTGTTTGCAGAAACCCTAAGTATCTGTGTGCTCTGGCATCTGACAAAGGTGGTGAGCTGCATGACAGGGTGCCATCCCCACAAATCTGTGCATTCCATCCCTAACAGATCAGTTTGCAGGTATTTAGTGAGAGTCTTCATCCCTCAACACTGGGATTCTGGGGACTGGACCTGCTCTCTAGGACTTTTCTTGGCTCAGGACTGTGATTTTTGTATGGAAGGACAGACTTTAAGCTGCTCTCCATAGAGATGGATCATCCCAGGGCAGCACAGTGAAGGAAAAGGCTGAGTTTGCAAGGAGTGGGTTAAAATGAGATACCAGAGGAAGTGCAGTTGTAGCTGCTGTTGGAAAGGAGAACTGGAAATGTGAATTTTGGAATGCTTGGGAAGTTACAAGCCAGGTTAATCTGATGTGGAGTGACTGCAGGGAAAATGGAAATGAGGATAAGAAACTTTTGAGAGATGGGGACTAAAATGCTGGTTAAATGGGGATCAGGAGTCTGGAGTGAAAAACCAGTATGAGAATGGGGCAGGGGTAGCAAAGTCATGAGCAGACTGTGCTTGTGGAGCCTGACTGAAGCAGCTGTCAGACATCAGAGGGAAACTCAGACTTCCTGGCCACATCCTTCTGGTGCTGTCAGCATTTGGTCAGTGCAGTGACTGTGGGAGTTTTATCCCTTTGGATGGTCCATAGAAAGGGTCAGTGTGATGTGATGTGATGTGATGTGATGTGATGTGATGTGATGTGATGTGATGTGATGTGATAGAGAGGTGTGACTTCTCTTGGGCTACTCTGTAAGACAATAGGAAGTTGTAAAAGGCTGGTTTTTTGGTGATTAAAGACAATTTAGGTTGAACAGGAAACTTTAATTGTGATGCTTTCCTGTTTCTTTAAACACTTGTGGGTGTAACCCTGATGTACTAAAGCAGTTACTTTTCTGTTGTCTGTACTGTAAAATGGAGTTTATAAAAGGTACAGTTTGAAGTTAATAACTAAATTTTCTAAATAGGTATTTGCACTGAGCTGTCAACCCTGATCATGTACCATGGATTCTTGAGGTTGCTTTTTTAGGTAAAATGTTTGATGCTTAAAATTCTTCTGCCAAAGTAAAGTTCTCTGATTCTTACTGAGTTTAAATTTGTCTAAAGATATGAAGTGGACATTGCTATCTGTTATTTACTACAGATACCAGACTACAGGAATGCTGTAATTGTGGCCAAATCTCCTGCATCTGCAAAGAGGTGGGTAAGATCTGCTCTCTTGCCTTAGAGCAGGAAATCTCTGTTGGGATTTTGTTCTTAGGATCAAGTGAAGGACAAATTCCCAGTAATTAGAAAATGCAGCCTTCACACCCCTCCCAATTCTCCTCTGTCAGCTGTGTAGTTTTTACATCATTGCTGTCATCATAATAAATCTAAGGAGAGTAAAAAAAAAAACATATAAAAGGATGCAGTAAATCAGTGCGGTGCTTATGATTAAGATGGTTTTTAATCATGTTATATTTGTATGCATTTACATTATAAATCTCCTGCTGTAAACGAGGAAGAGTGGCTGGAAGTGTAATGCCATTAATCCAGATGAGTTTCTTAACATGGGTATAACTAAGAACATGGCTGATCAGATCCTAAATACAGATGGGGAAAATGGGTTTGCTCTTTGAGATGATTGTGACTGTGAAGTCTTTGATGCCTGAATGACTGTTTTTAATCCGTGAAGCTTTTTTAGTTGACTGTTCCTGAACTGTGGAATTACAGTGCTGTCAGCACTGGATGATGGTTTGAGAGATGCTGTATTTGCTGTGGTGACAAACCAAGAGATTGTTGAAAAGATATTTAGACTTCCATGCCAACAAATTGTAATACTCTAGGTTTTCCTTATTTTCTGTAACAAATCACCTTTTATCATCTTTTTGTCCAACAGTCCTTTTTGTGATTTCTTTTGTTTTGGCCAGGTAATTTTTTTTGTTTCCTCTCCATTTCTTTTCCACGGTGTCAGTATTGCCTCTTGGGTGGAGGCGAGTGTTTCTTGCAGCATTTTAATGCTTATCCAATAATTGTCAATGGCAGCAAATAGACAAATGAGTTGCACATCATGCAGTGATTGTGGAGGAGAGGATCCCTGAGCTGTATTGTTTAGCTTGTTCACATGTTCCTATGAGTATTTAAGGACAATATTTGAAGGGTTACGTTGTATTGAGAGAGAGATAATTGGATGTTTCAGCCTAATCCAGGCTGAAAACAATCTAGGAAAATACTTCTGATGAATGCCTGCTTGTGAAAAAAAAAACCTTGCGTGGTGAAGTTCAGAATGTCTCTGTGGTTTCTGAGCTCACTGGAAAATTAATAAATCATTGGCTGTTACTTTGAACTTTATTCAGTTTAATACTGCATTTTAAGGTAATTAATACGGTTTTATTGATAGGATTATTCCTGCTAAGTCATAACTTATTGTTTGTAATAATAATATAATTACCTGTAATTAGCTACTTGCAAAAATACTATAACAGTATGATAATCATAGGGTGGAAGATTTTTCATTTTTAATTAACTGAGTATCACGATGGGTAAATTATTCTCTGGACTTTGGATTGTTTGGATAGTGAAATAAGGCTTAAGGACAGAGAAGGAGGCTCAGGCACAGGTCTGAGGTGCTGATGTTAGAGCAGAGTGACTCACTGAGTTTGCTTGCACCAGAGGAGACTTGGATGGGTGGCTTAGGCAGGATCCCAAACCCTTGGGTGTGCAAGGTAAAGTGGGATGGATGTGCTGATTTGTGTTTGCTGCTTCCAATATCTGGGATGTAAATTCCTATTTTCCTGACTCTCTGCTTTTCCCACTCCCCCAGCTAACCTTACACTTTTTTACAGAAATTACTAATTTTAGTTGAAGAAATACTGCAGTGTGAAGGAGCTTCATGTCAGCTAATTAAAAAATCCAAGCTGTTCAACTCCAAGTGTGGTTTGTCAGGCAGAATGATCATCTGGATCCCCTTTTCCATAGGCTGTCTCAGGTTATGTGTCAGCAGGTCAGGGATATTGTCTTTATTTAGTACTAAATAAATAGGTGAACTCTTGTTCTCTCTTTTTATATGAGTTATTTTCCTTATTAAATGTAGACAATCCTGACATCAAGGCTGTTCTTAGTTACTGTTAGATGTATCCTGCTGAAGCATGGGATCCCAAGGATGCTGAAAGCTGGGAAGTGTTATTTTGGCTCTTGGGCAAAGCAGAAGGGAGTAGTCAGCATTTTGTGACTTGCAGCATTTATCCTGTTGCTTTAAGGCCCACATGGACGCTTTGAAGGTTATTCTGACTTTAACAAACCTGATAAAAACAAGATACTGACGGGCAACCCTCTGTGAATCCTCTATGAACCCTCCTAAAATTTTAACATCGTTTGAGACTTCCCTCTGAAACATTAGAAATAAAACGAAACTAGCTTAGGATTGTACATAGGTGAGTTATTTTAAATGTAACCTTTTTCTGGGTTCTTTTAACCCTTTACCCTGCAGGGCACAGTCGTTTGCTGAGCGTTTGCGGTTGGGAATTGCAGTGATCCACGGGGAAGCTCAGGATGCTGAGTCTGACATGGTGGATGGTCGGCACTCCCCTCCTACAGCCAAATATGTAGCTGCTATCCACCCCAGCCTGGAGATCCCCAGTAAGTAAGTGTGTGTGGGAAAGTGTTTCCTGGCGTTTTTGTGGGTTTAGGGATTGGGTTTGGCAGGGATGGGCTGTCTAAAAGGACAGAGAAAAAAATTAATCTTTCTTCATGGACAGAAAATGGTTCCTTTTTGCTTGACTGTGGGTGTGACCTACAGCTGCACCACCAAAACTGCAGGGTATAAACCCAGTGTGGGTATCAGTGGGTGACTGAACTGGTTTTGTCTGCAAGCCACTCCGTTTCTGTGCTAAATTAAGAATTAATTGAATTGGTAAAGAATTCAGGTATAAAGGAATATAGTTAATATTTTAATTAAGCTTAAGAAATGGTTTATGTATTAGAATCCTGTTGGTTTTCTCAGTAATGCTGTTGGAATAGTTGCTAATTCATGTCTCTAATAGTGGTGACCCATCAGACATTTCTGTACTTCAAATAACTTATATAAACTTCCTCTTTTCTTTCTCCTTTCTACCTCTCTCAAAACATTTGCCATTTATCAGTGCTGATTCCCAAGGAAAAGCCACCCATCACAGTTGTTGGAGATGTAGGAGGAAGAATAGCTATCATTGTGGTAAGTGAGATGCCATCAGTTCTCATAAATGATATTAAACATGTTAAAGGTGCAGAAATGAAATAGCTGTTGTGTATCAGCCACTAAACTTTGGTTGCTGATAGGATGGGGCAGCACTGAGATCACAAAGCTGGCTGGGAGCTCTGAAGGGATCCACTCTGAAAGCAGCATTGGGACTTTGTTTCCATGAGCAGAGCAGGTGAAATTCTGTTCAGTGCTTACCCAGAGGGGTTCAGGTACTGCGTGCACAGCACAGGAGGGGAGAATCACCCTGTTCCTACTGGTGAGTCTAGAAATGCCAGTGAAGCTGAGGTGATGGATGTGGACTTGTTGGAACAAGCCTAGAGTCTGACCGAGATGATCAGAGGGATGGAGCAGCTCTGCTATGAGGAGAGGCTGAGAGAACTGGGATTGTTCAGCCTGGAAAAGAGAAGAATCTGGTGTGACCTAATTGTGGCTTCCCTGTACCTGAGGAGAGCCTGCAAGAAAGATGGAGAGAAATTAATTGTAAGGGCCTGCAGTGACAGGGCAAGGGGGGATGGCTTCAAACTTACAGGAGAGTAGGGTTAGATTGCATATAAGGAAGAAATTTTTCCCTGTAAGGGCAGCTGTGGCTGCCCCATCCCTGGAAGCATCCAAGGCCAGGCTGTGTGGAAGTCTTGATCAACCTGATCTAATGGAATGTGTCCCTGGCCATGGCAGGGCTTGGGATGAGATGATCTTTAAGGTCCCTTCCAATCCAGGCCATTCTATGATTCCTTGATTTCTCTAAAGCAGCGTGTAATCTGTGGTTTTGAGAGGAAAAGAACAATTTTCAGGTAGTTTGGGGTTTGTTAACACTTGGTAAAGCTGTGCTGTCAGTCAGCTGTGCTGTGTTGGTCTGTCTGATGTGCTGAGCCCTCGGTGACTGGGATTTTGGCAGGATGACATCATAGATGACGTTGACAGCTTTCTGGCTGCAGCTGAGACCCTCAAGGAGAGAGGGGCCTACAAGATCTTTGTCATGGCCACCCATGGGCTGCTGTCCTCAGATGCTCCCAGGCTGATTGAGGAGTCTGCCATCGATGAAGTAAGTGGAGGCTGAGCTCTGATCAAGTGATTTGGAGCTTTTCTAAGCAAGCAGTTTCCTCCCGATTTGATTACTGACATATGCTGGCATTAAGGTTTTAGATGGGAGGTTTCTGGTTTAGGTTTTCTTACTATGGAATAGTGTGCTGGAATATTAGCATACATATGTCTTTAAACTATAGCAGTGGGATGCTTTTTTCCTTCAGTGGTGGGGGTATTTCCCTTCAGTGGGTGGGATATTTTTGTACCTCTTCTGGGTCTGTGTGGCAAGAATGAATGAATGAAAGGAGGGAGGGACAGTGCCATTGGTATCCATGGATACATGAACTCTATGGCAACACATGGCTCTTTCTTAGATTGTGACCCCAACAGTAATGTAAAATGTTATTTTTTGTCAGCCAGGGTGGTTTTGTGGGATCTGTAAAACTCCCAATTCCAGTATAAAAGGTTGAAAACATAACAGAGCTACATCTTCCTGACTATTTCTTCTTCCTGTAGGTGGTTGTTACAAACACAATTCCACATGAAATACAAAAACTTCAGTGCCCTAAAATCAAGACTGTGGATATCAGCATGATCCTGTCAGAAGCCATTCGAAGGATCCACAATGGGGAGTCCATGTCCTACCTTTTCAGGAATATAGGAGTGGATGATTAAAACTTCTTCCTCTAAAGAAACACCCCGGGCCAAACTGGAATCGAACAGAGAACAACGAGCTGTGAAGCATCGTGCTTACCTTAATATTTCCATTGAGCCACTTCTTGTTTTCTCTTGATTTAAGTATCAAGGTAGAACAGTTTTTAAGTCCTTTTATTTTTATTTTTTTTTCCCTTCACGGGGGTTGTTTTTTTGGGAGGGGTTGGTGGGATTAAACGTTTTACAAAAAAACTGTTCTAGTTGCTTTTAGGTTAGTTGCACTATACACGATGGAAAAATCCCACAAAACACTCGAGGCAAGAATTTGGCTTCTAAATTAAGCATTCCTTTTCCAAAGCTGCTTGCTGCAAGTGCTTTAAATGATAACAAAATGAAGTGACTGTATGATATTTGCATTTTAAGAGCCAAAAAGGTTGTACTGTTGTATGCAGTTCAGTGATTTTGTAGGAGTGCTTTTATAGAAAAGCGTATGGAATATGCACCTGTATTTATTTACTGCGACAAAAATAAAGACTTGTTTTGTGTGAGCTTTCTAAAAATGTTCATGTGCTGGTCCTTTGTCTTTTAAACTGTGTCCTTAAATATGGCTGGTGGATGTCAGGGAGCAACAGGGACTTGCTCAGACAATGGCACAGATTCACAGAGGAGCTGTGGCTGCCCCTGGATCCCTGGAAATGTCCAAGGCCAGGTTGGATGGGGCTTGGAGCAGCCTGGGATAGTGGAAGGTGCCCCTGCCATGGCAAGGCTTTGGAATGAGGTGACCCTTCCCAACCCAAACCATTCTGTGATTCTTTGACTTGGGAATATTGTGGGGAGTGTAGGTTCCAGCTGGTAACATCCAAATCAGCTCATCACAAGTAAACTGGGGTTTTTTTTTTGAGGTTTCTTGCCTGCCCTGAATGTGTGGATGAGATAAAAAATACACCATAGTGCAGAGCTGAACTTGTCCGGGTTTGTTTTCCCAGCCTTCCTTGGGCAGGTGTGGGTGGAATGGCCGGCTGGCTGCCAGGCAGCTCCCAGTCCTGCAGACTCCCAAGTTCCTCACCTGTTGCAGAGAAAACAGTGGTGGAATTGATGAGCGTTTGGAGGTTGTTTGGTTTAATCTTTCCATCATGTCCTACAAATGAGTATAAAGCTTTTGGCAGTGTTCAGAAGTGAAAATTAACCTTTGTTGACACCGTTTCTATGTTGGAGACAAACTTCCAAGGACTTTGGAGGGTTCATTGACTCTAAAGGATAAAACCAGGTGCTTTCCTTAATGTTAATGGATGCAGCAGGCTGGCTTATTGACACGTGTGGGTGCTTTGGATGTGTTAATGCAGGTCAAATTCCAGCTGAGCACTCAGGGGGAAGGGAAGGGAAGGGAAGGTCGGTTCTTCTCCGGGATGTGCAGAGCTGCTCCCGGTGCTGCCGCGGCTCCTTCAAAGACAGGAGAAATGCTGACCTGACTTGATGGGCATATGAACTTTATCGTGTTTATTCTATTAGTGAGACCTTGTAGAAGCGTGCTGCCACTTGGGAATGAGCCAGACAAGTGTCCAGTGCAGCAAACTGATGGCTAAATACCCCAAAACAAGGAATTCTAAAGTGGTTTCCTGCACCTGTCTTGCACTGGCCTTTAGAGAAATTGCTGTGTCTTCCTCACAGCTCCCTGACAGAGGATGCAGCCAGGTTGGTCTTTTCTACCAGTTAACAAGTGACAGAGCAAAAGGAAACAATCTGAAGTTGTACCAGGAGAGGTGAGGTTGGATATTAGCAAAGATCTCACAGAAAAGTTTGTGAAGCATTGGCACAAGCTGCCCAGAGCAGTGCTGGAATCACCAGGGATTTACAAGCAGTGTAGATGTGGTTTACTGTGGGTGCTGGAATAATGGTTGGACTTAATGATCTCAGGAAAAGTCAGAGGACTTTTCCAGGCCAGATGATTACACGGTTCTGTCATCTCTTCTGTGGGGGTCTCTCCTGGTCAGCCCTTGCTGCCATGTCAGGCTTCACCTCAGGAATTCACCCAACTCCTGTTTGATCTTTCCTTTAAAACACGGAAAACCCTCAACTTTGCCTGGTTTCATGCAGTGCAATTATGATACTGATGATGGCTCCGGAATTTGGGAACAAACTGCATCCATAAGGCTGGACTGCTGCTTCTAGTGTTGATAGTATTGGAGTGCTGGAAAGGGAGGGAAGCACTTGAGGCATCACTCAGACGTTTTTTTTCAACCCTGACCATTTGCTAGACACCGAAATCAAGCAGTTGTGGCTCCCTGGGGAGTGAGAGGGGTGGAAAGCAGAGGAGGCCAGACTGCCCACCCAGGCACCTTTGGAAACAATTCCTGCTGCTGGGCTGTTAAATGATAAATGGCTTTGGGCTGCTAACGAGTTACTGATTCTGTGACTGTCCCTGTGAGGCTGAGGATGAAGAAGAAGGCAGAGGAATGAAGGAGCTCAATTTTTCTGCTGGATTTGTTACCCCCTCACAGCAGTTCAGTGTTGCTGACCTTGTTGTTGTAGTGGTTTATTTTTCCTTGAATGTTGGCGTGGGACTATGGGTAAGAGTCTTTTGTTCCTTTCTGCCTTCTTGTTTGAATAGGTTTTCTTTTCAGGGCTGGCTTTTCTGTGTGGAATATTTGAAAGCTTCTACTATTTTCTTGTCATTTTCACTTGTGTATTTTGTGTGTTGTGCTGGGTGGAGCAAGGCTGGGAGAACTGGGGGTGTTCAGCTGGAGAAAAGGGAGGTCTGGGGGTACCTTAGAGCCCTTTCCACTGCCTAAAGGGGCTCCAGGAGAGCTGGAGAGGGACTTTGGACAAGAGCCTGGAGTGACAGGACAAGAGGGAATGGCTTCTCACTGCCAGAGGGCAGGGTTGGATGGGATATTGGGAAGAAATTCTTCCCTGTGAGGGTGGTGAGGCCCTGGCACAGGGTGCCCAGAGAAGCTGTGACTACCCCTGGATCCCTGGAAGTGTCCAAGGCCGGGCTGGATGGGGCTTGGAGCAACCTGGGATAGTGGAAAGGGTTTGGAACAAGATGAGCTTTAAGATCCCTTCCAATCCAAACCATTCTAGCATTCTTTCTCTGTTTTATATAAATCCTCTGCCCCTTTCACCCCCTATGGAAAGGCTTCTGTAGCCTGGGAGCAAGGTGGAATTAACCACAGAATTAACCAATTAACCATCTCTTCCCCCAGCCTCTGTCTGCTGGGTGTGAGCAGTTCTTCCCTTCCTCTATTACATTGTGTTGAGCCAAATGCCCTGATAACAGCCCTGATAACAGGAGCAGCCATCAGCTACAGCTGATGTTTCAGATAAAGACTCTCCAATTGCATTTATTCTGCCTTGCAGAAAAATCCTGGCCAAAGATGTGTCCTATTAGCCAACCTGTCTGCTGAGGATGGCACTAGGACAGGAACATCCTCCCTGCTTCCCTCTCTCCAGGTGCTTCCTTTGCCATTCATGGCTCCAGGTACCCGGGGTGCAGCCACTGTTTCATGTAATTAAGCTCAAGTTGCAGAGCTCCCATTAATTATCGAGTCTCCTGTCTCTTGGCTTCTTGTCTGGGAGACTTGGGTCCTAGTGACTTGTCTGGGTTTTTAGTGAAAGGGTGCTGATCTTTCCTCCTCCCAGTCTTCCTGGAGGGTGAACAGGAACACTGTCAGCGGCTGTTTCCTTGCTGGGAGAGACGTGGCCTGGTGGCCAGTAAATACAGACTGACCTCTGTCCCTCTTGTGACACCCTGGGCACAGGGGCATCAGCAGCACTGCCACACTGAATTCCCCTTGCTTTCTCCACTGCTTGTCCATGCTTTCCCCCACCCTGTTCACCTCCTCCTGTCAGAATTTCTGTCCTTGGAGCTGTGTTTTCCTTCTCATTGCACAGAGGATGCTGGAGTTTGTTGGGTCTTCCCACAGGCTGCTCTGAGCTTGGGGAGGGACCCATGGAGCCAAACATCCACCTCCACCATTCCTGCATGCTCCTGCTGACTCTTACAAATTATGGCTGTCCCAGATTTCTTTTTCCCCCTCTTATTTCTGCCTCTGATCTTGTCAAACTGGCTGTTGGTCCTCCCCGTGTCTTGCACAGGGCCACCTCCAGGGGGGTTTGTGGCCACTGTGGCAAACACAGCAACATGTGGCTCCTCATCCTCCTGGAGACAAGAAAGTCAATCCCAAACCCACTAGGGATGTGCAGATGAGCTGGGTTGTGGGAGCAACACATTCAGCTACCCAAATTTTATATGTCAAGGGATTTTCTTACTGAACACCCACATATCCCTTCTCCCACGTGGGGACTCTTTGGCCGCACTTTTCGAAGCGATGGTGACGTTTGTTCCCATGAAATTCAGACTTCATTTTTTCCTCTTCCTTTTCCTGAGTTATCCCCTTGGGAATGGAGGAAGCACCCAAAGCTGGTCCAGCTGGCACAGCAGCCGTGCCAAGCCATGGGGAGCTCGGCGTGGGTTGGGGCACCGCACCTGTGAGCACCTGCAGCTCCTCCTCTGTGAACACCTGCAGCTCCTCCTCTGTGAACACCTGCAGCTCCTCCTCTGCTCCCCGCAGATCGACGCCTCGCTCTTGGCCAGCAGCAAAGGCTCCGGGCTCTTCCTCAGCCTGGCTGAGTGTCGCCAGCTCGGAGCGGAATGTAAGAAATGTGTGATGTCGTGTGATTAAGGCAATGAGTTCTGTCGCAGCAGATGGACCATTTCACGGTCTCCAAAGATTTGGGAGGAGCCGGGCAGGGGGTAATTAACACAACCCTGCTAACTCAGCTTTTCCAGTGTCCTACGGTGAGGCTGGAGTCAGCTCAGCTCCACGTGCTTGGAGAAAGGACATTTTGGAGCCGGGTACCTAAATCAGCCCATGCAGGTCCTAACAGGACTGAATAGGTCACCCATTCCCTGCTTCCCCACACATTGTAGCCAAAGTCCTTGGGTCCTGCAGAAAAATAAAAAAAACCCATGAAGGCATTTGGTTTTTGTGGTGCTCAAGGAGTTAGTGGGAAATGTCCAGTCAGGAGCTGAAGGGCTGAGGGAAGGGGGTTCCTGCTGGCAGGGGTGCCAGGGGGGTCTCCATCATGTCCCCATAGCCGAAAAGGTATCAAGGGTATCTGAAGCCATTTGTGGGTGAAAATGTACCCTTGAGGGTGAAGCAGGGCTGGATCAGGAGCAGAGACAGGCTCTAGGACTGCAGCCAGCACTGAGCTGCAGCAGTATCCATGTTCTTTTCTGTCTCTTTCCTGACAGGTAACTTACGCTCTTCTGGTATAAGTTTGTGCCTGTCAGCATCTCATCTGGGGTATGCACAGCTGCCCTGAGCCTGTTGTGGGGAGTGTGGCCATGGGCAGGTCTCCCACTCCCAGGAATCCTGTGGGCCCCCCGAGTTCTGCTCTGGGAATAGTGCTGTCCCCTTGCCCTCCCAGGAGGATGGAGCCTGCACAGGGCAGTGATGGATTTCCCTCCCTGGCAGATTGTCACCATCCTGAGTATATCCAGTGGAGGTTTGGAGGGGAGAGGATCTGGATGTACCTCTCCAGCCTGTCACTCCTGCTCTCCATCTTCACCAAAATCTCGGTGAGTAGCCCTACCTTCAACTCTGTGACCAATCCAGGATTTATTTCCAGTCACCAGAAGGTTATTTTCGCTACAAGATATTAAAGCCTGTACAGTGCCTGGAAATCAGGCACTTTTCCACAGGGATGCTTTCCCCTCGTTTTAACCTCATTCACAACTCCCTGTGTGCAGCCTGTGCTCACGCTGGTAACCACGGGAAGAGTTTATCCAAGGTAAAACAGCTCAAGAGCCTGTGATACCAGGTCTAGGGCAAGCGGGAGAGAGCCTGGCACAGACAGCCCTGGGGGGCTGGAGACAGCGAGACAGAGATCAAGAGCAAACAGCTCAGGAAAGCTGGAGAGAAAACCTGCCTCAGGGAGCAATCCTGCTCTGATGGAACAGGTGGATCTGACCTGGGCTCTGCTGGGGCTAAAAGAAATGTGCTTTTGCAGGTGGCTGGCTGCAAGAAAAGTTCTTTTGCAGGAGCAGAGGCTGAGGCAGGAGGGCAATGGTGGTGCCCACATCGAGGTGCTCAGCATCTGTCCCTGTGTTCACCAGCTCCAGCGTCTCTGGATGCACCATTGCTCCCTGCACGGCGTTTCTGCAGCCCCAGACCCTGGGCTGAGCTGTGGGGGGATCCTCTGGCTGTCCCTCGGAGGATGGAGCAGCCCAAAACAGGGCTCTCTGTGCACATCCATCAGTGCTTCATGCAAAGGGAGAGGCTGCATCTGCCTCGGACAGAGCCCAGCGCTGCTGATGCTGAACCCTGGCTCCAGGAGAGCGCTGTGCCCCCGTCCTGAGCTGCTCTCTGACCCTGAGCAGGGCACTGTGCTCTGCATTTAACAGGCAGGTTGCAGGGGCATGGCAGCCTTTTCCACAACCTCAGGGCTTCCAGAGTGGCAGAGGTGACTCTGTTGCTGCAGCTGTGCCCGCTATTTCCCTCCACTAAACCATGCTCTCTCCTTCTGGAGGGCATTCTTCCATAAAACTAATGTTCTCTATATCCCAGTCATATATGATGTTAAAAAATCCTACAGCATTACTCCTGAAATCATTGTGGTAGCTTTTGGAGCATGAGTTCAGTTTGCAAGTTTGGACAGTGACACTTGGATTCATCTCTGATTGCCCTGATATCCAGTAAACTGTTGAAACTCACTCCCCTCGTGTGTCACATCTCCTTCCTGCTCCCAGCAGTGATCCAGGAGGAGCTCAGGGGACATGCTGGAGCATGTGTGTGTCTGTGGTCCCTGGTTCTGTGATCTATGGGGCTCTCACAGATCTATCCTGGCATTTAAAAGGACAGGAAGTTAGGATAGGATTTCTGCTGGGATAATTTGTTCTTGCTAGTCTGAATTTGAAGAGAGAGATCACTGGTATCTTGAGGTTGCCTTTCAGTCTCTTCCCAGGCATTCCCCCCACCCCGTCCCCTCTTCTGTCACCAAATTATGTCCTACTAAGCCATGGGGTCATGCTTGGTCCCTCTGTGTTCCAGCCTCTCCATGGCTTTGCCCGGAAGGGATGGATGTCCTACAAGCTCCTTCTTAGCTTGGGAGGTGCTTGTGGTGTCACCTCTTGCCTAACACCAGATGAACCTGCAGGTGACCCCTGTGCAGTGCCTGTTCCAGTGGGAACCTCTGCAGCTCTCCGGGCCCTTTTCCACACAGCTTTGTGTGCTTGGAGCTCTGTGGACACTCCCAAACTCCTCTTCCTGAGCCTTCCCTCAGCCAGTGCTGTCATTTCTTTGGTCTGCTGAGCTTTCTCTGATCTCTGAGTCAGGCAGGATGCAACAGAAGAGGAATCAGGCTAATAAGGGGATTATCTTGGCATCTGGCTCCATTCACAGTAAATCCTAGAGACAATGGCTCTTTCCAGCAGTGGGTTGGGACGAGTGTCTGCAGACACGCGGGGCAGTTGCCAAATTGGCCCCGTGTCCCCATCCCTGTGGTGGCCTCAATGGGAGTGTGGGAGGGAAGTGTGAAACTCGGAGCAATTAGGCTGGGCTGTGTCCCGAGGGGTTTCTTTGGTCCTTGCTGGGGGCTGCCTCAAAGCCCAGGCTTATCTGGGTTTTTGCTGCCTCCTCTCCCTGCAGATGTTGTGTTTACATGTGGATTTTTGCTCCAAGTTCTCTCAGCTGCATCAGTGCTGCTCCCTCAGATCTTCTTTTTTGGCAGTGGGTGTGACAGACCCTCCTCTTCTGGAAATCTCCTTTTGGTGGACCCCAACCTTACACATTTCATGGCAGGGTGCAGCAGGGCAGCCCAAAATCCTGCTGGGACATGGTTTCCCACCCAGCTAGGAACATGTGAGGAGCTGCACAGGCATCCTTGGCAAAGGGCCCCTGGAGACTCCTCTGTACCCTGGGGAACTTGTTCTACAGAGGTTCTGGCTTCACCAATTGTTAATCCCAAGCTGTCTCCAAAGCTAGCTTTTATTGGGAAGGCTTTAGCGACAGTTGGGTAAGAACAAGTTTCCAGGTGAGGTCACTGGTGGAGGCAGGGATCTCTCTGGGTTATGAAGCTTGACTTCAAAGGTTTCTCCTCTCCTCCTGAGGTTGAAAGGACTTATTTTATGAATAGGTCATGCCTGGTTTTAATTAGCTTGTTTTTGTATTTGGGATGTCTTATTAATGCCTCGGTCACATGCGCTTTTATTTTTTCCCACCCTTGCAGAATTACCAGGAAGGGAGGTGGAGATACCTCTGCTTCCTCATAGCAAAGGCTTCGACTCATTTGCAGACGACTGCAAAAATGATTAAGCATTGAGAAAGCCAGGAGAGGCAGTGATGAAATATCTTGTCCAGGGCTCCATCTTCCAGCTGGGCTGTGGGGAAGGGTTGCTGGAGAAGCAGGAGAAAATCAGGGGAGGAGAAAAATTCCTGGGTGGTGCTGATGTGACAAGTGATGGATCCTTCTAAGGGACATGAGGAGCTCTGGAAGACACCAAGGATCCTTGGCTGGCCCTGTGCTAGGAAGGCTTAGACTATTTTGGGTTCCCACTTCAGGCTGTGTTGGAAGAAGGTGGCTGAGGGCCCTTGGCTGGGGCTTTTCCGCCTTGTCACTGAACCCTGTGCTGGCTGAGGGGTTCAGTTGTCCTCTTGTGGGGCTGCTCAGGGGTGTCAAGCTGTGGGTGGATTGCATTTGCAGTGGGAAAATACGTGAGGAACCACTGGTGGAGGTCATGGCATGGCTGCCCATGAGTTGGTTCCTCTTCAAGAGGTCATTCCAGGGCTGAATTCCTTCCTGGTGCTGCCAAGGACTCTCCTAGACACAATCCCAAGTGCAGCTGAGAACATGCAGTGCCTCCCTTGGGAATGACTGTGGTGTAAAGCCTGGTCCAGATGCCACAGAAGAGGCCCTGAATTAGGATCCTCTAGATCATGGTGTAAGTGCTCTTTTGGCTGGTTTAATTTGATTTAACTGAGGTTGTGTCTAACACTGTGGGCTCAGGTGCTGGGGAATGGCTTTTGTGTTGTGCTGAAGCTGGATGTGTGCTCCCCTCCTGGGTTTTGGGCTGGTGGAGCCCTCCTGGGCACCTCACGCCTCTGTTCTTCCATTGCATGATCCTGCACAGCCCCTCTCCATCACCAACCCTCATCTCCGTGTGGGAATGTGCTGGAGCAGAGCTAGGGCCAGGGAGGGGTGACATGGGAAACAACTCCTGCCCAGCACCTCCTAATCCCGAGAAACTGCTCCCACATGACAGGGCAAGACAGCCCTGCAGCTGGGGGAGGGCTGCTGGGAGGTGTGTGAGGAGATGTCAAATCAGAGCTGCTGTCTTGGCTGTGGGAACCCGTCACAGCTCGGGGCCAGGGTGTGGAGTCAGCTCTTCTTGCCTCTTCCTGCCCCTTCTGGCCTCATTACCTTCCCCAAACAAGGTTTTTGTGAAGATGTCCCAGCTGAGGGCTGGGGATGGCTGAGCTCAGCTATGGGTGGAGATGTGCTGGTGGCCCTGCCACTGTCATTGTGCCTGGTCCCGTCCTCCCCTGGTGTCACGGCTTTTGCTGAAGGAGGTGTCCCAGCTCTGAGTCTCTGCTTTATCTCTCATTCCCACAAGTGGCCACCCTCATGTGGGTACAAAGACAGCTGGAGCTGCCTGCTCTGCTCCCTGAGGGCTGGGGAAGGTGACACAGCCATCCCCTGGGACCCTGGGGGTCAGGATTGTCCTGGTGTGTGCCACAGGGTTTCACTAAAGGCTCCACAGAGACCTGAATGTGGCTTTCTAGTATTTAAATGGCTTATAAAAAAGAGGGAGACCCACTTTTTAAATGGGCAGACAGTGATAGGACAAGGGGAAATAGTTTAAATAAAAGAAGAGAGGCTTAGATTGGATACAAAGGAAAAAATCCTCCCCTCAGAGGGTGGGGAGGCACTGGGAGAGATTGCCCAGAGAAGCTGTGGCTGCCCCATCCCTGGAAGTGTCCAAGGCCAGGTTGGACAGGACTTGGAGCAACCTGGGGTAGAGGAAGGTGTCCCTGCCCATGGCATGGGGTGGATGTGATGGTCCTGAAGGTCCTTTCCAACCCAAACCATTCCAGGTTTCCATGTCCTCACTGGACCCAAGAGGTGGCTGTTCCCCTTCTGTGTCACTCCTGCAGCAGCCCTTGGCTGGTGGATGTCACCTGTCCCCTGTCCCAGCTCCTGTGCTCCCTTTTCCACACGCAGACAGATCTGTACTCAGACTTTGTGCAAGTCTGCCTGGGCTGGGACCTTCACCTGGCCACTGTCCTGGTGCTGGTGGTCACAGGGCTCTACACCATTGCAGGTGGGTTACTCAGCATCTGCTGGCCTCCAGTTTTCTTCTTTCATTGAAACACACCCTTTGACTTTTCTGCTTTTGTTTGATCATTGTTATTTTGTGCTGCTGGATGGTTTTTAGGGGGTTATACCAGTGGGGTTTGTGTCCCTGCCCCATCCAGCCAATATCTGATCAGCTTTCTGGAGCAGCTGATGACTCAACCCATGACCTCTCCTTTGTCATTACACCTTTTTATTTGTAATTACTCCTCCCCCACCACTGCTTAAGCACTTTCCTGTGTGTGTACCTATTTGTACCAGCAGTGATCTGGGCTTCTCCTATTACAGGATTATTACTGTGGAATCTACAACCTGAGAACCCTTGACCTGGCTCCTTTCCCTCCCTGCCCTCAATGCAATCTGCTGCCCTCCCTTCCCAAAGCTTTCAGGAATATTTCTTGGCCCTGCTTCCCTATCGTGGGACCGGCTGTTTTTATACAGGGTCAACCCTTATGGTGGTTCTGTGATCCAGAGGTGATGAGGGCTTGGAGCTGGAGTTGGCAATGGTGGGTTCCTGGCTCCAAGCCCCACTCTCAGCCCATGGGACCACGTACCCCTGCCAGCCTTTTGGGTTATTGTTTTAGCTGGGACATTCCTTCCCCTGGTAGTGCCAGTGGAGATGCCTGGCAGTGAATCCTCCCTTCTTATCGCATCCCAGCCATCCAAACGGGAAACAATTTCAAGTGTATCCATAACATGGTGGATTTTGCAAGGCTTTGGTTTCAGGCAAATCCCATCTGGGGCTTTTTCCTGCCCACAAGGCTTGTTGTGATGTGAGGCACCTCGGTGTGAGCTCAGCCAGGTGTGATCATTGCATCACCCAGGAACATCCCTCCAAACCTCAGGCATGTCTGGGGATGGTGCAGCTCTGACTTCCCTGGATGTGATTTAGTGACTGGTGCTTCCATTTTTGACCCACTTTTATTAAAAATTCTGCTACTTTTTCATGCTTTTGCTGGTGTGCTGAGTGATGGATTGTGGCTGGGGTTTGCAGCAGGTCTGGAGGGAGAGCTTGGGATGGAAAGGGACAAGACCTGGATGGCCAAAGGAGACCCTGCTAAGCATGAGGTGCTGGAAAACTAGAACTGTAGGGCTGGGAGGAGAGCTGAGGAGTGCACTAAGGAGAGACTGGGATTTAGGGAGAGGTGGGATGAAGATGAGATCAGTGTCCGGGATGTGATCTGGGGCTGGCTGGTGTCCTCCTGATTGTGTGGGGCTGCATCCCTCCCTTCCAGCCATCCCTTGTCTCCCTTTCCAAGTCCCTGGTGAGGCTGCAGCCCCTGTGGCTCTCAGCTGCTCCCTGCCACCCCATCTGTGAGGCTGCTGTCCCCTCTCCTGGACACCAGACCCCTGAGGAGCTGTTCCCCCTTCCCCCTGTCGTTCCTCCACCGCAGAGTCAGCAGGATGAGGCTGGTGACAGGCATGTCCCTTCGAGCTTGGCAGTTTTATTGGGATTTTCTGACTGATCCAAGCCCAAATCCAGCAGTGCTTCCAACGCTGTGCCTTTGTCCTGTGCAGAGGGGCTGGCAGCTGTCATCTCCACAGACTCACTGCAGACACTCACCATGGTCCTGGGAGCCATTGTGCTGGCAGTAAAAGGTAAGGGCTGGGGCAGCACAGATCCCAGCATGGTCCCATTCACAGGGACCCTCTTTCCCCAGTAGGGTGGTCTTGGAAATAAATACTCACTCTGAGCAATCTGGTGGCCAGCAGGACCCCGGTTTGTAGCAATCACCTTAATAAAATCTGTGGTCCCTTGTGTCCCCTCTGGCCCTGTGTGCTGTTCCACCAGGGCAGATGCCATGGAACATCCTCCTGGTGTTCCATGTGGGGCTGTCCCCTGCCCTGGTGACATTCCTGTGGACACCGCTTTTCCACAAGTTTGCATCTCACTCTGAGACTGATCAAGGGTTTGACAGCAAAGCAGAATTCCCAGTTCTGCTCCGGGAGTTTTGGTGGGGTCTCCAAACAGGATCCCAGAGCCCAGGGACGTGCCTGGCTGAAGGTGGTGCTGGAACAAGGCACTGCTGCAGGGTTGGGATGTGGATTTTGGTGTCCTGCTCCGGGTTGGAGTGAGGGTGGCTCATCACCAGCCCTTCCTGAACCCCCAGCACTGTTGTGTCTCTCCTCTTTCAGCCTCAGAGCATCTTTGGGAGCCTGGGA
This sequence comes from Cinclus cinclus, assembly GCF_963662255.1. Taxonomy (NCBI): domain Eukaryota; kingdom Metazoa; phylum Chordata; class Aves; order Passeriformes; family Cinclidae; genus Cinclus; species Cinclus cinclus. The sequence continues at coordinate 2,188,759 of NC_085061.1, read as the reverse complement.
GCTTTCATCAGCCTGGCTCTGCCATCGGGGCTCTTGGCCCTGAGGAGCAGGAAGCAAAAAGATCCCAGCTTCAAAGGCAGGTGTTTAACTACAGAGGATGATTTCTAGAGGCTCTCCTGAGATGATTTCCACCATCTCCTGGGGAAGGCTGTGCTGGCAGGCAGGTAGGAAAGGCTCTGACCCAGAGCTGTAGAGGTGGGAACAGCCCCAGCCCAGCCCTGTGCCAAAGCAGAGCCCCAAAGCAGCAAGGTGTATTTACAGAAGTCAGATGAAAGGACAGAGACTTTCTGGAGAAGGGACAATAGCATTTAACTGCCCCAACAGCAGCACAGAGCTGCTCCAGGCAGAGGAGGGCTTTGCCTGTCGGGGCAGATCGGAGCAGTGGCCGCAGCCTGTGCATTAGACAGAGCCTGGATATTGGGAATCCTTGTTTGGAGCTGTCCTTGGCCATGGGGCTCTCTGAGGATTGTCCCTGCCAGGTGCAGCTGTGCAGAGGAGCCAGAGGAGGAGGGCAGGGAGGCAAAGCCTGGCAAATCCCCTCGGGGAGCTGCAGAACCCCAGTTTGTTTTGGCTTTGCTGCCTGCGAGCGTGGCACAGTGTTTGCAGGGAGGTGAGGGTGCTTGGCAGAGGGAACGATCCAGGGGAGCCAGAAGACAAGCTGCTGGTTGCACAGGTTTTTCCTCAGGTCTCGGGAGGCCTCAGGACCTGGAGGTGGGTGTGCCCCAAGGGTGCTTGGTTTGCTCCAGCTCCTGTCAGGCTCAGCTAATAAAGGACACTCAGTAAAATCCCAGAACAGTTTGGGTTGGAAGGGACCTTAAATCTCAACTTGTTCCACTCCCTGCCATGGCAGGAACATCTTCCACTATCCCAAGTTTTTCCAAACCCCATCCAACCTGGCCTTGGACACTTCCAGGGATCCAGGGACAGCCACAGCTTCTCTGGGTGCCCTGTGCCAGGGCCTCCCCATCCTCACAGGGAACAATTCCCATATCCCATCTAACCCTGCTCTCTGTCAGTTCAAAATCCATTCCTCTGCTGAACAGAGACCTTGGAGATGGCTCTGCCTAGCTCTGGCATCACTGATGCGACAGACTGGGCTGTGCCACCCCCACCTGCCATTCCTCATGGGATTTAATCCCAGCAGAGCCCATGGGCTGCATCCCAACTTCTGCCAGCTGAGCTCCTGCTGCCTGCAGGGTTTTTTCCCTGCTCTTCCTCCTCGGCAGGTGTGGGTGCTGTTACTTGCTGGCGAGCACCTTTGGGTAGGGAGCAGGTCTGCACCCCCAGGCACAAATCTCTGCTTTCAGCACTCAGCCTCTGCCTCTGGAGAGCCTTTGTTGGTGCCCAACGCCCATGCAAAGCTTGGGAGTAGCCGGCGCCTGGATAAACCAAGCGCTGGAGAGGGGCCAGGGCTTCTTGCACAAGAGCAGGAGGAGTTCCCAAATGCTGACTCCCTGTGAAACACGGGTTAGAGGGGGAAGATGGTGGCTAATGCCCCTTTGTCAGCTCCTCAAAAGCCTCAGGTGGCAGGGGGGTGATCTGGGATGAGGGCAGGGCTGAAGGTTGGTCGTGGAAAGGGGAGGGCTGCAGGGAGAGTGCTGTTCTCAGGCAGGAGAGGACAGTGGAAGAGGGTGAATGCTTGGAAATTGGGATTTGCTCAAGCTGGACTTGATGGTGATCCCAGCGCCTGATATCAGTGTCAGCAGCACTCGTGGGCTTGGTCCTGTGGGAGGGAGACTGCTCAGGAGCAGGAGCACATTCCCACCTCATCCTGCTGCCCTGGAGGGGACAGAGAGGAGGGTCTGGACCACAGGGATGGAAGGGATCCAGGATGCCACAGCAGGACCAGTGGTGGGGAATGCACCAAGGGATGTTCATGGCTCTTGCTTTGTCTCTTCCCTCTGTGAGGCTTCTGGAGCCTTCTCTCCTCTCCCAAGCATCAGCAGCTGCCATGGGTTTGGGGGTGCCAATGCCCCTCCCTGCTCATCTCCCCAGGCTGCTGCATGGGTGGCCGGGGGGAGCAGGGTGGGTACCTCCCATCCCTCCCTCCAAAAAGTGATGCCTCTGGCTCCAGAATTCTCCTGCTGGAGGTGCTGGGGGAGTTGCAAGGAGGCTTCAGCCTGTGCCCCCCAGGAGCAGGGAGGCAGTGGGGAGCCAGGGCAGAGCCCAAGGCTGGTTGGCAGCACTGCAGGACGAGCACGGGGCAGCTGCCAAGGGCTCAGGGGATCGCTTGCAAGGGCTTGTTTGTGACACATATTCCTTGTCAGGGCTCAGGATCACACCTGGTATTCCCTCGGAAAACTGCAATGAAAAGGGGCTTCTTTTCCTATTTTTCTTTTACTAGTTGCTGGAGCTTTGGGGGTGGGAGCACATGGGGGTGTTGGGGAAATGCTCGGAGGGGGGAGGGGGGTGTTGGTTAGAAAATACTTGGATGGACATTTGTGCCAAGGCACCTTGAGCTGCAGTTTATTGAGTCCAAGGCCACCTAATCTTGCATTTTAATAGTGTTAGGCGAGGTTCTCCTGCTGTGGGACCAGGGAGCTTTAATGAACAGGTTGGTTTTTTACAGTACAAGGTTAAAAGAGGTGAGTCCCTTGAGGAGTCTTTGTCCCAGGACATGGGTCACCCTCCAAAGGGAGGGCAGACTGCAGTGGGACCTGCTGTGCAAAATGGTAACAGAAGAGTCTCTTAAATAACCAGAAGGAAGCATGATCAGGGATGATGCTTCCCTTTCCAGGCAGCGTTCTGGGTTGAGGAGCTGGCTGGGTTTTGCCAGCTGATCCCACACACCGCCGGGTTTCCACTCTAACCAGCTCCCCTAACGATGCTTTCCAGCTTTTAACGAGGTCGGAGGTTACCCCAACCTGGAAGAAGCCTATTTAAAGGCTGTGCCATCCAAGATCATTCCCAACACTACCTGCCACTTGCCCAGGGCTGATGCCATGCACCTCTTCCGAGACCCAGTCTCTGGAGATCTGCCCTGGACAGGGATGACTTTTGGGCTGTCCATCATGGCCACGTGGTACTGGTGCACGACCAGGTAAATGTAAACAAGAACCCCTGCCCCAAGGAATGCAGCCTGGGCTCCACCAGCTCTGCAAGGCCACCATCACCAGCCCCTACTGGTCTTTCTGACCCGTGGGCTCAGGGGGCTGCTTTTTGGAGTCCACACAAGCACCCTGGGCCCCCACAACCTTGTTCTTGAGGTGCTTGGACTGGGACAGTTTGGAGAGCGGGATGCCCAGGGGTGTCCTCATCTCCTCCGTTGGTTTCTGGCTCTCAGGCAGGGAGGTGAAGCGTTTTCCTGATGCTCTGGGGTTGTTTGGGGGCAGGTGGCCAGGTGCCGTGGGCTTGCTGGGGCTGAAGGTTTTGCTCTGCCAGTAGGGCTGGCTGCCTGCAATGGTCTTTTTGGGTTCTGCTCCCTCCCCTCTGTACTTGGAGGCCCCGAGGGGTTTCTCGTGCGTTGGGGAGCAGGAGACCTCCTTGCCCTGCTCTCTGCCCGCCGGGGTCCTGGGCCGGTAGTGGTAGATGTGTGTCCCCTGTTAGGGAAAGAGCAGAGGCAGAGGTGAGCTCTGGCTGTTGGAAGGATGCTGCTCCCTTCAAGGCCACCTCTTCACCTGCCTGTGAATCCCTCTGTCCCTTGGTTCCTTGCCCAAATTCAGTGGCAGCTCAAAAATGCCCCAAATATTAACTATGGCTGCTTATCTGGTTCCTGACTCTGGTACCAAACATTCCAGCACTCCCAGCAGCCACTTCTCAAGCAGCCCTGGCAGTCTGGAAGCTGTCCTGAGCCAAGTCTCTCCTGCCTGGAAATCCAGGACAAGACATCTCAACACCTTCTCTCCAGCAGCAGCCTGAACACCCACTGGAATCATCTCAGCCCTCATGTCAGGCCTGAAGAGCATTCAGTCATCCAGACCCAGCCTGTGGGGTGAGGTGACTACCAGGATCAGATGAAAGGATGGAGGGCTGGGAGAGGAAGGTGGGAGCAGTGAGCTGCAACACCACTGCAGGGGTGGCTCTCATTAGCTGGGTTGAGACACACGTTTGGGCCGGGTCTGAGCACTACTAATCTTAATTCTGGCCTGGGTAAGGCTGTTACACATGGCTGTGGTCACCAGATGTTTATCTCCCCTTTGGGTGTGCCTGTGCAGAGGTACCAGGGGAAGGAGGTGGGATCTGCTGAGCCAGAGAGCTGATGGCAGGAGGAGCTGGGGCCAGGAGGCTGCAGAGCTGCCTGTGCCAACCTGCCCTGCCTCTGCCATGACCCTCACCTGGCAGCAGCTTGATTGTCAGGCAGTCTCAATGTCCCAAAGGCCTCCCTGACCCTGGAGCTGACACCTCCTGCTTTGACCAGGAGGGTTGTGTTAAAGCAGTTTAGTTTAGGTAGTCTGAGATGGATTTAATTAGGTGCTTAAAATCAGTGTTAAGGTATGAGATGGCTTCGGGTGAGAAGGATTAAGGATGATTTTGCTTTTCTCCCTCTGAGCTCATCATGTGCCTGAGCTTGGGTGGTGGCTCCTGACGTGCTCTGGCTCTTAGGAAGAAGTTAAACCATGGCTTTCCCAAGTGTCCCACCCAGGAACTGGCACTGTGTCCCTCCTGCCCACCAGCAGAATGAGGCACAGCTTGCTCAGGAGAGCCTGAATCCTGCTGGGTGCTGAGCACTTCTCTGGAAGCCTTTGGAGAGGCTCCGAGCTCTTTGAAATCAGCAATTCCTACGGATGTTGTCTATTTAGGAGGATTGCCTCAAAGCCCAAGGGGTGGCTGTGTTGTGGATGGACACAGCTTAGCCAGAGCTTTGAGGTGTGATGGTTTGAGTGGAGCTGTGGGAGGAGGAGGCTGGACTCGGTTTCCACATCATTGTGGGCACTCTTTGGGGAGGAGATCGGATAGAAAGGGTAAGAGGGGTGGAATGGTGGTGGGGAATGGTTGCTCCTGGCTGGAGGATGTGCTGCTGTGGTTGCACTGGGCTTTTTTGGTGCTGCAGTGTAACCCCAACCCGTTACTGGTCTGGAGAGAAACCCCACTGCGGGTTGGGTGCATGTCTACACTGCATTTGGGCCCAGTGTCTCCAATATTTAGGATGCAGTTTGGCAAGGAAGAGGCTGATGTGGGAGAGATGCTGGTGCTGCTCAGCTCTCCTGCCTGGCTTTCCACAGGTCATCATCCAGTGGTCACTCTGCTAAAAACCTGAGCCACACCAAGGCCAGCTCCATCCTGGCCAGCTACCTGAAGATGCTGTCCCTGTTCCTCATCATCATGCCAGGGATGATCAGCAGGGTCCTGTACCCAGGTAGGGTCCCCCCATGTGGCCCTGGAACTGATGGGGTGGGGTTTTCCCCCTGTCCCTGGGGCTTGTCTGGAAACCTCTGCTCTGCACAGACCTGGGGGGCTCTGCAGGTGGGAGAGGGACAGGAGAGGACCCAGGTGTCCCTGGCACTCTCCTTGAGCTTCCTTTGCATCCAGGTGTGAATGGGGTTGTGTATTTAGGGAAGGTGATGTCCAGAAAAAAAAAACTGGGAGAGAAACTGGTTTCCATGTGTTGGTTTGTAAAGATCTCAAATTGGTGAACCAAAACCACTACATGGAAAATAATGATGTTTGCCCTGAGTGAGCCTCCACCTGTGTTTTGGGCTATAATGGGGCAATGGGCCAACACCTAAGAAACGTGGATCCAGAAAACAAAAATATTTGGGAGAATTGATAGAGATTTCTGTCAGATTTGAGTTTTCAAGAGTTAATCAAGGGTTACTTCAATTTATTATTTTTACACATGGGAGAAACTCTTCCTTGCACCTCTCCACTGAGTGCTGGCTTTCCTAACCCTGATGCTGTGCTAATTATCTGCCTCTCATCAAAGGGCCAGAACAAGTTACTGCAGGAACACCAGCGTACCCAGCCGTCCCCAGCAAGGTGGCACCTGGGACCTGGGTCACAGAGCATCAAAGAGCTCCATGCTCCTTGCCCTGCAGGGCTCGGGGGTATTTGATGTGCAAGGATTAAAGCTCTGAGCTCCCTGTCACTGGCTGGGAAGGGAGAAGCAAGTGGAATTTGGGTAGTGAATGTAATTCCTTGTAAATACAGATTAGGTGTTCAGCTGGGATAACCTCAGGCAGTTTCAGCGATTTCAGCTGCTGGTTTAGCCCTGGGGGTTTGAATGCCCCAAAAACAGCGGGCGGGGAGCCTTGGCAAGCCAGAAATGCTTGGCAGAGGTGCAAGAGGCTGCAGAGCTTGGGTGGAAATGGGGGATCACATTGTCATCACCCCTGCACGGGACGATGCTCTGGCTGTGGTGGGGATGCTGCTGTGACCTCGTGCTCCCAGCAGTGGAATTCTGGCTGCTCCCCATGGAATTGCAGCAGGGTGCTGGCCCTGTGAGGTGACAAGGTCTGGCGTCACCCGTGGATCAGCCACAAAGCTGCTGACTGTGCCACTCGCCCACAGAGGTTGCTGTCCCTGTTTCTCCGCTGTCTTGCTCTGCCTAATTATGTGTCCGAGCGCTTTCCCTTTGATGCTAATCACCCTGGCAAGGCGCTGGAAAACAAGCCTGAGAAGGACACGCCTGCACCCACAGTCTGTCCCCAGCTGGGTGTGATGCCACTGCTGATGGGCTGTGGATGGAGCTCAGAGAGTCCCAGCACCTCTGTGCAGCTGTGCCCCGTCCCCAGCCCAATGCTGTGGGACAATCTTTAATTAATTATCAAAACCTTCCCCTTTAACAGCCATCCCCATTGCTGGACACCAAGAGCTGTGGCACGGCCGCTACGTCTTTGGTCACCTCTTGGGTCACCGTGGCCACGTGCAGGGTGTTATTCTCCTATGTGCGAAGTCTGATCTCAGCATCTAGGACAACACCAAAGGTCGCGATGACACCAAAACTCAGGATGACATCACACCTCGGCTGAGCTGTGGTCACCTCCAGGTTTGCAAACCTTCGTGGAGTGGAGAAACATAAGGTTGTAGCAAAAAGTCCTACCTGGGCAGCACTGCTGGGGTAGGAGCTGTTGCCATCCAGGATGGTGCGGGGCCGGATACGCCTGATCTCCACGGCGTTGCTCCTCCTCTTCGTCACGTCCTCCAAGCGCACGTGCTTCAGGGAGGGGAGGCTGCCCAGGGGGCTGATGAAGGTGCCCCGGCTGATGTGAGGGTCACTGAGCTTCCTCTGCATGGGGAGGATCTCCCCGTTGTGGGTGACATCCGAGTTGGTTCTGCGGAGGGGCCCGTAGCGATCCCTCACCTCGAAGTACTCGTCTGAGATGGAGGAGGCGTTGGAGCGGCGGTAGCTGTGGTCAGCAGAGCTGCTGGAGTAGCTCTCCTGGTCACTGAGGGTGATGTACTCCTCTTCCTCCTCCTCCTCCTCTTCTCCCAGCCCGTTGTGGGTGCAGGGAGGCCCTTTGTCCTCCTGTGGAGCTGCCACTGGCCGGTCTGGCTGGATGTGGGAGGTCTCCACGGAAGCTCGGTTGGGTTTCTCCTCCCACTCCTGCTTCATGCCCGTGTGGTCAGCCCGTGGTGGCTGTGTGTCACTCTCCAGGACAGTGCTGCTGTCACAGCTTGTAACCACTTTGGTCATGAGGACACCAACAGGGACGGTCCTTGGCTTTGGAACTGGAGGCTGGACATCCTCCAATGCCTCCTCCTGTGCCTTCAAATGGTGGCCCAGTGGCGAAGAGGCAAGCGTCCCCACTTGCCTCGTTGTCCAGCTGATGCCTTCTATGGGGCTGGTGGTGGGGGCTGCAGGAGCTTCCATGGGGGGCTGTGGGATCTGTCTATGGCTGGGGGACAGCAGAGGCAGTTCCTGGTCTGAGTTCTTTCTGGCCTCCATCTCCCTGTTCTTCAGCATCTGCCGGTGCTGGGCACTGGCCTGGGAAACATCGCAGACTTTGATGCGGTTCATCTGTGACAGCTTCACGTTCTTGACCTTGGGGTCAATGATGTTGATGTAGCCCAAAACTTCACTCCCAGGCTCAGGGTCAGGCTCCACCCAGGTGGGCAAGTAGTCAAACATGTTGGCTTTCTCCAGGTTCAGGAGGCCGGGGTGGATGAGCAGGGAGAGGTCAGCCATGTCACCGTGCCGGTCGCCCCCCTGGCCCTCGGGAGGAGCTTTGCCTTTGTTGTCAGTTTTCTGGTTTTTGTCCTGGTTCTCGGATGAGGTCTTGCTGATCTGGTCGGCACTCTTGGCCTTCACCAGGGCGTATTTGGGGTTTATCAGCTTCTTCACCACGGCGTTGGCAGGGGTCACCGGCACCACGGAGGGCAGCGTTACAGGCTCAGGTTCGGGCTCTTCGCCCATGGAAATGGACTTGAGGCTCACCCCCTTGGACATGAGGTACAGCTCCTGGAACTGCTTGTCAAAAGCCTCCACCACCTGGCCTGAGAGGACCGTGATGACATTTCGGTCCGTCCTCGCCGCGGACCAGGTGAAGCTGGAACAGAAACACGTTGGAGACTCTCTGAGCACTCGCAGGTAAATAACACCTCTCCCCAGCCCTGGCCTTCTCCAGGGACTGATGGTGCCAGCAGGGACATGATCTCACTCTAAACATGATTAATAATAATAATAATAATAATAATAATAATAATAATGGGATTGACAGAAGAGCTCCCATTCCAAATTAGAGTGAAGGGTTCAAGCCTTGAGTTCAGTGGGACTTGAAATAAAAATAAAAGGTATTTGCAGTTTTCCAGTTTGGTGTTGGCTGCTTTTCCCATCTTAGTTTAACTAAGAAAATCAGCTCTTAAGTGGATGTGATATTTGTTATGGCTAGAAAGGAGAAAATGTTTCAGATTCATGTTTATAAAGCTTGTCTTTTAGACCTGAAACCTGACCAGGGCTGGTCTGTTTGTACCAAAGTAAACTTTCTTTTGAACAAACTGAAAAACACTTTGTGTAGGAAACTGTGATAGCTGAGGTTGGTGTGAGAGCTGGGACTAGCTGTGCTTTGGTACTGTGGTCCTTCCTTGTGCTCAAGGAACACTTGGTATGTCCCAGAACCTCTGAGAAGGATGGGTGTCCTAGACCTGGTGGTGTAGGGAGTAGTGGGAAACCCTCGGGCCCACTCCAAATCTCCTCAGAAAATCTCCCAGTTTAGGAGGAGGAAAGCAAATCTGCGAAGAGTTCCTGGTGCCTTGGACCATGTGGGTTCACACTGATCCTTTGACCAGCACTTCCCTGGGGTGGGAGAGGAGATGTCAGTGATTTACCTGTAGGAGCCACACATGGCTCGATCCCCGTCCACGAACATGAACTTCTGGGCCAAAGCCCCCTTGAACTTGGTGGCCGAACGGGTGAAGAACTCGGTCCCCCCCGTGCTGCGGACGCGCAGGTTCTGCAAAGCAAAGGCAGAGCTGTGAGCAGGAGTGAGGAGCTGGTGTGAGAGCATCACCCACCCCTCCAAGAACCATCACCCATCCCTGTGGGAGCTCCACAGCTCCTCTGAGCAGTGGGAATGTTCTTCGTGGTTGGGTCAGTGATGGGGAGATAAAATAACTCGCCCAAGGCCAGGCAGTGAGCCATGGACTCGTGGCTTGGAGAGTTTCCCATGTGCCAGGCTGTGTTTGCCATCTCTTGAACTCGGTGTCCGTGGGTGAGCGCTGTGCTGGTGCTGCCAAGCATTCCCCAGCTCCTGCAATCCATGCAAATGCCACCATGGGAGAGGAGTTTCCACACCTGCTCCCAGAGGGAGATCTGCAAGGGGTTTTAGGGGGAGGTGGTGACCCCAGGACAGCCCACGTAGACCTGCTGGCAGTGGGTTTGTCCTACCCCACACTCTGCCTTTTGCTGTGCTCCTAAATTTGGGTATCTAGTCCTGCTTTTAGGTGCTGGTGGGAAATCAGGCAGTGGGGAAACATCTTTTCACCCTCGGGAAATGAAACCTGGTGATGTGGGAGCAAGTCCCTGGAGTGGAGTTGGGTGTCCTCCCAAGGGAGCCCAGTGATGCAGGGGCAGCCCTGGCTCTGTGAAATTATTTTTTGGTTGTTTGTTTTTTATCCCCAGTCTGGCTCCTGTCTCCGGTGTCTCCATGGAGGGCACTGGCACATTCCACAGCAGAGCAGATAGCATCTCCCACAGCAAATGGGCTCCTTTGGGTGGGGAGAAATATTTTCTTAAGAAAGCACTTGCATTCCTCCTGTTCCTGCTGGGCTGTTGGTAATGCTGTTGCAAAAGGCTCTGTGTCATCACTGGGTCATGCCCTCCATGGCTGTTTTATTGTGTGTTTTGTTTTGGTTTTTAAAGAAAAGCATCAAAAACATTTGTCTTCCCCTCTTCCAGCCTTTCTCATCTGCTTCCCTGGGCTTGCTCTCTCTGGAGACCGTGGCCAGGCACAGCCCTAAGCCCAGGTGCAGCCTTATCCCTGCTCCCTCAGGCCTGACAGGAAAATTCAGTGCAGATAATGTGAAAGCAACAGCTTTCCCGATTGTGTTTCCAGGGAAGTTCCACACACTGAACAGAAAAGGTCTGGGGGGGGAGAATCTTTTGCCAGTTTTGGTATTTTTTATAGCATTTTCTTTTTGCTTGCTGTAGTTGGGGCGAAACTGGTGCTGAGCATCCTAATGTCTGTCCCTGTGCTGCACTGAGCAGGCTGGGATGGCAATTCCCATCCCCATCCCCTGTTATCCCTACACATGGGGCTGCTGAGAGAGCACCCAAGGCTTCACCCTCTGCCCATCGCCCACTCGGAGCCAACCCTTTCCCCAAACTCAAGGAGCAGCTCTGGGCTTTTCTCATGGAACAACGCTCCCGGTGCTGGTCCTTTTTCCTCCTGCCACTGCTGTTGAGTAAAATCTGCTCCTTTAATCCCTGCCGAGGCAGCGGGACAGCCGAGGAGCGGGGCTGGGTGAATCATTCCCCAGGCAGCCCTTGCCCAAGCCTTGCCCAAGCCCGTCGCTAATTGCCAAGAGATAACGAGGGACGTTTCGTTAACATCTCCTGGTTTGAGACACGGCTCCCAGACTCTGCCCTACTTTCCTCACCTCCTCCTGCACCCCGTTTGCCGGCTGCAATGTGTGGCAAATCCCAACTTCTAGACATTTGCCGAGCTCTGCAGATGTTCTCCTGCTTTTCCAGTCCTGCCACCGGGCTGCTAATGCAGGAAAACACCGGAGTGCGTCAGCGCTGGCTTTTCTGGTCTTGAAGCAGCAGCAGCCTGCGGGATCCCAGACTCTCGAGGGAGTTTGGACGCAGGTAAAAGCTCGGCTGTGTTTAATTGTTGGGAGCAGCAATTAAGCCAGGCCGGCAGGCACGGCAGCTGGGGAGGGTGTGAGGCTCGGCCAGCCTGTGCTGTGCCAGTGTTGGGGTCCCTGAGCTTGCCCCACCTCGTGCCAGCCAGGTGTGAGGGTGTCGTGGGCTCCTACGTGTTCCTGCTCAGCCTGGGGTTGGCCCTCACCGTAAGCAAATCCAGGGAGCTTGCCCGGGCACGGGCCTTGCCAGCGGGAATTTGGCAGCGGGCGCGCGGCCGGCTGACGTCAGGAGCAGCAACATCACTTTTCTGCCAAGCAACATTGCCATTGTTCTTCACTCCTGCCATTGTGGCCAGGAGTGGGGGGGTCTGCAAGCCCCCAGTGAGACTGTGGGGCTGCTCTGGTGTGTTCGTATCTGATGGTGGTGGTGGGAGTGTTGTGCTCTCGGCAGAGCCTGGGACTGTGCTGTGGCTGGAGTGAGGGTCCCTGCTCTGGCTGCTGCTCCTGAGGGTGAAATAACCCCCTGTCCCCTTCTTTGCCCCTTCTTCTGTGTTTGAGGAGCACAGTGATGGGCGATTTTCTCTGCACTCCCCACTCTCACAGGGATGTGGAAGGGGAATCCCAGAATCGCCTGGGTTGGAAGGGACCTTAAATCTCATTCCATGCCATGGGCAGGGACACCTTAAACTAGACCAGGTTGCTCCAAGCCCCATCCAACCGACCCCTGCACTGACAGGTATCCCCCACTGTGCTTTGCCTTCCCTGGTTTTCCACGGGATTTGTGCGCAGCAGTGATTCCACGTGCATCCGTGGCCGGAGAACCTGCGCGGGCAGATCGGTCCCTGCAGCGTGCGCTGCCCAGCACAGTGAGAGCAGCGAGGCCATCCTCAGCAGCTGCCAGGGCCTCAGGCAGCGTGGGAGCCTCCCTGCTCCGCTCCCGGCCCTGTGCTGGGGCGGAGGCTCCGGAAAAGGGGAAAATCGAGTTTTTTAATTCCAGCCTCTGACTTGCGGGAGAGCCCGAAAGCGCGAGGAGAACCGGCCGGCGGTCGCTGCTGCCGGTCCTGCCCCTGGGGCAGGGAGCTGTGACAGCCTGATCCAGCCCTGGCACAGCACCTGCTGCTCCCTCTCTCTTGCCAGATCGTTCCTCGGGAGGAGCTGGGCTCGGAGGATTGCCCTGGGATTTGCTGTGCCCACCCTTGTGAGGCTGCACCCCCAGTCACTGCTCTGTCCCAGTCTCAACACTGGGTTCCAGCAGCCCCGTGGGTTTGCTGGGTGCAAATCCACATCCCTGCTTCTTTCACCAGTTCCCCTCCATCCTGCTGCTCCTGAATTTGGGCATCACCTCCAGCTTTTTGGCTACAGGAATAATGAACTAAACTTTTCTAGCACTGGGGGGTTGTGATTGCCCAGGACGGGAGGGAGCAGAGCTGATAACTCTGATTATCTCTCCGCCTTTGGAGGATGTTCCCTAGCTCTAGACCCTCAGGTCATCCCTACCTTCAGGTGTCCAGCGTGCATGTGGGCTCGCTCACACATCTGAAGGAAGTGCTTCACGTTGGTCTCATCCAAAATGATGTAGACTCCCACTTTCCTCTTGAAGCCAGCGTCCAGGAGGTCCTTGAAGATGTCCACATCGGTGAACATGTCCATGACCACGGCAATGACCTGGAGAGGGGAGAGGAGAGATGAGTCTGCTGGCCAAAGACAACCCAAGGTACAGTCAGTGCTTGTTTTGTGAGAGCCAAAGCATAGTGCTCCCTGTAGGAGACTGGAATTTGGGGTGGGGGAACCCAGGATTGCTCCCAGCTCCAGTGTGAGGATGGAAAATCCTCCCATTCCTCTGCAGTCAATGTGATCTCCAAGAGAGGTAGATGTGGCACTTGGGGACGTGGTTTAGTGATGGCCCTGGCAGTGCTGAGTTGATTGTTGGACTTGTTGGTCTTTGGATGTTTTTTCCAGCCCTAACCATTTCAGTGGCAATCCATAGCATAACCTACTGATGAAAAAAAGAGTTACTGAGGGTTAGTCTAACTTTCCTGCCTTTAACAGGCTTCACTTCAAAATTCAGAGTCAAGTTTCTGGCTGAGAAGTTTGGCATCCCTCTGCTGTCAGCATTGCAGGGAGCATCAGAAGGGGAGACCTTTGATGCACAACGATCACAGAATTGTTAAGGCTGATAAAAGACCTGTAGGATCATCAAGCCCAACCACTGAGCGATGTGTCCATTTGTCCTGGTCTCACTGCCCAGTCTGGGGTGCTTTTCCTCCTCCACAGCATCCCTCCTTTCCTCCCAGGCTGTATGGAAGGAGCAGAGCCAGGACAGCAGGAGTAGTGGCTGCTGTGTTTGTCACAAGGCAGTGTCACTGATATTCACAAGCTGGAGCTGCCTTTGTACCCAGGGCGTCTGCTGCTCTCCCAGGCACGGCTGGGGCTGATAGGAAAATGGATCTGAGCCACGCTGGGAATTTCACTGGAATGTCTGCCTGGGCACTAGAGGTGGCTCTGTGCCCACGGGTGTTGATTTCCTGGTGATGGCATCACCTGTGACAGTGAGCAGCAACTTGTGAGATCTGGCAGGCAGAGGAGACAGCTGAGCATTCCAGGGCAGCTCCACAGGGATTTCTCCCTCTCCTCATCCCAGGGAAAAGGCTTGGCATCAGGGTGCTGGCTTGTCGTTGTTCCATGGCTGGAAACCTGCCAGTGCTCCCATCCCTGTGGCCATTTGAGGAAGGTGCCCTGGGCTGGGAGCAGGTGGGTGCTGTCAGCCACTTGTCCTTCCAGGAGGGCCCTGCTGGCCATGGCATGTGGCTGAGCCAGGGAGGACACCAGGGAGACCCCAGGGCGCTCCTCCCTCAGGAAGGAAGGGGTCAGGATGGTGCTGGGTGCTTGCACCCAGTCCAAAGCTCTCAAAGCACTGAGCTGCCTTTTAATTAGTTTTGTGCCACGGGACGTGGAGAGCTTTAATTAAGCAGAGGATTGTTATGACACCGCTGGCTCTTCCCTTCCTTTTCTGCAGGCGATGGGGGGAAGAGCAAGGCTGTGTGGGGAGCCCCAGCCTGCTGTCCCTGATGCCACCCTGGTGTCCCCAGCCCTGACCACACAGGAGTGTTTTGGGAGGTGCCAGTGAGCCAGGTGAGGGGGCACTTTATGGCTTTGCCACTCGATTTTAACTGAATTCCCATTTATCCTCACCTGAGAGCCTCTCCCCAGGCTTTGCTGTGAAAGGCTAAACCCTCACTCCCTTGTGCACCCACTCGTGTGTTTTGCTCATCCTTGCTGTCCTGAGGGGGAAACTGAGGCAGGAACCAGCTGCTGGATTTGCATGGATGAAAAGAGGGATGGGTTCAAATCTCCTCTGGGAGCTCTGGGCTTGGATTTACTGTGCTCAGCAAGAAACTGGGGAGGAGCTGAGCTGTCTTCCATGAATCCTGGGTAAGGGACACCTGTGGTGGGACAGTGGCTTGAGGACGAGAGTTTGGTGGCAGATAATTTGCTTCTGATGCTCCATGCTCGCATCACTTCTCCTGTGCACTGTGTTTTCCCCAGGAAAAGTTGAACACTTGTAAAATGGGGATGAGAATAGCGCTGACCTTCACTTTGGAGGGAAAAGAACATTTTCCCCTTGTGGTCCCAGCAGTGCCGAAGCCTTGGCTCAAAGCTGTGGCTCTGGAGGTGTGAGGGGATTCTGCAGGGCAGGGCACTGTGCCCCATCCCCAGCTCTGCTCACACAGGCAGGGCACTGCAGGCAGTGGCCCAGGGTGGCACTGATGAACCCAGCTCTATCTGCTTGCCCACGTTTTGAACCCAATCCTCCTGCTCGGCTGGTGCATCCTGTCACTGCTCAGCTCCTGCTTCCCTCCCCACAGCGTCTTGCCTGCAGGACAGGCTTGGCCCTGGTTTGTCACCGAGATCTCACACGATGTGCCAACACTGCCCTGGCATGAGGACAGCACTGGCAGTGCCCTCGGTGTGGTGACTGTCCTGGTCTGGCTGAAATCTGCTGCTGGGCTGCCTGTGCTTCAGCCCTGGGATGGCAAACCCTGGCACAGAGATGATCTGTAAAGCACGGAGGCCTGTCTGCTCCGGAGCAGTGAAATCCTGTGTGCTCTTTGCTTCCCAGCTTTGATTGTCTGGAGCAAGCTGTGCCATCTGGCTGTGAGGAGCGAGCTTGTCCCTTGTCCTTGTCACCTCTGCCAGGGCAGTGCTTGGTGCTGGCACGTTCCCTTTCCTGAAGCCCTTTTGCTGCTGTGTCATCCCAGGAAGCTTCGGATCCCTTTGCCCTTCTCCTGGAGGGTGCAGAGGAAATCAGCCCTAAATCTATGGCTGGAGGCTCCCAGTGCTCACACAGGTGAAACTTTTCTTGCCAGGGTCCCCGGAGCTGCCAGAATCCATGGGATACAGCAGATGTGAAGGTCCTGGGTCCCAAATCCCTGAGGAGCAGTGAGCATTGTATCCCCGTGGACACTGGGCATAAACTGCAGGATCATGTTTTATAGAGGAAGTTGCAGCTCTTTATTGTCTCACTATGAATCATCAGATAATGACTTTTGGGGTGCACCACGTGGGCATTTAATAAATTAGGCAGGCACCAAGGCACAATTAGAGGAAGAGTGTTGGGATGCAGGAGAGGTGGGACAAGTAACATTAATAATTGCTCTCCCCTGTCGACCCTTTCATCCAGGAATGGCAGAAGGTTTTGTAAACAGTAATTAATAGGGCCTCTCAACCTTCACTGGAAGTTGCTCAGGGTAATTTCATCACCACAATCCCAACCTGGAACCTCAAGTGAAGAGAGGAGGTCAGAGTCATTGCTCTCTCCAGTGGCTCTGGGCCAAGGTCAATGTTTTCATGCTCTAGTTTCTGGTCAGAGAGAGCCAAGAGGAGAGGAGGAAGGAGATCTTCCTTCTTGCCATCATCGAATCATTCAGGTTGGGAAAGACATTCAGGATTGTCAAGTCCAACCTTGGAGCCATCACCACTTGTCACCAGCCCAGAGCACTGAGTGCCACACCCACGAATTCCCTGGACATCTCCAGGACGGGGACTCCAAACCTCCCCGGGCAGCCCCTTCCCATGCCTGACCACCCTTTCTATGAAGAGATTGTTCCTGATGTCGAGCCTGTGAACTTTGCAGCCCGAGGGGATCCACAGCAAGGAAGAGACAGCCGTGCCATGGCTTGACCTGGTGAAAGTCTCTGGGGTGATGCCCCACATCCCTCACCACCTCTACTTGTTGGCCACAAAGCTGGGATTTTCAGTGAGAGCAGGGACGTGGTACAGGGTCCTGCCTCTCCTTTCTCCCATTCATTCTAAGAAAGAGGAGGGGATCATTTGCATCTCCCTCTCTGGCATGGCAGGGTTTGAGGCTCTGAACTCTGCAGCATTTCATTCATGCAAGCACCAGGGCTCCTCTGAGCCTCAGAGAGGCCTCACATCCCTGGGCTGTGTGACCTTCCAGCCCCAGCACTGCTCTCCTGGGCTCTGAACTATCCTGCTATAAAACTCCAGAGGACTTTGCTCTCTCATGGGACAGCGACTCTCAGCGGTGTTTGGGGTTTGGCACCGGGAATGTTGCACTGTGAGCGTCTGGGACGATGTCTGGAGCAAGGGTCATCCTCTGGCAGGGAATTGTGAACCTCTCCCAAGCCTGTGTTCCTTCGCACGTGGTGGAGAGCATTTCCACTGCCTGGTGGAACAGGACAATTCCACAGGGATGTCCCCAGGGAGGACAGAGCACATGGACAGTGTATGTGACATCTTATGGTGGCAGCAGGGGAGTCCCTTTGTCCACTCTTGGCTTCCTCAGCCAAACCCTTTCACCTCTGAGCTGCTGTGAAGACCTTGAGTCTGGGCAGAAATCAGCAGGGTGGTCCAGCCCAGTGTCCCCCACCCTTAGGAGCACCCACAAGTTGTCACCTTGGCTCCACTGTGTGACAGCAGGCTCAGCCTCAGGGACTTCTGTCCTCAAATACAGGATGGGAGACCATGGAAGAACCCCACTCTCCAGCCCCTGTAACTCCTGCCATCCCCAGACCCTGCAGCATCAAGCACTCACCCATTTCTACATTTCCTGAGGCACCATAAGCTCCAAGCAGGCTCCTGCATGTCACCAGTGGTGTCACCATGTCTCATCCCACAATCAGGGACCGTTTGGATGGGGAGGCAGAGCCCAGCCCTGCTCAGGAGGCATCAAGGTACCAGCGATGAGCACAGCAGCATCGACTGTGGCCATGTCCCTGTGTCCTGGAGAGGCTCCAGGGGAGGTGGGGATGTGCCTGACTCAGCTGCCAGCTCTGAGCAGGAGCAGGGTGTGGGGTGACTCAGGAGGAGCTGTTTGCGTGGGGGCGGCTGGGATGCCGTGAGTAGACAAAGCCAGGTGGGAGCTGCAAGCCCGAGTCAGAGGCAGCCCGAAAGACCCGAGGATGAGACATTATTTGTTGTGGGATTGTTCTCCCATCCTCCATCCTGCAGGATGTCAGCTCTCCCTTTTCCCTTTGCTCTCGCTGCAAGAACCGTGGCGGGAAAAATGTCAGAGGTGAGGACAAGTCACCTCGACTTCTGTGAGGTGACAGTGGCCAGAGCTGGCTCCTGTCCAGCGAGGCAGCCCCGACACCCCCAGCAGCCATTCCATGATCCTGCTGCCTTGAATTTTTCTGCCTGAGCTGGTCTGGAGAAGCTCTGCTGGCTGCCCGTCACAGGTTTCCCTCTCTCCTACCAGGATCTGCAAACCCCAGCATTATCTCTGTAGCAGCCAGGTGAACCTGACACATCCCAGCCTGTCCCCTCTGCTCCACAGCTACCCTGGCAGGGTCTCCCTGTTTTCCTGCTGGAACATCCTCTGGGTTGGGAAGCTCCTTCCTTGGAGCTCTCACAGAACTCCAAGAACTTCAAAGCACCAAGAAACCAGGTACCAACCCTTCCTGCACTTCCCAGCTGGGACTGGGTCACTGGGAAACACCAACAACATCTGCCCACCTCTGCTGACCTCCAACACAGGCCACCACGTCCCTCCTTCCCTGGGTGATGGCTCATGCATCCTCACGCACTCCCTGCCCCTTGGTTTGATGCCACAGGGAGGACAAGTCTCAACCCAAATCCCTTCAGCATCTGCCCAGCCTTGTCCCGCTCACCAGCTCACCCTTTTCCTCTGAGAGCCAGGATGAGGCAGCTTGGAGCACTGCAGCCATCTCAGGCCAAACTAGACCAGAAGCTTTGGCTACTTTGCCCCAGAGTCATGGAATGGGATGGATGGATGGATGGATGGATGGATGGATGGATGGATGGATGGATGGATGACACAAGGACTGAAGCTGGGCCATGACCCATGGGTCAATATTGGACAGCTGGTGGACCCAGGGCCTGAAGCCAGAACATAATCCCAGGTTCCTGAATGCTGTCACAGCAGGAGTAATGATTGTGGAGTGGATTGGGACCACGGGCTCAGAGCTGGAGAACAGCTCAACCCATTTTTCTCCCCAGCAGTCTTCCCGCAGGGACTCTGGGATGAACAGCGCTGCTGTAGGGATATTGGGAAAGGCTGTGCTGCTCCCAGGAGCGCTCAGCCAGGTTAGCAGCATCCTCAGCAAAACCCCATCCCCAAATATTGGTTACAAGGAAAAACCTGCACGCTTGGCCCTGCTCCCTCTGCTTGGGCAGAGCTTCCCGCAGGACAGGGATTGCCTGGCTGGGCAGGACTTTCAGCAGGACGCCTTGGGGCCAATCCTGCCCCATCCCCGAAGCACACCTCACCTTCTGAGCCTGGCAGATCATCTTCCTCACCACCTCCTTGATGTGTGCCTGGCCCTCGATGGGTGGCTGCATGTACACGGTGGCCCTGGTGACACCGCGGTAGGCGATGGTCTCGGGCCAGCCCAGGTCCAGCTGCGGGATGGAGCGGTCGGATCTCTGGGGCCAGTACTCCAGGGAAGGGGCCATGTCCTGCTCGTCCCCTTGGCTGTTCCCATCGCCCTCGCTGTCGCTGCTGCCGTGCCGAGGGATGTACTCGGAGCCGGGGTCATAGGTCTCCAGCGTGTCCAGGATCTTCTTCAGCTCCAGCTCGGACAGGAAGTCCCTGATGTTCTCCCTCTTCAGGACTTCATAGAAGGCGTCGGGGCCACGGGAGGCCAGTGCCTCCAGGGCCAGGCGTTGCTCCTCGCTGTAGAAGAACTCGGGCTTGGACTCGCTGGACCTCCAGTTGACGTGGCTGTCGTCCAAGCACTGCACCTGGGAGAAAGCCATGGTGACCCCGCACACCGGTCCCCTCTCCCGAGGGAGCTCTGTGCCCCCAGCGAGCTCCGGATGTCGGCAATAAATAGGAATTAATTATTCTCCAGTCTTTAAATACACAGTTTGCTTCACCCTGTCCGGTTCAAGGCGCAGCTCGGGAAAGGCACCGCTCCCTTTTCCAGCAGCTCCTGCCACGCCGGAGCTTTTCCTGCCGGGGAGGAGGCTTTGGTTTCTGGCTCGCTCCCGGCTCCAGGCAAAGAAAACGCGGAGCTTCCCACAGCAAGGGCTGCGTGACCAGCCCCAGGTGTCCCCACACCGCCAGCAAGGTCCTTCACCCCCGGCTCCGCTCTCTCCTCATCCTCCGCTCTTCAAAGACAACTCTTAACACCGCACGAAAATAAAAAGCGGGGAAGAATCAAAGAGAAAAGCGGCTTAACGCAGGGCAGCGAAGAGCAGGGTGTCTCGGCCGGGGTGCCGTGCCTGGCTCTCGTTCCCGGAGCAGCGGGGCAGCCGGGGGTTTGCTCGGCTCCGTCCCAGCCTCCTGAGCATCGCCCTGGCACCTCCGGGCTCGGGGCTCTGCCGGAGCGCAATGCCGGGGCCGGACAGGTAAGAGCAAGAAGTGAAAAGAGGAAAAGGAAAAGAGTGATTCATCCCTCCGCCCTGCCCCACCTGCAGTCACATGCTGCCTTCACACATTCCCTGCCCAGCCCGATTAACTCTTTCGGATGATGCGCTCTCACACCTGCGGACCTGAGCTCCGAGTCCCCCCGAGCGTGCGGGTGCGGGAGGGTCCTGGGCGGCTACAGAGGGCTTTGGGTGTTTTGTCTTTTTTTTTTTTTTCAAAAAATAGTCTCTCTCCTCTGAGATTCCCCCCTCTCCCGGTGTGCCGGCTGGTAAGTCAATATTTTCCAGGAAAAGAGCTCTGTCCTGTGGTTAACCCCTCCTGTGCTGGTGCAGGAGCTCGGAGCCCTGGTGGGTCCTGGGGGCCAGCACCGAGTGGGAGCTGCCAGAACGGTTCAAAGCTGCACTGAAGTGGGTTTAGACTGGATATTAGGAAGCATTTCTTTATGGAAAGGGTGTTCCAGTCCTGGAACGGGCTTCTTAGAGAAGTGGTCAATGCCTCAAACCCGTCAGTGTTTAAGAGGCATTTGGACAATGCCCTTAATTTTTTTTGGTCAGCCCTCAATTGGTCAGGCATTGGGACCAGGTAATTGTTGAAGGGCTTTTCCAAATGAAGCCATCTATTCTGTTCTGTTCTGTTCTGTCCTGTCCTGTCCTGCCCTGTCCTGTCCCCTCCTCTGTGGGGTTTGCAGCATGGTCATGATCACATCACCAGATCTGGCTATGACAGATTTCATTAATAACTGCGAGATGGACAAAAAAACCCACCCTGGATTCCTCACTTGGTGCTCACAAGCCACAAATGTGGAAGCTTTCCTGAGCTTTTCTGCCGGAAGTTCAGCTGAAGACAAATTTCAGGAATTGGGGTCAGATCCTTGCGCCAATGCAAAAGAGAAAAGTGCCATGGGCTGTGTGTCTGTCCCTGGCGTTGGTGTGGCTCATCTGGATTCACAGCCGGATAAATGAGAGCCCTGCCTGAGTCAGGTTCCCGAGGGGAAGCCGCCTGTCTGTCCGGGTGCTTGGCCATCAAAGGGCTCCTCTTTGCAGGCACAGTGGCCCTGCTGGTCCCACAGTGACAAATTGTGCCTGGGCTTGTGCCCAGCCCTGGCCTGGGCTGTGCAGGAGGTGGCAGTGGGGCTGGGGGACACAGGGATGTGATAGCTTTTTGTTTGATGGGATCACAGATTTGTTAAGGTTGGAAAAGATCACCGAGTCCAACCCAGCAGTGCCAGGTCCAACACTACACCGTGTCCCCAAGTGTCACATCAGCTTGGGGCAGACCAAAGTGTTTGTCTCCCACAGAATATCGGTTCAGGAGGTTTTCTGGGGGCAGCTGGTGACTTTATGACTGACCCAGCAGGGATTTCCCAGTAGTGGGATGACATTCCCACACCGTGGCCTGGTCAGTGATTGCTGCAGCAGAGACTGAGCGAGCTGGAACCAAACCTGGGTGTTTGAGGTGAAATCCCAACACTGCTGGCAACGATGGGAACAGCAAATGGGACAGAGGTGAGCACTGAGCCAGCAGCCAAGACCTCTTTGGGTATGATGGGAGATGGCCCAGATGGGTGCTGGAGTGTGGGTGTGTGTGGCGTGGCAGGAGCGTGTTGTGGTTTTCAGTGCCTCAGCCACTCACTCCGCGCGTTTTTATTGTGCCAGGAGATTTACAGGCTCTTTCACGGGGTGTGTGCATTAATGATTTATTGCATGTGGGGTAAATACTGCATCCCAGCCATCCTGTGCTGTGTGCTCTGCTGGTGGGGGTGGATTGGGGTAGCAGAGCCCCACACCTGGAGCATCACCACCTGAGCCTCACAAGGGGCGATGGCACCTGGGTCCCCCATCTCCCCATCATTCTCCATCATTCTCCCCCATTCTTCACCCCTCACGGTGAATTTAGCCCCTGAATTGGGTGCAGCCCCTGTTTGCAGGCTCGGGTTGCTGTGGCTGAGCAGGTTGGTCCTCATCATCTCAGGCGTCCCTGGGTGGATCCAGCTGACAGGCAGCACCCGCTGCAGACACGGCCCCTTTTCCTGCAGATGGAAGCATTAATTACAAGGTCCTAATTAATTTTCCGTTTTTAGCAGAGGGCCTAAAAGTGAGGCAGTGGGGTATGACACTGGGCTCTACTCCCAGCTCGGGGGCTCCTGCTTCCCACTCACTGTGAAGTCCCACCAAGAGTTGGGGCCTGGGGCAGGCATTTCAGCTGGAATACAAAATCCAGACACTGCCTTGCCCTTTGGAACGTTTTCCACCCTCCAGCCACCAAGGATTTGCATGGAGCCGTGCACAACGTGGTGTTTTAGGGAGGGGAAACTGAGGCACAAAGTGCTGATGGCAGCTTTGCTCACGGCTGCTGCAGGAAGGAGTCAGTGGAGCCCCAGTGCTGACTCTGACCTTGGGGAAAGGTGGCCCAGGTTGGGCTTTTTGGCATCCTTGGGATGTGCTGAGCATGGCCTGTGGTTTGCCCGCAACCAAGCCGTGCTCCCATCGCACCCCACGCCCCTTTGTGGAAAGTCCTGGGGTGTCACCGCTGGTGTTTGAGACAAACTGGGAGGCTGAGGGTGGAGGTCACCAGGCAGGAGAACCAGGACAATGCTGCCAGTCCTGGGCAGGGATCACCCGTGATCATCCCCGTGCTCCTGCCTGGGCAGGTGCAGCCTGGAGAGCCAGGCAGCCCATCCATATTTATGCCTGAGATTAATTCCCATCCATTTTAATATTTTATGAGCGTAACCATTAAAAAATAATAATAAAAAAAAAAGGGCTCAGCGCTCATTGAGGCATAGAAATAATTGGGTGTTGATGGTCCTGGCGCCCTGCCATGCAAATCCCAGGAGCTGCTGGTGCTGCCCATGCCCAGGAAATTGCCACAACAGTGCACAAACCCAGCTGGGCTCGTGGGTGGGGATGGGCAGTGCCTGCCCTGGGGCTCTGCTGCCTCTGGCTGTAGCTCCAGGTCCTGGTGGGGCTCTGGAGATCACCCCGGGGCAGCTGTCACTGGATTTAATGTGGGAATAGGTCCAACCTGCACTGGGCTGGGTGTGGGCAGCAGGAGGTGAGGGGTGGGATGGATCCTTCTGTGTTGGAGCTGAGGGTGGCAGTGAGGTGGGCGAGGCAGAGGTGGATTTTTACCGGGAATGTGCTCCTTGCTTCTCCACCTGCTGTCCTGCCAAGGTCTGGGCATCGTGGCCATCCAAAGGGTCAACAGTGGGAGGGGGCATGAGGGGGGTGAAGGGGTGCAGGGCTGGCTCCCAACCTGTCACCTGCCTCTGTCCCCCAGACACCATGGCCTGTGTGGACCCCGAGGAGTGCAGCTGTGTGGGGGGGGGGGGCTGCCGTGGGCTGCTCCAACCTCACCCACCCCAAAATGGTGGAGGAGCTGATGCCCAGTGGTAGGTGAGTGCCAGGGGGTGACTCCATCCCCACCGGGCTTTGCTGCACCCTGGGGTGGGGCTGCCAGGGCTTGGATATTGGGGTGGGGGGACCCCACGGATGATCTGGGAGGGTCGGGGGGGGATCCCAAGGATGTTCTGGGAGGCTCTGTGTTGGGAGAACCCCACGGGTGTTCCGTGCATGGCACAGCCCGTGCAGCCCCTCCAAGGGTCGCTCCAGAAGTGAGATCAGGACATGTGAGGTCCCGGGGTGCAGCCGAATGTTCCCAAACTCCATCCTCGCCTTGGAGGAGACCCCAGCGTGTGGCTGCAGAGGGGCAAGCACCAGCCTGGGGTTATCCTGTCCCATCCCATCGCTCCCGGTTCAGCCGCTCCCTCTGTCCCGCAGGGCTGTGGGGGTCTGATGATCGCGGTGATGATGGCAGCGCTCGTGTCATCCCTGACCTTCATCTTCAACTGCAGCAGCATCCTCTTCACCACGGACATCTGGAGGAAGCTGCTCTTACCGGGAGCTGCTCCTGGTGGGCAGGCAGTGACCGAGGGTTTCGGGGACACCCGGGGGTTTCGGGGAGACTGGTGGGGCCGGTCGAACCTGCAAAGCGCCTCCGCTCAGCCTGGCTTATGTAAGAAGAACAAACCCTTGGATTATTTTCCGCATTAAAGCGCTGGAAATGCAGACGGGGCACTCGGTTCAGCCTGTCCCCGTCGCCTCCAGCCCGGTGCCCCCGGGGGACACACGGGGGAGCTCGGGCAGAGGGCAGCGATGCCCGCACATCCCCGGCCGGTGCCGCGGAGTCAGCGCTGGGGAATGAATGTCCCGGCACGGTGCCACGGGGCCAGCAGCGTCCTCGGCCGGGGCGACAATAACAGGGAGCGAATCTGGGTCAGGGCTTTTGGCTGGGCTGTGCGGGGGCTTGGCTGGACCAGCGGCTGCGGGAGCGGCTGTTTCTTGGCATCCTCCGTGTGCCGAGGGTGGGAAAAGCGATGGGCAGCGATCCCGGGAAATGGGGGTCCCGCATTGTCTCCCTTGGGAAGAGGGGCGCTTGTCTCAGGGTGTGTTTAACCCTGGCACTGGGTTCGCTGCCGGTGACAAGGGTGTGACGAGGCAGGACAGCTTTCCCGAGGATGGATAATGAATGTTTGCGAAGGGCTTTGCCCGCCCGAGGCCGGAGTCGCTGCTGCGGTGGATCCCGGGCAACTTCTTCAGTGATTAGTGCGAGCAGGACGCTGCGGATCGTAGGGATAGAGCCGAGGGAATGTTCTTGGGAGAGGGGAAAAAAGCTGTTTAAACTGCAAGTTTGAGGTTTTCCTCAGCTTGCAGAAAGGTGGGTTGGGTCCTGAGTGGTTGTCGGGGGGTCCCAACTGGCCCCGCACCCACCAGGATGGGGATGCCACATCCTGGGATCATGATTTGGGCTGGAAGGTTCCTTAAAGATCATCCAGCCCTGAGGAAAGGACTTGGATTGTGTGGTGGCAAAGAGCTGCAAGTTCCCAGACCTGGGGGTTTGAGCTCCTGCTGCAGCCGCGGTGCCTGGCTGGAAACTGCCGCTGGTGTTGGATGCTGCTCCGTGCCAAGGTGGGGGTGTGGTGATGGGAACACCTGATCCTTCCCGAATTCCCCCAGCCCGGGCTGTGCCGGGCGCTGCTCTGCATTCCGTGCCCGAATCAGTAGCACTCGGCCACCGGGCACACCCAGCTCCCACCTCACTCCCACATTCCTGCTTTTCCATGATCTTTTAGCCTCAAGATCAAGCTGGACAAGGCTTTGAGCAACCTGGTCTAGAGGAAAATGTCTCTGCCCATGGCAGTGGGTGGAACAAGATGAGCTTTAAGGTCCTTTCCCACCCAAACCATTCCATCATTCTTTGATTCTCTCCTCTGTGGCTCACAGACATTCCAGACAGAGGGATTTCTCCTTCCCCATGGATCAGGGCGTGCATTTTACACTCAGGCTGCTTCCCCTTCCTGCAGCACCAGGCAGCAGTGGCAGTTCCTGCTAGAGCTGCTTTCATGGATTTGTTTGTCTTTCATTTTTTCTTACTTCTGCTTTTTGAGATGAGCAGATGGAGATGTAGGAAATTCTGTGGAGCTGTAAATAAGCTGGGCTGAACTATAAATGCAGAATCTCTGGGGTGGGTCCTGCCCAGGCTGGGCCTAAAATCTGGGGTCTGGCCAATGCCTCATGCTTCAGAGGAGAGTGATGCTGTGGGGTGTGGCTGGGATTTGGGCAGGGATGGGGTCAGGGTGATGCTGGGGACAAACACAGCCCTCTGTGCCAGCCTGGCAGGGTGATCTGAGCATGGGGCAGCTCAGCCCATGTCCCCAGCTCTCAGCTGAATGCCTTGGCTGCATGTGGGGGTGCCAAGGGCATCACCCAAATTTGACCAGAGAGCAGCCAGGATTGCACATGGTGGCTTTTCACAGTGGAAGTGTCCATTGCCTGTGTCAATATTTTTGGCTATGCCTATTTTGCCTAATGCCTGACAGCCCCTGCAGTAGGAAAGAGCTGCTTGGAGAGGGGGGAAATGAGGTTTTGGGTAGTATTTTTTATTTGTTTGGGATGTGATGTTTAAATCCACTGGTGCATGAGTTGGGTGTTCTGAGCACTGCATTCCCTGAGTGAATCCCAGAGACTGTGAGGTGTGTGAGGGGGCATTTGTGAGGGCAGAAAATCCCTGGGAGGGGTTTGGGACAGGCATTGGGGTGGGGAAATGGGGGCTGCAGGGAAGCAAAACCACAGTGAAGCAGCATCTGTGTGAATGGAGGGATGGGACCACCTTGGCAGTGCTGGAAAAGAGGCAGCCACACTCGAGGGCAACACCCAAACACATTTTACTTGCCCTAAAAAATAAGTATATATGTATATTAAACAGCACCACAATTTGCAGCTATGAACAGCACCTGCAGGATGGAATCCCTCTGGATCAGCCTTTCCTGGTACCCTGAGTCCTGGAATTCTTCTGTGGAGTTGTGGATCCTGGTTGTGCCCTGGCTGCCTGCAGCCCTCCCTGGAGCTGGGGCTTTGCTTACGGGATTTGCAGAGGAGCCAAGGTTTGGGGTTCATTCCCTCTGCTGCTGTCACCCCACTGGATTGTGGCTCTGGGAAAGTTTTTATGGCCGTGATTGAACACTCCACAATCCCTGGGGAGCAGCGCTGCCAGCCCCTTCCCTGGGCTGGGGAGCTCTGGGGGTCAGGGGAGCCACAGCTGAGGTTCCAGGGTGTCACAAAGGGACACTCAGGCAGCTCTGGCGGGTGGGGACAAGGGGGCCGGGTCCTGCCCGGTCACCGGCAGCGGGGCGAGGTCACTTGCGGAGGGGTTGGACGTAGCTCCGGGGGAAGAGCCCCACGCGGCCGTAGATCTTTCCCTGCCACCAGTGGGGGTCGGGGCAGTCGAGGACCTCAATGATGTCCCCGCGGAGGAAGGGCAGCTGGGAGCCCTCATGGGATGAGAAGTCAAACTGGGCTTGCACGAATCGGGGTCTCTTCACCTGCAGGGAAGCCGAGGGTAGGGGTTGGAGGGAGGAGAGGCGTCCCCATCTGCCAACCCCTGGCACTGGGTAGCACTGCCTGCGTCCTCTGATGGGGACACTGTGCCACCACAGGATGAGGACGAGCCTTGGGATGCCTGCTTTGAAGAGAGAGAGGCTAGAAAAAGGAAGAGTGAAGTGCTGGGGACAGGCCCAGGTGCAGGGGAACACCCCAGGGCACAAGACTTCCTGTTCTTGATGTTGGGAGACTCAACATGGGTGCCCAGGGGACCCTTGGAGGCAGCTGGCACCCTCTCCTTCCCATCCCAGCTCCCAAAGTCCAGTTTTGCCACATCCACAACCACTGCCCCAGGGCTTGGCTTTGCTGGAGTTTGGCTGTGCCCTGTCCTGATGTGGCTGGGCTCTGCCACCTGCCCTAGGCGTCACCCCTGGCCCGAGGGACAGTGATGTGTGTGCCCTGCCCTGCCCTGCCCTGCCCTGCCCCGCTGAGCTGTTCCAGGAGCTCTTCCTCCCTGCAGCACTGCCTGTCTCAGGCTGCTGCGCCCTCTCCTGCTTCTCATCCCCTCGAGGCAGAGGATAAATGCCAGCCAGGGATGTCCCTGTCCCCCTCTGCAGGGACACTGAGACTCGAGGGGGCTGACACAGGGGTTTGGGACCCATGGCCCCACCCCTGGTGGTACCTCCTGAGTGTGGCCCTCGTCGCACAGGAAAAGCTGCTGCTCTTTGGCGATCGTGGTGGTCCTGTAGAAATCCACCAGCTCGTTGAGGGAGTTGAACTTTTCCTCCCAGAGGAAATACTTGCCGTTCCTCTCCCTGAGCACCTTGAAGTGCTGGACGTGCTTCCCGTAGCTGAAGAAGGAGGATGGAGGTCACTCTGGGGACATCCTGACAGCATCCCCTGAGGTGGGTAAAGCCTGGGGGTGCTGGCAAGGTCGGGGTGAGCCCATGGGTGTCACTGCACCCTTCCTGTCATGGTGGGGTTGACGGTGGCCCTGGGGTCATTCCTGGCCCTGCAATGAGGACCCACAGCTGAGCCCTGCTACAAACTCACCCCAGGGGCAGCCAAAGCTCAGTGCCCGGCCCTGGCACAGTGGGGGCTCAGGGATGGCAGCCACATGGAAGGCAGCTGGCTTTGTCACCTGAGGAAAGCGTGGTGAGAGCTGCAGGTCTCGGCACATGCCAGGAGGTTGCAGAGGCTGGGATTGTTCTTCCCAGTGCACCTGAGGACCCCCGAGCCGCAGGAGGACGGGGCAAGCAGGATTTCCCTTGCTGTCACCCCACAGGGTGTGCCTGGGAGAGAGGTTGGGGTGCCCCGGGCAGAGCACAGCTCCCTTTCATTAGGGCCAAGAACCTCCCAAAACGTTCAATTAGGGGCTGAAAATGTGAGAAAGTGCCTGGCCCGGCCTGGGGCCACCTGCTGCTCCCCAGGCCGGGCCAGGGAAGGGGTGAGACCCGGGGTCAGCCAGTGCCGAAGTCCTGGGGATGCGGCAGCCCTTCATCCCTGGGGATGTTCCGGGCTTTGTTCCCCCGGGCTGTGCCTGCGGCTCGGTCCCAGCCCCGTCACCACCCAGGGGTTTGTTGTGTTTAGGGGTGTCCCTGCGAGGGACCCCAAGCGAGGCAGCGGTGCAGGGAGCAGGAAGAGCGGGGATGGAGGCGGAGCTGTGGAGGAGGGGAAGGAGGGGAAGGTCCTGTGCGAGGCTGTGCTGGATGTGCTGGGGACACGGCTCCACAGCCCCTCTGAGATGGCCAGGACATGGCAGGGTGCTCAGCCCTTCCCCAGCACACACGAGGGTGGCCCAAAGCCTCTGTCCCCAAAGCGGGGGCTGCAGGGACCCCTTCCCGTTCCCCTTCCCCTCCTGTCCCAAATGTACTTACCTGACGGAGAGGGAGAATTCTCCCGGGGCGCTCTCGCTGTCTCGGATCAAGAAGGCTCCCAGGTGATTGCGCCGGAGCAGCCGCTCCTCTGCCCGGTGCCGGGAGATCCTGCCCGCGTACCACCTGCGAGGGGCACCGGGCTGAGCCCCGCGGGCACCCCAGGGACACCCCAGCACCGCATCCGCACCCTGCGGGGTGGGGGCTCCGAAATTCCCGGTGCCGCAGGGAGGGGGGTGTGTGTGTGTGTCCATCGGGCTCCTAACAGGGCTGGGACCCTTCCCCGGCTGTTTCTCCCTTCCCTCCCGGTTCATCCCGGCATTTTTGGGGTGCTGTGGGCGAGCGAGGTGAGCGCAGCGTCACCGACAGCCGCGACCGCATCCTGTCACCTGTCCTGTCACCCGCTTTGCTGCCTGTCCCTTCCTCCCCGACCCTTGTCCCCTCGTGGGAACGGCCCTTCCAGGTGTAGAGCAGAACCCTCTCGGTGCCAGGACAAACCCCTCCTGGCCGCACTGCCCAAACGAGCTGCAGGAGCAGAGTCCTCGTGTCCCACCCCTGCCAAAGCTGTGCCCGGCTATTTCGGGTCCCCCGGGCCGTAAAGATTTTCCGCTGCTGTAAAAATTGCGTGGTGAACGATCAGCCACGGAGTTTAGCACAGAGCCAGCCCTCCAGGTGCTGCATGGAAGGGGATGAGTCTCGCCCATCGCGGTTGTTATCCCAAGCTGGAGAAGCAGTGGGATGTGCCCCGGGCTGCCCCGAGCCCACGCGTTTGCTCTGGCATTTAAATATGATTTACCAGGGGCTAAGGATACATAAAACACAGGTTCAGACAGCGATGGATTAGGCTGGGTTTTAATAACGCGGTAATAGGATTTGGTTTAATGCAGTCGTAATCCCATAACGCTTTGTTGTTCCCCAATTATCATGTATTTAGTGGCAGCTCGGTGTGAGGGCTGGATTTTTGGGGGTATGTGGGTGTGCTTCTCCTCGGGCTGTGGTGGCACTGGCAGACTGACCTAGCAGACAGACCCCATCCCCGTGACTCAGTTTCCCCACGTGTGGGACTGCCCTGGCTCGTGGCAGACCTTTGGGAACTGGGACTGTTGCCTGGCTGGTGGGATGGTACTTACGGGTGTGGCTTGACCTTGATGTAGTTTTTGGGGACAAAGCCCTCGCGGCCGAACAGCTCAGCCTTGTACCAGTTCTGGTCGTCTTCCATGTTGAGGATCTGAGGTAGGAGAGGAGCAGGGAGGTGTCAGGAGATGTCAGCCGGGCTGGCGCTGAGTGGGACCCCATGAACACCCCCCAGCAATCCCCTGGAGAAAAGGGGGCTCTGACAGTGCTGACACACTCTGGGGGGTTTGGGGTCACAGAGTTGGAAGGTGCCTGGGCGTTGTCCCAAACCCCTGCTCAGGGAAGAGGGTGAAATCTGTCCCTGGAGTGGCCAGGACACGAGCCAGGCCCCCGCATCCCCCGGGATGGGGGCAGTGGGTGCTGACACCGCTTCCGTGTGACAACATTTTCCAGCCTCCCACGCAGGGGCCCGGGGCCGGCACAGCTGTGAAAACAGGATCCGAAACCCCGGGTCAGGGCACGGGGAAAACACGCCGGGAGGCAGGGACGGCACGGAGGGTTTGGGGCTCTGGGTTCCAGCCCGGCTGTGCCCTCACCCTCCCCGGGGGCTGCAGGGTGCCAGGGGTCCGGG
The DNA here is from genome assembly GCF_963662255.1 of Cinclus cinclus. Lineage (NCBI taxonomy): Eukaryota > Metazoa > Chordata > Aves > Passeriformes > Cinclidae > Cinclus > Cinclus cinclus. The sequence continues at coordinate 2,158,270 of NC_085061.1, read as the reverse complement.
AGGAGCCCGAGAGGGATGAGCAGATGGGCAGGGAGGGGCTGTCCTCACTCCCATCGCAGGGCTGCTGCTCCCCAGGGATATTCTGAGCCTTTCCTGGAGCTTTTTGGGATTCTCAGGTGGCATCTAAGAGCCCACCCCAACGCCGGTGCCCATGTTTGGGCACATGCTCCCTGCTGCCGGAGCCCTGTGACCTCCAGTGCCCCCCCGGACACGGAAAACCTGTCCCAGCCCTGAGGGGCTGCCACAGAGCACAGCTGGTGGCACTGATGGCCAGGGATGCCACATGCCATGTCCCAGCTGGGGGTGTCCTTCTCTGAAGTTGTGCCTGGTGGCACAGGCAAGCAGGGAATGCTACTCCACACTCCAAAATCCTCGAGGTTGGCTCCTTGCATCCCACAGAAAACCCCAGAAGCATTAAAGTCAAGGACAAAGAAAGCACCGGTGTCACCACGTGCCCACTCTGTCCCCACAGAGCAACAGCATCCAAACCCCCTTCGGCTGGTGACCCCTGTCCCCTGTACCTTCAGGGTGTCCCCTTTCCGGAAGGGCAGCTCATCCTTCTCCGTCGCCTGGAAGCTGTACAGGGCCACCGACTCCATGGCTCTCGGGGGTGTGTTGGAGGGGTCCCGGGGCTGCCTGGGGCTCGCAGCCCGCGGGGCTCTGGGGTCGGGGCTGCGCACACGGCGAGGCGGCTCCGGCGGGCAGGAAACCGCGCTGATGTCAGCGCTGCCGGGGCACCACAGCTGCCCAGATGTGCGGCGGAGGCGGGGGGAGAACCATGCCAGCCCACCCGGGTGCCAGGGGATCCGTGTGTCCAAGGGTGACAGAAGGGATTTGGCGTTTCCTGCGCGGTGAGTGGTGGGCAGCGGTCGGGACAGGATGGGAACAGGATGGTGATGGGCTGGGCACGGGTTGAGGGTTTTGGGAAGGGTGTTTGGAGAGCACAGGCAGTGCTGATGGGGGAGTCTCTGGCTGAGCTGCCAAAAGGGGGCTTGGTGGGAATGGTTGTCCCAGAAGCAAGAAAATCGCGGCAGGTAGGAATGCCGGAGGCGGAGGGAGGTGGGTGGATGCACACACCTGGTTTCTTTGGAATTCATGGCGAACATTCTGTGTCTCAGCTCTGAACAGTGAGCTTTCAGCACAACTGATATTGACTTTTTGAGCTGTGGCCCCTTGAGGGGGTTGATTTTTTTTTCCCCCCCAGTTTTCTTCTGCAGGGCTTAGGGAATAAAAATCCCTTTTAGACTAAAACTGAGCACTAAAACTTCCCACTGCTCCTGTGGGCGTCAGGCGCTGAGTGTGCAGGGCTCACAGGCCGGGTATCATTCCCAGTGGGAAGGTCTCCAGAGCTGTTCAGCCTTCCTGTGTGTGGGCTGGGGCATGGAGCGCATGGAAAATCCGCCAGACATTGCCTGGCTTTGCTGCGAGGAATTAAACCAGGGACAGCTGCAGTGCAGTCCCTGCCCATGGAATTGGGCATTTTCCAGCAAGGAGCAGGATGCTGCTGCCATCTGCCTGGGGTGGGATGAGCCATGGTGCTTGTAGGGCCACAGTGGGGACACGGGCCCAGCGATTGGCCTTTCCCAAACCTTATTCCCACTTCCTGACTGCATCTGAAAAGAAAATGCCCTGTAACACCCCACAGAGGACACTTCCAGGCCCCCAGTGCCTGTGGAAGTGGAGAGGGATGTGCAGGTGGAGCACAAGCCCCAGTGGTTATCCTGGGGTGTGCTGGTCCCAGGGGACACGGAGATGCTGGGAAGGTCAGGGAGGCTGTGGGAAGAGACTCCGTGTGCACATGGATGATGGGATTCAGCAAATCCCCATGTCCTAGAGAGACCCAGGGGATGGGAATGCAGCAGGAAATCATCTTGGGATGAGTTTCCTGTGCCCCTCAGCAGCCTTGGGGAGGATGAAGCTGGATATTCCCTGGGGAGAGCAGCCCAGCAGAGCCATGGCCAAGGGCCTGATCCTGTCCCTGGTCCATCAGCCCAAACTGGATGATGCAAAGGCCACTCCAGACCATCCCACCTGGAGAACAACAGGGCAGGGAGAGTGTCTGGGCACCAGTAGGGTCCAGCCCAGGAGTGGATTACTGGGGTGAAAATCAGCTGTGCCGGGGGGGACATCGGGAGCAGTTTTGGGGTTTGGCTTCCTGGGCCAGCAGGGTGGCTCTGGGGAACATCTTGGGGTATCCGGGCTGGAGCCACACGTGGTCCCGCAGTGCCTGGGAGGGGACACAGGACAGTGGTGGGGTCACAGAGGGTCCCCAGGCCTGGCGCAGTGGCCAGGCTCAGGAGTGGGTGGGATCCTGCCAGCAGATGGCAGCAGTGCCCCAAGGGACACTGGGGACACTGGGGACACTGGGGACACTGGGGACAGCGCCACCTGCCCCTCCACACGGGCTCTAAGGGGACAGGCAGACCCTTTTGCCATCTCTGTCCCCTCCTATATGACAACCCCTCCCGGCCCCCCCGTTCCCTCGTTCCGACCCTGCTCCCCGTGCAGGCTCCAGGTCCCCTCTGCTCGCTGGTGGCCTGCTCGTGGCTCGCTGTCCCTGGCTGCTGCCTGAGCTCATGTGGTCACTGTGGGGGTGACAGCAGCACCTGCACCTCAGGAGATGCTGGGCTGGTGCCAGAGCAGTCTGCGGCCCCTTTTTTCTGGTTTGGGAGCCAAAGGCTGCAGCGTCCAGCTGGTCCCCAGGTGCCCTATCCCAAGTCGCTGTGCCAGCCGTGAGCTGGAGCCTGGCAGGGTGGGGTCCTGGGGCATCCGTCCCCTTGTCCCTGTGTCCTGCATGTCCCCAGAGTGCAGAGGGACACCGGAGGTGCCACATGGTTGCCGTAGGTGGGGTGACAAGACGAACTTTGGAGTTAGGTACTGAGTCCAGCTCAGCCTGCAAGCAGATCCCAAGGGATCCCATGGATCACCAGAGGGCACAGAGCAGAGCTTGGGAGCCAAGCCTGCCCTGGCTTTGGCCACCAACCCACGCTGCCTCTCTCTGTGACCAGGGGAGTTCTGTGACCCTGGGGACAGGCAGAGGAAGGTGCCAGGGGCTCTGGCATTGCCCTTTCCCGTCTGTAGGGCCATTCCAGGTGTTGGGAGCTGCCTGCAGCTCCTGCTGACTCCCGGCTTGCCCAATGTGCCCAGCCCTGTTTCATCAACATCCTGTGTTTACCTGGCTGCAAAATCCCCACGCGGGAGGGAGGAAGGGGAAGAAGGGGAGGAAGGGGAGGAAGGGGAGCCTCTTCCCCTTCCTCTGTGGTCTGGGGAGCTTTGTGACGGACACCACTCTGAGGTCCCCAGCTCCTCTCTGGCTGCTGCCTCAGTGACCTTGGGAGAAGAGCGGGTGTCTCAAGCCTGGCTTTGCCTCCCGAGGGGCTTTGAGCTGGGCCTGGATGCTGCAGGGCTGGGCAAGGTGAGCTGGCTCATTGCAGCTCCAGGGCTTTTGCTCCCGGAGCAGGGAGAGGAATCGATGCTGCCCCACAACCCTGCATTGTGCTGGGGGTTGGGAATGCAGTACAGCCGGGATTCAGGCTCCTGCCTGGAATAGTGAATGTGGATAAACCCTGTAGGATAAGGGCTGTAGCTGCCTGTGTGCCCAGAGATGCAACCAGCCCTTCCTATGGGGATCCAGATGGGGATCCAGATGTCTCTTGAGGAAGCAGGAGCCCCACTGAGGCCCTGTGCAGAGAGGAAATGACATCCTGGGCTAGAAAATGCCACATCAGGGCCCCCAAACAGGATCTCAGCGTCAGCACTTTCCCCCCGGAGCACAGGCCACGTCAGGGACTCCTGAGTGTCGGCTCTTGTGTGCAACCCAACTTCTCAGCCCACACTGAGGAACCTGTGTCACCATTTACACCTTGGTGTAGCTGAGGACAGAGGATCAGACCCCTCTGGACCTCACACTGTCCCACAGGAACAGATCTGTAGGAAAACATCTACAGCAGGAGCAGACCCTAAGATGATTTGACACACTGGGTCCAGCATGGCCATGAAAGGCTCCTTGAGGTGCTGGTGGTCTCCAGATGTGGAGCTGCATTTCCTCAGGGTCAGCATAGGTGGCTGGGGCTGGTATTGGGGTTTTTGGGCTGGTAAATCAGAGCATGGCCTGCTTGCCTGTGATGTAGGTGGGTTGGGAAGTGGGACTGTGCTTTTACGGGATAAGCCCAAGGGCAGGGGTCTCCTGGTGGGACCTCACTTTCTGCTTTTGGCCCCAAAAATGGATCTGGAAAAGGACTGGAAATCATGAAGCTTCGGGTGTGGAATTCAACCCCAAACATCCTGAACAACCTCTTCAAGAGGGACACAACCTTGGATGGTGGCTGGGATCGGCCTCCTGGGAAAGGGCCAAACACTTTTTTGGTGAGGAGGGAGAGCCCAGACACAGCAGCCTCAGGGGAACAAACAGTGGGGGCTTCCTGGGAATTCCCAGGACTCAGTTTTGGGCTGCTGGGTGACGTCAGTGTCAGTGCTGGCTCTGGGATGGGGGCTCAGGCCAGGATCGTTTACAGAGGCGTGAACCATTAACTAATTAATCATCAGGGCCAGCACAACTGGAGGTTATTTGCCTCCCTGGGCTCTATAAAAGGATGTGGAGGCCACTCCAGGGGTTTGGTCTGAAGAGGAGGGAGTGTTGCCTCTTGTGGATGTATCTTGGTGCTACTACTGAGATCCTGCTGTTCCCTGGGATGCACCAAGAGCAAAAGGTGAGCTGTCCCTCTGTATGGTGGCTGTGTCTTCCCTGGTGTGACCTGGAGAGGATGGAGCTGTCCAGATCCACCTGGAGCAGGTGCTCAGTGTCCAGCTGGCAGCAGATCTCGTGTGTCCCACGGCTGCGGTGTCCTGGCCCTTGGCTCTGTCCTGGAGCCTTGCTGTGGTCGCTGACACACCTGGGGGTAACTCTGGGACCTGCTGGGTGCCCTCACGTGGGTCAGCCTCTGCTTTAAGCTGTAGGAGGAATGTTTTCTGCTGAATCCTGCTGTGGAAATGTCTGATGGCTACTCATGGGATAAGCGACTGTGTCTGGCCTCCAGTCTCCATCCCTGGTGCTGGGCTGCCTGCCTGGGCTAGGGAGAAGCTGAGGTCCCCAAGCTAAAATTCCCTAGATAGGCTGGTACTGCAGCATGGATGGGAGTGGGGAATGCTCTGCCAGCTCTTGTGGAACCTCAGAAGCCATTCCCAGACAGCTGAAGCTGGAAAAACCCCCTGTGCTGCATTCTGTCAGCACAGCATGGAGGTGCAGAGGTCACAGCGCTGCTTTGATTCGCACGGGAGGCAATAGAAAGGTTCTTTTTTAACTGGAAGTTCCAAAGAAAGCGAGCAGGAGGCGTGGGTTTGGGTGTGGAGGCTGTTTGCTGTCGCTGTTTGCCACGGGGGGAGGCTCCTCGCCCTCGGCATGGGCTGGCGGAGTAACCACCCATGGGCAGGAGCGCTCCGCGGCACCCGCGGGGCTTGTTTGAGGGGAACCGGGAATTTGGTCACATCCCGGGGCCTGAAGGGATTCCAAGAATCTCCCCCTCAACAGGAGCATCTGCTGTTTTTCTAGGAAGGAAAAAGAGAAGCCCACCACAGCAGAAGCCCGTGCCGCGTTGCGGAGGTGAGGGCACCGCGCTGTCACCGCCGTGACTCACCCGGGGGCAGCTGCGATTCCCGGGAACCAAAAAAAATAAAAAGTTAGGGAGAAATTGTGAATGATCACTGACTGCCGGTGACTGAGCTCTCCAGCGAGTTAGTCAAATTTCGGTTCCTCCCTAGGGCTGGCTGGTTAACAAAGAAGTTATTAATAACCAATTAAGCCGCAGCTCACGTCATGCCTTCCTCTGGAAGTGTGGCAAGAGCGGCCCTGGTTCCTCCTTCGGTTCTGTACCCACCCTGCTGCCTTGGGGGGCACATTTGTGCAGGTGTCCCCTCCCTTCAGGGTTCCTGGGGAGGGGGACATGCCCAGGTGCCACCTCCCAGGGCTGTGGGGGACCGCCAGCACAGAGGTGACTTGAGACTGGGAGCATGGTGTGTTCGGCTGAGCTGCTGGTGTGGCAGGAATTTGGGCAGTGCCAGGGCAGGTGGTGACAGCCGTGGGGACACGGAGGGACGATGATGAGGAGGAGGCTCCTCCAGCTGAGGCTGGGGTGTGCGCGGTGCCACATCCCGGGCAGCGCAGGAGGCGGAGGGGCCGCTGGAGAGGAGCGCCGGATGCGCCGCGGTAACCCCGGAGAATTCGGGCACTGTGCTCCTCCTGAAACCGCCTATTGAGGGCACAGACCGGCAGGACAAGAGGGAGGAAGCGGAGGGAAGATGGAGCACTGAGAGCCTTTGTGTGTGTGGCCCGACGGATGCAGGTGCAGCTGTGGATTCCCCGGATGCTCCACGCTGCTCTTTCCTGCGGGGGATGTGCTCGGGAGCCCCCCGGAGTCCCCCCAGAGACCCCAGCCCTGCTGTCACTCTGATTTATTCCTGTTGCCACACTGTGTCCAGTGCTGCCTTTTTCCCTATAGGTCTGTGTGGATTCTCCGAAGACTCATCCAGGGTTGGGCCGTCCCTCATTGCTCTGACCTCTCTCCTCAGCTGAGTATCTGCAGGAAATATTTAGTAATTAAGTAGCTGCGAAAACTCTGCCCAACCTGTCATCAGCTGAGGCTGAAATCAGCCTCAAAGGATACATGGGAGAATCCACACACGTGGCCTTGGCTGTCCCGACCCACCCTGTGCTGCTGCATCCGCTGCCCTTTGGAAAACCAAGCTGGATAAAGCTTTGGGGGCAGAGCTCTCTCAGGGCGCTTTTCCTGAGCGGAATCATTCCATGATTCCTGCCTTTTCAAGGCAAGAGGAAAAACTGAGTGCAGATATTTTAGGAAGCTACAATGAAACTGATGGATTCCTCCCAAGGGCTGTGTTGGGTTGTGATTTCTGTCACATCAGCTGTGGTGATCCAGGGTGATTTCAGGGAAGCCTCTCCAGATATCTGGGTAAATGAGAGCAGGATCTGGCCTGTGTTAAAGGAACACTGCCCAGGGGTTTGCTCCAAGATGTGTGTTCTTGCTTTCTGCTCTCTCAGCAAATGCAGCACTCCTAGGAGGCAATTCTGCATCTTAAATAGAAAGCCAAGGCATTGCTTTCTCTTGAAGTATTCCTGTAGAGCTGGAAACAGCATTTGCTTCAATGGAAGAGTTTGAGATCCCCAGGAAAATGGGGATCTGGGCCCCCTCCCTGTGAAGCTGATGGCAAAGGAACATCACTCTGGCAGAGCTCATGATGTAAGGCACTAACATTAGCACAGGTAATAAAAACCCTCCCCGTGTAGGTGTGTTTGGCACAAGATGCACTTGCAGTACCAAGCAAAGCATTTAGCAAAATCCTGTAAAATATCTGTTTCTACACTGTGTTCCTTTCAGCATCTGAAATGCAGATTTGTTATCTTCCTTCCTCCCTTCTCTTCCTCTCCCAGGCTGAAAGAGGAACTGGGTTTGGGTTTTGCTGGTTTTTGGGCTTTGCTGGGGTTGCTGATGCTCACTACAGGCTGAGCAGCTCGTGGAGCTGCTGCTGAAGTGGCAGCAGGACACAGTGTTGTGTTATGTCCGTTTCCATATTAATGTTACATGGTGATGTCCTGCTGTGCTGGAGAAATGGCCCTGCTGGTCCTCCCTGCTGCAGAAACTGGGATTTCGGTGCCATTTCACATCAGGGAGGTTTAGGTTGGATATTAGGAAAAGGTTTTTCCCCAGAGGGTGGTGGGGCACTGACCAGGCTCCCCAGGGAATGGTCACAGCCCCAAGGCTGCCAGCGCTCCAGGATTGTTTGGACAATGCTCTCAGGGGCAGGGTGGGATTGCTGGGGTCTCTGTGCAGGGCTAGGAGTTGGAGCAATGATCCTTGTGTGTCCCAACTTAGCATATTCCATGATTCAGCCTCTGGCATTGCCTGGGAGCAGGGCTGGAAGCACCACAGGGCACAGGATGCCTTGGAAGAGCTCAGATGAGCAATAGGGGCAAGAGTTTGATTGTGGACAATCTCCAGCTCCAAGTGGAGGGGACATTGTGGAGGGTGAGGTGGCTGGAGGAGCTCAGGGAACCTCTGGAGCAACAGGTACATTCTGGACTGGGTGCAAAGAACTGAAACTGCTTGTGGGATACCCTCAAAAATAGCTTGGGAAGGGTCTATGGCTTCCTCCCCCATGTCTTCTCCCTCTGGAAACCAGATTAGCACAAATTCTATATCCCACCCTGATACCTGCTTGCAGCTCCCTCAGCTGGGATCAGGAATGCAGCCTCCAGTGGTTTGCAGCTGAGCTGTTCTTGGCTCCCCGGGGCAGAGTCAGTTCAGTAAATCATTTCAGCATCTCTTTAAATCTCCCTGAGCACCCCTGGGTGCAGAAGGCTTAGGGAGCGTGCCAAGTGTCTGCAACGCTCAGTAGAGGCTTGAGGGTGGAAAATGTTAGTCCATGGAGAGTCTGGGGTAAGGAGCTTCACAGGGATGGAGCTTTTGGGAGAAACCCAGGAGAGCTGAGGAAAACAGCACGTGGGTGCTGCTCTCGGCCTCTGCTCTGAAGGATGATAAACATGAAGGGCTGGAGCCAATGTGTGGGAAGATAAGAACATCCATCCTGCTTAAAACCAGGTGTCCAGTCCAAAATCTGAGCACTGGCAGTGTTCATAGTAAGTATTTGAGGATATAATTGGAGAGAGACTTTTCAAAGGGGGGTGTGTAGTGATAGGATAAAGGGGAATGGCCTTAAGATGAAGGAGTGCAGGGTTAGATGAGATATTAGGAAGAAATTCTTCCCTGTGAGGGTGGGGAGGCACTAGACCAGGTTGCCCAGAGAAGCTGTGGCTGCTCCATCCCTGGAAGTGTCCAAGGCCAGGCTGGATGGGGCTTGAAGCAACCTGGGATGGTGGAAGGTGTCCCTGCCCATGGCAGGGGGGTGGAGCTGGATGATCTTTAAGGTCCCCTTCCTACCCACACCAGTCTATGATTCTCTGATAAGAGGAATAACCGAGTGAGCACACAGAATTCCATGCTGAATTCGCCTTGGATTCAGTAATTCTGGGCACCTCCCAAACTGAAGCTGTGTCTGCAAGATGCATCTTGAAAGAGGCACCCGTTGAATGACAGCATCTCCAGTTCCCTGCCTTCCCCCAGGCTCTGATCTCAGAGCAAAACAAGAGGTCCTGCCCTGCCTGGAGGGAAAACACTGGAGTCTCACGTTTCTCTCTCAAGTGCAAGCTGGAAAGGCTGATGCAGACACGCTCTGGAACGTGCCTGTAATGAAGAGCAAGGCTCAGGGTGCTTCTGTGGAAGTGCCTGTCAGATTTTATTTAAGGGTGAGTTGGAGGAAGTGTCCTGTACAGCCCAGCCCTTCCTCCCCAAGTGCTGGAGATCCTGCTGAGTGCAAAGAACTCCCCAGCTGAGCTGTGCAGGTGCCACAAACCCTTCTTCCCGCCCGCTGGTGGCACATGTGGGATTTTCACGACATCAGGCATTTTGGGCTTCTTTAGTTTTCACGCTTCTGGAGTGGATTATTCAGCTGATGTTTCACCAAAGGCTACTTCCAGTGCTAAAATCTATTGTGGTTGTGCATAGTTTGCACCCCATGCCCTTCCCAAAATGCTCTGAGTGACGTGGAAGCATCAAGAGGAAACTTGCTGTGTGTAGCAACTTGTTCTGCAGTTATTTTTGATTGAGGTTATTGTGGTTTGTGCCCCAGAAAAGATGGGGCTGTGCAAAGCCAGTTCCCAGCAGTGCTGGTGTTTGCCACTCACCTTCTCCTTTCAGAGATGTTTGATTTCTAAAAATCAGAAGGCAACAGACCCCTTTGGCTTCCTGTCATGTTCACAGGGTCAGGGAGCAATCCTGTATTTCCCCATCTCAGTCCACATGAACGTGGAACCTCGTAGGAGTATTAATTACAGCCAATTATAACCTGCTTGACTGGCTAAGGTGCTCTAAATGGCTCCTGGGACTTGCTGTTGTTGAAGAGGGGCATTTTCCTTCCTCCAAGGTTTTGAGGAGCTCAGAGCAGGGCTGATCCATGGAGCAGCTTGGCTGGATAGTGTTAGGATTGAACATGTTCTGGAGGAATTCTTGCCTGCAGTGCTGTGCAGTTTGTTTGCTTTGTGGAGTCCTGGTGGCTTGTCATGAATCTCTTCCAGCCCAGCTGGTGAATTTTTTTAATCTGCTTGTTTATCACGCAGGGACCATGTATTTACAGCTCTGCAGTGTTGTTTAGGGCTTTTTTTTTTTCAGAATGAAAGTTCCTGGGAAGCCCTGTTGAGGATGAGATGGGGCAGCAGAGACAAATTTGGAGTCACAACCGTGCATGCAGATATCAAAGTTTCAACTGGCACTGTGAGCCTGGGATGGAGGAAGTTACTTGCAGAAGTGGGAATCAGAAACTCAGAAATTGGGCCAACTAATTAAGCCACTGGCTGGATGCTGTGCAAACACAAACCAAACAGACAGCTCTCAGTTTTCATCTGTCAAAGGGGAAAGTTACCAGCTTTTCAGTGATGGGCATCCAGCTGTAATCCAGGGATGTGGCAGCACTGTTCCAGCCTCTCTGTTTAAAAGATACAAAATACCTGCAGTTCTCAGTACTTGCTCTGCTTTGGGGGTCACATCTTTGTGTCTGAGAGCAAGGCTCTGAAATTTGAGCTAAAACTGGCTGTGGCTGTAGCTGTGCAGCTCAGCTCCCAGGGTTGGAGCTGAGGTGGCTTTCCAGGCATCAAAGGCTCTGGGAGAGCAGAGCACACGTGGAAGGAACTTCCAGTTGTCCCAGTGATTCCCCAAATCTCTGTGAGCACAACACTGTGGTGTGATAATGCTGATTTCAGTGTTGGTACCCCTGATTCTCCCCAGGTAAGTGGTGGATGAATTGCTGCATCTGATTCCTGTGAGGAAGGTGGTGCTTTCTGGGATCTTGTGCTAAAAATGAGATTCCTTTTTGCTGGACCATGTCCTCTGCCAGCAGTGGCCACAGGCTGGGCACTCGGTTGTAGGAACACATTACTTCCCTCTCTCTTCTACAAGTGTACAAAGACTTTTGCCACCCTTTCCAGCCAGGACCAGCCAAAATCCCTGTCCCAGCAGGAGAGAGGAGACCCAAATCCCAGAGGATTCTGCAGGGCTGGGAGCGGGAGCGTAACTCCTGGCACATTCCTCAGAGCGAACCCCACAGGGCGTTTTCCCTCAAAGTTAGAAAGAGCTGGGAGGAGTGAGGATAATCCCTGGCCACGTGAGATCCTTGTGCAACTGCACAGGTCATCCTGCAGTTTGGAAGTTATTATGGAGCCTCTATCAGTCTGAGGATGGGCCTGGGGCAAAAGGGAGGGTCTGACTCTCCGGGTGACATTCTTTGGGTGGCTGCAGGAATGAGGAGGAGGAGGAGGAATTCTGATGGGTGACTTTGTGCATCAGCTCCATCCTGGCAGGAAGTCCTCTTGCTGTGACAAGGAGGAAGTCAAGAGGGATAGAACAAACTGTACCAAGCCAGAGGGGAATGCCTGTCTTCCAGCAGGAGTGTACAGGCTCTGCCTCGGTGACTTGCTTTGAGAGCCAGATGGTAACAATAAATGAGCCTGACTTTGCTGGGCCTGAGTCTGCCACTCCAAACTGTGCAGATGGTCCTAATGGGTGAGTGATCCCAGCCTGGAAACAAGCAGCATATCCAGGCTCTTCAGGTCAAATGTGTTCTTTGTGTCCTATAAGCCCAGAAAAATACCTCCTGAGCAGTCGGTGTAGCCTTGCATGGCCCTGTCCTCTCTTTTCTGGTGATGTGGGTGCTGATCTGAGCCTCTGGTGAGCTAGTTCAGGGAGCTGAAATGGCTGAGAAGCAACACTCCCCCAAAAAAGTGATTAATCTTCACCACAGGTGGTATAAGCTGGTGCTGGTGGCAAGGAGGGAAGGGGAAGGGGTGGTGAAGGAAGGGCAGGAACCACAACACCCTGACTTAGGTCAATTAAAACTTGTGGAATTTCACCCTGAGGCTTCAGTGGGATTTAATGTAAGCAGCACAGTAGCCTTGGCTTCTTGCTGTGGCCGGGGAGAAACTGCACCTCCGGAGCAGTAAGGAGAAAGGAATGAGGGAAGGTGCCCACAGATGAGAACAGCTCCAGCTTCTAAAGAAACACAGCACTTGGTAATTACTAGAACTAAGCACATTCGAACGTCACTGCCTCTTGCACTGTCAGAGCACATTCATTTTGAGAAAATCAGAATGTGCTGGGCTTGCATTCTCCCTTCTCTTTTCATGAATCTGCCAACGTGTTCAGAAAAGGTCTGGTTTGAATACCCATATTAGAGGTGTATTAATTTTGAACTTGTCAAAAGGAATATTTGCATTGGAAACAGTTCTACGAGTTTGTCTGCATCACGAAGGGAACGAACCCCCTCCTGCTGGCTCTGTTCTGATTAGCTTGGGTTGCTTCCAGCTGAACTCAGGCACAGGCTCACTGGGCTCTATTCCTCTCCTTCTGCTTTTCTCCCTTATTTAAAGAGGTTTGAAGAAGCCAGGCTAAATATGATGGGAGCTAAACTCTCATTTTGGTTCTCCTTGCCTTGTAGACAAACCCTGTAAGTGTGGTAGGGCTGTAGACCTCATGGATCCGTGTGTCTAATTGAAGCAGACAAGACTGTAACTCAGACTTTGCATATTTCAATGAAATATTCATGAATCCAGGAGAGAATAACCCCGGGTGAACATCAAGTTGTATAATCTGAATATATTCTCTATAACTGTCAGCAACATGCAGACAGCTCAGAAAATTCCGGGGAGGGTCTGTGCTTGTTGAGAAATAACTCGCTGCTTTGGCTCTAAGGACAATGATGATTGTGTTTGCCCAGACTATTTAATTAGCAGATTTCCCAAATTGGGCTCTTAGGGACTGAAGTCCCCATTTAGCCCATGTGGAAGCATGTGGCTTCCCGGGAAGGCTGGCAAGCTCCAGCTGCCACTTGAGTGGAGGGTGCCCAACCTCCTGAGACACGAGGCAGTTTCTCACTTGGCTATTTCATCCAGGCTGAAGTACTGAACATTAAACACACCTTCATTAGGTGATGCTCCTCTCTATTTCTGCATCGATTCCTCTGAAGGACCTGCAGGTTAGGAGTGGGAAGGAAAATCAGTAATGGAGCAAAATGACTGCGATTTAGGGATCGGATTGCACGCAGCCAGGGCCATGCATCAGGATAATGAGATTCAGTCTTGTTTGCTTACAAGCACTGGAGACAGAAGCAGAAAATGTGATCCACCAAGCCAGCTCTCAGGAAATGAGGAACAATAGAGTGAGGAAATCAAATTTCAAACGGCAGGGATATATTTATCGAGTTTTCCTCGGGATTTCTGCAGAGCTTTGGGGCGTTCTCTGTGCAGTGTTTTTTCGGGCAGCCGACATATGGCTGGAGGATTAGATCACTGCAAAGCACCGTTGTTTGTGACCTATTTGTTAATGCGGGGCTGGGGTCAGCACAAGAGACAAATGCACTTGTCACTGTTTGGGGTTTTTTAAGTGCTTCTCCCGTTGTCCCTTGCAATGTGGCCAGACATTTGGAACAAACTAATTTGCTAATTAGTGGTGTGCTCAGCCCCACGTGGGTGATATTCCCATTATGGCTGTGGAACAGGCCCTCCCGGGGTTCCTGGCAGCTGCTCTTCCCTAGGTTAGTTGGGAGGGCGGCTGGGGGAGGATGTGCCTTCCTCATCTTCTCTGGGAGAGCCTCCTGCATTCCAGACATCCCACTCCTTATCCTGCTTCTCCTTGCCTTGCAACAGTCCCTGTACTCCCACACGCCAGGTCCACTGCCACCAGCTCATCTCTGGTTACCAGTGATAGGACCTGAGGACACAGTGTGAAGCCGTGACAGGAAAGTTTAGGTCATGATGAAAAAGTTTTTCACCCAGAGGGTGCTGGGGTTCAGGTTCCCCAGGGCATGGTCATGGCATCAAGGCTGCCTGAGCTCCAGGATTGTTTGGTCAATGCTCTCAGGCACAGGATGGGATTCACAGAACAGTTTGGGCTGGAAGGGACCTCAAAAACCCTCCAGTTCCATCCCTGCCATGGACACCTCTGTCCAACCTGGCCTTGAACACTTCCAGGGATGTGGCAGCCAGAGTTTCTCTAGAAGGCAGAAGACCAGGTTGGGCACCCTGGTCTATTGAAAGCTGTTCCTGATCCTTGGTGTTGCCCTGTGCAGGACCATGAGTTGGAATTGATGCTCCTTGTGAGCCCCTTCCATATTCAGGATTTTCTGGGAGTCTGTGAGCCGCTTTCTCCATGAGGATTGCTCTGCTGGTTATCAGGGTGGTGCCACAGCTCCTGGTGCCCAACTCAGACTGCATATCATGGCCTTGGACTCTGGTCCTGCTAACGTGGCTGAAATGTTGTGGGCTGGGAAGGATCAGAGATGACTTAGGTCAATATCCAGGTACAGTTTGTTCCAAAGAGAAATGGGGCAGGGTTGCAGGGTTACACCAGCTCCTGGCTTTAAAAATCACAGGACAAATGCAGTGACCTCCTGTTGCTAATATGAAACAAGAGACGTAAATTCACTGCCACGAGGCTACCAGGAGGGAACATCCCTGTGCAGCTTGGGCAAAGCTCTGCTGGTGCAGCTCTACCACTCCTGCACCTGCCAAAGGTAGCAGGAACACTGCAGTTTAAAGCATTAACAAGGATACAAAAAATCAAAAATTAAGTGATTTTGCTTGGCTGGCTTGTTTTACTTGCAGTAAGGGGCTTGATCTGGTTGATAGGAAGCAATTTTTTGGTGGAAGTGTGCCAGCTGCAAGAGGTTTTTGCTGGGTTTGCTGATTTGCACACTTACTGATGTAGACAGACACCTGGGATGGAGCTAGGAATGGAGAGGAAGCTGCCTCCTGCTCCGGAGAGCTGTCTGCTCAGATCTGGAAGGAACACAGGCAGGAAAGAAGGCAGTAGGAAAAATCTTGTTCTCCCCATTTTACTTTAACTGAGAGGTTTCTTCTCCTTCTTTAGAGCTGTCAGCACCTGACCATTAGGATTAATGAACGTGCACAGAAACATTGGGTTTCCATTGGTGTTTTCTTGCAAAGAAGAAAAGGGGGAAGTATTCTTTCAGCTCCTGCTGATACCATCAGATGTGTGCTGATTCCGTATTTTTTTCACCCAGAATTTAATCCTGCCTCGCTCAAGGTTAACAGCAAAGCCAGAATCACAGCTTGCTGCAGAAGATTCGGAGCTCCCCGGCTCCCAGATGGTGTTCAAGGCATTGGAATGTGCAGCATTTCTAAACAAGTTGCTTTCAGTGCAGCTCACTCTGTGTTTCACTGCAGTCCCCGCTCTTCTGTATTTAAAGCTCAGATCTGTGGCAGATTTGATAGTGGCTCCATGGGAGGAAGGGCTGGGCTGTAAGTGGTGGATGCTCCATCCCTGGAACTTTCCAAGGCCAGGTTGGACAGGTCTTGGAGCAACCTCGCATAGTGGGAGATGTCCATGCCCCTGGCAGGGTTTGGAATGAGATGATTTTTAATATCCCTTCCTAAACCATTCTAGGATTTGATGAAGTTTGCAGCTCTCAGCCTGACCTTCCTTTCAATTAAAAGCAGTGACTCAAACTGGATCTTGCTCCACATTTCTGTTTCCCTATGCTTTTGTAAGGCACAATTTCTCAGGAATTTGGGTTTTAAATAACCAGCAGTGCTGTGCCAGCAGTGATCCAAGCAGAGCTCTGCTATCCAGCTTCTCCCCTGGCCCTCACCAATGCTGACTATCTCCTGAGCAGCCACGTCCCGTTTCCTTGAATTGTCTCACGATTTTAAGATGGGAACAAATATATTCAGGGAGGA
This sequence comes from Cinclus cinclus, assembly GCF_963662255.1. NCBI lineage: Eukaryota > Metazoa > Chordata > Aves > Passeriformes > Cinclidae > Cinclus > Cinclus cinclus. Next base: position 2,142,456 of record NC_085061.1, on the reverse strand, counting down.
CTACAATGGGACCAGTAACCTCCTCCAGCCCGCGATGCCGGACACAGGTTTAGTCATTATCCCATGGGGAAGGACGTGTGCGCTCCGACCCACCCAGACCATCCGGCTCCTCCTGCCACGTTCGTGCCTCTGTGTCCCTGCTGAGCTCCCCTTCATCACCCGGTGTCACAAATGTGTCCCCTTAACCATAAATGTGGTTATTTTATATTGGCATCTTCAGTGGGAGGGGGAAAGCGCAGTGTCTGTGCCGTGTGAGGCAATGGGAGCTGTGTCAGGGAGGTTCAGGTTGGACATGGGGAGGAATTTTCTCCTAGAAAGAGCGATTAAGCTTTGGAATGGGCTGCCCAAGGATGTGGTGGTCACTGTCCCTGGAGGTGTTTAAGGAAAGGATGGATGTTGCACTCAGTGTCACATAGCCTAGTTGACGAGGGGGTGTCTGGCCACCAGTTGGACTTGATGATCTCATGTATTTTAATAACATTTTCCAAACTTAATTCATTCTATGATTCTGCTTTGAGGGCTGCCAGCCCAAGCTGGACCTCGATTTTTGGGGGGTACCCCACCCTGCAATCAGTTTCTCCTGGGTGCCATGAGTGTGGAGGGGGAGTGTGCTCTCCAAGCCTTCTCCTTCCATCAAAGGCAGCCCCAGACATGCTTTAAAGTGCACCCCGATCCATAAATACGGTTGCTGTTATTTTGTACTTTTTGTCCCTGGATTTTGGGGGATCTCTAGCCCTGAAACCAGCTCCTCCTGGGCTCTGTGAGCACTGAGGGGAACCCCCAAGCTCTCTCCTTCCATCAGAACCAACCCCAAACCCCTCTCTAAAGCGTTCCCTGACCCATAAATGCAGTTGTTTTATAACGACAGACCTTTTTGGTATTATTTCACCCAGGTTTTTGAGGGCCCCCTTGGACGATGTTAGTTAGCACTGAGGGGGCTCCTCAAGGCGCTCTCCTTCAATCAAAACCAGTCCCGGCGTGGGTCGGGCGAGCCAACCTCGCTCCTCAGCGGGGCCGGCCCCGACCGCGAGGAGGGAGGGAAACGAAGGGAAAAGGGAGGGAAACGAAGGGAAAAGGGAGGGAAGGAAGGGAAGAAAGGAGCGAAAGAGGAGACGGGCAGCGCCGCGTCTCCCCCGCCCTCAGCGCGGCCGCGCCTCGGGGCCGCGCGCGGCCGCCGGTTCCGCCTCCTCCGCCGCCTCCCCGCGGCCGCCGCCGCCATGTTGGATGGTGCGTGTGGGTGTCAGGCGCAGCCCGCGGCCGCCGGGCACCGGGACACCGGGACACCGCGCCCGCCCCGCGCCCGCAGGTCAGCGCGGCTCCCCCCCGGGGCTGCGGGACGAGGAGGGGAAGGAGGGAGGAAAGAACGGGCGAGCGGCCCCGCCTCGCCTTTCCGCGGGGCGCGGGGTGGGCGCGGGAAGGGCCCCCGGGGGTCCCCGCGGGGAGGGCGCGGGGCCGCGGTGGCCTTTGTTGTCGCCGGCGGGCGGTGGCGGGGCCGGGCCGGGCCCCCGCGGCTCCGAGTTTGGGCCTGGTTCCCGATGGGCCTCCCGGGGCCGTGGGGGATGGCGGGGCCTGCGGGCTCGGGGGCTCCCGGCGGGGGTGGGGGCTGCTCCGGTTCGCCCTGCCCGACCCCCGCCCCGGCGTTGTTCGGCTCCGTCGTGGCGGCGCTGGGGTTGTTTTGTTGTGTTTTCGGTAATCTCGTTGTTTGGGAGATGTGTATGAATGCTTTTAATAATTTGTGAGGGTCTGTTTTATCTAAGGGCTTGGACTAAGTGATCTCCAGAGGTCTCTTTTAACCCTAAGAATTCTGTGATGTTCTCTCTCTCTTTCCGTATGTTTACACTGGTGCATACTTGTATATATTTTTTAAAATTTTTACCTGCAGTACCTGTGATGCTACAGATTAGGGTTGGGTAGTCAGCGAGCTATATTACATTAATGCCGTGAAATATATTGAAATTATCACAGGCTGCCCACAATGGAAGTCCCCTATTTTAAAGCCGTAAGGCTTTAATGTAAATGCTAAAATATTCATGTTAAGATTTAAAGCTCTAAGGCTTTGAAACTGGTAGCATTTGGTCTCAGTTTTATGGGTGTGTAATGCTTCCCCCTCCCCCTTCTCGAGCACGGTATCGCCACTGATCTGAAAAGCCAAGTGAGATTTTAAATTTACAGCAATTGGACAGATTTCTTGTTCTCATCTATTAAGAAAATAACCTGCGTTATCTACGTGCTCATCCATTTTCAACAGGAGGCCTAAAAGACTTTTTTGAGATTGTGAAGCTGTTGCAGATGTTATGGGCTGTAGAGTCTGACTTGATGAGTTCAAAACGCAAATCAGGCCACGAGATTAAGTTTTATTATTCTGTTTTCTGAAATATGTGTTTTGTGGTAATACAGAGCTCTTGCATAATTCCAGTGTGTTGCTGTGTTTGGTGAGACACAAGGTCATAGGGAATTGTATTGTTGGGGTGTGACATGTGGGATGAATGATTTTTTTAAAATTAGAAATAGAAATATATTGTAATGCTCTCTTTAGCAAAATGCATCCTGTTTAGGAGTTGCTTCTAAATATGTTTGTCTTGGCTGATTCTCAGATGTGTTATTTTTGAACAAACTCAAGTATAGAGTTTTGTTGGGAAGAATCAAAACTTTGGATAAATTTTCCTTTATAAGTAATGGTACACTAGCTTGACAGAATGTCAGAGATAATCTTACCCGTATTAAATATTTAACTATGTTATCAAAATTATCAAGCACGAATGACCCATGAGTGTGCATTCCTGAAGGCGAATTCTGATAAGGCCAAATTGGCTGTGGGTTCCATTTGAGGAAGTTTGACTTGGGGATGCTGATTGTAACTTCCTTGATTCCATGAGGTAACTCTGCAACATCACCCCTGTGTTACAGCAGTTCTCTGACACAGCAGCTTGACTTTTACATCTGCTGAGGAATGGAAATTATTATCAGCCTCTAAGAAATGTGATGTGGCACTCACAGCATCTTTGAATCCCAGACTGGGTTGGGTTGGAAGCTCAAAGCTCATTCGGTCCCATCCCTGCTACGCACTTTCCACTATCTCAAGTTTTTCCAAACCCCGTCCAACCTGGCCTTGGACACTTCCAGGGATCCAGGGGCAGCCACAGCTTCTCTGGGAATTCTGTGCCAGGGCCTCCCCACCCTCCCAGGGAGGAATTCCTTCCCAATATCCCAGCTAACCCTGTCCTCTGGCAGTGGGAAGCTGTTCTCCCTGTATCCTGTCACTCCAAGCCCTTGTAAATAAATTGCCTCTCTCCATTTTTCTCTCTCGCCATGGACTTGTCTCCTGAGAAAAAAGTAGCTGACTTGTTTCCTAGGTAGAAGCTAAGCAGTAGTGGATAATACTTGGGCTAAAAAAGTGCTGTTTTTGAGTTACCTGATGGTTGTTGAAGGACCAGAGGGGACATCCCTGTGTGTCAGCTAGCCTGGCTGGTGATCTTCGTGTTGATTTTCACTCCCATTATTCCTACAGTCACATTTAATGAAGAGTTCACAAACATCTTATGTCCAGTATAATGCAGGCAGCAGAAATGAATTCAGCTTGCATTGACCACATCATTATTTACATAACTGGTTAATCATGCTAGTTTTGTTCCAGCTGTCAGCCATTTGATTGCTTTAAAACTTGGAGCTTTTAAGAAGCCTGAAATCTTGGATCACTGCTGGGAAATGCCAAAGGCCTAATTTGTTACTTCATAAAAATGCTGACAGTCTCTCTTGATACAGAAATCGGGGTTTTGTTTCTGTGGTTGTTTTTTTTTTTTTTTTTTTTTTTTTTCCTTTAGAGAGAGAGAGAGAGAGAGAAATCATTAAATGATAATCAGTTTAGGGGAAATACATTAAAGAGTAGTTATGATGTTCCTGATCCTGCTTTTCTTAGGTCTCGTACGTAGGATGGGGAAATGACTCTGGCTTTTGCTTGGTGTAGAAGAATATAAGATACTCTAATGTCTTTCTTTAATGACTGGTACTCAGGAAGCAACTTCCCAGTCTTCCAGGGCCATATTTGCAGAGTGCTAAAGTGTCCCTTGGGATGTTGCTAATAGAAAATGAAATGTGCCTGCTTTGTAGGAACGCCTGTGATGTTCTTTTCCCACTTCACCTCGCTCTGATCTGTGCAGGGAAAATACCGAAATGTACCAGCATCATGCTGGCTTAAGTGCTTCAAAGAACAGCAGGTTTTTGTGTGTTTTGGTAGCCTGGCTGCTCATTAAGAAGGCAGGAGACTCCATGGAGGAGAACAACATGGATTGCTGTCCTCTGGAATAAAACCTGCCGTGGCTGATTGTAGGTTTGCTGGCATCGGTGCGCTCCAGGTTGGTACAGACTGGGTTGTGCTGAATAACAGACCCTGAAAAGTCCGAGTTAATCAGTTTAGCTGGTTGTTACAGGACTGCTCTGCTGTTCTGCATGGAGAAAGAATTCAGAATGGTTGAATGTGAGACTGAATTCAGAGGGCTTCAGGATGGATCTAGAACTCAGTGGCTTTTGGGCTGAGCCTCTTGGTGAGTTGTGCAGCAGGTGGAAAGCTCCAGGAAAGCTGGTATTCTTTATTTATCATTTTACATATAAGTTTTGTCTCTGGTTTCCAGTTTTGGGGTTTGCTTGTTTTTATGATACTGCTCCGGAGCATTGATAAAGGCAAAGTAGTTGGGTCAGAAGGTTCTGTGGTGTTTTCTGTAGGTAACCAGTGGTTGTAGGCAGAGTTTAAGGAGAGTAACTTAAGTTACCAAGATTTAGTTCTGTGTAAATGTCTGATAGTGTGAGTTTGTATGAATGATGGTACTAATTAAAAAATAAGTACAGTAGTGCTTTGTGTCCGCTGGTTTCACTGGCCCAGGAGATATCTGCAGAATTCAGTTTGTAATTCACTATTGTGCTTTTTTACATGGAAATGCAGCTTTGAGTTGTTATGCTAGCGAGATGCTTTTCTTCTGTATAGATAATTTTCAGCTCATTTTTCTGGTATTGTTACAAAAATTGAACTTTAATTGATCTCAGAGCCGATACCCCGTGTTGCATTAAATGTTAATAGTGTCTCTCTGTTTCCTATCACCCAGGCTGTTAACATAAATGTCTCTAACTGGTGCCTCGAGCTTGTGTTCAAGGTCAGGCCTGGGCTGTTCACGCCTCCTGTGCCTTGGCTTGCAAAATCCAGCTCTGTGCAGGTGGAGTAGCAGGAGCTCAGGCTCGGACAGGTCCCCACCGGCAGTGGGAGTGCGGCTGCCTCTGCTCTGGGACTGGCTAAAACCAGTCCCAGCCCAGGCCTGGATGCAGCTCGGCCTTGGAGGCTCGCCCTGTCTGTGCTTTGTGGTGGAGGTGGCTTGGTGAAGTTTGAAGGAATCTCAGACACACTCTTGTTGTCGTGATCCATAGGAATTGTTTTCAAGTGGCGCTCCCTGAGCTGCCTCGAGTAATTAGCTGAAATTTGTGCATGAGACCTCTGCAGTTTCCTTCCACCCTGTCCCTGCTCCTGCCTTTCCTTCCACCCTGTCCCTGCTCCTGCCTTTCCTTCCACCCTGTCCCTGCTCCTGCCTTTGCTTCCACCCTGTCCCTGCTCTTGCCTTTGCTTCCACCCTATCCCTGCTCCTGCATTTGCTTCCACCCTGTCCCTGTTCCTTCCTCTCCTCCCAGAGCTGTTTTACCCATCTTGTCTGCAGTGCCTGAGCCTTTCATGTCACCATACAATAAATCCTATATGGTAATGAGGTCCAGGAGAGTTTGGAGGGTGACCCAGGCAGGAGAAGGCCTCTGTGCTGCTTCTGCAGCTTGGGGACACACCTTGCTTTTTTGAGGCTTTTTTGTTTCTCAGAACTCAGCACTCAGTGATCAATACTTGTACAAATTAAGTAATAAGTTGTTTTTTTGAAAGTTCAAAGCTGCTCATTAGTTTAAAACCACGGCAGACACCTTACTTAGAGATGCTTTATGTTCACCCTATGAGATAGAAATCTGAAGACTCTATTGCTTTGTTTGCTTTTCAGTATTGCAGGAGTTATGTCCAATTTTGGGGGCTGTAGTTTTAGAACTGATTACTTAAAATACACGGTGGTGTCTGGGGATCATGGCTAAAATTCAGCAGCCAGACACTGATTTAATCTCTCTCCAGTATAACCTCATCAAGACTTCCCTGCCCTTCTGGAGATGTCACTTACATAATGTGATGGCTTCTAAAATCAACCGGGGAGTTTTCATTATTTAAAAGCAGAAACCCAGGCACAGCAAGCTCCCTACTTCTGTTTGTTAGGTTTGAGTTTTGTCACCAAGAAATGCTACAACACACGTGGCACCCCTGCTAGGGAAAAATACCAGCATGGCTGGCTGTGTACTAATGATGTCTGGGATGTTCTTTCACATTTATATCTTTATTCTCCCAAATCATATTAATTTCTAGACTTAACATCAATTTAGTAGTTTCTGAACCTTTGCAAGGGCAATGGTCTTTTCAGAGCTTTGCTAGAACAAAGACATTTTAAGAATCTTAACAGAGAATCGTGTAATCTTATTACAACTGCTCCTGTGTAAATCACTTCCTTGTACTTAAATAACAATCTGTCACCAGCTATTTCTTGATTGTAGTTTTTGTCAGTTGCAATTTATCCCCCTCCCTGGTTTGTACTTTTTTCCCCCCTCCCCCGATTGTGCAACTTTTAGGTTGGCAAAGCTTCTTTCTCACACAGTTCTTCTGAGTCCACTGGGAGTAATCTCCTGAGTAAATTGCTCACTGGTGTAAGAGCTGTGCAGTTCACAAGTAAAACCTTTGTGGGACAAACCCCACTGAAACAACTGATACAGAAAGTTCTGATATTCCTCAGGGAGAGACCAAAGAAAGTATTTTTAAAGGTAACTTCCTCCCCTGAGATGGCAGCACAAAAGAAATCCCTCAGGCACAAAAGTTTCTCTCTAGGTAGGAATTCTGTTCCCAGGAGGTTGCTCGTGTGTGCTGCTGACCCCAAGCATCACCTCAGTCTTGTCATTCTGATTTTTATTTATTTCTTTCTTTTTAGTGATGAGGATTTCTTCAGCCAAATCAGTTGACCCAGTTGCTGCTGAAGCTGCTTTTCTACTGACTTTCAGCTCTGTTTGGACAGGGATGAGGCTTGTGACAACAGCAGTAAGGCAGAGATGTTTGCTCTAACCTATGAAATCAGGCAGAATTGAAGATCATTCATTAGTCCTTATCTGCAGAGCTGTTTTAACATGCCTGTTCTCTGGTGGATGGTCAGGCACAGTGTGCTCTGCCACATGGTGCATGTCAAGGAAAGCGCTTCAATCGTTCCTTGAAAAACAGAACTTTAATATTTTGAATTACTCAGTTAATCAGAGAAACACCCTCCTGTTTTGTGCCATTGCTGGATTGTGATGTCTGCTTAGAGGCTCCTGATCAGGCATTACCCTCAATATTCAGATCCAGGGAAGATCTGGTGCATCTTTAAAATGCCCCTGCCCAGGTATTTAATTATTTGATGAAAACCTGTTCCTCTAATGACCACTGGAAAGCATAAACTCCCCTCTGTTGTGTTATCTAATGAAATATTTGCCTTCTGAGCCCATCCTGCCTTATTGCAGGGGTTTGATTGCTTCTTGCAGTGTTCTGCTGCTTGCAGTGATTTTTTTTTTTTAAGGATGGAATGCTTATTACCTGTGAGAAGTGTTACTATATTTTGCTGCTGTTGTTGAGCAGAGTTCATGAAGTTTAACTTTGTCTTCCGATTTAGAAGAGTTTCTCAGAAAGTCAAGATAATGCCTCTGTTGGAATGTTTTCTAGATAAACAGCATAGGTGACACAGACTCCTTTTCTCAGCAGCATGCAAATGCAGATCAGAAATCAATATTTGATGCTGTAATTTTGGAGAATCTTTTCAGTTTATGTCTATTTTAAAGGCAGAAATTTCTATTTGCTGCTCAGAAGAGCAGCATGACTGTCCTTGCACCAGGCTATGATTATGCAGCCCATGGTTTTTCATACTTTTTCAGCAAAGCAGCTGCTTTCTGAGGATTTTATTGGTACTTGGGTGACTCCTCTGAAAGATATTTATGTTTATATGTTTACTGGTTCTCTTGGGAAGCTTTAATAAGGAAGTAAAATTCAGGAATGTTTATAATTGGTTTGACGTGGCTTTCAGAATTCTTGTTGAGAAGCTGAAGTAGAAAAGCTCGACTAGAGCAAAATCACTTTTAAACTGGTTTATTGCAGAGAAGCACTGAGGTAAATCATCAAAGGATTTTTAGTCTGCAAAACTGCTTAAGTGTTGTGTTTAAAATTTACAAATCGCTGACCCCTTTGTGAGACACTGAGACAGACTGAAATGTCTGGCTCTTTTTTACGTTTGACTACCTAGTGAATAATCTCCTTTTGCCTGGCCTGCTGCTTTAAACACACTGAGTGCTGCAATTGCCATTTTGGTGTCTGTCTGCCAACCAGTAGTGTCTGTGTGTATTTAATTTCATCATCATACGACCATGGGATCCCTCCAGGAGTATTTACATCAGCTTTAAAAGTCAGGATGTGTTGTATAGCTGGAGATTTGGAATTTTGGGGAGTGCTCTGCGTGATGGGAACTCTGCTGAAATGTTGAGGAGGGAGGAACAGCAGGAGAGTTTTGTAGCTTGTCTTTATGGTTGTGTTTTCAGTTTGCTTTGTGAGGGGGGGGTCTGTTCTGCAGGAGATGCTCTGGATCAGGGGGAGTGTGAGCACATCTTTCACTCTGGAGGGGTGAGGGACCTGTTGATCTGGGGCTGACTGGGGTCCCTGGTTTTTAGTGCTGTTTGCTTTCAGGTGTGAGTGCAGGAAACACGCTCCAACATCCTGAATGCAGGAACACTTTTGTTCTCTGTGCTCTGTGCAAAATTGTGTCTGGATGCCTTGGCTTGCAGCCAGGCTTTTAATCTCCTTTTTTTTTTTTTTTTTTTTTTTTTTTTTTTTTTTTTTTTTTTTTTTGTGTCAGCTTGGATAGTGTATATAATACTATAGTGCTTTTTCCTGTCCCTGGAAATGCTGATTTTTAGTTTTATTTTAAGAAGGGTTTTCTTTTTCTTACTCAGAAGAAAAATAAACTTTAAAGGAAGAGGAAAGCTTGTGCTGGTTTTTTTTTTCTCATTTTCACGTCTTGTAGTGGTTTATGCTTTATAGAAAGGCCTGAAATGTGCTGTCAAAACTTCGTCTCTTGTCTCACAAATTCAAAATTTAGAAACGGGGCAGGACATTATGGCAGAGAGGTCCCAGGGTAGTTGGAGTGAAAGAAAGGGAGAATTAAAAACAAATTCAGTGCTTATCAGAGGTGAGAAACAGATGTGCCTTTAGATGCCACAGGGCTTATTCTTCCATCCAGCTTGACCAGTGTTTTGTCAAAACTCCTATTTTAAGTATTTAAATAAAGCACGGTGACTTTGGCATTCTCTCCTTTCATGGGAAAGCAGAGTAAAAGAGAATTAAGCCCCGCCTGCCACTTCCATGCTAAACAGATGCAAATCGGAACCCCCTCCCTCCAGTTGCCTCTTCTCTCCTTCTGGGTTTCATTGTTTTGATGAAAGCTGTTCTGGTGCCAACTCCCAGCCCAGAGGGCAGGTGAGAGGAATTAAAAAAATCCCAGATTCCAGCTCGGTGATTAACATATCTTTTGGAGCTTGTATTGTCATCCTTGCACACAAAACAAAGTCGAAGCAGCTTCACAGAGCAGAGGTTTGTCAGAAAGGCAAACATCAAAGTGGCAAGAAAAGAGGAGTTTATTTAAAATATAGCAGAAAGACTTAAAACATTCGTGCTCACCTATGAGAGCTATTAAAAATGTAAAAAAAGCCTTTGAAGCCGAGCATTAAAGATTTAATAGTATTAATTGAATGAAGCCGTGGGAGTTGAGGATATGTAGACACATGTGTGAGTGAATGTTCTGAGCCATCATCTGTGTTAAGGCAGCAGAGGTGCTGAGACCTGAATTAGCTGAACTTGCTTTCCAAGGGCTCCCTTAACAAAGCCCTGTTTATTCCTGAGGTTAATTAGAGCTACCATTAGAACTGAGAGTGTAAACACAGGGAAGGGATTTAGGTGGAAAACTGCAGAGCCCACCAGCCTTGTCATCCCTGGGCAAGGCAGAGCAGGCAGAGTAGTTAATTCTACATTTAAGGATGATTTTGTTTGTATCATTAAGGCTGAATTATTTTGTTTTCAAGAATAGATTCCTTTTCCTTTGTTGTGAAAACAGTAACTTAATACCGTTGTACTCCAGCCACAGGTATGGGCTTTTTTTGGCAGCTAAACTTCCATGTTACTAGATAATTATTTTCTTTTAAGACTGGCTGATTTTGGTAGCTCTTAGCTTTTTTTATGCATAGAACTTTGTTAGGAAAACTCCTTGCTGGAGTAATAAGTTTGTCCCTCCATAGCTCTGTAACTAGACACAAAAATAAAATCAGTTTGGCGTGGTTGCAGTAATCTGGTGTGGAGGTGTTCTGGTTTTTTTTTTTTTTTTTCTTTGCAAATTAAATACTCAATTTAAGGCTTAACATACTTGCATTGTACATTAAAAAGCAGGGAAAAACCAAATCCTCGTGTCATTTATAGGAAGAGAGGGCACTGAAAGCTCCTTGCGAGCCTGCAGGTGGCTTGGCAGGGGAGAGGGCCATGTTCAGGAGGAGCAGCAGGATTTGATGGCTGTGGGAATCCCGGTGTGGGGAGGCACCACCAACCCCATCCAGAGGGATAACAGAGCTCAGGGACATCTGAATACATTCATTTTTCCTTCTCCAGGGAGGTGCCTGCTGGCAGGGTGGGGAGGGCTGTGTGAGCCCTTCCTGCTGCAGATGTAGTTACCAAATGATTCAGCACAATGCCCACGGATTGGAGCAATATTGATGAATTCATTACTGCTCTCTGATGGATGTTAATGGGCTAGAATTTCTTCTGTGCATTTGGACTAGGTGGAAAAAAAAAAAGAGAGAAAATGGAATGGGTGAGTTTTTAAGCCACTTTTGTGTTCTGCTTCTAAACCTTAACGAGAGAATGTTTTTAATGACTTGCATGAAAACAATGGTCAAAACAATAATCACCAGGCAGCTCTGGGAGGAACAGGGAGGAGCAGTGCTCCACAAGGGATTTATTGCATTTTATTCAGTATATCCCAAGCCACAACCACCTGCTTTGCAAACAGAGGTGGGTATTGCCTTTTCCGTGAGGATTCCTTAGGAGCTACCTGGAGTCCCAAGGACATGATCCAGTTGCTGCTTGCAGGATATCAAAGCTGAGGGGGTAGAAGATGTTCCCTGCAAGAGCTGAGTGGAAGAAAATGACCTTTAATGAAGGAACAGGCACAGATGCTTTTGAGTAACAAGTCTTTGTCATCCTCTTTGAAATGATCAAGCTGCCTCCCACTCAAATAATTTTCCGTCTAAATATCCAGAATAGATAAAGGAGTAGGTAGAATTTTACTGCTGGAGGATGAGTTCAGAAAACTTGAGGAATTGTTATGCAGACAGCTGAAAATTTCTATATATCTGCATAGGAGAATGTGGGATTCACTGGCATTTTCAAACCAGATTTTCTTTTCCCTAATTCCACAAAATCAACAAAATAAAAATAAAATAATAACAAATGTTTTCACTGTTGAACAAGGATGACTCTTTTTTGTGCACGAATGAACTGAAAAGTTTGAAGCAGCAAAATGAGGCAAAATAGTTATGTCAAATGTGCTGATATTTTAAAAAAAAAATCTTTTAGTGATTCACTTCCATCAAAGCTGAACTTAAAAATACAGCTCAGAATCAGAAACTGGGGCACCACAGAAATGGACCAAAGCAAATTATTTTTATATTATTCAATATTCTTGAGTTCTGTTTCCTGGCAGCCAGAATCCAGTGTAGATCCAGGTTGCTGGTGACACAGCTGGGACCTCTCCTCTGGAATTGCTCCTGCCAAGGTGGTGGTGCTGGACACGTTAGACAGGTCTGATAGGAACAGGGAGAAGAGGTGGGTTGGTTTGGGAAGGATTTTGGAAACTGTGGTGTGTACACTATAAAAAGAATAGGAGATAAAGAGGAGTTAGAAGTAAAGCTGAACATTTGGTGTTGTGGGACAGAGTTAAAATCAGGGTGGGAAAAGGGCAGGGCTAAGATTTTGTGAAATGTGGTAATTTGGGGAAAGAATTACCAAATTTCCTCCTTCTCTGTGGCTATCTTCAGCGTGGAATTGCTGTGTCACTAGGCAGGAAAAGGAGATTTCCCAGAACCCTTGTTTGTTGTCCTTGCACACTTACCTGCTGAAGCAAGTCCCAAAATCAAAACCATCACCTTCACTCCAGTTTGAGCTTCCCAGGTGCAGCTTTGCCCAGTGAGCTGTAACTGGGGACTGCTGCTGAGATGACTGGTGGTCTCCTTATTTGGGATGTTGTTTCCAGTAATTAAGGTGACCTTGGCATTAATTGGTTGGGTGATAAGATCTGTGAGCAGCCCCAGCCCTCCCTGCCCTGGTGTGCTGGATCAGATCATGGGGGCCATTCCAGGCTGGGAGGCAGAGTGGAGCAGGCAGGAGCTGGAGAAACCCATCCTCACTGGGCAGCAAATCCTGCTCTGGAACTCTGGGATTAGGCCACACCATTCCTCCTGCTTTTGAGATCCAAAATTTTGGGATATGTTTCTTACTTGGTAGTTTTAAAGCGATTTATTCATAGAATCCCAGAATGGGTTGGGTTGGAAGGGACCTTAAAGCCCATCCAGTGCCACCCCCTGCCATGGCAGGGACACCTTCCACTGTCCCAGGCTGCTCCACGCCCTGTCCAGCCTGGCCTGGAGCACTTTCAGGGATCCAGGGGCAGCCACAGCTGCTCTGGAAATCTGTGCCAGGGCCTGCCCACTCTCACAGGGAAGGATTTTCTCCTGAACTCCAATCTCATGAGCACACAACTGATGCACCTGAATTTCTGAGGTTTAAAGCAACCTTACGTCATTACCAGCTCTGATAGTTGAATTAAAGCATTGTGTTGACTTTTCAAAATGATTGTGCAAAATCTGGTGGCTGTGAGGGAAGGCATTTGAAATTTTATGCCATGAATGGATATTGATGAATGTAAGTACGATATTAAATCAATCTCTTGTTTTCTTTGCAGGCTTGTAGTTTGTGCTGGCAGGCAGCACACTTAATTAAAATGGAAAAAAAATAACATTTGGATGCATGGACAGGTATTTCTTGGCATCTTGTACTCGTTGAACAATCCTTTTCCTTAGAAATGCATTTCATAAAATAAAAGTATTAATCCTTCAGCTTTTTCCAGCTGAAGACATGGAGAGTTAAACTGTTTCTCCCCCCTAATCTTTGTCATGGTGAACATTTGCCTCTGGCCCACTGAGTGTATTAATGTGGTTTCATGTCTGGTGTGTGTAGGAGGATGGGAGAAGCTGGGCTTGGTGACTTGTGCTTCATATTGAAAAAGTGCAAAATCAATTTAGTTAATGAAATCTTCCGGTAATTTGAAGTAGCAGGTATCTTCCCAAAATACATTCCCAAAATATGGAGTCTGATGCATGAGCACACATCTAGGTGAATATGAATTTGAAAAATTACAGTTCTGTGCGTGCTGACATTGTGTGGTCTTGTATTTTTTTGCAGTTCCTCCTGTGTTCAGGCTGATTTGTGGGTGCCTGTCACCCCATAACAGCCTAAGTGACAAGGCTGAACTTTTCTAATTAGTAATAGATTCTAAGGCACATCCTCTGGCAAGAATATTGGATATCCTCTTCCCTTCCAAAAGGAAAATATGAGAGTAGTGTCTCCTACTGCCCTTAATTCAGTTGAAAATACTATTCAAGTATACTTGGTAAGCTGAATTTATTTCAGATTGTTACCTTTCATCACATATTGGTGTGATCTTCTACTCAGTTGGTGAGAAAACAGTTGAAATGCTTTTGTTGAAGCAGGTAATCCCCAGATAACAAAATTCCTTTTGAGGAGTTTGGGGAGGTATTTTCACTGCCCTGTTGGATTAATTTGCATTTGGCATTTCTGATTCAGTGCTAATGGCCTGACCTCACTCTGGTCTGTAATTCTGCAATATTCTGATATTCACAGCACACCTGCATGAATAATGAACTGAGATGTGCCCACAGTGCAGGTGGCACTGTGGGTGACACTTGACCTGGCTGTAGAAGGAGGAATGTGTTATTTTTAAAGAGCTGTTGTCAAAGCTCGTAATCCTAAAATTAGCTCCTGCTGCAGGTCGGATTTGGGTCGTGAGTGGTGATCTGCAGGTCTGGTACAGCTGTACCCCCTGCCAGCCCTTCAGAGCACATTTACAGCCTCCCTTGGCAAGAATTCCAGCTGCAAAGGCCAGTGGAACTGGGGGTGACAAAACCCCACGAATGGAGCTGGGGATGACAAAACCCCACGAATGGAGCTGGGGGTGGCAAAACCCCACGAATGGAGCTGGGGGTGGCAAAACCCCACGAATGGAGCTGGGGGTGGCAAAACCCCTGCACCTGTGGCTTGGCAGGTCCCAAAAGGATGTGGCCAGGTGGTGCTGCTGTGTGAGGCAGGTCAGGGATTTGTTCCTCATGCCCCTTCCCATGCACTCTGAGAAATGAGCTCCCCATGGAGCTCAAATCCTGGGAATTTAAGGAGACAAAGAATAGGAAAAGGTGGTAAGGAGGAAACAGAACCAGATTTGTGTCCGTAAATCTCTTTTATTGCTAAAAGTCTGCTCAAGCTGGAGCTACTTTCTCCCTCAGTGAGGCTGAGACAGGGCTGTATAAACAGTGCAGAATCAAACCTTGGCACTCATGAATATGCATAAATTTGAAGGAGAATTATCTTTCAGCATTAACTCTTTAAATAAAGAAATAATTTGGCCACCTGCTGTCTGTGAAAGCTGACCTTGTTCTCTCATTTGTAAAAGGGAGTGGAAAGCTTCCAAAACTTTGAATTTTGAACCATTTCCTCTCCTCAGAAATTACACTGAAGAAGACAAGCATTTAAGCTGTGAAAAATGGAAATGAAACCTTTCCTCTGGAGTTAACCCTGTTCTCTAAACCCTTTGCCAATCTGTATTTGTAACTCGTTTCCTAAATAATTTTGAAGGTTGAGGAAGGGCATTGATGGGAATTTCAGGCTCTTCATTTTGCTGTTTTATTCCCATGAATTGCTGTTTTCTCTGCTGTAGAATAGCAAAAGAGAGCTAATAAGTGTTCTGCTTGTTGGCTTTTCTGTGTAGTGCCAAGTGTCTTCTCAGTCCTCTCCTCCAAGTGGCCACGATGCACAGTTCCCCTTTTCCTGTTTGGTTTTGGGAACAGTGTTTGGATTGCAGTTGAATATTGGATCATAGGCAGGGTAAAGGTACCCTCTGGTCAGCCAGTTGTTCTCTGAGCATAATTTATGAAGAGAGAGAGAAAAAAAGAGAGAATTAGTTAAGTTTGAAAATCTAGCGGTGTGGATTTAGTATAAGAAAAATGTTTTGTTTTTTTTTTTCTGCATTATATTCCTGATTTTTGTATAAAGGTTTGTGCTTGGGTTTTTTCTGATTTCTGAGCTGTTTGTGGAAAAATGAGACTTCCTCAAACACAGTGGGCTTGGATTTAGACACATAATGAGCTATCCCAGGAAAAACAGGATGTGAATTTATTGTCAGGCAATGGGAATCCTTTTTCTCTGCCATAAATAAGAGCTGACTCCTTGTTGGGATTGGGGCTGTGTGTGCAGGTGTGGTGTCAGTGTCTGTCTGTCTGTCTGGGGGAGCTTCTTCCTCACTCAGCACCTGGCAGCACCTTCTCTAAGCCTGATCCTTTGCAGATTGGCAAAAATTCCCTGATTTATCCTGGGATAAATCCCTGAGCATCACCTGCCTCTGCCATTCCAGCCTGACAACAAGGAGAGCAGATCTCTGGGGGTGTGTGTATTCCCACCTGAGAGGGAAGACAGCAAGGCAGAGATATTTTTATGTAGATTGATGTCTCTAAATTCAGATCACAGACTGACTGAATTAATAACTGTTTTCCAAACCTCACTTTTCATGCGTGTGACTTACAGTAAATGTCTAATCTAAGGATATATGTTGTCTGTAATACTGTTAATTAAAATTCTATGCAAATGTCTGGTGAACTGCTGATGTTTAATGCTAATTTTCACACTTGGATATTAAAAGCTTTTCCTACATTTCCGGTGCACGCTTAGCTGGGCTATGTAGATATTTACCTTCAGGCATTTTATCAGTGCAGACAAATCCTGGTTGGAGTTTTGCATTCCAGAGGTGTGAATGGATTCTGCTGAGAGCCTGGCTATAGGTGGATTTGTGGGGCTGTTTGCTTTGAACTGAGTTTATGAAGGACTTTGTGGCTTGGCCTTGGTTCTGTGTCAGTCTCAGCAAGTAAAAGATGTTTCCTCATGCAGATGTCATTCACTGAGCTTCATCTCTTGTGAGAGACATGAGGAGTTCAGGCAAGAATTCCTTCTGTCTGCACGTTGTATGTAGGAAAGAACCAGAGGAATTCATTATTTGTGTAGGGAAGGGGTTGGAGTAGGGAAAAGGGCATGGGGTGTTTCCCTCCAGGTTACTCCTGGTAACACAGGTAAGCTTCACTTGTCTGCACTTCTGTTTGCTTTGCCATTTGGAGATGTCAAGATACTTCAAAATCAGACAAAATTATTTACAGGGACTGAGAGCAAAAATGAGGAAGGCTTCCCAAGACTAAACTGTTTAACTTTCACAGAAATCTGCTCAAGCCTTTTTCCTGTTAACCAGAAACAGCTTTAATCAACTGGCCTCACTCTGTGCTTTCTTTGCAGCTCTGCTGTTAAAAATGAAAACTCACATTTCTGCTGAAGTTGCAAGTGCATTGTGCTTCCTTGTGGTTTGTTGTGAGAAGTTAATTCACTGAGATCTCTGGGGGGAAAAAAAAAATCAAACTTTCTGTGTAAGAATTTGATCACGTGTTAGAAACAGTTCTTCGTTTTTAGGCAGTCAGGCTGTTTGGCTTTTTGATCTGTGTAATGATAAAAGTGGCTGTTGTGGTGCTTCAAGAATTGGAATAATCCAGGAATTTTGTGTGGAGAGGGAGCAGAGTGTTCAAAGCAGGGACAAAACCAAGGCTCCTTGGTGAGGGTCAGTCCCATTGCCAGGGCAGGACCTGGAATATTGGTACAGCTGCACTGGTGAGGGGAGCACCAACTGCTTCAACTTCCCATCCTGTCATCCTTTGGGTGTTTACTGTGAGGTTGGAGTAAGTTGGGTTTTATGGGTTATGAGTAGAGTAAGAAGAAAATATGTCTATCAAGAAAAGGGAAAAACAAACCTTCATGTTTTTCTCATTAGAGACCTTGATTTTCAGGACTTGAAGATAAGAAGGTGAAGAATTGCTAAGCTTTGCTGGATTGATGGGTTTTGAGTCTATTACAGAACAAGTGGAATATTTAATATCCTGAAAGAGTATAAATTACTGGTTTCTCTTAATCCAGTGTGTTGTCTCCTGTGTTTGCTCTGGGGTTGTTTTTTTCCAAAGCATTTCTCCAGGCTTAGAAAAGTTTCCAGTTTGGAGTTCTTCCTTTGGTTCCTTCTCCAAAGCTGAGTGCCTGCTTTCCTAGTGGGGTGTAACTGGGAGGGAATGAAAGCTCTTTGCTCTGTTGTTTTTAGACCTTGACAGCTTTGTGTTGCATTTAATCAGCTCCAAAAGTGAGCCAAAGTTGGGTTGTTCTTACTTGCTTTGCAATCTGCCATGAAGCAAAGCTTGGGAGACTTGGAGTATTTTTCCTGTGCTGGATTTGGTGCAAGAGAGAGGAAAGGGAATCAGTCATGTGTTGTGAGGGTGGTTAATTCTTCCAGGGATTTTTGCATGTGAGGTATTAAATTGATTTTTTCAAAAGCTTGTGAAGTTTTAAAGGAGTAAAACTTGTCTTTGGCTGGGGAGATACACACACAGGTGAGGCACTTGCTGCTGTAGTGTACTTGTAAAAAGAATTTTGGGAAGGCCTCTCATCCCTGGCTTTGAAATAAATAAAGCTTTGATAAGGCAAGAATGTTTTTCATAGATTTGCAGTGGGTTAAAAAGACAGGAAATAGGGTTAGGAATAAATGTTGGTTCTCACAGGGAAGGGCTCTTCCCAGCCAAGTGTCCTGCCAGAGATCAGTGCTCTTGCAAACACTCCTGTAGCAGATTGGCCTGAAATAATAAGGTGGCCAAATTGAAGCCAGTTAGTCAAATCTGATATTAATCTTGAATTGAAAGGAATGATGAAAGATTGAGGCCTGCTGAGGGATAAAGGGTCAGGTGAAATGCACAGGGAGGAGAAATGTGCAGTAGGAATACAACTCCCAAGAGTCACGTGGAATTTTAGGAGCTACTTGATAAATGGGAAGTGCTAAGCTGTAAGTGATTGTGTTGTGATGCTTTTGTTGCTGCCAAATCTGCAGTGCAGAATGCTGGGAATTGTGTGTATCCCAAGAAATGGGAGTGTAATCTATGCATGGAAAGACCACAGGGATGCTGGACATATGGAGAACTTTGAAGTAGCCTGAATTTCAGAAGACCTCAGTTCAGGAGGACTTGGCCAATTCCTATAAAACCATGAAGTACATAAAGAAGCCCAAGGTGATGTTTTCTTTCTCAGAAACCTGAAGGAGGTGTTAGTGCCACTGGTTGTACCTGCTGAGGGTGACACAGGGAGCTCAGGTGGCTTCCAGAGGGGTTGGGAGAGGCCCAGTGTGCCCATGCTGGCATCCAGGGTGTCCCAGCTGCTGATAATTCAAGGGAATAGAAATGTTCCTTTCTCATGCTCTTTGCACAAGGATTTGTGTCTGAGGATGTCAGGCTTGGTGGGCTTTTTATCCAGCTGGTTTAGAAGGTTTTGTATTTCTCCTGGGTTTGATTTTTCATGGTATTCACTGCTTTTCTGGTTGAAAAAGCTCAGTTTTTTATGGGGGGGATTGGATTCTTCTGCTCTGGATCTGTATAATCATCAGGATTGTGTCCATGATTCCCCTGGCACTTGGATCCTGTGCTCCAGCTCCAGCTGCAGGAGCTCCTGCCTGCAGCCTGCTCCCAGTTCAGTGTGACCTTCCAAATCCCCTGGATAACTGGTTTCAGCTTTGCTAGGAACTTGCCTTAACCCATTCTTGGCAAAAAGAAAAGGCTTAGGCTGAATAAGATACACCTTGTGCTTTTTCTATTTAATTTTTATTGTTTCTTCACCTTTTACAAGTCAGGCATTAAGAGAGGGATCACAGGTGAGCCAATAGATCTGGGCAATGTAAAATTCCAGAGGGAAGGAGCAGTCATGGAATGTTTGTGTAGGATCAACATTTTCAACTGAAATGTCCCAGGAGATGCCCCTTTTTTATTGCTGTTAGCCACCTCTTCCTACAGCTGGTTCTGAATACTGGGGACAACACCAGGGGGATGGAGTTTACCTGAAGTTTAGTGTTGGCCTCATTCAAAGTTAATCTTCTATCATGTCATAAGAGATTTTTATTCTGCCAAAAATCAACCTTAGTGGAAGAAGTTCAAATAAAATAACTCATTAGGTGTGTTCTGTGGTAGTTTAACCTGCCCAGAAAGGTTTCCAAGGAAGGGAATTTGTCTTTATGCTAAAAAAAAATCCATTACAGACCTGTGCTGACACTGAATTCTGCTTCCATTCCAAATGGCACTGTAGTAATTTGAAGAATGATAACAATGTCAGGCTTGAAATCTGTGCTTTCCTTGTCTCCATTGTCTCTGTAGGGGTGGGCTTGCTTCTTGGGAGTTTGGAGGAACATGAAGGACATCTGGAATGGGCATCTCTGAGTGTGACCAGCCCAGCTGTAGAGTCCTGCTCAGTGTTTGTGCCACTGGTGACTCTCAGGACTGCTCTGTGTTAATGGAATGCCCAGTCTGCCAGTTTGCTCAAGTAATTTATTCCAAAGCTTAATAGGCCTCTGTTTACTTGAAACAGTGACCTTAACTAAAGAACTGACACAGCCTTCCAGCCCCACAGCTTGTCCTTGCCTTTTCTTGCCAATCATTTTGGCTTTACAGTTCCATTCTCATAGAACTAAAAATTCTTTGGTGCTGTGGGAAAGACATGCAGAGCAGAAAGTGTGGATCTGCTGAGTGTTGTCAAATGAACAAAGTAAATGCATTTGGGGAAAAAAAAATTCCTTCTAATCTGCTTATCATGAAAGGTCACCTTGAGTTGGGGTGTGTTGGGCCACAGGATATCTGCCCTGAGAATGAAAGGGCTTTAAACTTTCCCAGGGTTTCAGAAGTGGCTTGGTTGATTTTTTTGGGAAGCTTGCTTGTTCTCTCTGGATGCAGATTCCTGCTGTTATAGGGCTGAACATAGAATTTTTCATGTGGTTTCACCTGAGCTCTGTAATTTCTGTGATTAAAAGTTCTAGGTAGGTTTTGCTTTGGAAACTAAGTCTCCAGGTTGGACTGCGTTTCTGGTTCGCTTTTAAAATTTTGCCTTTGTATCGGCGTGATTGTCTTCGTGCTTTTGTTTTGCTTAGCACTTCAGGTTTTTAATCTGAAATGTTTAATGTGACTCGTGAGGAGAACAAGTTGTTTTCAAAATCGGAAGAAATTCAAGGAGGAAAATACTAATCTAGGAAAATTTCTCCCAAGCGTGCGTGTCTCGCTGGCTGTGCGGAACAATCAGACCCCACTAACCTGCTTTGTTTTCTTTCCTCACTCAGGTCATGATTTTCATTTTCTCATGTCATTCTCTTGAGGAGAGGAAATGATTGTAGTGGAACGTGTCCCAAATACGCCACTGCTACGGAGCCTTCGCAGTTCAGAAACGTTCCTGGAAGAGCAAATTTAGCCCTTTGCTGTTTGTGTTCTGGAATCTGTCTTGGTAGAAAGGGAAATAAAAATGACGACTTCGTCTATCAGACGGCAGATGAAGAACATTGTGAACAATTACTCAGAGGCCGAAATCAAAGTTCGGGAAGCGACCTCGAATGACCCCTGGGGTCCTTCCAGTTCGTTGATGACTGAAATAGCAGATCTGACCTACAATGTTGTGGCCTTTTCTGAAATTATGAGCATGATCTGGAAACGACTGAATGACCATGGCAAGAACTGGCGACACGTCTACAAGGCCCTCACTCTCTTAGATTACCTGATTAAAACTGGGTCCGAGAGGGTGGCCCAGCAGTGTAAAGAGAATATTTTTGCTATCCAGACATTGAAAGATTTTCAGTACATCGATCGAGATGGGAAAGACCAGGGCATCAATGTGAGGGAGAAATCCAAGCAGCTGGTGTCCCTTCTGAAGGACGACGAGCGCCTCAAGACAGAGAGGGCCCAAGCCCTGAAGACCAAAGAACGCATGGCTCAGGTGGCCACTGGGGTGGGCAGCAACCAGATAACCTTTGGCCGAGGCTCCAGCCAGCCCAACCTGTCCACCAGCTACTCAGAGCAGGAGTATGGCAAGTCTGGAGGATCCCCAGCATCCTACCATGGCTGTAAGTACAAACACACACATCCCAAAGCTTTCGTGCTTCTCTTTGGAGAGGTGCCCTTGGAGCGAATGGTGCCTTTGGGAGCAGCACGTGCTGCCTGCAAGGGGATCTGGGATCTCTCTGGATCTCCTCCCTGGTGCTGATGTCTCTGAAGATGCCTGGGTAAATATTTGCTTTGGAGAGGATGTGTGTAGCGATGGAAATGGATTTTAAAAGCCTTTGTTTACTGTCAGTGCCAAAGGTAGCGCTGCCAGGCTGCTCTTGTGAACGTGTCCCAGTGTTTGGTGTGATGGAGAGGGTGTGAAGGGGTTTTTCTGGTTGGTTCTGGTTTTGAAAGGAGTGCTTGAAGATTTGTTCTTTTTGTGCTGGATGGAATCACGGGATGGTTTGGGTTGGGAGGGAATTTAAAGCTGATCTCATTCCACCCCTGTGCCGTGGGCAGGGACACCTTCCACTATCCCAGCTTGCTCCAAATCCCATCCAGCCTGGTCTTGGATTGAGAGTAAATAGGAAATACAGACTATTTCCTGGATCATTTTGCTACTTTATGCTGCTCCTGTTGTACTTTGGCAACAATGCTGCTGTTTTAATTTCCTTTATTGCTTACCCAGCAGTTCTTGGAGGAGGAGTGCTTTGGATCTGTTTTAAAATATTTATATTCTCAGTATTTGGTGTGTGAGCGTCTCTACTAGATACTATGCTTCATTCTTAAAAAATGAATACAGTGATGTGGGAAGAGCAAATTCTTTCCACCACTGCTTGGTGGGACTCTCTGTCATGTCAGGAAGAAGCCTGATTTGGCACTAAATCCTCCTTAATGTAAGTAATGATCTGATGAAAGCTGCTTTGGCTGGAATGTCAGTGGTTGTGGTCTAATTCTGAAGGAAAATCTTTTCTTTAAATGAATGTTCAGAGTGTGTGGAGGGCTGTGACTGAGTCAGGGTGCATGAACCACTGAGCACCAGCTTTAGGAACCTGAAGTTTGTTGTGTCCTGGCTCCCAAAGTGCTTCTTAAATCATAAATCCGTGAGTGGGGTCAACCCTGCTGACATTTGCAGGAGGAGATAGCAGGAAAATCAAACCAGGATGGAGAAAAATCTCTGTTTAAAACTCTGGAGACAAGCAGAAAAAAATATTTCCAAAAGGAAATATTTTTAGGATAGAGGGTACAAAAAGTGTGAGTGAAGGTTTTTTTTTTTATTTGGTCTTGGCTTTTAATTAGCGGTAAGATAACAAACATCTTAAATTGTCTGTGATAATAATTTTTCTATATTTATATAATTTTTCTATAATAACTATGCTTGAGCACTGTGAATTTTTAAAGAAAAACTCTTATATTGTTACCTCAGTAATAACAGCATCTTTCCTATTCAAATCTCTAGATTGTTACTGACTACAACACAACCTCTTAATTTACAGCTAGCTTGAAATACTGATTTTAACTTGGGCTGGTGGGCTGAAATAAGTGACTGAGGTATGCTGAGCACACCTTGGGTTTCACAGGGTTATTGCTCCACCAAGTCCCATCTTTAATTAATGCCTGGAACTATTGTTTGGAATCTTAAATGCTACCAGAGGCTCCAAACTATTCCTCCCAGCGGTGCTGAGCAATGCAGGGCGTGTTCCTCAATTGTTCCTCGGATGCTTTAGGAATTTTCATGGCAGCAGCAGCAGAGTTTGGCTGTTCCCTCATATTCCAATATTCCAAGTGTGGATTTACTGCTCCCACTTCCCTCTGTGTGTCCTGTGGCAGGATTGCTTTGGAGGTAAAGATTCCTTAAGCTTTTCCCCCCCACCCTCTAAGGAGCTTTAGAAATTTCAGGCTTTTTTCTCCTCCCTCCCCTTCTGTTCAAACTCTCTTGGATTTTTTTTTTTTTTTCACTGTGGATCAGCAAAAATCCAGGTGGCTGTCACTTTGTATATTTTGAGGTTTTAATGTTTTTCTTATCTGGTTTAATTGAGTGGAGCAAAGCAATCCAGCACCTTCCAGAACAGCTGTATTAAGTCCTTCTGATATTGGGAAACTGGGAAGAGCTTTATCCCAGGAAACAAGGAATGAGTTTCATTAAAATCCAGACATTTAATCTGTTACATAAATGTAGGGTTATTCCTGTGCCTGCTAAATTTGATGGAAAAGATGCTTTTTGTTATTTAAAGAGATTGTATCCATTGTATGTTCTTTCTTTTCCCTTTTAAATTATACCCTTCTTTTGTGCTGAAAATCTGGATTCAGAAAAAAAAAATCTGTAAAAGAAATTAAATTCTGCTTCACTCCTGGGAAATACTCCCCTTAGAACATCCCTAAGATACTGCTGCTGCTCTGTATATTCTGGCAAAATTCTCTTTCATTCCTCTGAGCCTTTGAAGAAGAGATCAGAGGCATTTAGATTTGCCTTTTCAAAATGTCCAGCCACCCTTTTTGCTAAATGTTCAGCACGTCTGCTTACCAAGAAAACAGAAATAAAGTTTGGGAGAGTGGCAGAGCCTTTTTGCCAGCACCACCACAGGAAGTGTTTCATCCCTCAGTGGTTTGCTGTCAGCACCTTTTACTCCTGGTCTTTTTTAGGCACAGTGGGTGGGGGTTGCAGAATTCATTCCCCTTGCTTGAAGAATTTATGTTGGGTTATAAAATCTCATTTTTAGTGTATTCCTGCAGAAGAAAGAGCTGAAAGAGTTTGGTAGTTCCTGCAGGACAGCTCAGCAGTAACTTCCAGTGGATACTGGGATACTGGATTGGGTGTGAGACGTCTCTGCCCTCTCCTTTCAGGGACTAAAAGTGCAATTTTGGTTAATTCAGTGAAGCTTTTTTGGGTCAGTTTGTTGAGAATGTTGGATCACCTGCACTGCACAGCCAGCACTGACTGAATTCTGCTCCAACTCCTCCAGCTTCCCAACCTGTGTAGGTTTGCATGGGAGCAATTGGATTTTTGCTCCATGTTGAGCTACAGGAGGTTTTCTTAAAGTATTGCTGGTTTTTGTGTCCCAGACTGATCCTTTGTAACAAAATAAAAGCAATATTGATACCCTGTGTAGTGTGAGAGAATTCAAGATGGAAAAGGGTTTCTTGATTGATGCCAAATCATCCCTCACTGCTGCAGGCAAATAAGGATCTTTTTCCCTGTTTCCTTGTGAATATTTTCATTTCATCTCTAAAAATCCTTTAGAAACTGTGCAAAATGAAATGGTGCAACTTGATAGTTTTTAATAAAATCCTTTCCCAAAAAGCTTTGCCTTAATGACTTTGTTGGCCCTGAAGATCTCTGTGCTTGGATAATTCCAGGGAGCACGTTATGGCATGTGAAGTGTAAAAGTATTTGTGGGGTTTTTTTTTTGCTACCCAGTCTCATAACCTGAAAATGCAAGCCAAGAGATACACTCAAAAGCAAAAATAAAGCTCCTCCCAACCTCCATCTTGTCAGCAATTTCTGACATGCTGAGAGCAATTGGTTTTATCTTCCCTCTTTAAACAATTAATGCTCAGATTAGGAGCTATTAAATATTCCATGACAAAATGCATAATTTCTGTATATTTTGGAAAATGTGCCAATTCCGTAGAGTTGCATCAAATCTGATACCAGATTTTATTTCACCTTAAGAAAATACTCTTGTGTGGTGCTGAAATTAAACCAGCTGGGGAGAGGAAGGGATAGAAGATGGATATTTAAAATCTTTTGGAGCAGTAGTCCCTCACTCCTAATCTGCCTCTGAGTCTAAATAATTGGGTTTTTGCCTGACATTTGTCACCCAGTTTCAAAAACTTCAGCCTCTTGTTCCTGGCCTTGTTTCATCTCCAGCTGCCAGTGACCACTTTAAATAGGATTCTGGATTTATGGCTGCACGGGGAAAAGTAGGATATTCTTAATTTAGACCTCTTAAGCCTGAGCTGGGATGCTGCTCCCAGCCTGGCAAGCCCTGGTGATGTTTTAAAACCATGCTTTTTAGGAGATCCAATTCTGTTATGCCCAAGCTGGGATGTCCTGGTGTTATTTTTGGTTGTGCCTACATCCTTCCCTTTTTTCCCTGTGCTCCAGGAGGGTTTGGGAAGCAGGGATGGGGTGGGGTAGGATGGGATGATGGGTTGGGCTAGGATGGGATGGGATGGGAGAGGATGGGATATGGGGTGGGATGGAAGGGGATAGATGGAATAGCATGGGATAGATGGGATGGGGTGGGGTGGGACAGATGGGATGGGGTGAGATAGATGGGATGATGGCATGGCATGGGATGGGATGGGATGGGATGGGATGGGATGGGATGGGATGGGATGGGATGGGATGGGATGGGATGGGATAGATGAGGTGAGCTGGGGTGGGATGGATGGGATGGGATCTGGTGGGATGGGGTGGGATACTTGAGGTGAGCTGGGATGGTTGGGATGGGATGGGGTGGGATGGATGGGATGGGATGGATGGGGTGGGGTGGGGTGGGGTGGGATGGGGTAGGTGGGATGGATGGGATGGGATGGGTGGGATGGGGTGGGATGGTTGCCCTGATTTCAGAGACACAAACACAGCTCAGTGTGACCTGATTCCAGCAACACTGCCCGAGCTGGGCTTGGCTCGCTGTGCTCAGAGCCTGATAGAGAGGAGATGCTGAAAGATGTCCTGGAAGGGGCTTTTATGGATCTTGGGAAATGCCAATTCTTTAACCTGAACCTGGAAAAATTCTGGGAGCAATTTGCTGTAGCTGCATTAATGAGTTTAATATTTCCAGTGATTATTCACATTGACTCGTTATTTAAAACCAGTTTTGTGAAGCCTCAGCAAGTTTGTGTTCACTCATCTGTTTCAGTTTTGTCTCCCCTTTTGCTTGGAGTAGAAAATAATTCAGGGGAATTGTTTTTTTGGGCTTGACACAATAGGAAATTTATGAAATCCAGAATGGTTTGGGTTGGAAGGAACCTTGAATCTCATCCTGTCCCAACTCCTTGCTGTGGGACACTTTCCACTATCCCAGGTTGCTCCAGCCTTAAACATTCCAGGGATGTGGCAGCCACAGCTTCTCTGGGCACCCTGTTCCATTCAGAACACTCCTGTTTTTAAAAGGTTGGGGTTTTATTTAATATTTACTTATTTAATAATGTGTTCTGCATCTCTGCAGGCTGGAACACATCCCTGCCCTTCCATCTTAGTCAGGGAATATAGGGAATCCCACCCAGCAGTGAGTCTGGCTGAACAGTGTGGAGAATTCCCATAGTTTGAGGTGTTGAAGCAATGTGGCAGACTCCTGTCAGATGTCATTTGACAGCTTGATTAAATCCTCTCATCGTACATTTATTTTTCTGGTGTTGAGAATGAAGGTGGGAGGTGCCACTGGCATATCCAGACTTTGTAGTGACACTGAATTATCCAACTGTGTCCATTCCCACGGGTGTAGGGATCACCTGAGAGAAAAATGCTCCCAACAAAACAAACCCAAAGGATTTGTTGAGTGTTGAGTGAATTTCAGAAGTTCTCAATCTGCTCAGTGCAATCAGATTCCTGCAGCTCCACCTTGTCACATTTATCAGTGTTATCAGCTCTCTTCTTGTACCTGAAAGATTCCTGCATTCCCAAGGGAAAGGTGGATTACACACTTCCTTCTAGATTAAGCAGCCTGCACTTGCCTTTCCATCATTTGGCTGTTTAAAATTATCCCATCTTTATTTGAGTGGTCTTTCCCTGGAAGACTGACAGATAGGATCTCTGCCTGCTTCCCAAGTGAATTGCTGTTGGTCTCTGAGTCCTTACCTTGATATTATTTCAATTTTTCAAGTCACTTTTGGTTTTGCCCACCTTTGTGGGTTCACTGAGTGAGGAAACGGCTTTTCCTTCTGAACAAATGTGACTGAGAGCTGAAATCTGTTCTTCAGAACTCCACCTGCAAATCAGAAAGCCTGGCACTAAAAAACCCCAGAAATAACAAACCCAGCCCCAAAACCCAAGCACAGGATTCTGAATGAAAATACATTCTGACTTTTATTATTAATACAGGCTTTGCTCTCTTGTGTCCTGTATTTCACTTTGCCAGATCTATAACCAGCTACAGAGGCCTTTTAATAGAGCCAGAATATAAGAAATTATCAATAGCTGTGTCTGGGAGCTGGCCTGGCCAGGCACAGATGGTGCAGCAGAATCCTGCTTTAGTGATTAACTCAGCCTCCAGATGATTTCCTTGAGGAGCCAGCCCCGTGCTCCCTGCAGGAACAGATTCCCAGAAATTTGCTCCTGGGCAGCCTGGAGGGACTGGGATCTCCAAATTCCCAGCAGAGCAGGGCTTAGCAGGTCAGAATTGATCTGTTGAGTCCCATCTTACATAAACATCTGAGTTAATTGTCATGTGCTGGGGGATAAGGGATGCTTTGTGTGGCACCATCCCGTTCCTAAGGCCATAACCTTTCTGCTGGATCCTGGGAGTTTTGACCTTAGAACTGGATGAAGCTCATATGGAAGGGAAACTCAGGTAAAGCTTGTCATGTTACTCCCAAGAACAGTGTTTTGAATTTCCCTTAATCCTTTTTTAAAAAGAAAAAGTGCTGGCAGCTCTTTAATGTGGATGGTTTTATAACACTGCAGAGGCTTGCTGGAAAACAGCAACATTCCTATAGTTTGGTTTTTTGTTGAGTCCTAAGAACTTCAAATGGACGTTTTCCCCTGGAAATATCTTTCAGAGTTAATGAAAGCAAGTAGAATGAATTGCTGGAAAACCTGAAAGTGAGAAGAAATAATGTGTATGTGTGTGTCTGTGCTGTCTGTGGGGATCCTGGAGCTGCTGCTCTTGGAATCTGCTGGGAGCTCATGGAGCTCCCTGCCAGAGCCAAGCCCTTCCCATGTTCAGCTGGGAGTGGAGAGCCAGGGAAAGGCTCTGAGTGGGATGCAATCCCTTCTTTTTCCAGCTTTTCTGGGCAGGAATGGACTGGGCAGTGCTTTCAGCAAGTCCTTTGTGTGGAAACCGGGAGAAGAGCAGTGGAATTGAATCCATTTTGCATCATTTTAATTTTAATACCGTTCTGCCATCAGGTTCTTGGTGGTTGTGGAATGCAGGGATGAGCAGAGATGGAAAAGTTGGGATGCAGGAAATGCAGGAAATGCCATTTCCCCTCCCAGTTCAAAGCCCAGCAGAGCAGAAGGTTGCTCCCTGCTCCTAGCCCAGGTGCCATCTGTTCTCAGGTGACTCTGCTGGTGTCCCAGGCTCTGGCTTTAAACCAGTTAGGACTCTTTCCTTCTCTAATCCCTGCTGCAAAACTGCTCTTCTCCATCTGCATCTCAAATCTCTTCACTGCCAGTTTTTATACCATGAATTCTTGCCCCTTTATCTGAAATAGTTTTTCTCTCTCTGGTGTTTGCAAGCCTGAGGTATTTAACAGCCATAAACTGCTCAGTCTTTGGCTAAGATAAACAGGAAGCATTTTCTGGGCTCCAGAGGGAGGTGTTTCCACCTCCATTCTGGTTTAAAATCATCCATTTTGGATTAGAATGATTAGAATTAGTGCTAATTTATTATCTGTATTAGGGACTGGCTGGGAATTATCACATGCTTTAATCATCATATTTTTAATGTGATATATTGGAGAGCCTGGCAGTGACTGGTAGAGCAGTAAGTACTCATCAACCAGGCTAAATTGAATCATTTTATATGAGAAAGTCTGAAAAAGTAATAGAATTGAGCTACGAGTAGCATCATAATTGAAGTAAGGTTGGCTTGAGAGCTTCAGGATCAGCACAAAGTGGAAGAATCGTTGTGGGTGATAAATTAATTTAAATTAATCTTCTTTAGAAGCAGATGGGGTGGGATGGCCCCTGGAGGTGTGGTGGAAAGGAGGAAAGGTCATTCCTTGTTTATGGAGAGTCCCCTTCCTTCTGGTCCTGCTGGATGAGAAAGTTCCACTTGTTTTGTGATGACAATTTGACCTGAAACTTAAGGAGGGGAGGGACAAGACTGGGAAATGTTTGGAGGATTAAAGTAGTGATGAAAAAGTGGTTTTCAAACTGAGTTTGGCATTCTCATTTTCACATGCCCAGCTGACCTGGTAGGGAGAAACTTGATTTCTTCGAGCTCGACACGCTGGTTTGAAACATTCAATTAAATGTATTAAATGTCAGTATATGTTTTGCCAATCTAATCATCATTCCAGCCACTAAATACAAACTTCCTTGCCAAAGTGAGATAAAATTCTTGTGTGAATGATTTGGGTGCTAAAGAATTGCCTGAGAGAGAGGGAGCTAGCACAAAATTGTTTAATTACTGTGGAGTGTTAAACCTGCTAGTGGTGTAGGATGGGAATTTCACATGCTTCTGGAATTGAAAACACTGAAAGATGGTTTGTGTGATGAGAAATTCCATATTTTAGCTGTTAAAGTTGACTCTTCCTTGAAGAGGAGGGGAGGAAATACCCCCCCAAAAAATCCAAACCAACCCACACCCCCAACCCATTTACCAAACTCTTCTTTAGCAGAGAATGATCCTGTATTTGTATAAATTTGGAGTCTGAATAGCTGGTTTGTTTATCCCCACGCCTGCTCAGCAGTTAAGAATAGTTCTTTATCTTCCCATTAAGACTGTATTATTTTACAGAAAAGTGGGTGGTATCCAATTTTACCCTGATATTGGCCCACTCCCAGCAGATCCTTACTGACACTGGAAGATGTAAAAAATACCCACAGATATTTCCTCCAACAATGAATTCTGTACATTTTAAAGTCAGGAGCTCTGGTACACTCGGGGTATATCCAGCATGAGCTGGGGATACTTCTTGATATCACAGCCCTATAAAAAAACCCTGTTTTCCAAGAATATTTTCCCTTGAAACAGCTGAGCTGTCACACGTCCTAGTGTTACTTTGGGTTGTGCCCACATCCTTCCCTTTTTCCTTGTGCTCCGGGAGGGTTTTGGAAGATGGGATGGGACGGGATGGGATGGGATGGGATGGGATGGGATGGGATGGGATGGGATGGGATGGGATGGGATGGGATAATGGCATGGGATAATGGGATGGGATCATGGCATGGCATGGCATGGGAGCTACATTATCCCACGCCAGGATTTTCTTCTTTTGACCGCAAGGGAGCTTTGAGACCGAACGTGAAAATGTTGTGCAGGAAGCAAAGCTGACCTCTTTTTTTGCAGTTTGCTGTGCTGAAGGTGCTGTTTTTTTGTCTCCCAACAGCAACATCCCCTCGAGTGTCCTCAGAGCTGGAGCAGGCACGGCCCCAGACGAGTGGGGAGGAGGAGCTGCAGCTGCAGCTGGCGCTGGCCATGAGCCGGGAGGTGGCGGAGCAGGTCGGTGCCCGTGTAGGTTTTCCAAAGTTATCCATGCTTGAAGAGTTTAAATTGCAACCTGGTTTATTTATTTATTTATTTTTTTTTTAAATTATTATTTTCAGTGGCAGCTTGGCTTTGTTTCAGGTGTGTGGGTTTTTTTTTTTTTTACTATTATTTTTATTCTTTAAATCTCTTTTTAAAGTAACTTCAGCCTCCGAGCTGTTGAGACTAGTGGAAGATGACAGTCACTTTGTGAGAAGACTTTGTGTGGGAGGATGTTAATCATCACATTACTGAAGATGTTTTTTCAGTTAGGAAGAGCTGAAAACATGACTGGTCCTGAAAAGCTTCATTAATGTCAGTGGATTCTGATTCCTGTGGAATTTGGAACGGTCTGTTTGTTTGGTGGGAGTTTCTGGAACCAGGAGGGTGACCTGACACAAAGTACCAGAATATATAAAAAAATCTTGGTTTAAAGGAAATTGACTTCTAATCTATCACCTGGGTTATGTTACTGTGCTAATTCTTAGGTGTTTCATTCTGAATTTGGAGTAAATTTGGATAAAATTACTGCATTTTAATATATAACACAATCAAAGCTCAGCTCTGAGTGAAAATTAAATTCAACCATGCCAAGTGCCTGTAATATTTTAGAGGCTTCCTGTGACAATTTAGTTTACAGCTCTATGTTAAGCATGAGTGCTTGGAAAGGGAAACTATCACCCAGTAAACTTTATCATTATTGGGAAATAAAGGGAACAAAAATATAAATCAGAATCTTAAGCATTTGAACTAGCTTCAAAAATGACAAACTGGGGGATTAGTCAACTTCTGAGAGACATAATGCAAGCAAAGATCTTTAAAGGAGTTGAATGTGGCATAAACATTGTAGTTACAGATGTTTAAACCTTCAAATTACACATGGAGTTGGCAAGACTTGATTCCCTTGGTGGATCTTGCACCAGCGTGGAGGGAAGTGAACAAGAGCCAGGGAAATTTAAATTTAGTTCCCTACAACCCTCAGTAACGATTCGAATGCTGAAAAAGCATTATGCTGATTGAAAAATGGGTTGTTCACATGAATTTCAGTGGCGTTTCTAACTGAATTTTGCAAAGAACAAAACAACACCAGGGTAAATTTCGACCAGCAAAAACTGGCTGTTGTCGTGACCGCAGGGCCGGGACGCTGCTGAGTCAAGAATCACAGGAAAACTCCTTTCCCTCATTTGTGCTCTGTGACAATCCCAGCCCAAAGGTGTCCCTGTGGAGCACAGGGTGGCAGGGTTGGAGCCCTGCAGGGAGCAGCAGCTCAGAGCAGGCTCATGGTTTATATCACCAGTGTTGATTTCCTTTGCAGGAGGAGCGCCTCAGACGCGGAGATGATCTGAGATTACAGATGGCTCTGGAGGAGAGTCGCAGAGACACAATTAAAATTCCCAAAAAGAAGGAGGTAGTGCCTTCGCCTAAGAAATTCCTGGTTATGCTGCCAAAAGCTGAAACACAGTAACACAAACTTAGCTTAATACTGAGCTCTTTTATGCTTTTGGGTTTGCTTTGTTGTGTAGCTTAAAGCTTCTTCCACGCGGGTTAAATTTGGAACTAGTCAATGCAGGTGTGTAAAAGGAAAATAGTAATAATAATAATAATAATAATAATAATTGATTTTTCACTCTCACGGGTTTGTACTTAAACCTGACAATGCTCTTGAGTAAAGCTCAGCCTCTTCCTGCCCTCAGCACACCACTCTGTTGGACCTGATGGATGCTCTGCCCTCCTCGGCACCGGCCCCATCCAAAAGCGAGCCCTGGGGACCTCCTGCTGCTGCTGCTGCCGCCAACCAAACGGATCCCTGGGGAGGATCCACAGCTGCAGCCCCTGCCTCTGACCCCTGGCAATCATTTGGTAAGAGCAGACTGCCAGGAGCAATGGGCTTTTAAAGATTTTGCTTCTTAACCTTGAGTATTTCAAAGTTCCTCAATGTCCGGTTTGTGTATGAGTCCGTTTTCGTTCATTCCGCTCGGTTCATTTCCAAGCAGAAACCAGTGGCAGCTGCATTTTAATAATAAATCCAATAATAATTTTTTTTCAAGCAGTTGGGTTTTTGTGGGTGCAGTTTGAATCCTAAGGAAGAGGAGAGTGGCACTTCTGCTGTCTTTACAGCAAAACTTGTCCAACTTGTGTCTCACTGGTGGCTGTGTTCAGTGCTGTGGGTTTAGACTATTCCCAGAATTTAATCTGATATTTAGGCAGGATTCTGATCTTAGGAAGGCCATCAGTCTCAATAATCACATCCTTAATTGCTCCTAGAGAATTGTGATGTCTTCGTGTATGGTCAGAACCAAAAGGATTAAATTACTTAAAGATTTTCATAGCAGATAAAAAAAAATCAGTTTGCCTTTTAAAATATTTACTGTTCCATAGGATTTTGATGCTAAATCCATGGAATATTTCTGAATGGAAAGATGCAGTGTTTCACATTTTAAAGAGCAACTAAGCCAAATTTTTGTGGATTTTTTTTTTTTTTTTAAATTTTATTTTGTGTGTGTGGTGGGCTGGTGTCTGGGTCAGCCACAACCTATCCAAGGAATTACTCCTTTGATGAGGAACTGGATGGTTCCTCAGTGTTACACTTGGAACTGGAGCTGGATCCATTATTTTGTTGGAATTTTTGATTTTTTTAAAAGGGCAGGGAGTTTCTGTGCAAACAGCAGCTTTTCCATGAAGCTTGACAGCTTTGTTCTGTCAGTTTTGCTTAGGGCTGGTGATTCTCCAACCTCTGCTCTTAAGTGCTTCAAAGTCATTTGCATTTCACACACCACCATCAGATTCCTGATGAAAAATTGGAAGTTTAATAATTAAATGCCTTGCTTGGTTTTTTTTTCCCTTGCTCATGATGGCATTAAAGGCACCTACAGAACTCCTGGGCCAACTGCCACATCATCACTCCCAGTGTCACCTGTATTTTTTGGTGATAAGAACTGAGAAAAAACCCAAATTTTGGGCCCTAAGGCCATTCAGTTTATTTTCCCATGGCTTAAAACAATCAAAATCCACCTCCCTCAAATCTCCTGCCTGATGTGTCACCCTCTGACAGGATTTTCCTTGTACCAGTTCCAGCTGTAGTGTTTCCTCAGTGCTTCCCAACTTTCTTACACCACAGCACAAACCCTGCTTCCAGCCCACTGGATTCTCCCAGGATAGTCTCAAAGATACAAATTTATGAATTTGCTGGTAAAAAAAAAAGTCTCATGAAACTGCATTTCCCAAATCCTGCCAGTGCTGTGGTGTTTCAGTTGAACTGATGGAAGCTCCTGGATGGGATTTTCCTGAGCGCTCTCATTTCTGGTGCTCCCTTTAGGGGGAAAAAAAAAAAAAAAAAAAAAAAAAGGACATTTTGGGTAGCTGTTGTTGATGGGAAATGCTGTCATTAGTGTGGCCTTGCTCCTAGCTCAGCACTGGGGGCAGATAAAGGAAATGGAAGTACTGGTGTGGGAATAATGGGGCTTCCTTGGAGAGTTTTGGCATTTCCTGCTCTGCAGTTGTAGCGAGCACGTGCCTGCTGATGGAACAAAACCCAAAATTCCAGCTGGAATTTGTGCCACTGTGTGCAGCATTCAGTTGATTCACGGGAATATTGGGGTGCCAGGGGGGTTGAATGGAGTTTTAAAAGCTAAACTAATTCTCAGTTGTAACTTGAAACCCACAGGATATGAAAGGTAAGAGTTGTTGCATGTTGGTGACTCTGTCCTGCTCTCATTCCTCATTTGGGAATTAAATCTTTGGTGATTGAATTTGTAGGAATGAATAGT
This sequence comes from Cinclus cinclus, assembly GCF_963662255.1. Taxonomy (NCBI): domain Eukaryota; kingdom Metazoa; phylum Chordata; class Aves; order Passeriformes; family Cinclidae; genus Cinclus; species Cinclus cinclus. The sequence continues at coordinate 2,107,955 of NC_085061.1, read as the reverse complement.
TGTCAGCATCTTCCAGTAAAAATGAGAACCCTGAACATACAGGCATTAGGTTAAAAAAAAAATAAAAGGGTATCAATGGGCAGCTTAGATGTGTGTCAGGAGTGCTTAGAAATGGAAATAATAAAGCCCAGCTGGCTCAGGGAAGCTGATTATAAATTATATAGATATTTTTATAAAATAGCAGTGTGGTTAAAGAGTTGGAAAACATTCCTTTTGAAGCTTACAGATTCCTTTGTCCAAGGGTTAATGTTGTGCATCTCACACCTTTTACCTTTGGGCTTTTTATAAACTCACTTTCCCCGAGCTCATAAATAGACCCTGTGATTTAGGTCACCTCCAGCCAGGGAGTGTCACTTGTGGTGGCAAAGTCAGGGACAAAGGCAAGTTTGTTTTCTTGTTGGAGCTGCAGGTATTTGTATCCAGGCTCAGAGAAGGGAATTGTTTATTCCTCTGCCTTGCCCAGAATTTCCTGGTGCTGTTGTCGTTCAGAGTGTGTGACAAATGCTGGGAGTTGCTGGTGCTGCTGCCATTTATTAATCACCATTAATTGGGAGTGAAGGCTCGTGGGAGGACTCAATCTCCAAGGAAAACTTTCCAAAGGGAAGCTGCACTCACTTCTCTTCCTGCTGCTTCTTCTTGCAGGTGCCAAACCAGCTCCTTCTGTTGACCCTTGGGCAGCACCAGCAGGATCCACAGCTCAGCCTCTGGCCAAAAACGTGGACCCTTGGGCTCCTGCACAGCCATCTTCTACTGCAGCAAAATCTTCTGTGGATCCTTGGGGATCAGCACCTGCAAACAAACCTCTCTCTACTTCTGGTGAGCAACGGTCTCATCCCATATCCATCTTATTTGAGTAATGAGGAGAAGTCCAGATGATTGTCTTGCATTGTGTGTGGTTCAAAGAAGCTGAACAATTGGCAGAACTGGTCTTTAAAATGAAAGGGACTTGTAATAACCAGCAGGAAAAAGAAATTTAAATGCAATTATTCGGACTTAAAGCTCTGAGTTTATGTCCCTTCTACATCTCCTTCTGGTATTTGTGGCTGCCTGCTGAGCACTTAGGGCTGCTGCTGCTCTTGGGTTTTATCTTTAATTGGACAAGGACTTAATTTCTGGCAATGAATGATACTCTAATTTCACCTTCCCTCATGATAAATAGCTCTGCAGAAGGATGTCTGTGCAGATGTAGATTGGCAGGTTGAGCAGCTCGGAGGAGACTTTTAGAGGTGCAAATGAAGGTTTGTTCCTTCAGACTGAGGGTGTGAAACCTTCCCTGAGCCCTTCTAGAGGTGCTGCTGTAATTATCTGTTCATGCTCTGTAACTAATGCAACCTTGATAAGTGTTAATACCTGGCATTTTCATATTGGCACCGTGGCTAAAAGCATCCAAAATGTGTTTTCTGCTCGTCATTCATCCTGGTACACAGCAGACAGAGGAATCTGAGTGCTGCAAAAAGTTGTCCAAGCAGCTTTTCCCTGGGCAAAGGGCAATAACTGGAGCACTGTGAAATGAGCCTTGAGCTTCTTTGTTCTTGATAAATATTGTTTTTATGTTCAATTTTCACTCCTTCTCTTGGGGGTTTGTGCTCTTCTTGCTTGAAACGTGTTGAAGGTTAAAAGTAAATTAAGGAAACATTTCAGCTAATTAAAAATACCCACACAAACCTTAAAGCTGTTCAGGAGTGTGATTGCTGATCATTTAGGTGTGGTTTTTCTGCCTCCAGTTTGAGGTAAGAGTGTGTCCACGTTTTGAAACGGTGATGTTTCATTGACTGCAAACTCTGGGCAAGTGCTGGTGCTTCAGCTAATGGGGCTTTACCCTCTCAACCTCTGCTCTGGCATTCCTCCTCCTTTCCACTTGGGAAGCAGAAGTGAAATCATCACTGGCGGTGTTTTCCTTGAGAGCTGATTAACACTTGATAGTTGAGGCTGTAAATCCATTTCTGTTCTCTTCCTTCCACAGCAAGATCTGCTTGTCTCTAATGCAGACACTCAAATCAACCAAACCCCAGCATGCTCAGGTGTGCCCTACACTGATCCAAAAGCAAATTGCTCTGTTTTATTTGTTCCATTGCCAAAAAGGACAATTCTTTGACATTCTCCTTCTCCCAGCTCCTGGCTCAGAGTAGGAGCACTCCCATCTGCTGTCCTGGAACCCGTGGTGGTTTCTTGGTGACAGGAATGGATTAGGAATTGTTTCCAGGAGGATCAGCTGTGTGATGCAACCAAAGATGTGTTAATGACAGGGCTGTCTTGTTGTTTTGAACAGGAAGTACATCTTTTGACCTCTTCAGTAATTTGAATGGTACAGTTAAAGATGATTTTTCTGAATTTGACACACTTCGAACTTCCAAAAAGCCAGGTATGAATCAAATTCTTAGCATGTGGACAGGTTGGGTGACAGTCACAGCAACAAATGTCTCTGTTCTTCAATTTTATTGGACAAAAAGAAAAAACAAACAACCAAACCAGCTTTTACAAAGGGAAGGAAATGTTGATGCAGCAGTAAAAGCTCCTTGTTCACATTTTGGCCTGTGCATGAACTCGTGGGGAATGGGCCTTTTGTAATCCAGGGAATTCCAGGGAATTGCACCCTGTGACCTTTTGCTGCATTGACCCAGAAATTTGTTGGACTTCTTAATTTCCAATGTCCAGCACGTTTGGAGCAGAGCTTATGCTCAGACTCACCCAGAGAACCATGCTGACTGAGTCTCTCAAATGTATAAATTCCAGTAGAAAGATGAGAAAATACCTTCTATGAATACTCTAATTAATTTTTTCTCTGATCAGTGGTAAGCAAATGAAAACTGCCAGACCCTGTGGGTGCTGTGGTACCATTGCTCTTAGGATGGTTCTGCCTGAAGCACAGCTGGGCTTTTTGAGAAGAAAACCCTGGGTGGAATCCAGCTAGGAAGGGCACAGCAGTGGTGTAGGGCCAAGGCTTTGAGTATTCCTTGGAGCCTGTGAGTCCCACCTGGAGCAGCAAAGCTGTGGGAATTCCATCAGTAGAGCACTGCAACTCTGACTGTAGCTTCTTCATGCTCTGCTAAAGAACATTGACCTGCTTGCATGCTGAGAGGGTGTAACAGCCTGAAACACTGAGCCCTGACTAACACAAACTTAGCACAAAGCACTTCTGCTCTCACACACTTCAGGCTCCTCTCTGCCTGGCTCTGTGCATTAACCAGGAGTTTTGTGTGTCCCTTTGTGTTGTTGCAGCTGAATCAGGTTCCACTCTGCCACCTCAGCACAGCGGTACCACGAGTCCTGATCTCTTTGAGTCCCAGCACTCGAGTGGGACATCAGGCAAACAAAGCACGGCCAGAAAAACCCCAGAGTCCTTCCTGGGCCCCAACGCTGCCCTGGTGAACCTGGATTCCCTGGTGTCTAAGCCACCACAGCCTGTTACTTCTCTGAACCCATTCTTGGCACCAGGTTGGTTTCTGCACAATCCTTCACAGGTTTTTTTTGAGCTTTCCCTTCCTGCAGGAAAACTCTGCACAGCTCAGTGCTGCTGGGGTTAAAGATGGGTGATTTGGGCTTGGTTTTCTTGGTTACTTCAGCAAACAGGTCATGAGCCAGAGCAGGAGGGTCTCAGAGAGGCATCCTGGGCTCACCCAGTACAGTGACAGTCCCTGAAAACACAAAGGCTCTGCTCTTGGTCTGCAGCTGAACTTTATTCCAGTAGCTCCCCTCGGTCAGAATCGTGTGTTAGAAGGTTTGGGGTTGTTCAAAATGGCTGAACTTCAGCTGGATTTTGTCAAAACAGGTAAGATTGCCATGTGAAGGTAACAGGTAGGAGTTTCCTGTGGAAGAAAGTTGGAATTGCCCTTTTCCTGGAGCTGCACCAGGCACGGGAGATCTCTTGAGTGCAGCCTGAGGTCCCAGAGAGCAAACTCCGCATTGGTAATTCAGTGAGCTGCTGGTTAGTCTGTCCTAGGCTGGCACAGTGAGCCAGTTTTGATCTATAAACATTCTCAGTGTATTTTGGGAAAAAAAGAATTGGCTGTTGCAGTTCTCCTGCAAGCTGGGCTTGTTAGAAGTGAGCCCTTGCTTGGAGCAGACTGAAATGGTGCCACTAAACATGTGGTAGATGTGTTTTTTAAAAGCTGAATTTGCATTGATGTTTTCCTGTGTTGCTCATAGGGTGAAACACGTGGAAATAGTATTTCAGTATTTATTTTCATCGCTCTTCCAGTGGAAGAAAAAGTGAATTTCTTAAAATCCTTGAGTAGGAAAAAAGCATTGATTCTAAGAGCAGCCTTGGCAGTGAGCAGGGAGAGAGAGGAAATCTGTGTATCTTCCCTTCCCGGGTACTACAAAAAGTTTGTGAGGGGTCACTGGGCCATCCAAATAATCCTGGGCTTGTACAGTAAAAGGAATTTGCAGGGCTGGCAGCAATCCAGGGAACCTCAAAGGCTGGGAAAGTTGTGTTCTGCTTTTTCGAGCGCCGCTGTAATTCGGAAACAAGTTGTTTACTTTGGGAATTCTTGTCCAAGCTCTGCCAGAAACATGAAAATGGAGGTGGCTGCTGAGGGCTTGGAGCAAATGTACAAATCACAGGATCCCAGGATGGGTTGGAAGGGACCTTAAAAACCATCCCTGCCGTGACCAGGGACACCTTCCACTCTCCCAGGGTGCTCCAAGCCTGTTCATTCAACCTGGCCTTGGACACTTCCAGGGATCCAGGAGCAGCCACAGCTTCTCTGGGAATCTGTGCCAGGGCCTCCCCACCCTTCCAGGGAAGGATTTCTTCCCAGTATCAGATGTAAAGTCACTCTCTGCAGTAAAGGAGCACAGAGAGCCTGCATAGTAGCATTTTAAAAAATTCAGTCAGTGATGTGGATGTTGTGGTAGGGCTTTTGCAGGTAACCAAATTTGGAAGCTCTGATTCCAGTCAGGGCTGTCAGAAGTGGGAGCTGTTGGTCACTGAAGGGGTGTTGGAGGCATTGGCTCTTTCAAGGGAACAGACTGTGCTTTGCTGGGGGCAGACTCCTTTCTCCATTTCCCCCTCTTCTCCTTCTTTTTCTCACTTTGCAAGTATTTCAAAGTGCTTTTCTTTTTTTCTTTTTAAAATGTTAATAGCCCAAAATAGCCTTACAGGTCAAATTGACCAAAAAGAAAAGCGTTAAAAGAAAAGTGTTAAATAAATTAACACACACACTCCTAGGCATAATCCCCCTCCAGAAACACCCTCCACAGGGCGTTTTGAGGATGGGGAGGCACACAGGGAGTGTCCTTTACCAGGAAAAGATGATTCCACACCCCGGTGTTGATGGCAGTGCCTCTGTCTCTCCCTTCTCTCCCACGCAGGCGCCGCTACCACAGCGACTCCAATCAACCCCTTCCAGGTGAACCAGCCTCAGCCACTGACCCTGAACCAGATGAGAGCCAGCCCCGTGATGGGGAGCAGCCCCTCCTTCAGCACCGTGCCCCCGATGAGCATGGAGCCAATACCTCTGTCTTCCATGGCCCCCGTGCCCGTGGGGATGGCACCGCTGCCGGCCATGGGCACCATCAGGATGGGCCAGGGGCTGAGCATTGCAGGATCAATGCCCCAAGCTCTGCACAGTACAGGAATGCCACCTGCAGCCTCCCAGGCTGCAAATACAACTAACCCTTTCCTCCTATAAAGACCCAATTAAAGGAACTTTTCTTTTCCTAGTGTTCCAGGCTGAAGTCTTTCCAGTGAAAACGAACGTGGCCTGTGTGGACTGAACGGTGTGTGAGAGACTTGGAAGTAGATTTGCAGTTTACAGTAATGATCTTTGAAGAGTTGTCTCTACTTACCAGTTAATCTAAATCTAGTCTTTGCTACAGATGGTACCTTACTTTGGCTTGTTGAGCATCATGTGAAATGTTCAGACTTTTCACCAAAGTTAGATCCTGCCCATTTTTTTGTTACTTTGTTAATCATTTCAAACACACTTTCCGGGGAGAGAGCCTGCCATTGGAAAACTCCCTTGGCTATTTTGTAGATGTCAGATCATGTGCTGGATTCCTGAATTTACTCTTCCCCTGCATCTGTCACTTCCTCTGCCCGTAAGATAGACCTGAGATTCCGAGTGCTAGTGAATGTTTTGCACATAACTACACACAGTTCTAGACTGTTGGTTCACCCATAGTCCTTACTCTTAGAAGAGACCGACCCGGAGGGCCCAGGGGGGCTTTTTATGCATTAAAACATTGCAAACTCGCACTGCTTTGGTATCTCTGAGGTGTGACTGACAACAGCAAGCTTGTCTCAAAAGGAGAATAACACAAAACCCCAGACAAAACACCCAAGACCATGCTCGAGTTGTGCTGTCGTGTGCAGTGTTGAATTCCTACACTACTCTAAGGACTCCTGGAACTCTCTGTGAGTGGCTGCACTCGTGCTGAGTGAGTGTCCTGCTCTGTGCTTGTCCAGTACCAGCTTCGTTTGGAAGTTTTTTCATGTGTACTTTGTTTTTATTTGACTTACAATGTGAGCTGAAAGGAAAAAAAAAAATGGAAAAAAGCAAGAAAAGGAAAAAAAAAAAAAAGAAATACAGTGGGACAACTTTGAATTCAGTTTCACCGGGGCAAGCTTTAAAACTAATTCAGGCTTAACCTTGCTATATGCAGTTACTCTTGTATACTTTTGCACATATTTTGTTTAGTACAGTTTCATATTTTGAGTTTGCAGAGTTACCTAATAGTCCTTTTTTTGCTAATTTTTATAATGTGGTTCTTATTTAACTGTCTGGTTTTGATAGATTTATCAAGTCTGGCTGAAAAATTAAGATATTGGCAAATGTCATTTTTATGGTTTTAATGCCCTCTTATTTATGGTTTTCGCTCTTTGTTTCTGTAAAGAGAGTTTAAAAGGGAAGATTAACACTAAAATATTTACTTTTAAATGAAGTATTCATAATGCAAATCAAAAACAAATCCTCGTGACTAATTATTTTTAGATGGATTGAATTTGAGCATAACATGATTTAAGACTACATTAAAAAGAAAAAACACTAAAGTCGCCTTTCCCTTGATTTGTTCCTGTTTCCCAGCCCCCAGACTGGACAGACTTTTAGCCTTGATGAAGATCCCAAGAGAGGCTGTTTGGGTTTATTTTCCTTGTAAAACTTGTGGAGCTGTTAAAAATCCTGATGTACAAACACAAGTTGTTTCATTTTATCCACTGATTTTTCCTGTTGGAAGGCGCACTCCATAGGATAACTGCTTCCATGTCCAGCCATCCCTTGGGAGATGAATTATCCCTTTTTAATAAATTTTTATGTCTGGGCTCCTCACCACGCTCTGGGGTTCTGCTGGAGCCCCGACCTCGGCAGGGCTGAGCTCTGCTCTCCCAAAAATCCATGGAAAGGGATTTTTCCTGCCTGCTGGGCACCTCTGAACTGACCTGGTGGCCTTTCTTTAATTTAAGAGGGGGAAAACAGAATTTGCCAGAGTTGTGTTGTGGTGGAACAATTCCCCGTGGGGCCAGAGAGGGCCTGGATCCCATTGGAAGGGCTGGGATCCATCTCCTGGTGGGAAGGGGAGACTGAAGGATGATCAGATTTAGGGACACAACCCCAGAGTGGAGCTGTGTAGGTCAGGGTAGCTCTGGTGCTGTGCAGAATGCTCAGTGTGTGGATGTTCCTGTGCAGATGTTGGAACCTCTGGAATTGGCACGGAGGATTCCCAGTCCTTGTTTTTATACAGGAGGGAAGAGGATTGCTGTCCACACCCAGCCTGCCTTTAAAAACAAAACCAAACCCCGTTCCTGTTGCCTTTCAGAGCAAGGAAAAAGACTTTTTGTGTTGTTGTTGAAGCTAGTGAGAAGTGTGGAGCAGGAAGGGTGTGATTCTTGCAGATGGGGGGGGGGGAAGTTTCCACCTGATCCGTGACAAGATTCCTCCAGGGTTCTTTTCCCACTTGGATTCAGCACTGGAACCAAGGTCACTCGAGGTGTTTGTCCCTTAGTCTGTCCAGCCCAGAGCCCTGGCCACGTCCCGGGGAACTTTTTAGAGGCAAGATGAGGTTGATAAGAAACATTGAAAGCGCTGAAATCGTCTGCAGTTGGAGCTGTCACCAAGAACTGAAGTTGTGCTCTGCCTCTGGGAGGGAGCCCTGGCTTCGTGAAGCTGTTGAATGGCAAATTACTGCTTTTCCTCCCAAGTCACTGCCCCCAGAGCTTTATCCCTTTTCTTGTTAAACAGAGACATTTATGGCACAACGAACCCCGAGGAGACTCCCTGAGGAGCCACAGCCCAAATTCTGGTGCTGGAAATCTTTAGGCTGAGACTAACCAAGCTCAGCTCCCAGCCTGGCGCAGGGTTTGTTGCATGGGCTGAGTTTAGGAGGAGAAAGAGCAGGTTTGGTAAATGTTCGTGGGCTGGACTGTGTCCCCAGGGGCTGTCTGGAATGCTCTGATTGGTCCAGCTCATTTTGTGATGGTTTTCCTGCTCTCCAGGATAATCCTCCCTCCCTCCTGGCTCTCCCACATTCCTGGAGGATGTTTGTGTGTCTCATCACATCCTCTCTGCCCCATTTCTCCATTTCCCCCCCTTGTTTTTATCGCTTTGCAAATATTCAAAGTGCTTTTTTTTCTTTTTTTTTTTCTTTTTTTTTGATTTTTAAAACGTTAGTAGCCCAAAATAGCCTTACTGGTCAAATTGACCAAAAAGAAATGTCTTGTAAAAAAAATAAATAACACACACACACTCCTTGGCATAATTCCCCCCCAAGAAAAGCTCAGTTATTTATTCAGTTTTATGCTCTAGAGAAACTGGAGGGGGCAGGGAAGGGAAGCCCGGTGGGTTGTGGTGGTTGCAGTTTTTGGGAAGTCCCGTAGCCAAGACAGCTCTTGTTCCCCTTGTGCCCCTTCGCTGTTCCTGTTTGAGGTGTGCTCTCTGTCCGAATATTGCACAGGTGGGGAGAAAGAGCAGATCCCTTTTCCCCAGCAGAATCTCACACAACTCTTCCTTTCCAAGTATTCCAATATTTCCCAAACTTCTCATGATCCCGGGAGCCGGCTGCTTTTTCTGGATTTGCGCTGACTATTGCCATTATTTACTGTATAAATAATTTATCATTTGTACTATTGTATCATAATGTCTGTATCTTCGTGTCATTTTTTTTTTCTCTTCCCCCATTCCCCCCCCCCCCCCAAGCGATGTCACAGATGTGATATTTAAATGATTGAAATGATGCCATCACAACAGTGGAAAGATGAGGGGTTTGGAGGTGACTGGTCAGAATTAAAATTGTATTGCTTCTATTCCAGCCGTGTTGCTTTTTCCGAGCTTCTGTGTGGTGTTTGTTATCCCATTCCCACCCAAGCCCTGCTTGGTGGAGTTTTGCAGGAAGCTGATGGCTTTGGGGTGAGCTTCTGGAAGGTTTGTGGCAGGAAGGATCTCCCCGTGATTGAGGGATGCTGTGGATTCCTTGGATGCATCTGTGACTTCTCCCAGGACAGGCTGCACTGGCTGGGAGAGAGGAGGGTTTCTGTGGCTCACTGAAATCAGGCTCAGCTGAGCCCTTATTGCCTCAATAAAAATGAAGATTTGTTGTGGTGCAGGTGACTGAATTCCTTCTTTAAACCACGCTGCCCCTGGAACAGCCCCGTGGAGGGAGCTCGGAGCGGTGCCTCACTGGAGGCTCTGGATTTGTGTCCGGGCAGGAATCTGGGGAAGGTGGCTGTGGAAGGAGGGTTGGGGAGCTGGGACAGAGCCTGGGGAGTCCTCACCTCCCATTTCTGTAGCTCAGCCTTGGCTCTGTCCCACGGATCCCATGGCAGGGCTCCTGCTTCCAGCTTGGAAGCAATTCAGGCTTCTAATTCTGGCTGCTTTAATTGAAGGACACTTCATTAGCAGGCACCAGCAAGAGCTGCCTCTCCAGAGCCCCTCCAGGTTCCCTGCGCAGCTCACTGCCGTCAGGCTGATCACTAATCAATGATCACTAATTAATGATCACTAATTAATGCTGAAGCTGCGGTGGGGCTGGAGATGTGACTGTGGGAAAGGTGGTTTTGGGGAGAAAAGTCTCTGGTTTGGTTTCAGCCGGGGGTGCTGGGGGAAGCTGCTGCCCCAGGAATGTTCCAGATTCCCTGGAGGAGCTGTGGCTGCTCCTGCATCCCTGGAAGTGTCCAAGGCCAGACTGGGACAGGGCTTGGAGCACCCCGGGACAATGGAAGGTGTTGAGGTTGGAACTGGATGGGCTTTAAGGTCCCTCCCAACCCAAACCATTCTGGGATTCTCTCACTCTGTTCCTGCCTGTTGGAACTGCACGTTTTGAGCTAAATCCGCTGGCTGTATGGAAGATTTTGGAATGGCTCAGGGTGGAAGCTGTGCTGACTGATCTCTCCCAGAGGAGCTGGGTTCTGTGGGCTCTGGAGGGTTCTGGAGGATTCTGGTGGGTTCTGGAGGATTGTGTGGGATTCTGGGGGGTTCTGTGGGCTCTGGTGGGTTCTGGAGGATTCTCATGGCTTCTGGAGAATTCTGTGGGGTTCTGGTGGGTTCTGTGGGTTCTGGTAACTGAGAGCCAGGGGAGCCTGAGCTACCCCAGCCCGTGGTCAAGGTTTCTGCTGACCTTGCAGAGCTGTTCCCCCATCCCACATTTCCTCTCTGAGGAGTGAGGAGGATTTGCCTGCTCTGCAGAGGAAAAGGACTCTGGATAAGGATTTATCTTTTGGCTTCCCCTCGCCCACGCTGCTGTCGCTGCAGATTTTGCTGAGGTTTGTGTTGCCCCTTTGTGCTGGGCTGAGGGTGCAGCTCTGCCCCTTCTGCTGCTTTTCATGGAGCTGTGAGCGAAGGGCTGGGCCCATCTCATGCTCTGGCTTTGGCACAGCCTCTGCAGCCCCCTGCAAGCTGCATTTCAGGGAACCAACGGGATTTATGAACCCCTCATGCTCAAAGCTCCCATATTTTTCCAAGTCAATTGTCAAGCGCTTCCCAGGTCACCTTTTCCCCATTTGAGTTTATGACAAGAAAAACCTTCACGAAAATTTGTCAGTGCTAATGAGGATGAATGAGTTCAGCATTCTTTGCTTGTATTTCCTTCCTATTTGAAGACTCCAAGAGGTCTTTTAACCTTGAGCTTCTTTATTTATCTATTTTAAAAGTAATTAAACCCCACAGAGACCTGAAATGAAATAGATTGGCCTTCCCCAGTTAAATGAGGAAAAACCAAACCCAAACAATAAAACCCTGATTGCCTGGTTTTAACTTTCAGTGGAACTACTTTTAATTCAGTACTGTTTGCAGTTACACAAGTATAAGAAAAATCAATAATTACAGGATATAAAGCTAGCAATGGTAATATATAGTAGTTACATATTATTTCTGAGGGATTGTTACCTTTCTAGGCTTCCAGACAAAAATACTTGTAGAAAGAATCTTGTCTTCAACAAGTTTTCCTAAGAATTTCCTAAGGACTGCTATTTGTTTGGGAGCTCGAGTGGGATCCAGTGTGGGATGTGGTGGTGGCAGTTCTATTTGGATGTTAATTGATTGTGCCCTGTTAATTGTTGAAGCCAAGGAGTGGGAAGTTTCCCTCGGTGCCATTCCCATGGGAGAGGTTCATTGGCAGGGTCTGGTGATCCATAGGGAATTGGGGGGTGGTAAATGAGGGATGGGGGAGTGTGGGGATACCTGGGGGGACACAGCACATCCTGGGGCCGTCCCAGACCCGGACTGACTTGTGGGACCCTCACAGCTTTGGGAAATATCTCCCTGAGAGATTAAAGAAAATCCCATCCCCAACACTTTCTGCTATCCCAGGCTGCTCCAAGCCCCAATGTCCAGCCTGGCCTTGGACACTTCCAGGGATCCAGGGGCAGCCACAGCTTCTCTGGGAATTCTGAGCCAGGGCCTGCCCACCTCACAGAGAGGAATTTATTCCCAATATCCCACCTAACCCTGTCCTCTGGCAGTGTGGGAAGCCATTCCCTGTGTCCTGTGACTCCAGGCCTTTGTCCAAATCATTCCAGGATCACCTGTGTCCTCAGCCCACGCTCGTCGCTCTGCCTGAGCCGCTCCTGGCACTCACTGAGCAAACACGTTCCCATTTCAGGTGAAGGAAAATCAATGACACCTCAAACCACCCGCACAAAGCCGGAGCAAAGGTGGAGCTTGTCTTCCCAGCTCCCTGCCTGCTGCTTCCCGACAGGAGCCCTCGCTGGGTGCTGCCAGCCTTGCAGCTTGATCACTTCGAGATCCTCCCAGGCACGAGCAGCATCCTGGCTCCTGCCCTGTTTAACCCCTGGAGCTGCTGGGGGTTGGGTCAGAGCTCCGTCCCAGCCGGGAATGTTGCCGGAGCAGCGATGTCGCATTTCCCGGCGCTGATGAGCTGCTGATAACCCATCCATCCATCCATCATCCATCATCCATCCATCCATCATCCATCCATCCATCATCCATCCATCATCCATCCATCCATCATCCATCCATCCATCATCCATCCATCCATCCATCCATCATCCATCATCCATCCATCCATCATCCATCCATCCATCATCCATCCATCCATCCATCATCCATCCATCATCCATCCATCCATCATCCATCCATCCATCCATCATCCATCCATCCATCATCCATCCATCCATCCATCATCCATCCATCCATCATCCATCATCCATCCATCCATCATCCATCCATCCATCATCCATCCATCATCCATCCATCCATCATCCATCATCCATCCATCATCCATCCATCATCCATCCATCCATCATCCATCCATCATCCATCCATCATCCATCCATCATCCATCCATCCATCATCCATCCATCATCCATCCATCATCCATCCATCATCCATCCATCATCCATCATCCATCATCCATCCATCATCCATCCATCATCCATCCATCCATCCATCATCCATCATCCATCATCCATCCATCATCCATCCATCCATCCATCATCCATCCATCCATCATCCATCCATCCATCCATCCATCATCCATCCATCCATCCATCATCCATCCATCCATCATCCATCCATCCATCCATCCATCATCCATCCATCCATCCATCCATCATCCATCCATCCATCATCCATCCATCCATCCATCCATCATCCATCCATCATCCATCCATCCATCATCCATCCATCCATCATCCATCCATCATCCATCCATCCATCCATCATCCATCCATCCATCATCCATCCATCATCCATCCATCCATCATCCATCCATCATCCATCCATCCATCCATCCATCATCCATCCATCCATCCATCCATCCATCCATCATCCATCCATCCATCATCCATCCATCATCCATCCATCATCCATCCATCATCCATCCATCCATCATCCATCCATCCATCCATCATCCATCCATCATCCATCCATCCATCCATCCATCCATCCATCCCCAACTCTCCTGATCCCCCTTGTCCACTGAAAACCCTCCTGATCCCACCCATCCACCCTGAACCCTCCTGGAATTCTCCCCAGCACCGTGGCTGAACCACCTCGAGTAACGCCTGCGATGGAAAAACCATCAGACACCTTTGTGTCCTTCTTTCCCTGGAACCTGTGAAATCAGGTTCTTCCTAAAGGGCTTTTTCTGGCCATGGAATGAAATTCAGGGATTTTCCAAGCTCCAAGGAGCCAGTTCTGTTCTGCTGTAGCAGCCCTGGAGTCCGTGGGCTGCTTGGGGTTGTCTTGGGTGATGGTGGTGAGGTTTTTTTCTGCTTTTTTAATATCTTGATCAGCAAGTCTGGCACTAAATGGAGTGATGATATTCTCTGAGGTGAATTTGGGTACTTAAATATCCTGGCCTGAATAGGGAGCCAAAAATAGACGCCTTCAGCAGCATCTGCTGCTCTTCCCTCTGAAGGACGAGGCTGGATCCCTCAGATCCTGCTGGGAATGCAGGTTGTGTTATTCCCACCCTCCCAGCCCTGCTTTCCATACCCAAAGGATGAGTTCTGAGTGGTTTGTGCTGTCCTGGGCTCCCCAGCCAGGAGCACTGAAGGCTACTGGGAGCTCTGCAGCCAGATGGGAACTGCAGGTTTGGGGGTGGAGGTGGCTCCTGAGTTTCCAAATATCCACGAGTGTCTCAGAACTTGGAGTTTGAGCTCGCCCACGTTTGCCTCCCAGAGGACTCCTGAGCTGATGGGAAGAGCCCTCAGGGATCCCCTGAGAGGGGACAGGGGTGGGATTTGGGTGCCCTTTGCTGCCAGCCCGAAGGGGAGAGGCTCAGGGTGGGGATTCCTGCTCCTTCCCCACTTCTGGATGTCCCCAGGACCGGGGAATGCTCCACGCTGGGGGTGCCAGCCCGGCTCTGTCACTGCTGTGCTGTGACCCCCAGATCCGTGTCCAGCACTGTGGATCCAGAGCCTTTATCCCCCCGGATCTCCAATGGCACAAATGGGAACAAACGCTACAAACCTTTCAAGAATTGGAGCTAAACCCCCAATTTTCTTCAAACGTGGCTGCTCTGCGCTTGAGTATTCAATTTTTTCCTATTTTTTTCCCCTTTGGAGCATCTCACAGATCTCTTGCTCCCATGCAGACACTGCTGCTGGGGAGAAGCTGCTGTCAGCTTGAATCCATCTCATTTTCAGACGGAGATCATTCCCTGGTGTAAAGCAGCCTGGCAGCCTCGGGGCAGAGCTTGTGGATGCTCAGATCCCTGGCTCAGCCCCGCTCCCCGTGGAGCAGCCCCGGGGGGAGTTTGCCCCTGCTCTGGGGACAAGGGGTAGTGCCAGGGCAGCGAGCACGGAGCGATTTCCACGGAGGAACGGGAAAAATTCGGAATTCTTCATTCAACCTCGGAGTTAATTATTATTAATCGCTCCCAGCGTTTTCCTAAAGGTTGGGAACAGCCACGAGAGGGCAGGAGCTGCTGCTGCTGTTGGTCGTCTCGGTAGGAAAGGCGGTAAATACCAATTCCTAAGGACTCTCCGAATGATTTTCCTTTTCCTGAAGGGTTTGATGCTCAAGCTGCTGTTCAGTCCCTGTCCTTGGCTGTCTGCCTCCCTGGGTAACAGCAGGAAAACAACCATGGAATAAATCCAAAACCTTTCCAGGCCAGGAGAGCTGCAGAGACCTCACACACCTCCCAGGCTCCCTGATCTGTGATGGCTTTGGAGCCCCTCCTGTGTCAGGATTCATCCTCCAGGAAGATTTTTCCCTGTCCATCTGGAATTCGGAGGGTAATGACCAATTTCACCATCTGGGAGAGATTTCAGGGGAAGGAAGCAGAGCTCCTGCTGAGAGCCCCGTGCTGCTGTTGTGGGGTTGGGAATTTCAGCGCAGGTTTGAAGAGAAGGGGCAATGATTAACCAGGAGAAAGGAGCAGGCTGTTCCAGCTGCCCAGGAGAAACCACCACGAGCCTCTGCTGCTGGGTTTTACTGGGATTTGGCTGTTCTTAAAGCACTGGTTCTTCTAGGGTTTAACATCCATGGGCAATTAGGGATCCTAAATCCCTTCCTTGTCACTGTTCCCTGTCCATCTTTGTTCAGAGATTGTTCCCCAGGTGCCAACACTCTGCCACACCTGAGGAGCCAAGATTTCAACCAGGAAATGATAAAGGCAGCAGCAAGGCTGTTCCTGGGAGAAGTTTCTGAGGGATATCAAGAGATGCCCCTCGGATCTAAGGAATGGCACTGGGCTTGGGAAATGCTGATTCCAAAAATCAGCCCCTGGGGGAAACACTCACAGGGAACTTCTTAAGGAAACTTGCCCAACCCCTGAGGAAGGTAGGTGAAGCTTTTAGATGTGCTCGAGCCATTGAGGAGCCCAAACCCTCCCCAAAATCCAATTAAACCCAGAGAAAATAGGTGGAAAAGCCCTAATAATGCAGGCAGCAGTGTGGGATCTGCTTAAATACCTCAAAGTGTCTTGAATTCTGTTTTATGGAGTTCAGGATTTTTGCTTTTCATTGTTTTTAACCTCCCTTCCCCTCTCCTGCCAGGGGGAAGCTGGCTCAGGTCTGGTTGGTCCCACTGGGGTTAAACACCCAACAGTTCCTTTGGAACAGGAGGAATTCAGGGGTTTGGAACACCAGGATGAGGAGCAGGGTGTGAATAAATCCCCTGTGGGCACCAGCTCTGGGCTTTGCCGGGTTCCTGTGCCTGCTTTTGCAGCTTTGTTGCAGTTGGAATTCGGGAGGAGCTGTGCTCCAGGGGAAATTGGCTCTTCAGGCAGCAGCAGGGGGCTCGGGTTTGCCTCCCAAGCTTTTCAAACACAGATATTTATCCTGCTGACTGCTTCCCAAACTTCTGAAAAAGAAACAAAATTCCTCGAGTCTCCTCTGAGCCAACAGGAAATGCTTCTGAATTTGGATTCCAACGTGATTCAGTTCAGAGATTACAAATTACCAAAACAACTCCCCTGGAAGTGTGGAGTCAACAAAAACAAGGTAGGAGATGAAAAATGATCCCTGAAAACATTTGGAAAAGAATTTTTATGTTGTATAAAAGTTGTTGCTGCTCCCAGAATCATTCCAGTGACCACTTTATGTTTTCAGAAATTAAATTTATTCCATCCCACTGTGGCCAAGAATAATTTCTGCCTTGGTGTTTTGGTGAGCTGTGTCCTGGAAGATTTGTGGTTCATCCCTGGGTGTTTTTCCCGGGATTTCTAAACTTGGAAATCTTGGTAGTTACCTTTTAGGGAGGTGTTGGCATTCTCTCTGGGATTTACAGTCAAACTCAAGAGGTTACACTCCCAAAATTAAATAGGAAAATGACTCAGCAATTAATCACTGCATTGAAACACTTTTTTTTTTCTCTTCTACCTTCAAGACTAGTAGAGCTTGGATGATTTAGAGCTTAAAAACATCCTGGCACAAACAAATAAATTAAGCAGCAGAAAGACAAAGGAATCTATTGATACAACAGAGTTTATTCAGCCTAAAAGAGTTTAGAGGGGGATGCATTTCACAGGACTGTTTTTGGAAGGTGCAATAATTTCAGTTCCTCATTTGCAACACACGTACAAAGAAAAAAAATCACTAAAAAGAAACTGGGTTTGCAAAGTTTTAACTGCAGGGAAACTGCTACAGCTTGAAACTTCAATGTCATTAATTAGTGTCATTAATTCTATAAAAAAAGTGTGCAAAAGGCTGCTATAAAAATATTTTGTTACAGGCCTTACTCTGAGACAGTCTGACCTCTAAAAACACTGAATGTTATCAATAACATCAATTCCCACAATACTTCAACCTTACTGAGAGGATCAGACTTGGTCATTTTTTCCCAGATCCTCCCAGGCTGTTTTTTTTTTTTTTTTTTTTTTTTTTTTGGGATGATTGAGTTGAAACAGCTCCTCCTTGCCCTAAAAAGAGCTTTGAGCAGGTTGTGGGGAGCTCAGAAGCTGTGGAAGCCCTGTGGGCCAGGCCCCTCAGCAGGACCCACGTCGTAGCCCAGCTTGTGCAGATCTTTGGTCATCACGTTGAAGGAAATGGTCACAAAGCCTTGGGAACGCACCCTGGTCACTGGCACAGAGAGCACGGGGATGAATCCAGTGAAAAGAAAGTCTGGGGATGGATTGTGGAGCTCTTTTTTTAGCAGCCAGGAGCTGCCAGGACTCACCTTCCCGTCCTTCTCCCTGTGCCACCACTTTGGGGTCGGTGAATTCCGGGCGTCTCCCTGTGAACCAGCTGGGAGCAGAAAATACAAAATCATGAACTGGGTGGCTGAGATTGATCCAGGGTGTGAGGTGAAGGTCAGTGAGACTGCCAGGAGGGTTTAGAATCCTGATTCTCTTGATTGATCTGCTTCAATCAAAGGTAAGTTTTGCCTTCAGGAAAAAAAAAAAATGCAACTGATTTCATACGGATTTTGTTAAATCCAGGTTTTTTTCCTGGGTTAGAAGAATTTTTCTATGGCAAAGATGTTGTTGAAAAATTCCTCTTGATCAGCCAGAGAACCAGAGAGGTTTGGAGATCTTGAATTTCTTAAAAAAAATGTAGAAGGGGAATTGTTTTTCCATGGGTTTTGCTCTTCCTGTGGCTGTCCTTCCAAAACAGCCCCAGGAAGGTTCAGGCAGTAATTTAGTACAGTCAGCAGGTAATTAATATCTTTGTTATATTATATATTAATATATTGTATTAATTAAATTTTAGTTAATACAATATATAAATATAACATATTATATTAATATATACTGCTGTTAATATGTTGTGAATATGAAATATTAATATTGTTGTTAATACGAAAGCTTTTCAAAAGACCCACACACCTGAAAATGAGATTTTTTTACCTAAAAACCACGAAACTGGTTCTGGCACAGAGCAGTCCCACACTCAGCACCACTGAGTGATTGCAAATGCCTTTGTGGCTAAGGACAGGAGAGAAAAGAATTCCTTAATGAATTAAAGTCATTAATTATTACCTTGTGAGCTGCTGCAGCCTCGAGGTGGACTCTGGGACGAACATGGCAATGGTTCTTTTGTGCCTGAAACAAAGAGGAGCCCCCCAGAACCTCAGGGATGAATAAGAAGCAGGAGTTTTATATTTATGAAGGCACAGAATTCCTGACACATCAGGCACTTTCCCTTCACACTTTGCACAGGAACAACAGATCTTGCTCCATTCCCAGTGGTGGGAATGAAAATTTATTATGTGAGGAACTGAGCTTCATATCTGGGCTTTTTACAGGCCAAGTTGGGCTTTAGAGGATTACCAAAACTTTGATGATGAAAGAGTCCTGCTAGAAAATCTTTGTGAACTGACAGGGCACGATGAGGAGATTTCTGGGAGCTTTTTTCTTTCTGAAACAACAGAATAACTGGCCAAAGGATGTGTCTGAGTCCTGCAGGTCAGGCTGGCACTCACCTGCCCGGCACGAAGGGCACGTGGACAGCTCCATAACCTCTGACCACATCGTGGCCAAAGAAGTCAGGCCCGTAGACACTGAGCACAATCTGTGGCCCTGCGAGGAAATGGGGGTGAGAGGGGGTTTGGCACCAGGGCAGGACCCCCCTCCCCACCAGCACTCACAGCCAAAAGGGTTGGTGCTCTTGAAGGTGATGTCGATGGGGAAGTTCCAGACCAGCGTGGTGGGTGAGACGCTGCTCTTGGAGGTGATCTGGGAGATTCCCTCCTCCAGGCCCTGCAGGGAATGTGGGGTGAGCCTGGGGCTGGGCTGAGCCCCGGGGATGGGGACAGGGTGGGGACAGGGGCTGTACCGCCGTGGGGACCCAGTCCTGGCCATAGACAAAGGAGAACTTGCAGTAGAGGTCATCGAATCCCGGGAACTGTGGGGAAGAGAGGGAGACAGAGTTCACTGGGAATTCACTGAGAGTTTCTGGGGGTGAGGATCTGCCCGAGTCAGGGTGCTGAGGGCAGCCTGTGCCAGTGAGACTGGGACAGACAGGCTGGGTCTGGGGGGCTGAGAATGGGATGGGTTTGGGAGCTGAGGCTGGGATGGGTTTGGGAGCTGAGAATGGGATGGGTTTGGGAGCTGAGAATGGGATGGGTTTGGGGAGCTGAGGCTGAGCTGGATTAGGGGAATGAAGCCGGGCTGAGTTTGGGCTAAGACAGGGATGGGTTAAGGTGGATGAAGCCAGGCAGGTTTATGGGGGGTTGAGGGTGCGCAGGTTTGAGAGGGACGGGGTCGGGTCAGGGTTGGGGCTGAGACCGGCCGGGCTCGGGCGGGACAGATTCTCATCCCGCGCGGGCAGAGGCAACACCGAGACCAAAACCTGGCCAGAGCGATCCCCCCCCCCCCCCCATCCCTCCGTGCTGTCCCGGTGTGTTTGCCGTGGTGTCCCCACGTCACCCGCACCTCCCCGCTCTCGATCTCGCCGCTCACGGCCAGCAGGAACACGCTGGGCGCCGCCATGGCGGGCACGCCGGTTGCCGTGGCGACGGACGGGGCGGCGCAGAGGACAAACTTCCCCGGCGCCGCGCTTCGCTTCGCGGCTCTTCGCGGGCCTCCCGATCCGCAGAATCGCCCCAAAATCGCCCCCAAATCGCCCCAAAACGCGGGCACCCCACCCACGGCACCCTTGGCACCCGCGGCACCTCCGGCACTGTGTCCCCGGGCGGATCCTCCCCGCTCCCCTCAGCCTCTCAGCCCGCCCTGCGCTGCCCCGTTATCCTCGTACCGCCACGTGTCCAGAACTTTTAAAATTATTATTGTTATTATTTAATATAATGCTAAAGCAACCTCAACCGGGGATTCGGCCTGCCCAGGGGATGGGCACAGCCCCAAGGCTGCCGGACCTCACGGATGCCTCTGAGGGATGCACAGGAGCGCGGTTTGGGCAGGGAAGGAGCCGGCCGGGATTCCAGGATGGGCTGGGATGCTTCCAGCTCAGGATATTCCCGATCCTACCATTCCATGTGCGGAGGCCATGGCCACTAGATGATGCTGCCGGGCAAGGGCCGGAGAAAGATGAGGATAAAGCAGGGAAATGGTGGATTTTGTTCTCTCCGGAGGGTCAGCCCCAGCGATGAGGAGAGGGGCTCTCCGCATCCCCAGCACGGCGAATTTTAATTGGGGATATCAGGAGAAGTGTCCTCAGTGTACTGCTGGCTCCGCGTGTGGGTGGGAAAAGGAGGAAACAGCCCCGTGCTGGTTTGATTAGCCCGCTGTAATTAAAAGGAAAGGGTGAGTCGGGTGTGTAAATAAAGAGGGTGAACGTGCTGAGGCTTGGCAAGAGCCGAAATCTGGTGATGGTGCCTTGTTCTCCCACAGGGAGCGGGCTGGGAGGGTGCTGGGACAGTGCTGGGACAGTTCTGGACTGGTGACACAGTGCTGGGACAGTGCTGGACTGGTGCTGGGACAGTTCTGGACTGGTGACACAGTGCTGGGACAGTTCTGGACTGGTGCTGGAACAGTGCTGGACTGGTACACAGTGCTGGGACAGTTCTGGACTGGCACACGGTGCTGGGACAGTGCTGGACTGGTGCTGGGACAGTGCTGGGACAGTTCTGGACTGGTGACAGTGCTGGGACAGTGCTGGACTGGTGCTGGGACAGTTCTGGACTGGTACATGGTGCTGGGACAGTTCTGGACTGGTGACACGGTGCTGGGACAGTTCTGGGCTGGCGCTGGGACAGTTCTGGACTGATGACACGGTGCTGGCCCATCAGGACCGTGGCTGTGCAGGACATTTGCTGCCCACACACACGTCGGTGCCATGGACGCTCCACAGCCTGGCCATCTCTGCTGTGGTTCATCCCTTTGCCTCCTTTCCACATCCCTGGCCAAGTTCCCCTCTCCATGAGGATTTTTTGGGGTGGTTGATTGCTGCCAGACCCTCTGGAGAAGGGAGGAGTGAAGGAAGCCCTTCCACATTTCAGTAGATGTGTTCTCTGTCAATACCTATTTCAACTCGGTTTTTCAGGCCAAACAAATTTGGCCAAGAGAAGAATGGGACAGGAAAGCAGGAGGGATGGAAGGGAACGCCTGAAATGTCATCCTTTCTTTACAGCCCTTCAGAAATGCTTCAGGGAACAGAGTTCATTTGAACTGGAAACGATCAGGGGTGTGGGGGAAGTAGAGCAGCTCTGGAGCAGCTGTCTGGAGCAGCTAGTGAGGCTGTTTAATTAACACTGCACTTGGCTACCAGCTACCTTGGAGCCAATTTCAGGACATTTCTGTTGCCTGGCAAGTGATATAAAGCTGCTGGAGGAGTTGTCCCAGCACTAGGAGACCTTCCCCGTGGCACAGAGACAGCAGGAGGGTATTCAGCAGTCCTGAGTCATCTGTACCTGCATCTGGAAGGTCTCTGTCTCCTCCCAGCCAGAACAAAACCTTTTATTCTTCCCTTCTTCACATGCCAGCCTTGTTTTAATTAGCTGTATTTTTAATCTTTGTGAGCAGAGTGAAATCCCAAGCAAGGAAGTGGTTTTATCCTGCTGGAAAACTTAATTAATGCTCCATCAGAGAGTTGGATTTCCAAGCGTGATGAAGGCTTGTGGATGATGGTGACCCTATGGGTGTTATTTAGCGATGCTGCTGTTTCTCCTGACCATTTAAAACATTCTCCTCTTCTCCAGGATTTGTCCTGAGACTCATGGGAAGCCTGCCTGGGGTGTTTGGAGCCAGTCATCCTCACGGGGAGGAAGGACACGCTCCTGCTGATCACTGACTTGTCGCCTCTTCCAGGTTGGATCCCAGCTCCTGGAGAGCCATTCCCAGTGTCCCTGAAGCGCTGAGCTCTGTGCTGAAGGCATGTCAAACAGCTGAGGGGATTCTGTTCGCTTCATTCCCGGGAAGGGCCAGGGGACTGGAAAAATCCAGACTGCTGGGAGCTCTGTCACTGGGAGCTTCAGAATCAAAGCCAGGCACCGTGATCTGCCCAGGCTCTGGGTCCAGGGGCTCCCAGGGAGGCTGGAGAGTTGGGGTGAGTTCTTTCCCTGCGTTTTCCCTGGAATTACCTCTGGATAAGCCCTGGGGAGAGCAGGCAGGGCCTCTCCTCCTGCTGGGCAGAGCTGCCAGGCTGGGGGATACCTGTGGGATGTATCTCCTGCCCATCTCCCCAGCTCTGGGCTCGTCCACTGCAATTGCAGTAGGAGCAGCAGATCCCTGGAACACAGAGTGGGAAGAGACACCCCGTGCTGCAGGGAGGGAGCCGGAGCAGCTCCTTTGTCTTCATTACCTGTTCCAGCCCCGGGGGCTGATCCAGGGAAGGTGGGAGAGACACGAACAACACCACAGTGGCACAGCACAGAATTTTATTTCGAATCCCAAATATTTATGATCAACACCTGGTAAATGGCCAGTGAAATACAATTGATGGTGTCATTAATCTGCAATAAAACGTTTGTATTTTTAGAGTTGTTTGCACAGCGTTGACTCATCCCTGCCTGCCAGGAGGCTGCAGGGAGCTTCCCTGCCCTTTGTCTTCCCTGCCTTTTGCTCCTGCTGCTCAAATCAAACAGGGAACGAGTGGGGTCTCACAGCAGCACACACAGGGGGATATCCCTACTGTAATTCCTGCTGAATATATTTACCTGGAAACAGAGTGTGGTGGGAAGGCAGCTGGGTGAAGCCAGGTGGGTTTTCTGTTACGTGGCTGAATCCCAGAATGGCTTATGTTGGAAAGGACCTTAAAGCTCATCCCATTCCTCCCCCTGCCATGGGCAAGGACACCTTCCACTATCCCAGCTTGCTGTCCAACCTGTCCTTGGACACTTCCAGGAATGATCCCTGTATCCATGTGGCCTCCAGCCCCATGCCAGGGGCCCTGCTGGGTACAGACGCTGTCACTGCCAAGGAGCTGTGGAGTGCCTGTTCTTCCCTGAAGAATTAATTGGTATTGGAACTCGTTATCATTGGTGAGATTTCTTTTGGTTAATGAGCAAAACTAATTAATGAACCGGTCAGAATAAACTGACACAGAGGCAGGGAGTGGAGAGAGTGAGGAAGACCTGGGGAGATGGTGCCCAGCAGGACAGCTGGATTGGATAAGGACATAAGGAATAAAAGCATGGAGAAGAGGGGAGGGTAAACAAATTCCGTCTCCTGCCAGGCATGGAGACCTCCTGCTTGTTGTCCAGTGGTGAGTACATTTTTTGGGAATAACTCAGGTGGGAACGCTGTTTTCCATGCATCCAACGGACCCCGCAGACATGGCCACGGGCCCTTGGCAGCTTGTGCCTCCACGTGGGGCAAAGCAGAATCAGAATAAGCTGCTCCAGGGGAGTTCAATCAAATATTCCAATCATTAATCTGGTTCTTCCCTGTGGTGTGACTTAATGAGGGTCGTTGGCATTCTCTCCCTTTCATTGTGAGCAGATTTCTTTTTCACTGGATAGCCCAACATCCACAGCTGGAACTAACCAGCACAAGGCTGACCTATAAGTGAGGGACACGAGTGAGGGGTCCTGGCATGAGGAGCAGCCCAAGGTGGGTATGGAACACTCCTGGTGCTCTCTCTGCATCAGTGAATACCAGGGAATCATGGAATTATAGAATTGGAAGGGACCCACAGAATCATCGAGTGGTGCCAAAATCCAGGGGCTGCATCAGTGCTGCTGCACATCCCTCATCCCAAGCAGCCCCTCAGCACCTTCCCAGCCTCCAGAGAGGGGCTGACCCCATGGAAAGGGCTAAAAACCAGACTGTGGCAGCGCCATAATGCTGGAAGAGGATGGAGCACCCACCTGGTGTGAGCTGGAGTTATTCCAGGGGCTCAGCAGGGTTCCAGCAGAGAGACATGAGCTGCTCAAAACCCAAAGAGCCACAGAGATTTCAGCCCTTGTGGCTCTGTCAGGGTGTGCTAAAATTCCTAATTAAGCCCCCTTGTCTGGAGGATGAGGTGGCCCCAGCCATTAAACCCAGCCACGGCTTGAAAACCTAATAGGGGAAATTTAATGGATGAAGTCAATTGAATTATTCATCCCCAGAAAGCTTGTACAAATATCAAATACTTATTAGCATTCATGCAACCTGTATGATCTCACAGCTCTGACAGATTAAGGTTGGGGCTAATTGCACCCAGGATGGCGTCAGATTTGGTGGTTGGTATTTTTGAAAGCTTTTTTTTCCTCCCCAGCACGACAAAGAGAATTTCAGATCGATGCCATCTGAGATTTACCCTTGAAGCAGAGCCCCTGTGATGGTTTCCTTCCTCAGCATGGTGGTTTTTAAATCCCTGTTTGATTTCTGCTCCTCAAAGGGTGCTGAGGTGGCTCTGGGCCAGCCCAGATGGACACCGTGCCCTTCCCTGCGGGCTGTGGCTTTGCTGGAATGGAAAGTGGTGGGGCAGAGTCTGGTTGATAAATGGACAGGACTGAATGGCCATTAAAAATGCAAAATAGAAATCGATCCAATTAAATAATCATGACTTGCATTTACCCCGTGCTTTTCACTTCCGATCTTAAGCAAGGCTTGCAGACAGTCCAGGGGGAAATTGCTTAATGCTGCAGAGATTTAATCAACAAAATTAACACTGGCTAATATTAAATAGTTTCTCTGGTCCTGGCCAGGTTTGGGGATGCAGCTGTGGGGGTTTTGCACCTGCAAATCCAGGTGAATGTCTCCAAAAGAGGCACCAGGGAGCAATCCACGGTCGCTCTCTGCTCTTGGAAAATTCAGTCGGAGCTCAATCCTCCCCGAGCTGCCAGGATGTTCCTGCAGGCTCATGGATGGGATTGTTTTGGGTCCTGAAGAGCTTTTGAGGGGTTTGGGAAGGGCTTTGGGAAGGGTGGCAGGCCGAGCAGATCCAGAACCAGGAACAAATATCCCAACTCATTCCTGACACTCCCGTGGTCTCAAGCCCTTCCAAGCTGTTCTGCACCCCCCTCTCCATCACCACCATCAGCCACCAACCTCGTGGCAAAAGGATTTTCCCCCTGAAAGGAATTCTCAGACCGAGGGCCAGAAGGGAATTCAGGCCTTTTCCAGCAAAGCTGAATAATCCCAGCAGTAAATGACACCCTGAGTGTCCCCTTATGTTAAAAACACCCCAGAGCATCCCCCACACCTCCAGGCACAACTCAGCCTCCCCTCCTTAAACTGCAGTGAAAGGAGTTTGCCATCCTTCCCAAAGTGCAGTTAATCACAGATTCTGTGGCCGTTTTCTGGAATTCCTCACTATCCCACCGAGACAGAATCATTATTTACAATAATTCTAAACGACTCTTAATTACAGCGGTGCAGGTGCTCCTCGGAAGCAGCAGGATCAACATATGGAGACTGCTGGGTGAGGTGAGGGATTCTCTGAGCTCAGGGGGAGGTGGGAGAAGCCTCCAGCTCCAGCAGGGATGGTTCACACCTGGGTAGGGGCTGCAGCTTGGAAAGGCTGAACAGATTTTTCAGGACACGTAGAGCTCCAGGAACAGGAGGGACCCCTGGGCTCCCCCCGCTGCGGCACAAAGCGAGGCCACGCTTCCAGTTTATACAGTTTAATAGATGTGAAACAAGATACATTTCCTTTGGAGTAATGGATGCATCGATAACAGAAGATAAATGTGAAGGCATAAATATGAGGCGGCACGGAAGGAACCAAATGGGAACGACTGGATGGGATCATTCCCCCCCGGGTGTCCACGGGCTCCTTCCTGCTCCTATTTCCCGTGGACACAGAACCTGCAGGAGGGGTGGGGAAGGTGGGTAAAAAAGGAAAATCAACCCCGAAACTGCAAAAAACAACCCTCCCCCAAAGTGGTGTTAAGGGGTGACTTGGATTCCTCTAGAGGCTTCTGGAAGGGCTTTGGGAAGGGAATGTGTCCAGGGATGGGGAGAGAGGGACAGGGAGTGAAACTGCCTGGAGGGGTCGGAGTTGTTTTGCCACAAGGAGGACAAATCATCACCTTAAATGCTCACAGAGAACATCACCTATGACAGCTCTTTACACCTTTACACACTGTATCAATAATTTACTTAGAACTGCAGTAAACAAAATACATTTCTTAAATAATTTACTATTTATTTGTTCAGTTTTTTTTAGTCTCTCTGTAAATGTAGGTTTTTTTTTTCCTTTTTTTCATTAGTCTTTTCTCTTTGTAACACAAGAAACCGTCTTTGTGCACGTTAGTTCAGATTATTGCGACGTTTAACCTGAATTTCAGTTAAAAAAGAAAAGGGGGGGGGGAAGCAATAGGACAATTGGGCACACAAGAAGAATGAATAACTTATTATTGCACTGGCTACAATTCAGTAGTGATTTGGTTTTTTGTCTGTAATTAGAACAACCTCTAAAGTACAAAAGAAAATGAGCAAGACGTCAGAAGCATCAGCTGTGAGAAGAAGCTGGTGGGTGATGGTGGAGGGAAGGGAAGGAAGGGAAGTGAGGAAAGAGGAGAAACATTTGGAAAATGAATGTCTGGAATAATTAATTCCACAGAAAACCCAAGGAAACACCACCCATGTAATGCAAAAAACAGCATCTCTGTTTCTCTATAAAAATATGTGCATTATGAAGAGAGAGTTTTTCTGGGTCTGGATTTTTTTTTCCAGGATTTTTCTTCTGTTGTTGTTGTTTCCTCGTTTTGTAGCTCACAAATACAGAATTTTTATTTATAGAACTGCTGATATACAGACAATGTCCAGCTCCCAGGCACTCTAGCGTAACGTGACAGCTCGAAAAGGTGCCTCAGGAAAAGTTGAGCATCTTTAAAACAAAATTAAAAAAACAAAAAAAAAAAAAAAGAAAAAACAAACCCAACAAAACAACGAAACCCCAAGAGATTTCCCCCAAATCCCAACTGCCACCACCTTGGACCCGAATCAATGTGATCAAGGCCACGGAGCGGGGTGGGAGGAACGAAACCACCCCTGCATCAACTCTTGGGAGAGAAACCCCAAAACCTCTTCCCAAATCCCCCCAAAAACCCATCCCCAGTTTTCTCCAGCCGTTTGTTTGGTTTCTTTCTCTTTTTGTTTTCCTCATGTGTGAGTATGACTTTTTTTTTTTTTTTTTTTTTTTTTTTTTGCAAACTTCCACGGCGCTTCCCAACGAGTGACCGCAGGGAGGGGATGGCCCCGGTGACGGCCCTTGGTCCCCTCGCTTTGGAACCCCCACATTGGTGACAAGCCCTTGAGACCCCCCCCTGTCCCCCATCCCAGCAGCTATACTGGGTCATCTGCGCCTTCTTCTGTGCCAACAGTCACGGGACCCAAGTCCTGCTTCCGCAGGGGGCTCTTGGCAGTGCCCAGCTGCTCTTTGCTCCTCTCGCCGTTGCCCCTGTGAGTTTTTAAGTTCTCCGTCTTTTTCAGCTCCGCGTCCGGCCGCGAGTCCACGGAGGCCGGCGTGGACTGGCCGCTGTCCAGCAGCTCCGAGAGGCTGCTCAAGGAGCCGCCGTCCAGCTGCTCGAAGGAGAAGTTGGGGATGCTCAGGTGGTCCCCACGGCACAGGGGCTGGCTCTCCGGGAGCTCCAGGGATTCTCGGTAGGTTGGGAACTCGCAGGACGGGGTTCTCCTCCGCAGCAGAGTGTTCTCGGAGGGTTTGGTGCGCGGAGCCGCCGCGCCGTCATCCTCCATGGGAGGATCTATAGAAATGCAAGGCGGGCTCATCTTCTTCTTCCTCCGGGCTCCGTGGATGTAGTCGGCCTCCGGCTGGACGTGGCCAGGGGGCCGCTGCTTGTCCTCGGTGGGCTCCTGGAAGCCGCAGTCCAGGGCGCTGCCGGAGGGGCAGATCTCGATGGAATGCCGCCGCTGCTCGTCGGCCCAGTTGGGCTTGCTGAGGAAGCCCTTGGTGTCGGTGCTGTAGAACTTCTTCAAGTCCTTCTCCTTGCGGGAGAGGCTGCTTGTGCTGCAGTTCTTGAGGGGCACGGGGGACGGAGCCGGGGAGGTGAAGGGCGACGTGGAGCGGCTGCCGGGCTCCGAGCGCTCCTCGGCCCAGTCTTTGGCCGAGCTGTTGATGTGCCGAACCTCCTCGTCAGCCAGGTCTGAGGGCTCGCCCTGGCATCCCTCGGGGCTCGAGGGGCTGGTGGGGCTGGCCGGCCGGCTGGGAATGCCGTGCTGGCCACACGTGTGCTTCCGTGCCAGGGGGCTGAGGGGCCGGTGTGGGGAGGACGGGGGGGAGCGTGGAGGGGTGGCCGGGATGGGGGAATGAAGAGGGCTGGGGGTGAGGGTGCTCTGGGGCTGCTTTGCTGATGGTTGGGGCTCTCCAGGCTCTGCTTGCAGGTTGTCTTTGCGTTCCGGGGTCTGTCCGTCCACCGAGTCCGTCCGAACGGCCTCCTGGAAGGGGAGGAGAGAGAGAAGTGGGGTGAGAGCCTGGGGATGTGCTGGGCAGCAGCTCCTCCAGTGATGGATGCAGAATTACAGAACCACGTCGTGTTGGAAGGGGTCTTGACGCTCATCTCATTGCACACCTTGCCACGGGCACCTTGCAGCAGGCCAGGCTGCTGCCAGCCCCATCCAGCGTGGCCTGGGCCACTCGCAGGGATGGGAGCCCGTGGTGAAGGTGAAGGTGAGGGTGAAGGTGAAGGTGAAGATGAAGGTGAAGGTGAAGATGAAGATGAAGGTGAAGGTGAAGATGAAAATGAAGGTGAAGGTGAAGGTGAAGGTGAAGGTGAAGGTGAAGGTGAAGGTGAAGGTGAAGGTGAAAATGAAGGTGAAGGTGAAGTTGAAGGTGAAGGTGAAGGTGAAGGTGAAGGTGAAAATGAAGGTGAAGATGAAGGTGAAGGTGAAGGTGAAAATGAAGGTGAAGGTGAAGGTGAAGGTGAAGGTGAAGGTGAAGATGAAGGTGAAGGTGAAGATGAAGGTGAAAATGAAGGTGAAGGTGAAGATGAAGGTGAAGGTGAAGGTGAAGGTGAAAATGAAGGTGAAGGTGAAGATGAAGGTGAAGGTGAAGGTGAAGGTGAAGGTGAAGGTGAAGGTGAAAATGAAGGTGAAGGTGAAGATGAAGGTGAAGATGAAGGTGAAGGTGAAGGTGAAGGTGAAGATGAAGGTGAAGGTGAAGATGAAGGTGAAGGTGAAGGTGAAGGTGAAAATGAAGGTGAAGATGAAGACGAAGGTGAAGATGAAGGTGAAGGTGAAGGTGAAGACCAAGGTGAAGATGAAGGTGACGGGTTGGTGGGTCTAACAGAGCTCATTCCTGCCCCATGGCCCCAGTCCTGCCAGACCCCCCTGTACAAGAGGACGAACTTTTCCTGGCAGGAGCCTTCATGTCCAGGGCTGGCATCTCCTGGGCTTTGGTCTTGCTCCAGCCCCGAATCCTGAGCCAGCACAAACCATCGCAGTGGAGCTCTCCCAGCACTGGGAAAATGGATTTGGGCACCTTCTCCCCATGCTGTAGCAATTATTTCCTGCAATAGCACAGCCACGAAGATGGAAGCAGGGGAAAAAAAAAGGCCCTCCCACATGTCATTTGTGGGGCAAGGAATATATAAAAATTAATATTTAAAATTAATAGTTTAAAATTATATTTAAAAGTTCTAGTTAAAAGTTATATTTCATAGTTATATTTTAAAATTTCTATTTCAAATTTGTATTTAAAATTGGTACTCAAAGTTGTATTTCAAATTTGTATTTTAAAATTGTATTTAAGAATTTATATTTAAAACTTGTATTTAAAATTGATATTTAAAGGTATAGTTTAAATTTATATTGAAAACTTTTATTTAAAGTTATATTTAAAACTTGCATTTCAAAATTATATTTAAAATTTATATTTAAAACTTGCATTTGAAATTGATATTTAAAGTTATAGTTTTAATTTCAAAATTATATTTTATATTTGTATTTAAAATTTATATTTTAAAATTGATACTTAAATTAATATCTTAAAATCCATATTTAAAATTGAAATTTAAAATTTGTACTTTAAATTTGTAGGTAAAATTTTAATCTAAAATTTGTAGTTAAAATTTATATGTAAAACTTGCATTTAAAATTGATATTTAAAGTTACAGTTTAAATTTATATTGAAAACTTTTATTTAAAGTTATATTTAAAACTTGCATTTCAAAATTATATTTAAAATTTATATTTAAAACTTGCATTTGAAATTGATATTTAAAGTTATAGTTTTAATTTCAAAATTATATTTTATATTTGTATTTAAAATTTATATTTTAAAATTGATACTTAAATTAATATCTTAAAATCCATATTTAAAATTGAAATTTAAAATTTGTACTTTAAATTTGTAGGTAAAATTTTAATCTAAAATTTGTAGTTAAAATTTATATGTAAAACTTGCATTTAAAATTGATATTTAAAGTTACAGTTTAAATTTATATTTAAAACTTTTATTTAAAGTTATATTTAAAACTTGCATTTCAAAATTATATTTTAAATTTGTATTTAAAATTTATATTTTAAAATTGATACTTTAATATCTTAAAATCCATATTTAAAATTGAAATTTAAAATTTGTGTTTTAAATTTCTAGGTAAAATTTATATTTAAAATTTGTATTTTAAAATTGACATTTAAAATTTATACTTTAAAACTGATCTTTAAAATTCATATTTTAAATTTGTAGCTAAAATTTGCATTTTAAATTTTTCGTTAGTGTTTATATTTAAAAATGGTATTTCAAAATATATTAATAATTGTATTTTACACACACATTTCAAAATTTATATTTTAATGTCTATATTTAAAATATACAAGTACATTTATATTTAAAATTGGTATTTCAAATTATATTTAGCATTCATAAATAAAAAGTATATTTTAAAATTATATTGAAATTATATTTAAAATTATATTTAAAATTATCTTTAAAATTGTATTTTAAATTATATTTAAAACTATATTTAAAATATATTTAAAATTATATTAAAAATATATTTAAAATTATATTTAAAACTATATTTAAAATTCTATTTTAAATTATATTAAAAATATATTTTAAATTATATTTAAATGTATATTTAAATTTATATTAAAATATATTTAAAATTATATTTTAAATTATATATTAATATTATATTTAAATTATATTTTAAATTGTATTTTAAATTATATTTAAAATTGTATTTAAAATATATTTAAAATTCTATTTTAAATTATATTTAAAATTGTATTTAAAATTATATTTAAAATATATTTAAAATTATATTTTAAATTATATTTTAAAATATATTTAAAATTATATATTAATATTATATTTAAAATTCTGTTTAAAATTATATTGAAAATTGTATTTTAAATTATATTTAAAACTATATTTAAAATATATTTAAAATTCTATTTTAAATTATATTTAAAAATATATTTAAAAATATATTCAAAATTATATTTAAAATTGTATTTTAGATTATATTTAAAACTATATTTAAAATAAATTTAAAATTGTATTTTAAATTATATTTAAAACTATATTTAAAATTATATTTAAAATTAAATTTAAAGTTATATTTCAAATTTATATTTAAATTTATATTTAAATTTATATTAAAATTTATATTTTAAATTACATTCAAAACTATATTTAAAATTGTATTTAAAATTCCATTTTAAAATCCTCCTTAAAATTCATAAACACGAATTCTA
This sequence comes from Cinclus cinclus, assembly GCF_963662255.1. Classification (NCBI taxonomy): domain Eukaryota; kingdom Metazoa; phylum Chordata; class Aves; order Passeriformes; family Cinclidae; genus Cinclus; species Cinclus cinclus. The sequence continues at coordinate 2,076,125 of NC_085061.1, read as the reverse complement.
AAAACTCATACTCTAAAAACAAACATTCTAAAAACTCATACCTAAAATTCCTACCTCAACCTCACATTTTCAATTTACACCGCGTTTCGCTCCGAAAACAGGAATCCTCTCCACTCCGACCAAAGAAACACGCCGGAAAGAAAGGGGAAGAAGCAGCGGCCAAAGCGGGAATTCCCTGCGGGTGCTCATGGCCGCTCACCTGTCTGCAGAGCGGTTTGGTGGCACCAGGAGCTCCGGGGGTGTCCTGGGGGGCCGGGACCCTGCAGCGCGTGGCCAGCGGCAGCGACTCCGTTGGAACCCTCAGCCAGGAGCTCCCCACGGGCTGGGAGCGGACGGAGGTGACGGATCCTAGGGCAGGACAGAGGGACGAGTCAGCGCTCGGCTCGAGGAGGGGAACTCGAGGTTTGAGGCGGAAGGTTCAAAGAGGGGAGCGGACGCAGGAGGGAGATGGGAAAAATCTGGTTGGGGATGGCTGGAATTCCAAACTTCAGGGTTTTTTTGGGGAGTAAAAGCCTCGTCACTTTGTCTTGGCTCTGCCCGGCAGGGATGGCGGGGAGGGCACAGATGTTGGGGTGTCTGTGCAGGGCTCTGATCCTGCTGGGGCCTTTCTAACTCAAGATATTCTACAACTTCTGCAGGGCAGTTCTCCCAGGTACCACAGCCCAGGTACCACCAGGGCTGTCCCTGAGCCACAGCTGGGCTCAGCATGGTCCCAGGGCCACCAAAACCCAGCCACGATAGCCCAGGTACCACCAGGGCTGTCCCTGAGCCACAGCTGGGCTCAGCATGGTCCCAGGGCCACCAAAACCCAGCCACGATAGCCCAGGTACCACCAGGGCTGTCCCTGAGCCACAGCTGGGCTCAGCATGGTCCCAGGGCCACCAAAACCCAGCCACGATAGCCCAGGTACCACCAGGGCTGTCCCTGAGCCACAGCTGGGCTCAGCATGGTCCCAGGGCCACCAAAACCCAGCCGTGATAGCCCAGGTACCACCAGGGCTGTCCCTGAGCCACAGCTGAGCTCACCATAGTCCCAGGGCCACCAAAACCCAGCCACCATAGCCCAGGTACCACCAGGGCTGTCCCTGAGCCACAGCTGGGCTCAGCATGGTCCCAGGGCCACCAAAACCCAGCCGTGATAGCCCAGGTACCACCAGAGCTGTCCCTGAGCCACAGCTGGGCTCACCATGGTCCCAGGGCCACCAAAACCCAGCCACGATAGCCCAGGTACCACCAGAGCTGTCCCTGAGCCACAGCTGGGCTCAGCATGGTCCCAGGGCCACCAAAACCCAGCCACCATAGCCCAGGTACCACCAGAGCTGTCCCTGAGCCACAGCTGGGCTCAGCATGGTCCCAGGGCCACCAAAACCCAGCCACGATAGCCCAGGTACCACCAGGGCTGTCCCTGAGCCACAGCTGGGCTCAGCATGGTCCCAGGGCCACCAAAACCCAGCCGTGATAGCCCAGGTACCACCAGAGCTGTCCCTGAGCCACAGCTGGGCTCACCATGGTCCCAGGGCCACCAAAACCCAGCCACGATAGCCCAGGTACCACCAGAGCTGTCCCTGAGCCACAGCTGGGCTCAGCATGGTCCCAGGGCCACCAAAACCCAGCCACGATAGCCCAGGTACCACCAGGGCTGTCCCTGAGCCACAGCTGGGCTCAGCATGGTCCCAGGGCCACCAAAACCCAGCCGTGATAGCCCAGGTACCACCAGGGCTGTCCCTGAGCCACAGCTGGGCTCAGCATGGTCCCAGGGCCACCAAAACCCAGCCGTGATAGCCCAGGTACCACCAGGGCTGTCCCCAGGGCTCAGCATGGTCCCACCAGGAGCTCAGAGCCTGCTCCAAGTGCTCTGACAGCCCTGAGCTGTGGACAGGCTGGAGTTTTTCCTTCCCAAGGCCTCCCAGGCTGGGTCTGAAGGCCATCCCTCCTCCCCAGCCCATCCGTGGTGCTGCTTTACTGCACTTGGGAGTTGTTTGAAAGATCTCCCTCTTCTGTGGTTTTTTGGCTGCAGGATTTATTGTCCTCATTAGTTTGAAAGCCAGCGTCTGTTCCTCCAGTGCTGCCCAGCTCCGTGTTAAAAACACCCTTATCCATCACTCCAGGAGATCTCACCCAGGGGTCAGGGAACTTGAACCCCTGACAAAAGCCATCCAGACACATCACAGTTGCATTTCACAGATGGATTTGTTGATGGGGACAAAGAAAAGTGAGTGTTTAATAATTTTTCTTTTGGAGCTTTTCTTCAGAACACCACAGAAGGAATTCCCACCCCCACCCCGCTTCTCCCCAGTTCTTTTTTTTTTTTCTTTTGGGCTCTCCTAGACCCAGAGTTTCAGCGTGAGCCTGTGCTGTTCATGTGCTATTCCAGGCTTTATAAAATGCTTTTTATGATGCAGAAAAACTCTGACATAAAATCTGTCACAAACATGGTCATAAAATCCAGACCCGATGCTCTACTCCCTGTCCTCAGTTGGAATTTCCTCCTGTTGGAAACCTTCCATCGAGCTTTCATTTAGGAAATCCAAACCCCCTCCAAACTGGACGCTCAGAAGCACTGAAGATCTCTGGAGTTGGATATTTTTTCTCTTATTTCTCTAGGAAATCAGCAAACTGCATCTAAAACCAAAGTATCCTGAGTTCTGCTCATCCCCAAAGATTTTCACTGTGTGGTCGGCGGGGTGTTGGGAGGAGATCAGACATCCTGAAGCCCATGGAAACACAGATGCTCATGGGAGTCTCCATGGGCTCAGTTTTCTTTGGATATAATTTATAGATCTGTGACTTGAAGCAGAGTTTGGGCAGCTCAGGAGTGGCAGCACAGCTAGGGGTGCTGCTGGTTTTGCAGGTAAAAAGTCATATCCATCATATCCATCCCTCCAGTGCTCTTGGAGAGAAATTTAGGAATTTAGGAAACATCAGAGAAATTCCTGGTGGGTTCTATCCACCCCTACTAACGTCCCAGTAGTTTTATATGGATATAAATCCTGCTTTACAGCTACTCCAGGGATGAAAAGCAGCCCCAGGAGCTGCCCGTGAAACTCAACCTCTGTTTTCTTTCCTTCACCAGGAATTTGCAGGTGAAATAATAATAAACACTGAGCGGAGAACATGGCCTGGCTCCCAGAGAGTCTGAACAAACACAGAGTTCCTTCTCCCAAGGAAATCAGAGCAAATCAGGTGTGCAATCCCACTGAGCAGTTCTTGCATTTCAAACCACTGCCGGATCAAAGGAAACCGGGCTGGGAAAAGTTCTTGGGAGCCACCCCAGGAGCACGTGTGCTTTTAGGGAGGCAGAGGTTGTGTTTCAGATTGATTTCCCCTTCAAAGCAGCTCGACAAAAGAGGCAGAAAAGGCGTTTCCAGGGGAATGCACTCGGATGCAGGGGATGAATTCCCCCTCAAGGGCTCCGTGCACTCGGATTATGGGGTCTCTCCATGGGGTCTCTCCATGACATTCATTACAAGGCCAGGCTCAGGAAGAACCAGAGAACGGTTTCTAATCTTCCTGCTCCCAAAGAAACTCCTGCAGCTCTGAACTCGATGTGTGGTGCTGAAAGGCACTGCCCTGAGGCTGCAGCCTGCCTGAAAGGATGAGGAATTGTGCTGGAAGCAATCCCAACTCCAGCTTTAATTCCTGGGGATGTTATTGATCCACAGGCAGGAGTCAGAGGGAATGCACAGCTCCCTTCTCCTCAGCTAAAAACCTGTACCTGTGCTTGGGAGCCTCACTTCTACCCAGACATCGGAGCCACCAGCTTGCTCCTGGGAAAGTGATGGCTTGTAATGCAGATTTTTCTATTTAATTACAAAATACTACTTCGACTTATGAAGAAGAAGGTGAAAGAGAAGGACAAACTTCCGTACTAAAACTTCTATCTTGTTATAGATATATATATATTACTGTATTTTAAAACTTTAAATTTTTTACTATGTTATGTTACACACTTTTTTTTTAAACCACATGCTTATGATTTTGGTTCGATCACTCAATTTTGGAAGACTTTTCTGTGTCTTCAGGTTAAATGCAGTGTTCTTCTGGGGGTTGATGTCTGTCAGCACAGAAAGTCTGAAATTCTCAGTGGCTAGGGTTCCAACAGTGATGGAAACGTGGAATTATGCAGAATGTGGGAAACCACTGCCGTGCTGATGGAATTAAATGGGAGCAAACCCTGCTCATGCCATGCTTGGGTTGGTTGTTCCCCACTGAACCCCCACCTTGTGCAGCTGTGGGTGCAACCATGGAATTGGGAAGACTGGGAAAGACCACAGATTCCAATTAATCCATTAATTCCATTAATCCAGCACTGCCAAGGCCAGCACTCAGTCAAGTCCCCAAGTGCCAGACCCACAGGATTTTTGAACATTTCCAGGGATGGTGACCCCAGCACTGCCCTGGGAGCCTGTTCTGATGCTTGAACAGCCTCCCGGTGAAGGAATTTTCCCCTGACATCCAATCCAAACCTCCCCTGGCAAAACTTGAGGCTGTTTCCTCTCATCCTAACCCTGTTCCCTACAAACCTCACCCTGCACTCTCCTGCCAGGGAGTTGTGGGGAGTGAGAACTTTCTCCCTAAACCTCCTTTTCTCCAGGCTGAACCCCCACCCACCACCCCCAAGCTGCTCCAGCCTCTTCCCTGGACACTCTCCATCCATCTTTTCGTGAGGAACCCAAAATTTTGCCTGAGAGCAGAGGAATCTGGTACCTCTTGGGGCTTTGCAGGGGTAGGTTTCCATGTCCACCTCGTGTAGGGGCAGTGGGGCCTTGGCTGGGGTCACTGGCCGGAACATGTAGCTGTCGTTGGGCAGGGAATGCATCCGGGACACGGAGATCTTGCGGATTGTCAGCAGATTCTGGGAATCCTGGGGCCTCAGGGAGGATGAACTGCCCTGCAGAGCAATGAGAAAGGGAGATGGGGGGGTCATCCTAGTGGGGAATGTATGGGGGAATTTGTTGGGGAAGATGAAACAGAAAAACCTTATCGATATGATTGCTTGGCAAAAGATTTTGAGAATATGGAAACTGTAAGTGAGATTGAAATGAAAGCAAACTTTGAGAGACCAAACCTCAGTTACTGAACAACTGGAAAACAACAGTATGGCCAGCTGAAAGTAATTCCCCTCTGGATTGAACAATTCCTTCTGCTTGCAGACAGCTCCAAGGTCAGAGCAGACACTGCCAGCTTGGCAGAAGGGTCCACAGACGAGTTTTTAGGGTTTAAAATGTAACACAGCATGGCAATGTAATGATTCTTATAGGCTGTGTGTAAATGCTGTAGGATTTGTATCTTGTATTACAGGGGTTAGTGAAAATTAGAATATTCAGCACAGAAGATTTATTGTATTGTAATGGGAAACTCGCTCTCTTTTGACTCTCTCACTCTCTTGCTCTCCTGCTCTTTGGTGCCTGCTCTGAGCTGTGCCTGGCAGCTCCAAGCAGGGCCCTTGCACCCAGGCCCTTTGCAATAAAACACAACTTCCAAGACCTGGAATGACTGCAGAGATCTCTCGTCTCCGTCCATCCCTACCGTCCTACCCCTCGATGGTCCTACAGGAATTCCTTCTCTTTTGGCTTCCAGACCTTGTGTAGGTGTCTCACCCAGAGCCTGCAAGCTGCAGTGATGCAGGACAGTGAAGTGACACCCAGGGTAGAGCTCAGGATGGGGCTGGAATAAAGAGAGGCATCAATGACCCAGCACTAAAAAAGTCAATTCTTTGTCCCAAGTCAACCCATGGACACACAGAGAGAAAGGAAAGACCAGGGAAAAGGAGGTCAGTTGTTAAACACACTAGGAAAGCAGCTTTTGTCACATTTTCCTGATCTGAGGTTCCAAGGAGATGCTTTCAGGAGGCCTGAGGCTGACATCCTTCTCCTCAAACAGAGGACAGAGGGGCCAAAACAAATCCTCCTGGAAATTCTCCCCAAAACACACTCACAGGGCAGACATTTAAACTGCATACCTTGAGGCCTCTCTCCTAAAACCTGGAGCATTTTGGGCAGCACTAAGCCCTGAAGAAGGAGGTGGAGGGAAGGAGAAGACATCGTGGCAGTGAGGGTGGGGGTGTGGAGCCTGTTTGGGGTAGGAAAGGGAATTTTCTTTGTTGTCACTGACATGGGTCTGGTTGGAAGCGCCCACAAAGAACACACCACAAACCTTAAACCCACTCAGCAAATCCATCCTGGGGTCACAGGAAGCTTTAGGGACACAAATGATGTCCCTGAGGTGCTGATAGAGAAGCTGGGAGGTGATGCCACAAATTGGCCAAGTGTTGGGGGAGCAGGAGCCCCTGGGCCAGGCCCTGTAGCCTGGCTGGACACTTCCCCTCCCAAATTACCCTTTTATCTAAACCTCACCTAATCCTTCTGGTTTTCCTTTAACATCACCCTCCCAGTGACTGACAGAAAACATTTTCCCAGCTGCATGTCTTAAATTAAATGTATTTTGCTTTGCTCTGCTGGGCCGTTTTCCCTCTCTGCCAGCAAAACCTTGTCCCTGAGATCCCTCAGGTTTGGATCTGGTTAAATCTGGCTTTCTCCTTGTATTTCTGGGTTAGAAATGTCTTTCCTCAGCTCCCTGAAGCTGTACACCCCGAGATGAATTACTCCATGCTTGTACCCCGTGGAGCTTGGCTGGGAAGGCGGGGGGGGCGGGGTCCAGCAGGTATTTACAGCTCCTTGGCATCCAGCTCTGCCAACTGTGGCTGTGCCCAGCAGCCACCCAGGGCTCTCAGCTGATGGATTAAAGCCTCAGCAGCCAGTGCCAGCTGGTCCTTGGCCATCCCAGCTCATCAGCTCCATCAGCAGGGCACCACCTGAGCTGGGGCAGCCTGGGGCTTCTTCACAGCCTGGAGCCACAGCGAGAACAAAAGCTCTCAGCACTCCAACACAAGGATCTCAGGATCTGGCTCCTAAAGATCAGTTTGTCTTTGGTTGGAACAAATGAACAGAAAGCCCTTCTTGACATCAGCCACTCCAATTTTTAAGGGTTCAGCTGTTGAGACCTGACTGAATTAGGAATGTGGGGAAATTTCAAATGAAATAAGTGCTTGAAATGTGAACCACGGATGGGAAATTTGTTGGCTCCCACCTGGAGAGCTGCTCTGGATGGTGAGGATGGTTTGGAGACACCATTGTTGCTCCTCCTCCTTTCTGGGAAACACCTGCAGCACTCCAGAGCCTGATCCCATATCCTGGAAATTGGGATGGGACCTGGGCATGTGGGGTGATGAGGTGGGACTGAGCAGAGGGGGTTGAAGCCCTTCTGGTTTGCTGGGAATCTCCTGAATTTCCAGCTCTGGGGATTGCTGGAAGCCTGAGGTGTTGATCCCCTCCTGCCTCAGTTTCCTCAGTATCATAAACAAATTCTTCCAGCAACAACAATAAAATCAAACCTGGCACTGTTTTCTCAACAAACAAAAACTCTGCTCTGAAGTCACGCTGCTCACACATCACCCTGCACACCAAATGTACATTTTAAGGGCTAAAAAGAGGATTTCACTCCTATCCCACACAGGGATGATTCCTCTGGGATTTCCCAGCTGGATAGGACAGAGGCTGGGAAGATTTGGGGCAGGTTTGGGACAGTTTCAGCACAACCCCATGACGGGTGGGACATCAGCCACCTCAGCCTCGTGGCAGGACATGGTGGAAGTGCAGCAGAAGGATGAAGGCGAGGCTTTTCCCCCTCACCACCTCCAGGCTTAAAAGGAGGCTCTGCCTGGCTCCTGATGCCCTTGGGAAGTGTTGGAAGATGAGGAAAACCCAAGGAGAAATGGACTGTTTACAATCCCAGCCTGTATGAAAGGATGTGCCCTCTCTTCCTTGGATTGGAAAAGCAACCTGTGCATTTTCCTGCAGGAATGTCTTTCAGGAACAACATTCAGATTGTCAATTCCCCATTGCTGCGTAACCAAATCGTTTTCCTCGCCCTAATGGAGTCTGATGGATTTCGCTAAAATCTAATTTAATGTAATTTAATCTCCAAGCCCCCACTGATTTCGTGGTAGATTTATTTGTGATCATGGTGACAGAGCAATTCCATGTTCACTCTTAATCACAGGCTGCTGACATGGGATGAGACAATTATCTCACGCCCTCCTTCCCCCCCTGCACTTCTGATTGTTTTCCTGGAGGACTGACAGGAATCAGCGTCTGGAAAATCAACCCAGGGACCTCCAGCTCCTTGCTGATGATTCCCAAGTCCTCCATGTCCTGAGCAGAGCCAGTGGGGAGCTGCAGTTTTACACCAGCACTGAATTGCTGCAGGATCCTCTGGAAATCCCAAAGTGGGATTAAATAGAACCTGAGCAGTACCCGTGTGAAGGGAATTTATCCCATCCCATGCCAGGGCTCCCAGTGCCAGCATTCCCAGGTTTTTTTTGGGATTGCTCATTGCTCCTGCCACCCTGAAAAATGTCAAGGACTGGCCAGGACAGCAGGACAGGGACCTGTGGCTTTTATGGTTCTGAATTTAAAATCCACAACCTGAGAATGGAGTGGAGAGATGGACTTTAAACCGTCCTCTGGAATTATGGCCAGGATAACGTTTCCAGCACCTTCCACCTCCAGAAGCCCCGGGAGGTGTCTCAGGATGTGGGTTGCTGGTGACATCCCTGCTGTAGGGGGCTGGGGCAGCTCCTTGTCTCCCGTTCCTCTGGCTCCATGTGGAATCTACCCGCGTGGAATCTGCTGGTCAGGCCGGCGGGATCCATCCCCTCCCCACCCCAGCTGTGTGCAGGCTCTCACCAGGGCTTGGTGCTTCCCCTTGCTGTGCTCCTGCTTCCCGTGCAGCTCCCGGCTCTCCGGGGCTGCGGCCCCGCTCCTGCTCCCACCGGCGGTGTTGGTCCCTCTGGACATCTCCAGCTCGATCTCAGCATCCATCTCAGCATCCTCCTTGGCCTCCTTGTTGCTCTCCTCCAGGTGCTTCATCAGCACTGCCACCACCACGTTGACCAGGACGAACTGGGCGATGAGGACGAAGGTGACGAAGTAGACGGGGGAGATGACGGGCAGGTAAGTGAGGCAGTGCTTGTCCTCCCGAGTGCACTCCCGGAGCGTGTCCTGCAGCAGGGAGGGACAGGGCAGCCATTAGCGAGGCTCTGCTTGGGCTCCAGGTGCAGGAAACACCCAAAGAACACAAAGTGGGTACAAACAGATAAGAGAAAATACTGAGGTCGTGAATTACAACACCTACGAAGAAGGGGAATGGGCTGCCCAGGTGTTTTGGATTTCCCATCCCTGGAGTGTTCCAGGCTGGGTTGGACAGAGCGTGGAGCGACCTGGGATGGTGGAAGGTGTCCCTGCCCATGGCAGGGGGTGGAACTGGATGAGCTCTAAGGTCCCTTCCAACCCAAACCATTCCACGATCCTGTGATTCCGTGACACATCCCAAAGGCACAGGACACAGAGCACATGCTTCCTTCCCCCACCCAAAAAAACTGCCATCATTTTACTTAAATATTTTATCCAGGAGCAAACCTTCAGGCTGGCTGAGACTTAGAACAAATCCCTGCTTGAAAACACACCTGTCTTTTATATCAGGAAGCCTCATTTTGATGTTTTACGAAGAAACATTTTTGTTTTCACCCAAGAGTCGCCTAAATCTGTTTGAAAACTGTCTCCCTGTAGAGAGGAGGAAGCCCCCAGAGACTGCACACACCTTCATGATCCCGTTCCAGTTGTCCCCCGTGGACACCCTGAAGAGGGTGAGGAAGGCCATGCCGAAGTTGGTGAAGGTGGCGTGGCGGCTCAGGCCTTCACAGGGATTCTCTTCACTGCAATCTGTGGGGCAGGGAAGGAGCAGCACATCAGCCAAGGCACGCTGGATTATCCACAGCAGCCCCCAAAGCTGGGGGATGGCACCCTCAGCTATGCCCCATGGGTTTATGGCATCAGGGAGTGGTGACATCCTGCCCAGGGAGGGCAGGGGGAAAGGTGATTTCAGCTGGAGAACCTTGGGACCGGACACCAGGAGGTGTAGAAATATTGTTTATTGGAATTTTCATCTCTGGAAATATTCAAGGCCAGTTTGGATGGGACCTGGAGCAATCTGGGCTGGTGGAAGGAGTCCCTGCCATGGCAAGGGGTGGCACTGGACGGCTTTAAAGTCCTTTTTAACCCAAACCCTTCCATGATTCCATGATCTTATGATTTCTGTGATTTTCTTTACTCCTGCTCTCCAGTCTCCTTTGTTTTCCTATTGCTTGTGTCGTTGGCTTGATGATTTTTTACATCCACCACGAGGGATATTTTCACTGAGATAAAGTGGAGCAATTTGACGTTTTCCCCCTGAGAATTAATAGCCTAATGAATGCAAATTGAACATATGAAATATCCATCTTCCCATAAAACACAGCCTCATTAAATATCCATTAAGACAGGCAGCAGTGGCTCTTGGTTGGGCATTTCAGTCTTAGGTAATTATTCTGAGGTAAATTGGAAAGAAAAAACAGAAAAAAAATCCAAGAAAAACCCACAAATGACCAGTCCTGGGGGAGAGAGGGCTGATGGTTCTTGTGGCTGGCATGGACTGACCAGGAAAAAGGAGAGAATATTCCCATTAAATTGGGCTGGGAAGCAGAGTCCTGCCCCAGTGGGGTTCCCTGGGCTGGCATTGCCCAGCTGTGTGTGGAAATACCAGAAGAGCCATTTTTCACCCCTGTGACTGAACAAATACACCCACAACTCCAGGGAGGGAATATAAACCCACACTGTTTCGCTCAGGGTGGGTGCAGAACTAATTCTTTCCCTGGAATTTGTAGGAGACTGAAAAAATAATTTGGTTTTGGTTGAAAGAATCATTCTGCTCTCAGGCACTTGTAATCTGAGCAGAGGGCTGGGCTCATAAAGGGGATTAATGACAGCCATAAACTCTGCTCAGGAAGGGCCCTTCTGGTGCTCCTGGAGCTCTAATTGGGATGGAAATGTTCCTTCCAACAGCATTTTCCAGGCTGGGCAAGGTCGGGTTTGCTCTGATTTTAGTGATGGGCACATTCCTGAGCAGCTCCAGTATCCTCAGACTGGAGGATTAATTAATGCTGGACAAGCAGGGAGCACTGGATGCCTCCTGATTGATGGAGAGAGGGGAAGGTGATGCTGAGAGCACGGCACAGCTGAGCCCTGGGAGCTGGAAGAGCCGTGGCAGCCAAGTGCAGAGAACTGATGGGGTGTGGGGGAAGCTCTGAGCAGGGACATGTTTATGGTGGCACCTCTCCAGCAGGAACCTGACCCCCATCCAGCTCTGCAGACTCGTGTTGCTCTGTCTCCAGTAGCAAACTTGAACAAATCCATGCTGGGCAAGGATATTTAAATAGCAAAGAGTTCCTCTGCAGCCGAGGGTGGCGTTTGGACAAAGCCCTAAATGTGTGTTAGAAAGGTTCTGGGTTCCATCCTCGTGTGTCAGCTGTGACCCTGAGATCGAGAGAAAAATTCCATCTTCAGGACATGGGTGTGAAGCTAAGGAAGGCCCAAGAATGAGAGACAGAGAGAAAAGGAAGCAGCCAGATACCAAATAAACACCAACCGGATGGAGAGAGCGGCGTCAGGCCCATTACTCACCAAGCTTGCCAAACAATTCCACTCCCAGGGCAGCATAGATAAAAAACAGGAGCATAAAAAGTAGGCCAAGGTTCCCTACCTACACAAGGAGAAAGCAGAAGAAGGGTCAGGCAAGTCGAGGTCATGAATGAAATCACTCCATCACATTTTCAACACGAGCAAAGCAGGGAAAAATTTGGCTTCCAGCACTCTGGTCCCTCTCAGAGTTCTGCTTTTAGGGGCCCAGGGAGTTCTTCGTGTGGGGGAAGGAACAGAAATGCCCCTGGGGAAAGCAGCAGCTTCTCCATCACCCTCCACTTGTGTGGAATTTGGGTACCCCAGGGCAGTTTGTGGGGCAGGGCTGCTTTGGGACCTGGGCTCTGCTTTGGGTTTTGTGGACCCTTCCCTTCCAGGGACTCTCAGACAGCAAAGATTTCACTGGCATGGAGGGCTTGCAGTGCTCAGGGAGAGGAGAACCCCCTGAGCCTTTTCCTTTTCTTCTCAATGAGAACTTCCTGCATTTTAGCTTTCCATGTCCCACAGGAAAATCTTTATCCCAGACACCAACACTGGCAGCTCCAGGTGCTGCTGGAGGGGTCCCAAGCCCCCCAGGATGGCTGAAGGGGTTGACAAGGGATGTGAAAACAGCACAAAAGCTCTTCACACCACCAGCATCACAGCTCTCCCTGCTGGACTCCATCCCAGCACAGAATCCAAGCCTCAAAAACAGCTCCTGGAGCAGATTTTTGGTGATTCAGGCAGAGAACACCAAGGGCAGAGTGACCTGACCTGCTCCCACCTGCAAGGAACTGCTCCCACTTATCTCTTTTTCCACTTTAATGGCTCTGCTAGCAGCTCCTAACTGAGACAAAGTGAGTTCTCAGCACCAGGAGCAGGATTTTATCCCTAAAAAAATTAGAAATCAGGAGGTGACCCAGGCAGTCAGGCTCAGGGTTTCCCGGTCTCTGAGGTGCATTTTAGTGAGCTCTGAGTTTGGGAGAGTTTTCTTCTCTGAGGTGGCACAGCCACAGGTTTTTTTTGTGGTGTTTTTTTTTTTTTTTGTTATTTTAACTGCACTTAATTTAATCAGAAAGTTTATCAGTGTGATATCTGTCATTATAAAATTAACACAGCTCTTGCTGATGAAAAGAGGGGATTTTTTTTATAGTAAAGAAATGGAAATAGTCCAATCACCCAGTGCAGGCTGTAATTGCTATAAAGCCTAAACTGGCTCTGCAATTTCCCTAACATTATTACCATCCTCCAGGGAATAATAAAGATAAAACAGGGATGTGGATGGCTGGGCTGGGTTATTTCATCTGCCTCTGCTGCCTTCTGGAATAGCTTTTCCTACTCCTGCCTGCTGGACCACTGATGGTTTGGGAGCCATTAGGAATGAGCACAAGCACAAACACAGCACACACTGCTGGGGAGGCAAACGAGCAAATAATTACAGGGAATTAAAATAAAAGTGAGAAACAAACTTTCTAGGTTGAGGTAACAGAAGAGGGCGTTGGATCTTGCTCTAGGCAGCCTGAGTATTTTGGTGCCTGAAAAATCAGCCTGCAAACTTTTGGCACTGATGAAATCCCAAAGAATTTAGGGTAACGTGGGAGTTACTACTGGGTTATCTGCAAAAGATATTGTCTGGATTTCAATGGAGGGAAGAGGGAAAAGGAGAAGGAGAATGAGAAGGAGAAGGAGAAGGAGAAGGAGAAGGAGAAGGAGAAGGAGAAGGAGAAGGAGAAGGAGAAGGAGAAGGAGAAGGAGAAGGAGAAGAAGTTCTCTTCAGCTCATGGCCTCCAGCAAGGCCTGGGCATGGAGAAGGGCCCCAGGGACATTCCCAAGGATGTGCCGAGGCGCAGGAGCTGGGTCAGGGGCTGAGCACAGGAACACACAGAGCCTGTGTGTCTCTGAGTCATTCCGTCCTGTTCCCTTTGGAATTCCCTCGGGGATACCTAACTGATGTCTCCAGAGCACTCTGAGATCTACAGAGAGCAGACAAGGAGAAGATGGTGCATGAATCATGCTGCTGGAGGGAATGGCAGGGGGCAGGAGCTTTTCTCCAAAGGCTGGGATGCTCCACCAGGAGCAGGAATCCAGCTCTGGCAGCAGCCTCAGCTCTGGCAGCCCCAGCAGCCCCTGAGAAGTGGTTCTGGCTCTGAACAGCTCAGCCCAGGCTCTGTTATCCATCCAGCTCCCCTTAACTTGGGCACAGAGAACTCCAGATTTCGCCTCTCTGTGGCGGCCAGGGGCTATCCATCATTTCCTGGGAATCCAGTGCCAAGGGGGGCTGTGGACTGCAGGGAGAGAAGCACAGATGAAGAATGTTCTGGAGATAATTCTTGGTGCCCTGAGGACCTCAGAGAAGCCACAAGAGCTGGAGACGCTGGTGAGTATCTGAGATTGTCCTGGACCTTCCCTTCTGGAATGCTGGCTGGCAGCCCTGGGATGCTGTGGGGACACTGGCATTGTCCCCCCATGCCACCCAGAGGAGCAGGGAGAGCCCCCAGCAGGGGCTGCAGCCTCTCCCAGTGTATCCCAGCTGGATCTGGGCTCTACCACTGCAAAAGCCTTGGAATAGCTTCCTCAGCTCAGGGGAAGGGCTTCCCTCTCCACACCCCCAGCTGGCTCTAGGAGAGGCACTGATGGAATTCGTGTTTCCTGCTGCCCCTCTCCTGGGTGAAGCCATTTCCTCCTGTGCCTCTTCCTGCTCTGACATCCACTGGCATTCCCGTTGTTGATGCACTCAGCTCCCTGGGATGCCTGTCCAGAGCAATTCCTCACAAAATGAAGCTCCTGCCAAGTCTTTCCAAGGCCGTGAGTCCTCCCCATCTTCCTTCCATCCCTCTCTAGCCAAGGCAGTAATCCTGGCAGTGGGAAAACACAGCCTGATTTATGCCCTAGGCCCAGCAGAAAATGGACACACATCTGCCTGGAAAACAGAGGCCATCTGTGAGAATTCCAGGACTGGTGGAAAGCCAGAACCTTAGAGGGTGAAGTCACCTCAGGCTGACCTGAACAAGGTCCCCTTTCTGTGTCCCCTCAGTCCCACGGAGCCCAGCCCCAGGATTTTTGTACCTGTGGAATTCTGCATCACTGAGGGATCCCTCAGGGATCTCTGCAGCACAGCCCACACTTCCCTATCTCCCAAAATCCATCATCCCCAAAGCTGGCTGCTCACATATTCCCATTCCTGCTCCCTGAGTTCACATCCCCATGGCTCTCCAGGGTCTCCAGGTTGTTGTTTTTTGTCCCCCAGCTGCTGTTGGAAAATGCCAGAAAAGCTCTTCAGGAGCTCCAACTGAGATAAGCCCAGAAATTACAGCACCAAGAGGAGATAAACTCCTGGACAGGAGCAAATTCAGAACCTGCCCTTCAGGGCTCTGCTGGAGCGAGGAGTTCTTGGATTTTTTTCTTGGCACAGAGTCCCTGTAGGGGCAGTTCCAAGCTTTTGAAGACAGAGAGGAGTCCCTTGTCCAGCCTGCAGGGAATTAATGTGCCATCCACAGATCAAGTGAGACCAGAGAAGGGAAAAACAACCCAGATCTTTTGATAGGGAAGTTCCACATCTCCTTGTTGCTGGAGGGTGGGAATTGGGCTGGATTCCAGTTGTGCTCCCCACCAGGAAGAGCTGTGGCAGCTCAGCAGTGACTGCTGGGGATTCACTCCCACCAGGAAAATTTTAACCCAAATTTGATACGAAAAGGGTGAACTGGACTTTAGGGAGCTGGGATTGGGAAAAGGACTAAAGGAAAGCCATCAAACAGGAGCCTTAGAGAGCAGCCTTTACTTCCAAACCAGGCGTAGGAGCAAGGAAATGATCAGTGATGGATGAGTGGTGTAATTCATTATGGAGCCTTAACGAGCAGCAGCTCAAAAGAAGAGGAAAACACTCGAAGCAGGTCTTGAAAAGCTGCTCCACACCAAGAGACTAAAGGAGTTCACTGCTCTCCTGTTCACCAGACTGCAAGAGGGTATTTTATCTACCATTTATCTGGAAAGGAGAAGCGCTACCAAAAAAAAAAAAAAAAAAAAAGCAAGATTACATCCAGTGAAAAAAATGAACTTGGCTAATTCAGACTAAACTCACCAGATTTTTTTTTTTTGTAGGAAGAGTAAACATGAATGCATTCCATCAACAGGGGAGGGCTGATTCCCTAACACTGAATCCTTAAAACAAGAATCAGAAGCTTTTTTTTTTTTTCCCCTTTTTTTCCAGGGGTTGAGAGGACATGGAGAAGCTGGGCAGAGAAGGTGTCAATCTGAGATCATTCCCTGACCATTCTTTCTGTCTCTGTGGCCTCTCCTCATTTTTTTCCTCTTCTCCATCTCATTTTTTTTCCACAGGTCAGGTGGAAGAGAGTGTCTTTGACCTGGCAGACAGAGATTTCCACACCAGGAGCTGGGCAGGAACATTTTGAAAAGAGCAGCTCAAGCTCAGACTGAAATCCCAAAAGAGGAGATTAATCCTGTGACAGTCTTGGTCAAAATGCTACATTCCTCCAAATTTGGGGATAAGTGGTTCTCCAAGTGTTATAAAAACCAAATCCAAAGCTGATGAAAGTCACCCCCCAAAAATGCATTGACAGTTCCTTGTCATTGTCAGCCCATAAATGGGCATTCTCCACACAGCAGACAAAGAATTTCCCCCCAAATCTGAATGAATAAACATTAAATTAGCTTTTTTTTTTTTTTTTGTCACTTAGAAACCACATTTATGAACATTTTCCAGCTGTGGTTTTAGGATGCTAATTTAATTAGGGTAGGAACTCATGCCCTCCCTTGGAAATGAAATCTGCAGCTTTATGAAGAGTGATGGTTGTCAAAGAGCTGTTCCTAAAATTCCCTTCTTATTTCTTCAGCTTCACTGGAGGCCAAAGTGACATTTTTTTTTATCTGCATGAGATCTGCTGGGAATATCCCTGGGGTTTTCCCTTGACAAGAGACCTTGCTGGGAATGCAAACTGCAAGAACACCCCAAGGAAACCAAAAAGCCTGGCCTGGAGCCACCCTATTGTTTGGGGGAGGGACAGAAAACAAGGAGGGAGAGAAAATATGATCTGTGGTGACAACGCTTTGTAAACTGAACAAATAGATACAAATCAAGGGATTTCTTCAAATGCCAGCCCAGGGTCAGGTTGGTAAATCCCTGCTTTAGCCTCAGCCCAAATCCTTAAGGAAATCTGGATGCCAAAAGGCAAATGTTTGGATTAGAAACATCTTCATGGAGTGATGATGAGCAGAGCAAAGGGGTCTTTGCAAGGAAAAGAAATTCCTTTTATTTATATTTTTTTCCAGGAGAGTTTTCCATCTCTCTTGGAATAGATCATGGGTTGATTTGTACTTAGGAACCGAGTGTCAGGGGTGTTTTTGGGTAATTCCATGTTTTCTGCTGATCCTCTTGTGGCCACTCATCCTCTGGAGGAGAGTCCCACATGGGGTCTGCCCCTGGCTGCTCCTGGGATCCAGGGAATTGGGATGAACAGGGATCTGAGTTAATTCCAAACACTGAACGATCAGAGTTCACACCAGCACACCCACAAACCAGCAGAACGCACCTTAAAAAGGATAAAATTAAAAATAAAAACAAACAAACAAACAAACAAACAAAAAAAAAAACACCCAAACACTTCTGATGGAGGACTGAAAGCCAGCAAAAAGTTTCTTTCCATCTTTTCTCAGATCCATAAAAAAAGCAGTCCCAGGAAACGAACACTTGCAGGATCCTATCAAATTCCATAAGTTTGGAAGTGCTGTTGTTTCTCTTGCAGCTCAGGAGAATTTGGTTATTGGTGACCCCAAATCAAGATTTTAACCCTCA
Organism: Cinclus cinclus; assembly: GCF_963662255.1. NCBI lineage: Eukaryota > Metazoa > Chordata > Aves > Passeriformes > Cinclidae > Cinclus > Cinclus cinclus. The sequence goes on along the minus strand of NC_085061.1, from coordinate 2,058,765 downwards.
GAAGCATCTCCCCAGTTTGCCTTTCCAAGGCTGCAGCACCTCTGTCAATAACTGTGGTTGTTCCTGACTCCCAAATAAAACTGAGCTGGAAGCTCCCAGTGCTTCCTCCAACATCCTTCTCTGTCCCTCCTGGCGTTTCCCAAACTTGCTGGTGAAATCTGGGCTTTGCACGAGCTCTGCCTACAGGAATTTGCTCTCTGGGAACTCTTCTCCCATAGTTTTGTTTCTCCCATCAAACACACTGCAGGGTGAGCCATGCAGAACTCTGCTCCCAAGGTCTGGAGAAAGGTGAGACCCTCCCCAGGTGGCTTCTAGAGGCCACCAAATACAGAAATGTCCCCAGGCCCCAAAGGCACTTCTGTTCCCAAGGGGAACACCCTGGGCATGGAGAATTTTGGGGGCTTACCTGGGGCAGGGCTTGCACCACCGTGTCCAGCAGAGCTCTCATGCCTGTAGCCATTTTCAGCAGTTTCAGCACTGAAATGAGGAGCAAATCCTGCTCAGCAGGGCTGGGGGATGTTACAGGGAAAATCCAGGAAGGAAATTGAGGTTCAGGTCTTGCAGGGAGGGCTTAAATCTCTCTTATTGCTGTTTATACAGGTGGGGAGCTCTCTGCAGCCCAGCAGGGCTGAACATCACTGTCAGTCCCAAGGGGAATGGATTCCCACTTCCACAGGGCAGGGTTATGGGATATGGGGAAGGGATTCCTCCCTGGGAGGGTGGGGAAGGGCTGAAATCGAATACCCAGAGAAGCTGTGGCTGCCCCTGGATCACTGGAAGTGCCCAAGGCCAGGATGGATGGGGCTTGGAGCAGCCTGGGACAGTGGGAGCTGTCCCTGCCCATGGCAGGGGTGGCACTGGGTGGGCTTTGAGGTCCCTTCCAACCCAACCCATCCTGGAATTCTAAGAAAATGGACAAAAAATCTACAAGAACCCCAACGTGCCCAGGCAGGAATGTGGGAAGCACCTCATCAGTGAAGAGCATCTTCCCAGTCCCTGACTACCCTCTCTTCCCAGTGTGCTCTGGACCAGGAGTAAAGCTCTGTGATCCCAGGCTGGAATCAGAATCCACCCTCAGAGGCCACTGGAAAACCTCATGGAACCCCCAGCTGGCCTCTGAGCTGCCCATTCCACGTTCCCCACTGGGAATGAAGCAGCAGGGCTGGGAGGACAAATGTCCAAAGGGTTTCCTGGGGTGGCTGGAGACCACCCCCGAGCAGGACACACCTCTGGCTATCCTGAGCACCCTCATGATGCGGATGATGGTGGGGTTGATGGGAAGGGCAGCGTTCATCTCGATCTCCTCCAGCGTGATCCCCACAATCGACAGCAGAACTATGGCCAAGTCCAGCTGGTTCCACCTACAGACAGAGGGAGGACACACAAAATCCAAATTACACGTGGATAATCCAAATTACACGTGGATAATCCAAGAGGAGGAGTTTTTATGTCAGCAACAGGCACCAGCAAATCCCAAATTTCCTCATTTTTGTCTGCGCCCATGATTTTTAGGTGGCACAAAGCTCAGAGCAGATGGCACAGACATCCTGTGAGCCACAGAATCTGGGAGCTGACTGGGAAATGCTCCTGACCTCTAAGGTGAACTGGTCAGGCCTGGTGGAAAGGGAAATACCGGGGGAAAAGATGCATCTGGAATTTTGGGAAATTTCCTGAATTCCTCCTGCAAAGCACAGCCAGCAGTTCTCAGGATTTTTAGTTCTTACACTACAAAGTTTGCTCCCACAGAGAGCCAGCTCTGGGCTCTTCCCGTGTCACCACAGTGCTGCTGCATCTCCCCAGAACCTGGCTCTGAAACTGGGTCAATCCAGCCCCGAATCCCAAATCCACAGGGGTTCCAAATGTTCTCACCTGTCCTTAAAAAACCTCCGGAAACCAAAGGCCACCAACTTCAGCAGTGCCTCGAACACAAAGACGATGGTGAACACGTAGTTACAATACTTGAGGGCTTCATCCAGGGACTGCAAGGAGAGATCCCAGTTAGGCCAGCCCAGTTATCCCTTCTTAGACCCCCACAGAGGAACTGGCAGGGAGCAGGGTGAGGGAAGCAGAGAAATATCAGGAATGAAGTCATAAAGGCACGCAGAACTCACTAAATCACCCAGCAGAACTCAAATAAAGGCTTGGCCCCTGAGTCAAACCAAACCCTCCAAAGCACTAAGATTAGTTCTGCTAAAAATGTCAGGTTCAAGCTCAGTGCACAAATTGTTCAGACATGAAAAAATTCACCCCTTCCCCATCTCCTGAAGATTCCTTGCTCTGAAGTGCCCAGCCTTGGGGAGAAGAAAAGCCTCGATGGATCATTTCCTGATTCCAGCCCTCGGGACAAAGGCTTTGCTTAAAAAGCTCAGGGAAATAAATAAACCTTGGAGATGGATGAAACCTTTCCTTGTTGAAAAATGGGACATCTCCAGAGCTGGGCAAAGCGTGTCCATATTTGGTGCAACGTTCCCGCTCTCCACGGAGCCGCTGTCGGAAGTCAGGAATCCACAGTGTTTATACTTGAGGATGATGAGTGTTTATAATGGATTTCATTGGAGATGGGGGCCAACAATAGCAAAGGAATCTTGTGGGGCCTTAAATAGACAGCTGGGGGTGAGGGGAGCAGCTCTTGGGATGGGGAGGGATTCAGGGATAGGAGGGAGGGAAGGGGAATTTAGCTCAGTGTAGCGCAGGACACTGAATTTTCAATAAAGATGGGAATTGTGAGCATCAAAGCAGACAAAAAAAAGGAAATAAATGCAACAGAGGAAACCCCAGGGCAGAGGAAAACTTTTTGTCTTCTCTGTGGGACGCCTGGCTTTGCTGACCCCACACACAGTGAGGTCACCAGGGCATGGCCATGCCCTTGATTTTTGGGAATGAGAGCTGGAAGTTTCTTAGACTTTGGCAACAATCCCGATTTTTTGATCCAGTACCTAAAATAAAATGACAGCTTAGAAACCACGGGACAATTTCCTGTTCCATCCAAAGCCTGAGCCTGACTCCTCGCATCGTTTGTGACCGTTTGCATTTGGATTTACAACTCTGTGCTAAACCAACGTAAACCAAGCGTAAATAAAACCTCATGTGGATAAACAACATTTCCATGGGAAACAAAGGAATTACCCTGGTGTCAAACACACACACACACACACACCACATTACCCTCTGGCTCAGCATCCAGAAGGCATTTGCAGGTTACCATGGAATGCTGGAAAAGGAAATGCTGAGCCAGAGCTTCATAAATGATAATGAAATGGCAAATGTATAGAAGGAGAATTTATAAATTGATATAAGTTTATATATCGGCCCCTTTGATTTATGTGAAATGTGTTCTGAGGGGAGAATGATTTTATAATGCATTTTAAAAGGGGAGGATTGTACTTTTAAATTGGTGGTTTTTTTTTTTTAATTCATTGAGGAAAAGAAACGCTCTGCACGCTGTAACCCCGAGTTTGTATCTGTTAATGGAATGTTCAAAAACTCCAAACTGTTTTCCAGTGTGAGGCTCAGTCAAGTTTGGGAGCAGGGGAGGAAATATTTGGATTGGTCTTTTCCTGGTAAAAGCTTAATTTACTCTCCATTAGCTTGGGGTTTTTTTACCCAAAGCAGGGAAATCAAGGTTTTGCCTGGGGCAGTGACTCCCAAATGGCAGAGCTGGATCAGAATGCTGAAGCTGCCCAAGAACTGGTGATGCCTTTTTGGGACTACCTAAAAACAGAGGCTAAACAAAAGTAAGGGGATAAAAAGTTTTTCTATTTATTGAAGGGCCTTCAGGTACATTTAGGGCAGACAAAGCCTCCCCAGGGGCTGCAGCCAAAAATGGATGATGGGTCATGGGTTTTAACACCTTTATAAATTTGGTTAATTTGCATACCGAGGGTTAATCTTCCAATTAAAGCTTTAGGTAATGAAATAATTTACCCCAAATTTGCTGCCCCCCAACTCACTTTTGTTTACATTTTCTGGAGCCTGAGGCAGTGAGGTGTCCTTGACTCCCAGCCTAGACAGAAATTGTTGCGTCTGACCAAAATGGGAGAGCAGCAGCTCACACTGGGTATGGAGTTTAGAGTTACACACCAAAGAATTACAGGATTACAATATATCAAACATTACAAATCCAAAACCCTAAGGCATCATTGGCAATGTCCCCGTGGGCAAAGTTCTCCCAGGGGAGCTGTGCTGGGGGGGCACAGCTTGGGGCTTGTTTATGTCAAACACCTTTGACATCAATCACAAGAGCTGATGCAGAAATTTATATCCATTTATAAATTTTCCACCTGTAAATTTTCTAATTCTAATTTCCACTTGGGGCACAGCTCCTACCTTGGGCTGGTTGTAGTGCTCCATGGACATGGTGATGACGTTGACGCCGATGATGAAGGTGATGAAGAGGTCGAGGTAGTGGCTGGTGCACAGGCTGTGGATGTATCTCCTGGCTGGGGAGTAGTCGGCGTAGTAGGGTCTGCGCTGGGCTTCTGTGGGGACACAAAGGACAGCAGTGAGCCCAGGGGGCTGCAGGGCTGGGGGACACCAGCACGTGGCATCAAGGTCACCTCCCACCCGGGGACGGGGTGGAGAGAGGAGCTGGGCAGAGCATGGGAAGGGCTGAGTGATCCCTAAATGATCCCTGAGTGATTCCTGTGTAATCCCTGAGTGATCTCTAAACGATCCCTGAATGATCCCTGAGTGATCCCTGAATGATCCCTGAGTGATCCCTGAGTGATTCTTGAGTAATTAATGAGTGATCCCTGTGTAATTCCTGTACAATTCCTGTGCAATCCCTGTGTAATCCCTCTGTGATCCCTGTGTAATTCCTGTATAATTCCTATGTAGTCCCTCTGTGATCCCTGTGTGATCCCTGTGCAATCCCTGTGTTATCCCTGTGTAATTCCTGAGTGATCCCTGTGTAATTCCTGTGCAATCCCTGTGTGATCCCTGAGTGATCCTGCCTCCCACCACAGCCCTGCTGGGGTTTTTGGGATCTGGTGCCAGCCAGGTCCTTCCCTGTGTGCCCCAATCTCCTCTTGGAATGGGAAGCAGACAGGGCAGGAGCAGGAAGGACACAGGACCCAAAACGGAGGGAAAAGCTTCAGCTGCAGGTGAGGGCAAAGTTTAGGGCAGGACTCATCTCTCCCAATCCTGCAGGAATATTCCAGGTGGGAGAAGGACATGCCCCAAGCTCCAGAAGGTTTTTGGGGTGTTTAGAAGGCTTAAGGAAAAGCAGCAGGGTATTCCTGAGGGATGGGAGCACACAGGACACAGCCACAAAGTGCTTGGCTCTGCCAGGACAACCAGCTCAAGCTCCTCTGGAAAAAGAAATATAAATTTATATTTATAAAAGGTAGAATTAAACAATATATCTAGGGCTCAGGGCATGGCTGCAGCTAAAACCATTCATGTGAATTTTATATCTCTGCCTTTGGTCGTGATTCCTCCTTTTTTTTCTCTTTGAAACATGGAAATTTCTGCCTGTGACCAAATTCCTGGGAATGTTCCAAGGAGAGTGTTTGGAGCCCAGGACTGCATTTACTGCCTGTGTCTCTCTGCAATGGAAGTGTGGCCACAGGGATGGCTGTGGAGTCAAATTCCTTCCAAACTTCAGCAATGTAAATATTCTGAGTTTACACAAGGCCAAGGCAGCACCACTGTGGGTTTTACAAGTGGAAGAGACGCTGAGGTCACACCAAGTCAGAGCAGGATTGTTCTTCACAGAGAGGGGATTTTGCAAATATTTCAGCAAATTCAGCTTAAAGTACATGAAGAGCTCAGAAAAAGTTGCTTCACCTTGAAAATAAGGAGGGAAATCAGTTCAGAAGCATTCAGTGACCTCCTGAAATCCACTCCTCTCATCCTGCTAATACATTTCAGATGGAAGGGCTCTTGAAATGCAGGAGGTTTTTTTTATTATTTTATTTTTGGTGCAACTGATGCCAGATCAGAATCCAAAACCTTAAAATTAATTGGATAAAGGGAAACAGGATCTGCAGCTCTCTTTCAACTACATTTTTTTCCTGGTAGTTAAAAGTACAGTGGAGGCATTTGAAAAACATTTCCTTCTGACCAGGGTCACCAAAGCTTTCTTTTTTTTTTTTTTTCCCTCCCTGCTAAGGGGTGTGGAAAAACAAGATGAAAGCAACCAGAGCTGATTTTGAATAATTTTTTTTTCCTGTTGCTTTCATGTGCCTTAATCCTAGGAGTCATCTTGGACTGCTGGGGCTGTCTCTGCTACTGAGCTCAGCCTGCCTGAAAAATAATAATAAAAACATTGCAGTATAATATTTATTTCAGCCTGTACTATGTGCTTTCACGTGTTTTCAGGATTACAACATCCTTGTCCTTTTCTTTTTTTTTTATTTTTTAATTTTTAGGGAAATGTCTTCTTGGGAGTGCAAATAACTCCTTGGGAGGTCTGAGAATACCCTTAATAGTTAAATGTTATATTAAGGGACTATTTATTAATGATGAATGGTTGATTAATGGATTCCAGGTTGATTAATGAGCAGGGATGGGTTGGCAGCACATAAGGAAAAGAGGTTGCAGGTGGTTTAACCACCCCTCACCTGCCCAAATGCCTGATTTATTCACTATTCAGCCAAAGATCACCTAATTACCAACTAATTATAGAAGGACAGTCACAAGAAGACATTTCCCACTGTCGGGGCACTGAGCTGAAATCCTCCAAAATTCCCTGGCAGCACCACAGCTCCTGCCCATGGGCTGGAGAGGAAAAAGCCAAGGAGGAAGGAGCCAGACCCAAAGGTGGCTCTGAGCACAGGGGGTCACACAGCAATATCAATTTATAAAATTCTCCCTGCCCCAGCACTGCCCAGGCCTGCCCAAATCCCTGCTGGGAACACTTAGGACAGGTTAAACCCCAGGGAGCTCGAGGAGAAGCCTGGCTCCTTTAGGATGCACACACAACCCAAAGCCAGAGAAAGGAACTCCCACGGGGAGAAAACATGCAAGGCCAGCGGGGATGGAGGTGACAGAGGTGACAATAACCACATGCAGCAGGGCCGTGCTCATGGGGACCCCATGCAACATCCACTCGAGGAGATGCTGCCCGTGCCAGGCTGGCAGAGAGAGCTGGGATGTGCCCAGGAGCTGGGATGTGCCCAAGGAGAGCTGGGATGTGCCCAGGGATGTGCCCAGAGGGAGCTGGGATGTGCTGGGATGTGCCCAAGGAGAGCTGGGATGTGCCCAGGGATGTGCCCAGAGGGAGCTGGGATGTGCTGGGATGTGCCCAGGAGCTGGGATGTGCCCAGGGATGTGCCCAAAGAGAGCTGGGTTGTGCTGGGATATGCCCAGGGATGTGCCCAGGGATGTGCCCTGGAGCTGGGGTTGGATCAGTGATCCCGGGAAGGCAGAGGGGTTGCAGCAGGGTGGGAGCAGTGGGAGAGCAGCCCCACACAGCTCTGGCAGGATGGAGGCAGCGTCCCCGAGCTCCAGAGCATCAGCCCTGCTCACTGCCAATCCCTTCAGGAGCTCTGGGCTCCTCACAGGTCACATTTTTAACTTTTGGAGGGAATTTTAAGTCCCCAAATTGTGCTGAAGGTTCACTGCGCACACCCCAAGTGCTGCTGGCGCAACCAGAACTTGGGGTTCTGAGGGAGAACCTGGATGAGGAGGACGAGGCTGCTCCATGGGATGTGGGAACAGCAACCAGGGGACACCAGGGGACACCGGACCCACTGTTAATCACAGCAGGCCAAACACAACCTGTGCCTTGGGCTCCCTGGGAAAATGGTTTTTGGGATGAGATTCCCAAAAGATTTCTGTCACCATGGAATGGTTTGGGTTGGAAGGGACCTCAAAACCCACCCGGTGCCACCCCTGCCATGACAGGGACACCTTCCACTGTCCCAGGCTGTTCCCAGCCCAGCCTGACCTTGGACACTTCCAGGGACTCAGGAGCAGCCACAGCTTCTCTGGGAATTCCATCCCAGCCCCTTTCGACCCTCCCAGGGAGGAATTCCTTCCCAATATCCCACAGCTCTGCCCTGGGGCAGTGAGAATCCATTCCCCTTGTCCTGGCACTCCATGCTCTGTAAATGCTCTCTCTCCATCAAACACAAACAAGTTTCCCTTCAGCTCCTTGTTTGAACTGGTGGAAATGCAGGAAGGGATAAAAAGAAACCATCAAACAGATGAAAAAAGGAAAATCCCAGCCTTTCCCCCCCCCCTGCTTTTAGATGCTGCCTAATACTCAAATCTCACCTCTCTGCAGAGTATTTCAACTTTGCTTGTGGTTCTGCTGACATGGAAATTAATGAAGCCCCGTCCCCTGGCTTAAAAGCATTTTTAGCTGGCATTACAATTCCCAGCTCCAGCTCCTCCATTACAATGCTCTGCATGAAACATTAGAAAGCCCTAATGGGGTTATTCATGCCTGGAACGGAGCAGCTCTGTACCTGCAGCTGCCTGGAAAAAAAACAAGCAGCAGGGTTTGATAATTCCCTGCTTGGAAACTCTGAACACTCAGGGATACAGCACCCAAAATTGTAGTTTTCCAGCTCAAGTGATTCTGCTGGATACAGAGGGGTTTGTGGCACTGAGAGGATGTTTAAATTGGAATATCACCACGTGCCACCCTCTACAGAAAGGTTTGCAGTCACTGATTTGAAAGGCACCTCTGCTGGGGCTTAAAATTTTGACTTGCCCTTCCACAATTCCCAGCTCTGATGGGAAAAGCCTGGGAGGAGCAGATTTGTGGCCACTCTCCTCTCATAGAGCTGAAATCAGGAAAAAGTATTTCTGAATTCCCAGGGTTTTTTTTTTTTTTGGGGGGGGGGGGGGGGGGGGGAAAGGAGCACTCTGCTCCCAGCTGGAGCTGTGATTTCCAGCTTTCCCTGCTCTGCTTTCAGCCCCCTGTGTCACCCAGACCCTCGTGCAGCTTTTGAAGTCTCCAGAGCTGACCTGACACGGCAGATCCAGGAGGGCTGGGTTTGGCCCTGGATCCCAAAGGCAGAGCAGGTCAAGCTGAGCCATGTGTTTTTAATCAAAACCTTCAATCTGGGGAGGCTGGTTTCACTCTGAGTCTTCTGAGAAGCTCATTAAAAGGCTGAGAGCAGCAGGATTGTTAAATTACACTTGGATATAATGGACAGAGCAGGGACAGCGTCAGGCAAAATATTCTGGTTTATCTTGATTTTTTTTTTTCTTTTCACATAAAGAAGTTCACTGAGCAGTTCTGCCTTTAAAACCACATCAAATGCATTTCTCAGTGTCCTCAACCCCTGCCCTCTGCTTTCCTTGAGCAGACTGAACCTGCTGCCAATCCCTTCAGCAAAGTGGCCCTCAGATGGGAAGGAAGAAATGTTTTGGAAAAGATCTGAGGTGATGACAGAAAAGAATTGGGCTCAGAGGGACCTTCCCTGAAAAATCATCCCAGAGCAGGTGATGATTCCCCATCCCACCTGAGAAGGAGTTGGGTCCTGCTGCAGGGCTGTGTTCTCCATGGAGAAATTCCTCTGCCAGGTTCCCAGTCCTGGATCCAAGCTGGGTCTGGCACCCAGAACCATTCCCAGGGCTGTATTTTCCACAGAGCAATCCCTCTGCTGGGTTCCCAGACACCAGATCCTGGACCCAGCTTGGGAATTGCACCCAGGATCACCCAGCTGAGGTTTAATCCATTCCAGAGCTGTGTCCTCCATGGAACAATTCCTCTGCCAGGCTCCAAATTCTGGATCCAGCCTGGGAATTGCACCCAGGATCACCCAGCTGAGGTTCAACCCATTCCCAGCCCCAAGCCCAGCCTGCCCCAGCTCCGTGGTGCATTTTTGTGCGTGCAGGTAAGGACAGATCCCCCAGCCCTCAATCCCCAGGGAACATCACAGACAAGGGACAGGACACACAGGCAAAGTGCCAGGCAGACAGATAGCCCAGAGGGTGCATTTGTGTCCTGGGCTGGCTATTCCTCCTGTTAAAAGAGAAATTCTTCCTCCTCTCCTGCTCTGTCCAGCGCTAGGAATGCTGACTGAGTTAAAAGCAGGGATCTCTGTCAGCATTCCCACATTTCTCCCTCCTCTCCCTGGGGTGACCAGGGTCCCTCCTGCTGCTCCAGAGGGGTGACACAGAGTGCTGGGACACATGGAAGCGGTGGAAGGGACACATGGAAGCAGAGGAAGCTGCCAGCTGCTGTCACCATGCAGATCCCACAGCTCCCCGAGCACACACACACTGCCCACAGTCACAGCTCACATCTTTCTGAGTCTGCCATGTTTTGTTTTTTTGTTTTTTTTTTTTTTTTCATCAAATCCATCATCACCTAAATCACCCAGGAAGTTCAAACCCCAACCAATGGAAACAAAAAATAATCCCTTGAAATGGAAACAATGATTTCCCAGAAGTGTAGCAGATATTTGGGTTCAACCTTGTGAACAGCTCCAATCTGGATGCCAAGCTGTTCTTGCAGGTAGAGCCAGACAGTTCCAGGGAACCTTCTGGAAGCCCAGCACATGGCCAAATGTCTCATTCCTCAGCTGCTCTATTGGCTTTCCCCTTCCAGAAATCTGTCCTCCTCCCTGTGTGCTCTCCGTGAAATGTTACAACCCTCATCTGTGCAATGGCTGCTCTGAAATAGCTCCTTGGAGGTGGTGGATAAAGAGGGACAATGTCACAGTGTCCATCACTTTGACAGGGGCTGGCTCTTTCTGGTGTCTGAGCTGTGCAGTCACAGCCAGGCTTTAATAAGATTTATTTCCTAATCAGGAATGGAGCTGTGCCTCCATACCTGTGCCCATGTTTTCTCTAAGGATGCTTAAAATTGCTTTTTTTTTTTTCCTTTTTTAAAAATTTCATATAAACTTCGAGTTTATCTGAATGTCTTTTAGGTCAGCACTTTGGGGTAAAAGCTGCACAAGGAGGACTCCTGGGACCCTAAAACTGATTCTCATCCTTCTGCTGGAAATGCTGCCTTCAGTATTTCCACCCTCAGACTCACAAAGCAAAATGGGAAAAGGGGAAGGAAATTGCATTTGAACTCTTGGAAATCTCTGGAGGGACTCAGTGTCTGAGCTGGATTTCATTTTCAGCCAGGCACTGAACTCACAACTGGCTAAAATCAAATGGGTTTGGCCCTCCCTGTGGTGTCATTAAGGTCCCGTGGGGACAACAGTGCCACCAATTAGTGCTGAGGTGTCCCCTGGCTCTAAGGAGGAGCAGGAGAGGGGTTGTGAGGGATGCAGGGAATGGGATGGGGCTCCTCCCAGCACAGCCTGTGCCTGTTTATCCTGCTGGAAATGGATAATCCATGGTTTGATGTGTGGCACACAAGCTATTTGTCCCAATATTTGCTCCTTCCAGGAGATGACACGGCCAGGCAGAGTCACAGCACTGCTGCAAGCAAACAGGGCCAGAAAAGCTCGGCCTTACCCCTGACTGAGCTCAGCTTTGATCTCAGTGGCCAAGCCAGGTTTGCTCACTCCTCAAAAATGCCTGGCAGGCTCTCCCTGCTCACTGAAACCTCTGGGAAAGCTGGGGCTGCTCTCCTGGCAGTTTTCCTGGGAATACCCACTCGGCGCTGGCTTGTCCCAGGTGCAGCCTGCCCAGGGGAGGTGGGAATGAACAGGTTTGGGACAGGAAGGGAACACAGGCTCAGGTGGTTTTGGGGTTTGATGGTCCCTATTAGACTCACTGAGAAGGGAATTTTGGCTAAAGGCCTCTTTTGGTTTTTAGCCCTGCTCCTGGCCAGTGTTCCAAGGACAAAATGAGTCCCAGCCTGGAACGGGACGAGCATCTCTTGCCATGCGCATCCGCCCAAGAGGAATTTTTGGGAATTGCAGTCCCACCCCGGGGCTCCCCTGCTGTCCCCAGGCTGTGGCTCTGTCCATGCCCCATGCAGTGTCTGTGGCATGCGGGGCCATGCTCCGTGATGATCCCAAACAGCATCACCACGGCTTTATCTGATGAAAGAACTCTCAAATCCAGCCCCACCAACCATCCTCAGCCGCAGGCGGCGCGTTAAGGCACGAGGGAGCCTTGGAGTGGCCTCCAGGCACAGGGGGAGCAGGGAAAGCTGCTCACCCTGTGTCCCTTGGTGCTTGGGACAGCGTGGCCTTGCAGAGAGGGCTCTGCCAGAGGAGGATTTTCTCCCCAGCCAGGTGAACAGGTAACAATCCCCACTACCAAGGTGTCACCAGCCCGAGCCTTACGGCACCGCCAAAGAGGCAGCGAAGCAACGCAACCTCCTGAACCCCAACGACAACAACAACAACAACAACAAAAAATAAACAACCCAAAAAAGAAATCTTGCTTTGGGAGCAGGCAGGGCTCAGAAAGATTTTGGTTTGTAAGGCACTCTACCGACCAGACAGGTACATCTCCTTACTCCTGCGCTTTTTCTCCAGGCGGCGCAGCCGCTTCTCCTCGCGGCGCCGCGCCTCCTCCGCCTCCTGGTGCTGCCGGCACTTGTGGAAGTTCTCCACCACCACCCCCACGAACATGTTGAGCACGAAGAAGCTGACGATGAGCAGGAAGGAGATGAAGTAGAGCAGCATCCAAGGGTTGTGGTTCTGGACGGGCTGGGGGAGGGAAGAACAAGGGAGAAGCGGCACAGGCCGGGTGGGTTAAGTCAGTTTTGGTGCAACAAGTCGTGCAGGGAGGAGAGGACTGGGAGGAGGTTTTTCCTGAAGTATTTTCCTCTCACCTTCTCACTGACTAAAATTTTACTGTTTGGTGAAAAACCCACCCAAAACCGCCTTAGAGGATTTAATTATTTTGGCGTTTATTTCACACGGCTTCAGATAAATCTCAGTGGGTGAGCATCATCCCACCAGCAAGATTGTTTCAGCTAAAGATAGGCTCCAGATTTTTAATTTTTCAGATGTGGGCTCCGGCTTAATGTTTCTCAGTTGTTAGCAGATCTTTAGAAGTGGGGGAAATGAAGTCCAAAGTGTTACTGTTGCTCTGGGTGGGTCTTACTCATGCGAGACTCAACTTCCCACAGAAAATGCCAAATAACTCACAAACTGAATGCCTTTTCCACAACATTCCTGGTGGTTTCCCATCCTCAAGTACCCTCATTCTAATTCATTCTACATCCTCTGATGTAGGACACATCAGAGCTTGTCCTACATGGGAAGAGGCCGTGGAAAAGCAACTCCAAAAAAAAAAAAAAAAGAAAAGAATGGAAAACTGGCAGCTCAATCAGCAAACAGGACCTCGAGGAGGTTCTACAGCTCTGCTCTTTCCTGGGATTTCAAAAAGCCCGGAGTGCTCAGGGCTGAGGCTGGAGAGAGGAGCACAGCTGGGCTCTGCAGAACAGGTACCTGTTGGTCAATGCCCACGGCGTCCAGCCCGTCGTACATGATGTTCACCCAGCCATCCTTGGAGGAGAGCACAAACAGGGACATCAGGGCCTGGAAAAGGGACACAAGGGTGGTTGTTGGATCCCAGAAACCTGGATTTTTTGAGCTGTCTTGTGGTTTCTGCCACTGACCCCCTGGAGAACACTGCTTTTGACCTGAGGCCTTGGAGAAGGCTTCAAAATTTGAGTGATGGAGTTAAAGTCACTGTAGTTAAAGAGAAGTGTGTGATTTCACATGGTGAAGGGTTTTGAATTTGAGGTTTTTATAATGTAGTAATAGGTATGGGACAAGATGGAGGATTTTGGATGGTCTCTCTTTTCAGTGTTCATCTTCCCTCTTTTTCATGATTTCAGGTAGTTTTTGGTTGGACAGTCAGTGTCACACTGAGGGTCACAGGAGTTTGGTTATTGGGTCAAAGGTATAAATAATACAGGTGTTAATTCTCTATTGGACTGTTTAAGAGACCGTGCAGCTAGCTAGGTTCAGCTCCATTCTCCTCACTTTTAGGAGTGCTGCAGAACTCTCTGTACTTTAGATAAGATTTAATAAACGACCAAACCCAAACACGAGAAAATCCGTCTCCTTCATGTTTTTTAATCCTGTCTCTGAGTGAAGGCAGAAGAAAGCTGCAGACAAGCCACTAATTAAGTGGTGCAAGCACCACCCTTTACAGCTGGTCTTGTCCAGAGAAAGAACTCCCAACCCCTCCTGTGGCCTGGCCTGCTTTTCAGACACTATAAAGCACCTTATTCTCTTCAGCTGCAAACACAACAAGAAATCAAGAGAATAAAAGGGGAAGATGAGGGATTGCATCCCAAAGCAGTGGCTTTAGGATAACACTCCAAAACCCAAGGAATTGTACAACCATAGCAAGAGATCAAGAGTTGATCTGATCCATTTTTACACATTCAGTGTAAAAGACAAAGATTTCCAGATAAAGTCACAGAATGACCAAGGATGGAAAAAGCCTCAAAGATCACCGAGTGCAAATATTAACCCACTGATAGATGATTGCATCAACAATTATAGAAAATTCCCATGACAGAGGCTCCACACCCTCCTGAAGCCACCCATTTCTAGTGTTCACCCATGAAAAGCTGGCAGAGAAAGATCCCTGCGGGGAGGACTTTACCTGCCCCAAATTGTCGAAGTTGTATTTCCTCCGGACCCATTTGTAGTGAGCGTTGGTGCAGTCAGCCTTCGTGGTGATGTTTTTGACATCAGGGCCATCACAGTAGTAGAACTTGCCTTTAAAAAGCTGCGTTTGAGAACACAAAATTTAAAAAAAAGAACAAAAAAAAAAAAAAAAAGAAAAAGAAAAAGCAGCTTTGAAAAGTCTGTTCTCTGATTCATCTTTCATTCCTTTAGTAGAGTTCATCAGGGAGGTCTGTCTGTTCTCCTAATCCAGAGCTCCTTGCTGGGAGCAGCTGCCAACCCCACCCTGGATCATCTCTCCAAAAACCTGGCTCTTCTTCCCAAACGGAAATCTTCCTTTGGAGGCATTTCAGTTCATTATTTCCACCTCAACCCCACTGGGTGAGAAAAGCAGCTTCTCTTTTGCAGCAGTCACTTACAGGGGAGGGAAATACTCTACCTGGACCCCTAAAATTCCAAAGATAATGAAGAAAGCACAGCAGATGAGAACAATATTCCCAATAGGCCTCAAGGAGGAGATCAAGGTTTCCACCACCAACTTCAGACCTGGGGCTCTGCTGATGACTCTAGGAAAAAAAAAAAAAAAAGACAAGAGAACAAAACTTTTAATTTTTATCCATGTCCTGTTATCACCCAGCCTCTTCTCTCCTCTGCTCTCTGAGGCTGGCACCACCCTCCTCTACCTGCAGGCAGGGATTTTTTTCAAGCAACCAGAACATTCTCAATCACCTCGGATGGAATTCAGACAGCGGCAGCTGGGCAGAGCAAGGAGGGGACACTCCCCATGGGCAGGATATCACAGAGCTCCCACTGTGGGGTGTTTGTCCCTCACTGCAGGAGCGTGACCCCTCCAAGGGTTCTGATCCCAGCACAGGGACACAGGCAGGACCCTCCTTCCTCTCATAGCACGTCAGCAGCTTCCCAGTGGGCCTGGAGAGCACATCTGCTGCTCTTTCTGCACTAGTGGCCATGACAACTTTCTAAACAGGGTAATTCCAATTTGTTCCCTAATTAGTTCCTGCACTGGCTCTTAGCTCACAGGAGCCTGTGATCAACAGCTCCACATCCAAAGGGTCAATCCTGCTGGCAAGCAGATTCCTGGTGTGCTCTGAGGCAGGTTTGGGGGTTTAGGAAGAGCAGGAGTGTTGCTTTCCTGAAGGAGAGCCTGGGGAATGCACTGGCCTCCCCTGGGGATGTGGGAGTGGAACCAGCCCAAACCAAGCTTTCCTGGGAAGGGCCAGGTGGGAGTTTTTGCCTGAAAAACATCCAAGTTGTTTTTTAGGATGGGCTTGTAGAGCATGAGTCCTTGCTGGGAGTTGCAGCTCCCATGGATAATGATGCTTTGTGCCTGCCAAGCCCAAAGAAAAGAGTTTTGTGCTGCAGCATTTCCACAGGGTCTTGTTTGAGAGAAATCATGCGGAGACTGAACTGCACCTCCAAAGTGTTAGGAATGGTCCCTGGAGCCATCCTGTGCTCAGTGAGGCCGTGGTGAGAGGTGATGAATTCCTTTCTATTCATAGGGATCTGGCCTAGTTATTCTCAAAGACCAATTCCCTCTTTTCCCCTTCCCTTTCCTCATGAACTGCCCGTGCCCTGAATTCTGGTCCCACTTCTGTGGGTCACACAGGGTGACCTGTCCAGGGTGTCTTGGGGAGCCAGCACTGCCAGGGGACCCTGGTGCCAGCAGCACAACAGCAAGGAGCCAGGGACACTCATTTCCTTGTCACTAAGGTGACAGGTAGCACAAAGAGCTGTTGTTCTTGTGGTCTAAAAGATTCCCTCTTCCTATCACTCTCACAAGCATGGCTTTGTCCCAGAAAGTTTCCAGGTTCTTGGAGGTGACTGTCTCATTCCCCTGAAATTTCAGGCAAAAAAAAGGCTCCCGTTTCTTGCCAAGCAGGATGAAACCAGAACAGGAGCCGATCCAAATCCCACCTCCCAAGCATTATCCCTCCTTATTGTGCGATCATAACCAAAATCCAAATTGTCTTTACTCCTGTTCTCACATACTGGAAGCTCTGCCCTCCTGTGCCTCGCTGAGGGAGGAGCTGCTTTGCAGGGTCAGGAGTACAGGGAAGGATGCTGGAGATGATCAAATCCCCATCAGCACCTGTTCAACTGCAAATCCCTCTTTGCTGGGGAATTCCTGTGAGGCTGTGCAGTTGAGGAAGGAGCCAGAGCGATAAAATTGCAGTGTGGAGGAGGCTCTGACTGCACTCACTCCAGATTATGACAACACCTCTCACTCCAAACTCCCGCTGCGCGTATCCGAGCTGGAGAAGATGAATTGGAATTCATTTCACCGTTTCCAAACAGTTTCTCACTGAGTTTAGAGATCCCCAAAGATGTTTCTACCCGTGTTGTATTTCAGCTTTTCGTGTTATTAAGCAAGACCTTGTGCATTTCCCCAACTCTCTGATTTATCAGCACGTACCGGAGAGGTCTCAGGGTCCGCAGAAGCCTCAACACACGAAGGACTCCCAGGATTTTGGCTCCTCCTGCTGATGCCATGGACACAATGATGTCAATGATGGATACAAAGACGAGGACTCCATCCAGGACGTTCCAGCTGCTCTGCAGGTACGTGTTCTCCCCAGAGAAAAAGCCAAGAGCTACCACCTGCAGCCAGGAGAAGGGAGACATTGAAATTTTCACCCGGATCCTAAGTCTGGCATGGTCTGGTCTTTGCCAGAATTTGCTCTGGGCCATGGGATGAAGCTCTAATTACCTTAACCATCATTTCAGCCACGAAGATGGCAGTGAAGATGTAATTAGAGACACTTAAGAATATCCTTTCCTGGAAAACACAGAACAACAAAGAGAGACGAGTTAGAAACCCAACATTTATCTTGCAGGGTCTGGCCCTGAGGAGATGAAGATCTGCCTGGGGGATGGAGGAAGGAAATGCCTCTCACTGTGCTCAGGGGGTCGATGTCTGGTCTCTCCAGAGCTATGGTGATGCAGTTGAGGAAGATAAAGACCAGCACCACGTGGTCAAACATTTTGTGGGCAATGACCTTCTGGCACATCATTCGGAACCTGAAGAAAGGTGAAAAAAAACAGATCCTTCAGAAGTTTGGGTCAGGAATTGGCTCCTCCCCAAAACCCTTCTGCTGATGTACCACCAGCACCAGCCCAGGTGGTGAGGCAGCATCTCCATGGTTTTGGCCATGATTATCATTAATTATTAATTATTACTACTGCTGGCTAAACTGCTGGCAGCAGTGGGGTGAAGCATGCAGTTCTGCCTACACCAGACTGAAAACTTTACTTCAAAATTGGGAACTGGATTTCTAGAATTCGGAAGGATTTTTCCCAAGGGGAGATTTGCTAGGAATGCAATATTCCATTACCTCAAACATCTGCTGGGCTGGAATTTCACTGGAATTTCTTACCTGTTCTGTGGGGAAAACAAGTAGAGGGACCAGTCCTCGTGAGTCTTGCACCACTGGGGTTTGTAGGGCTCCAGGGCTTTGCGGATCCGGTAGCAATAACTCTGGATTAAAAAAGAAGGAACGCCTTTTCTTCCTCTTTTATTTTCCTGCCTCTTCAACTTTCACAGGTTTTTTTTTTTTTTTTTGTGGAAGCAGAGGGCAGTAAATGGCTTTTCATTGTGTCTGTGGGCAGTCACAGCTTTTGGGACAGAGCTGCGGTGGCCATTGTCACATTTGTCCAAGAAAATAAGGAGGAAAGGGGTGGAAAAAGGGAAGAGATGGACAGGATAAAGCATGACTTGTGGGAAGGTGTTGTTTAGAGATACAGAGTTGTGTCAAACCCAAAAAGGACTCAAGCAACCAAAAAAGTTAAGTGGAAAGCATTTCTTTTTAGGCTTTCAAGCTTTCCTGACACCAAGCAGCTCCTAAGGGTAAAGCCATTCACCTGCTGTGTCTGCAGCTCATTTTTGGAGGCATCCTGGGCCAGGAGGACAATCCTGATCGGCCCAGAAATGAGACATTTTTGGGAAAAAATGAAGTTTCACCTCTTGGGCCACCACTGGAATGTCACAGCCTAAAAAAAGATCTCTTAAAAAAGGGGATCTTTCAGGAAGTAAACTAAAATTCCTCAGCTCGGGACTGCCAACCCCAACCTCGAGGCAGTAACGCATTTCCAGGCCGGATTCCCATCCATCCTTTCAGGGATGGAAAAACCACTTAAAGCATGAATTCCACACAAAACCCCACAGGACTCACATCCTCCATGTCATCCTCATAGTCCAGGGCGTCCTCCTTGTGTCCATCCACCCTGAGGAAGAACTCGGCGCTGGGGCCGTGGCCCATCTTGCCGTTGCAGTCGTGGAACTCCGCGGGCAGCAGGGCGGCGGGGCCGAGCCCAAGCTGGCGTACCGAGGGCACCCGGAGCAGCTCAGGCAGCTCCTGAGAGCCGCGGTAATCCAGGGATTCCGCCCGGCGCGGCAGCGAGGGCCGGCTGAGCGTGCTGGACTTGGCGTCGTCCGAGTCGTCGTCCGTGCTGCCTTTCCCCTCTCCCGACAGCAGCGATTCCCGTTCTCCCGACTGGTTCTTCTTCTTGAGGCTCGGCGCCCTGCCCAGGCTGTTCCAGCTCGAGCGGCGGCTGCCCCAGTTGCTACTGGTGCCCCAGTTGGTGCAGGGGGAGCTGCGGAGGCTGGACTGGGAAGGGAAGGCAGGCGTGGGATTAGATTTAGAGATCCCCAAAGATGTTTCTACCCATGCTGTCTTTCAGCTTCTCGTGTTGTTAAGCGAGACTTTGCTTAAATGGGGTTGTTTGCAGGAGGAAGCCAAAGGATTGGGGTCTTTTTGCTCACGCTGGTGAAAGTCATGGCCTTCCCCTTCCCACTTGCAGCTTTGAGAGGGAGCACTGGGCCAAGGCCACGCTGAGGGTGGTTCTGGAGCACCCTTGGGGCACAGCCACCAACCCTCTGTCCTGGTGGCTCCCTGGCAAAACCAACTCTCCATTAAAATGAACCCAAAGACATCCGTAAGTGGCGTTTTGCTGAGCTGGCACGTTCTTTGCTCACGTTCAGGGGGTTTCAGCTCACAACTTC
The DNA here is from genome assembly GCF_963662255.1 of Cinclus cinclus. Lineage (NCBI taxonomy): Eukaryota > Metazoa > Chordata > Aves > Passeriformes > Cinclidae > Cinclus > Cinclus cinclus. The sequence goes on along the minus strand of NC_085061.1, from coordinate 2,039,280 downwards.
CCTGCCTTCCAAAGGGAACCTGAGCCACCCAAGAGCCTGATGGGAATTGTGCCCCTATTTCCATTACTTTCCTTCCACTTGCTGCGTGAGGAAGTGGAGTGAATGTTTCTCCTCCACAAATTTCAGGTACCAGGCAATTGCCAGGATGACAGATCTTAAGGTCAGTGTAGGAAAGCTGGGAGAAAAATTCCCTTTTCCCTCCGTGGCTTCCTGCCAGCACAAACCAAGGCAAACTCCCTTCCTCCTCCTCCTCCTCCTCCTCCTCCTCCTCAGTGCTGGCCAGGTCTCCCCTGTCTGCTTCATCTGCCTCTGGCTGCTGGCTCTGCCACGCTGCCCGAGAAGGGATTGGAAGGATGAACATCCCTCTCCAGCAGCTCACAATCCCATGAAAGCCCAAGGCAAACAGCAGTCAGCTCTGTTTTCTTTTCAAAGGCATGAGGTTGACTAAGCAGCTTAGCAAGGGGGGTGGTGGCTGTGAGGTGCCTTCACGGTCTGCTGCCTTGATTTGAACATGATCTTGCAGTTATGGAGCAGAGGGGTGGGACGGGTGAACAGCAGCAGAAATCCACTTTGCCTGCTGCCTCTGCTCCCTGAGTGCTCAGACTGCCCTCCCACCCCCTGCCGCAGGCACGGCTGCCACAGCAGCAGCTCCAGCCAGGTCCTGGTGCAATCCTGGCATCAGGTGAACATCACAACCTCTTAAGGGGCCTTGAGGAACTCAGTGCCTTCCAAAGGAATAATGGAATTACAGAATGGCTTGGCTTGGAAGGGACCTTGAAGATCATCTCCGGCCATCTTCTCATTCCAAACCTCCTCATCCCTTGTTCTCTGATTTCCAATGGTTCTGAGGGACCGTAACCAGAGCTTGAGGGAAAATTCTTCATCCCCCTGATACAAACCTAAAACACTAGGGGAGAAGCAGGTCTCATCCTCACAGAACACCTGACAGCTTCTCCAAGACATCCCAAATAGCTGGTGTGGCTGGAAAAGGCTCCTGCTCCTCCTCTGAGGGAACTGGGCTCACTAAAGTTCTGCCGCTCCGGTGAGAAGGTTTGGCATGGCCTCCAGTGAGGCACCAGGCAGGAAAACACTGAATCCTGGTACATCCCTGTTCTGCCTTTCCATGGACTCACTGTCCTTGGCTGCTCTGTTGTCACTGCACACCCCAGCTCTGTTCTCCTCCTGCTTTTCTACACATTTACCACATCCACCACCCTCCATTTCATTCTCCATTGTCCCAAATGTCTCACGTGACACTAAGCTGAGCTCAGCCAGTGCTGATCACACCAAACCTGTGGGATCAACCCCTGTGAACACCATCCCCTTGATCCTTGTGGGTCCCTTCCACCCCAGAACATCCCACGACCTGGGACCAACGACCCCGTGCTCCGTGTCACTGAGGGGGAGTTGTTGGCCACAAGAACCTACCAAGGACTTCTGGTCGTAGCCCGTGGGGTCCAGCGAGGCGTTGCTGCCTCTCCTTGAGTCCCCGAGGGCGTGCAGGGAGTCCAGGTGTGGGGAGCACTTTGGGGTGGGCATCGGGGTGGCCGCTGTGCGCATGATGATGGGCGGGGGCATGGCCCCCCTGCCCTCCAGGTGCCCGTTGGGGGTGACAGCCAGTGAGTACATCTTCATTTCTGCATGGAAGGGGACAGAGGACACCACATCAGGGGACACTGCTCCTGGGGACCTCCAGGAACTTTGCCAAGTGGAGTTGTGGGCAGTAAGATCCTCCCACGGCATTGAAAGGCGTCAGGTGAACATCGTGACTTCTTAAGGGGCCTTGGGGAACTCAGTGTCTTCCAAGGGAATCGCGGAATTATGGAATGGCTTGGCTTGGAAGGGGCCTAGAACATCATCCCATCCCCATCCCCATCCCCGTCCCATCTTCTCATTCCCACTAGATTAGGCTTCTCCAAGCCTCTGGAGCCTTGAGCACTTCCAGGAAGTTTTGCTGTCTGTTCCTTTGGATTTAGAGAGTGGAATTGGGGTTTTGCGGCTGGCAGAGATGTTCCTGGCTGAATTCCTCCTAGGGATTTCACCTCCTGTCCATGTCACCCAGAACTGCACAGGGATTTTTAGGATTTTGTGATGTGCCTGAAGTTCACACATGGGGAGGCACTCACCAAACATCGGGGACAGGAAATGGAAGTTTCTTTTACCCACCCGTAACAGAAAGCTAATGGCACAGCACTGTGGCAAACCCAAAAATCAACTATTTTAGCTGTGTGATAAGAAGAGGCTGCAAAACCCAAGATTTGCACTGAACCAAACCAGACCCAACACCTCCAGCCCTGTGCAGTCCTGCACCTAAACCAAAGGCTGGTTTCAAACCCCGGACTAGAGCTGAACTAACTCCTGTTTTACTGGGCTGAGTGGGCTCTGGTTTTGTTTCAGACATCAACTGATATTTCAGAATCAACCTTGAGGAAGGGGAAAGATCAGAAGGGAAGCAGTTCAGGTCTGCAGGGAGAAATCCGAGTGAGTGCCTTACCCCTGCTCTGTTTGTTCCACTGGGGGCTCCTGCAATAAAATCTGCTTTGATTAGATCTGTTCAGCTGCTGGTTTGTGCACAAATCCCCAATCTACGCCCCAGAAATCCATGGGGACATTGACATTCACCTTGAGGGTGGAAATTTCAGGTAAAATTTGCTACTCTGCCATACACATGTCCCTGTTGCCCCTGAGTGTGTTACACACCAAGAGACCTGCACTGGAACTGTTGAAACCTTTTTGCTGTTCAGTCACCAAGTGGCCCCTGGACACATTCAGTCCCGGACCTGGAGCATGTTCAGCCCTGTTTTCTATCTCTGTGTCACCTGAGCAGAGGTGACAGTGTTTATTTCCCCCAGAAATCTCTCCTTATCTGAAGCTGGTGCAGATTTGCTCCTGTGGGCTCCTTTCCAACCATTTGCAAGGGATATTGGATCACTCAGTGTTGGGGATTTGCTGCTTCACCTCCAGCCTGAGCAGCTCCATCTCCTCCCTGTGATCCAGCTCTCCCTCAGCTTCCCCAACAAATTACTCTGCCCCTTCCTCAGCTGAATTCCATCTGCTCCCCTCAATCAGCGTTTCCTTGGCTGAAACAAATCCTGGTTTAGAAGCATTTGGAGATATCTTAACAGAGCCCAGGCTGGGAATCAAAGGAAGCAGGAACTAAAGTGGCTCCTGTTTACCATCATTCACTGTTAAAATGTGTGATCCCTTTTTGTCACCCCTCTGGCTGCAAAGTGAAGGCTGTCACCTCCAATTCCATGTTTTTGGTACACCAGAGCAGTGTGGGCCTTCCCCCAAATCGGCTGCCAGACCCTCTTGGAACACAAATGAGCAGCAACATTTTCCATCCATCAAACCTCACCCAAATGCATTTTGTGTGGGAAACCAAAAGGAACAGATGAGAACATGATTGATTGGAAAAGCTGCCGAGAAGTGGGGTGAGAACATTGCTGTCAGCAAAGCACTCTGTGCTAATGGTGCAGGAGGAAGGAGGAGACACAGCTAAAAATTCTTGGGGATGTTTAAATTAGAAAAACATCTGCCTAAAGGAAATATCAGTGCTCATTTAGCATCCCCTACGCTTTGCAGAGCTGCTCTGGTGACTTTGCAATCGGATTAATTGCCAAATAGATGTGATTCTTCCATTGTGGAAGCAGAGCTGTAGCTCCCAGATTCCCAGGAAAATGCAGCCACAAAACCCCCACCTGTTGCTCTGAGGTCTTTCAGCTTCTCAAACTCGTCCTCAAAGTTGGCAGATGTCTTGTCCTCATCTGTGTCTGACCTGTTGGCATCCCCCTGCAGAGAGGAGAAGGATAATCAGCAGACCAAATTCATTAGGATTCCTCAGAAGCTCAGAGCTCCCTCTGCTCCCCTGGGAATGATCCCAGGCAGGTCCCTCTTGCCTTTTTTCACTCACTTGGACAGAAAGGATCATGCTGTTGTTGTCACCATGTTCCTGCTCTGCTTCCTACACTGCTCCAGGCTCCTGGAACAGCAAATCCCAGGGGAAAACACCACGGAGCAGCTGGAATTGCAGGAATGACTGAAAAACCTGCCATGGTGGGGCTCCTTTTCTGCTCCCTCCATGCTCCCAGCTGAAAGCACTCAGGGTTTGATGTCAAAGGATGTCAGAGGGTTCTAATTCTGTGTTTGACAGCACTTAAAATTTGACTTAGATCTGGAAACCCTGATTTGCTTTCCCCATGCTGGCTGGGAACAGATTGTTTTGGGAAATCTCCTGGCAACCTGAGGCCGAGGGAATGAGGCCAGTTTGCCTGGGAGCCCTGCAGCATCTCAGGACAGGGAACAGCCACCCTCACCCTGCCTTTCCTCCTGCAAGTCCAGCTCATTTTCCCTTTTGTACAAATTTAGCAGAAATGATCAGCCTGGGACAGAGGAGCCATCCTCAGGTTCTCCTTGCTGGGGGAGGGATTCCAGCAGAATGTCAGCAGGACTCAGGCTGGATTGCTCAGGACTGCAGAAATCTGTGCAAATTGATAGCAAATGGCTGGATTAAAGAGCTGGTCCCAGAAAAAGGAGCACAGTTCCTTGCCTGGTGCCTGAACAAATCCCCACAGTTCCCAGAGACACGGTGCTGAAGTGGCAAGGAACTTCATTTTGTCTGTGATTTATTGCAAAGTGCTGCAGCCAGGATGAGTGAAAGGCTCGAGCTCCCTGATTCATCTTTGTCTCAGAGCAGAAACACCAGTGCAGAGCGGATGAAAGGTCTGCACAATTTTGGAAGGTTTGCCTGCTCTTCCAGAGCAGCTCTGGGGGAGATTTCAACATGACATGGGAATGGTGTAAGCACAAATATGCAATTATGGCCCTGTTTGAAGTCTGGCTACTTGTACGAAGCACAAATGTACTAAAAATGGGCTTGTGGCCATTTAAGTCTGTTTTCTTCTAGGAAAACTCCTGGCAAACGTGCTCCAGAGGCAGATCAGGAGCTGGGATCAGGCTGAGAGTGTGTGCTGTGGTTCACAGGATATTTTTTAGTGTCCTTGCTGAAGCCCTGCTGATGGTTCTGAGTTGAGAGCAGCTCTCAGCTGCACAGATCTCCCAGGAATCCCTGTTGGGATAAATAAAAGAAACACCTGAGCAAATGGAGGAGAAATTCTCCTTGGTGACTCCTGTAACTGCTCAGAACACCCTCTGCCAGAGGGCAAGGAGGTCAAAACAAGAATTCTGCCCCATTCCCAGCATAGCAACAAAGCCAGGGATGACAAAAGCAAACCCAGCTCCACTGAGAATTTGTCTTTGGTTTGCAGCCAGAGCAACCAAGGTTTGGTGCAAAGTTCCCTGCCCACGGCAGGGGTTTGGAACCAGAACTTTAAAGTCCCTTCCAACCCAAAGCATTCCAGCATTCCATGATTTCTCAGTGCAGGGCTTGAGTGGAGCCCTGGCAGCTGAGAAGGGTTTTGTGTAACACCTCTCCCCCAGACAAGTGACAAGCCCACAGGCCTGATGTCAGGATTGATAATAAATGAGAGTGGAGAGCAAAATGTGCCCTGCAAATGCCATGCCTGTGGTTGCTGGAATTGAGGTGAATAATCCAGAAAAAGCAGATTACACACATTTAAATCATGGTCTGTAACAGCTCGGAGAGGAGCCATTAGGGCTGAGCAGGGAAACCACAGATTGTCTGGAGGTGGGAAAGCTCTGCCCAGCTCTGGCTTCACACCAGCACGAGGTCCAAGCTCCCAGAGGGCAGGGGAGGAACCGGAGCTGCTCCCTGCAAAGATCCCTTCGAGCAGAGAAAACTTCATTCCACCTTAAAGCATCGTCCGAAAGATCTGAGAATTTATTGTCAGGAACCTGGAAAAGGCTTTTGAACAGCTGTGCTCCTGGCCTTAAATATTCCAGAAGGCACAGAGTCCTGAGGAAAGGATGGGACTTAGAGCCAGGTCTCATCCTGCTTGGAACACGTGGAGTCACAAAACAGAGTCATGTACAGCACGGCTTCATGGGGGAAAGTCCTGCTCAGCAACCCTGATTTCCTTGTAGGACAAGGTAACCACCCCTTATCAAGGGAAGCCAGTTGATTTAATATTTTGGGATTTTAGTAAAACTTTTGAAAGCCTGAGTTCCACCACATAGAAACACAAACCATGGGAGATTAGGTGAGTAAAATTAATCCCAAATTATTTCTTCTAAATCACACAGCAGACTGTGCAGGAGATCAAAGCCCCGGTCCCTTAATTCCCATTCCATATCCAGTGGGCTTTAACTGCAAAGACCGATCCAGAAGAGCTTCATGTGCCCAGCCCAGCTCATTTACACCCCTTAAATTTAAATTTTGGGCCGACTGCACGTGTGGATGTTTTCCCTGACATGGATTACGCCCACATGCGTGTGCCACCTCTCTCCCCCTCACCTCAGCCTGGAATCCTTCCACCAGGATGGCCACCAGGAGGTTGAAGAGCACGTAATTGCCAAAGGTCATCAGGGCCACGAAGTAGAGGGCTGCCCAGGAGGAGGTGGAGGCCATCCCATTGTACAGCACCACATTCCAGTCCTCCTGCGTGAGGATCTGCAGGGAAAGGGATGGGGAAGAGCCTCAGCTCCTCTGTGCACAGCTGAAATCCTGCCGTTCCCCCTCTCCTGACCTTTCCTGAGCGGAGCCACTCACAGGTCTCGTGGCTTGAGACAGCAGGAATTGCCTTTATTTAGCTCTTTGGGTGTGAGTTCAGATCACATTGGAGAAATTTGCCTTTATTTAGATCTTTGCACCTCTGCTAGCCAAACCTTCCTCCCTGCAGGAAGGTCTGGCACTCCCCTGCCCAGAGAGGACAGTTTAGATCCAAGATATCCCAAAGTGAAGGATGCACTGTCCTAATCCCATTATTTTGTGGAGATGTTGCCTCCTTTGATAACCATCAGAAGATAACAGACCTGAGGCCACAGATCTTGTCTCCCTTCAGGCTGCTCTTTAGAAGGCAGCTGGAGCTGCAGGAATGAAGGAAAGGGTAAGGGACGGGATATTTAATGAGATAAATGACATTGGGTGGCTCCAGAACCTCAGGGAAGTTGTTTCCTTTCCTGTAAAAATACCGGGAAAAAAAAAAAATACCCATCACTGCAAAGCTTTTCTCTGAGGGATCTTCCTCAGGGATTTCCACGCTCCAGCTTCAAAAATCCTGGAGGCCTTAATAAAATGGATGACAGGCTCATGTTCCACATTAATTCCTGCCATGAAAATGGCCTCAACCCCCCTGAACCAAGGTGGCTTTGGGGACAGGAGTGCTGCACTGAGTCATGCTGCTCAATAACCTTCCTGGGACACAGGACTGAGCCTTTGTGCTCTGTGCCAGCTGCATTTCCCAAGGGATTGGGAGGAGAAATGCAGCAGTCTGTGTGTTGGGAAGGGAAAAATGGGAAGCTCCAAGGCTGGGGCTGATTTATCCTTGTTCCTTTGTAAGAATTTATATCCACAGTGAAGGCTCTGGACTGGTTTCCACCTTCCACTTTTCCGCCTTTCCACCTTCCTACTTTGCCTTTAGAAACTTTATTTACACTTGTTGCACTCCGATTCTAAAGCCTGAGTTTTGAAACACTAAAGTCTGACCTCTATATCTAAAATATCCTTGAACCAGCAGCTGATTCCTCTCCTGTGGAACCTGCCAGGAATTTCAGGCACAAGCCAGAACTTGGCTGCAGAGGAAACACAACTTTTTATATCAAGGCTTCCCCAGCACCTCCAGCTGTGATTTGTGAGTGGATTTGTCACTCCCAGTTACTCAGAATTGTCTGCAAAGGGAATTTTTGGTGCAGGGAAGGAGACAGAGGTCTGCAGAGTAGGAGCAGGATGGGCAGCAAAAAGGAAAATAAGAGTGGACGCCCTCCTTCTACTGATAAGAGATATGGACAGTGCTGATTTTGAGTAGATTTCTTCTCCATCAGGGCTTTTAGACCCAGAAACAGCATCTCTGACATCTCCCAGAAGAGTTTAGTGGAATAAAAACTCCTCATGTTCCCCTTAAAACATCCCTGAAGATGCAGAGCTTACCTGGAACACAGTTACAATGGCCCAAAGTAAGGAATCAAAATTCTTCCTGTCGGGAACTGTGTCTCCCGTGTCGGTTTTCAGGCTGAACTTGCATCCAAAAAGGTGCATGCCAAGGATGCTGGAGTGGGGAAAGAGGGAGATGGAAGAACCACGTGGGTGAAATGTGGCTGCAGGGAGGATTGCAGGGGTTTTATAGATACTTTTCCACTCCCGGCGGTTTGTATTTTTTTTTTTGACCTTGCAATTCAGTTCTCCTGCCTCACATTTCATTCCAGTTTTCTGCACTGAAGGAAAATCAAGGATCTCCTTTGCCTGGAAAAATGACAAACCCTGTTGCCAGCTCTTTGGTTTCCAGGCAAAGGATCCTGAGGGACATTAGCAAATCAAACAGACAGAACTCCTGGAACCTACACGACCTCCATCCCAAATCTAGCATTGATTTGCGTCATTCATTCACCCCTGGAATGATGGTATTCCACAAAAAACCAGGCTGGAATGGGATAAACATCCCATTGTGAGCACACCCCCCACATTTGTCTTCGGCTTCAATGTAAGGTGGAACCAGCAGTAGGAGTTCTATCAGCCGTTAAACCAGGGGGAGCAGCGTTCCTTATCTCTTCCATGACCTGAGAACTCCGGGGAGATATCCTCTGTTAATGGGCCAGGTGTTAAAAACCAGCTGGGGCAGTGATCCTTATCTCTGTGGGGGATATCTGCTGTTAATGGGCCAGATGTTAAACCATACCGGTGCAGTGTTCTTTATCTCTTCCACAACCCATCCTCCCTCCAGGAGATATCTCCTGTTAATGACCATTGAGTCCCACTGCAGGAATGATAAAATTCCATCATCCCATTGGGAGATGCTCCACCCAGGGGGAGGAGCCAAGCATTTCCTACCTGGATGAAATCTGAGATTCGGAACATCAGAGAAGTCTTTTTTCCACTGGATTCCAGAGGAAAAAACAGGCCCTTCTACAGGAGCACTGCTCCAACAGAACCACATCTGTCCCTGCAGGAGGATGCAGCCACCATTTAACTGGGACTGCTACCACTACCCTGACTGACTGATGGGGTGTCAGGTTGGATTCTGACCCTGTCAGTGGTTTTTGTGGTTTTTTTTTTTTTGCTTGTTTTGCTGCATTTTAATTTTAATTTTCCTAATAAAAGAACTGTTATTTGTATTCCCATATCTTTGCCTGAAAGCTCCTTAATTTCAAAATTACAATAATTTAGAGGGAAGGGGTTTGAATTTTCCACTTTGAGAGAGGCTCCTGCCTTCCTTAGCAGACACGTGCCTTTCAAACCAAGACAGTGGCGCGTCCCCATCCCCACCCACACACTCCCGAAGCAGAACAATGCTTCGAAGAGAGGCTGCCAGGCGAGAAAATACCTGAAGATGAAAATGAAGAGCATGAGCAGCATGCAGAAGGTGGCCACGTTGTCCATGGTCTTCATGAGCACCACGAGCTGGCGGCGCAGGGCGGGCATGAACCTCACCAGCTTCAGCACGCGGAGCAGGCGGAAGGTTCGAAGCACGGACAGGCCCCCGTCCGACTGCCCGATGATCTCCCAGACACTGCGGGGACACGGGGACACCACTGGGACCCCCAGCTCTGCTCTGTGGGAGCTGCTTCTCACCAGGAATTCCCCCTTTTCCTGCTCTTTTCCTGCTCCTGGAAAAGCAGCTTCGCTCCCCAGCTGCGTGGTTGTGCCTCTTGTGGCACAACGCATCTCCTTTATTTGTTTTGGGGTAAATTCCATCCTTAATTCCCTTTCTTTTTTTTTTTTTTTTTTTTTCCTGGGGTTCTCCATGTCTGCACCACTACAGGAATGTGGATCACAATTTTGCCCCAGGAATCTGCATTCCCATGATATAGGAATATCAGGACAGCTTTATTCATTAAAATAAAGCATTTTTCTTCCAGCATATCTTAAGAGAATTTGGGGAACAAAAACCCTCTTCAAGTCAGTAAGATGAATAGTTTTCTGTCTCTCGAGGTATTTATCTTCCTTTAGAACATCCAGAGGGGCGTTTTGGGGGGGTTGGTTTGATCAGGCCACAGAACGACCTTTGCTCAGAACCCTGATTTGTGTGAACCTTGAGCCTTGTCCAGAGGGATGTACCAAGGGCACTCTCCTGGTTCTCCTCTCTGTCTCCCTGGAATTCTTTGCCCCAAATTACTGATTGAGGGGTGATCAGAAAGGATCTCAGCACTGGGGTGTGGCTGGGGCACCTCAGTTTAGGCTGGGTCAGTGTCCCCTGGGGAGCACAGCAGAACAGGGCCCTCCCTTCCCCTCCTGGTTGCCCAATTCCATCAGAGCTGGGATCATTTGGGAGAGGGACACTGCTGGGATATGGACATTCCCAGTACCAGTGGAAAACCCACCCCAGTGCCAGCTGTGTGGCATAAATAGATTTTCTTCTCCATCTGCCAGGTTGATTTATTTTGGACAGCCATCCTAAGGACAGGAATCCAAAAGCCCAGCACAATTACAGTACATCCCAACCCTGCATTGATACATGGAATCACAGAATCACCAGGTTGGAAGAGACTTTTAAGATCATTGAGTCCAACTCATGCCCCAACACCTCCTCACCAACTAAACCATGAGTTTAAATTGAGTGCCACATCCAGTCTTTTTTAAACACATCCAGGGATGGTGACTCCACCACCGTCCCAAGCAGACAATTCCAGTGCTTCATCACTCAGTAAAAAAACTTTTCCTAACATCTATCCTTGATTTCCCTTGCCATCCATCCCTGATCCCTGTCCCACTCCCCAACGAGGACCAGCAGTGACCTGATGACCACGATGATCCCGTCGAAGATGTTGTAGGGGTTCTTGATGTAGCCAAAGATTCCGAAGGCCAGGAGTTTCAGGAGCATCTCCAGGGCAAACATGCTGGTGAAGACGATGTTGCTGATCTCCAAGGCGTTGGTCAGCTCGTCTGGCTATGGGCAGAAAAGCAACGTGGTCAGAGAAAATGGGAAAGGCTGGAATGTTCCTCCTGCTGGGATCTGTGCTCCTGCTGGAAAGCCATGGAGAAAAAGAAATGTCTGAGAGAACAGCAGATAAACCTCCTGGAGAGTCCCCATGAGTTGTGCTGGAATCACAGGAACCCAGCCCAGTTCTGGAGCAGCCTGGAGAACAACTGTGCCCAACCCAAAATAATTCAAGCTAAGCAAAGGAGAGGTTTTGCTCACTATTTCAACATAGAATTATCCAGGCTGGAATCTGCCTGGATTCACATGGATCACTCTGCTTTTACTGCACTGACTCCAGCAGAACTTAATGGATGTTGCTATATCCAATCCAGGAGCACTGGTTTGAATATAGGAATATCACAGCTCCATTCATTAAAACAAAATATCTTTTTTTCCAGACACCTCAAAAGAGCATTAGAGGAATAAAATACACTTAAAGTCAGTGGGATCAATAGTTTTATATCTCTCGATGTACTTATCTCCCTTTGGGAATTACCCCTAAAAACCCCAAAACGGTCTTTCCAAAAACCAGCAGATTTTAAGCGACAGCAGCGTGGCCCTGAGTGCCAGGATTGTGTTCAGGGTCTCTGAGTTTCTCTGGGCGTACAAGATTTTAATGGAGCTGAAATCCAAGATTTTTCCATGCCCCTCCTCTATCCCAGCACCACATTCCCTCGGGCTCCAACCTCGTTTCCAGACATTTCATTCCTTTCCTTGGAAGTGCAGCAAAGCCTGCCCAGGCTCCCAAACGTGGCAGGGAAAATGGGAAAAGGTGGGATCGATTTGTTCACTCACTGGAGCTGCTCCTTCCAACAGCACCCGGCTCTGCAACGAGCATTTTTAGTTCCTTTGTGAGGCAAAATGAGTCTTTTTCATTTCCTTTTCCTCAGTGTAATAACATTGTCTGGGAAAAGGTGTGATTTTCATATCTGACTCATCTCCTGGACTGATAATAATTTCCTTTATTTCCCATCCCTCGTTAGGGGGGTAAAAACTGGCAGGTTTTTGGGGATGTTGTTGCACTATTTGGGGCTCTAAAGGAGAAACCACGGTAACACCATCACACCAAACCCCACACTCAGCAAATCCAAGCCTTGGCAGTGGATGGAGAGGGTGAAAGAGTTAACTGGGATTCGGGAAGAGCCCACACATCCCCTCCAACCCGTGGGCTGCTAATGAGCCATCATTCACTGCTAAATTACTCCCTGCAATCGTCTGTCTGCTGCTCAACCATTTATCCAGGGGGAAGAGCACTCAGAGCTCCTGGTTCTAATCCATAAACTCGAATTGCCATGAGATACCGGGAGAAGGACTGGGAAATTCGCAGTTCTTCCCTCTCCAGCCAGGGCCCAATTCCCTCACATCAGGCAGAGCTCATCCATCCTATTCCTTCCCCTCACAATGCCAAAACAACCTGGGGAGAGGGAAAAACAAAACAAAACAAAACAAAACAAAACAAAACAAAACAAAACAAAACTTCATCAGAGGCTCAGGGCTGCTCTGGAATGGAATTCAACCAGCTCTCCACAGAGACTGATCCTAAAATAGCCCTGCAGGCTCCCAGGCTGTCCCTCTCCAAGCCACAGTGGTGACAGGACATGATGCTGGCAGTGTCCCCGAGCTCTTCGTCAGGACCTGGCACTGTTCAGGGTCCCCCCAGGCAGGGTTGGACTAGAGAATTCTTGACAAGGAGCAAAATAATTCATTAAAGTCTCGTGTCCCTGCAGGCACAGACAGAGAGCTCCTGGAACAGGGCGTTGGTGGAAGGCTGGGGCTGGGAAATTAATGACAATCATCAGCAAGGAATCACGCAGAATCCCACAATCACTGAGGTTGGAAAACACCTCCAGGATCATCCAGTCCAAGCTGTGCCTGATCCCCACCGTGTCCCCAGCCCAGAGCTCTGAGTGCCACATCCAGGAATCCCAGAATCTCGTCCTGTCCCACAGAGCAGCAGCCTCATGCACTAAAGGTAAACATAGTGCGGGATTCTCCAAATTCCTCTTGCTGCTACCAAGAGTTACAATTTTATCATGAAAATTTGGCTTCCTGGTGATCACTTCAAAATCCCTGATCCTGGAATGATGTGGATATAGAAGCACAGAATCGCTAAGGCTGGAAAAGACCTCGAAGGTCATCGAGTCCAACATGATAAAACAATCTCAGAGTCATCACCAAAAAAGTCAGGGTCGATTCTGAAAAGAAGAACCCCAAAAAACACCTTAAGGCAAATAAAAGAAATCTGTACATTGTTATTCCCTAAAATCCCAAGTTTGCTTAGACAAGCCCAAGATTCTCCTGTGGAGCACTGAGCCAATCCTGAATTAATTTCCCAATTTCCATTGACAATTTGTGCCCTTTTTGCTTTGTCTCCAGTGCTGTGACTTTTGCTTCCTACTGAAGTCCAGGAGAAAATCTGCAGCGATCTCTCAGGGAGGGGAGAGAGGCCACGAGGGATAGACAGGGACATCAGAGGACAAGGAGGTGGCCTGGAACGTCAGCAGCTGTGCCCAGGAGCTGATCCAGCAGATTGGAGCACGGCAGGACGCCTGGGAAAGGTTGACGGATGGCTGACACTGCAAAATCTCACCTCAGGGATCTCTGTGATCCTTTTGGGATGGTGCTTGGAGCCAGGCAGCACTAATGTGATGACAGGGCCAGCTGTGAGCAGGGATGTTGGAGCGGGATCCTGCCGGGACACTGGGCAGGACCCGCCGGGCACGGACAAGGATGGATGGCCCTGAACGACGGCCAAGCTCTGCTGGGAGCTTCAGGATTGTTGGAGTGGATGAGCCAAACATCCAACGCTCCAGCCTTCCAGTGTAATTACCTTCTCCTGACACCAACGGGAGCCCAGGAAACTGGGATATTTTTATGCCTTCTGAAACGGTTTGTGGCTCGCAGCGCAAATTTCCCGCTCGCTGATGAGCGAAGAGCCACGAGAAGGGTCAAGGAAGGGACACTCAAGATTGATTTGGCCATTTCCTTGGAGTCAGCCACTAGGAGCCACTGTTGTTTTTTGTCCAAATCAAAGCCAATCCCAGAGAATAATTATTTTTTTTCCAGGAGTCTTTTTCTCCGGGTGAAAAAAATTGTCGATTTTCTGAAAACAAAGCTTTTCATGGCGACGATTATTTTCGTCCAAGTTTCTTGCTGGGAGAAAACAAAATTGCAGCAACACTTTCAAATTGCTGCAATGTCTCGTTTTGACCTTCTCAGAACTGGAAACTTCAGGCTTTTGGCTCAAGCAGTGGCTCTGTCATGAAATGCAGCTCGGGTTGGGATGTGTAACAAAACTTGGCAGAAAAATGAGGCACTTCCAGGAGAGCTGGTCTAAAGTGGAGGTTTTTGCTTTTCGCCAATTTTTTCTGAAGCCTCAATGACTCTGGCAGAGAAAATACCTGCCCACAATTGGGCTCCAGGTTGCATCAGGAAAAAATTCCTTTACCAAACACAAAAAGGGAGAGCCCAACTCCCCAGCAGATTTGGGGATCTTTTGCTGCTGCAGTTATTGACCTCTACATCAGTCCAGGATTCCAGAGCCAAAAGGTGACCACGTGGAATTGCAGGAGGATCCCAAATGCTCAGGAATCCCCAGAATCCAGGAGAAGATTGGCAATGCTGGTGTGAGCATCCCTCAGTCTGGATGTGGAGGCCGGAATGGGAATGGCCATGCTGGAAACTGTCACCAAAATCAAGTGCAGAATGATTAAACCCCAAGTCCTACTGGCAGATCCCAGGGGAATGTGCTCAAAAAAAAAAAAAATCAGATTTGAGTCTAAACTTTAGAAATTCAGATTTAAATCATCCTTGGGCTTGCAGGATTAAGTTTCCCACTGTTCAAGCGAAGGGCAGGAACTCTGTGGGATCAGTTTGGAAGATTTCAGCATCCTTGAGTTTAAATAAGAGCAAACCTTCACTGCAGGCAAAACATGACCCCCCTCTGCCCATTTCCAAGGCCATGCTGCAGAATATTCCAGAGATTCCAAACTATGCTTTTATTAGGGACAAACCTCAAACAGTTCATTCCAAGTTCAGATAAACAGACCAAAAAAAAGAAAGAAAAAATCCTTTCCTAAATAGTTTAGGTCTGAAAACCTTGGAAGCCCTCGCTGAGAATCTACCACCTGTGGTTTTAGCAAGGACCCCAGAGCCTTCCTGGAACCACAAAATCCAATAAAAGAAAAACCCATCGTGGTCAAATTATCGATGGATCCTCCAAGCAGAGAATGAAGGGGTGGAATTTGCAGCCTTAAATTCTCTTTGTACACCTGAATTCCTGCGGTTCTCCAAGGACTGGGATCTCTTTGTGCCTCTCTTTCCTCTCGCCCACCTTCTCCCTCATCTCCTTTGATTGCTGCATCCACCAGCTGCTATTTTGCATAGTTTAGGTTCAGCCCCAGCAGGACAACTGGACATCTTTTTGCTCTGAAACTCGGGAGAAATAATAATCACACCTGCATCCCTCACAGTGGAGAAAAGGGCTTTTCCACACCAGCTCCTTCCTGCTGAATGACCAGGGAAGTTTCCAGAGTTAAAAATGTGTTTTCCTTCAGAAATCCCCCTCCAAAGCAGCTCAACTTTTCAGAGCTGAGAGTGGCAGAGCCCCGAGGAGCAGTAAACAAACCCAGAACATTGAGTCTCATAAACATCCTTTGCACTTGGGTTGTTTTTTCTCTCTTAGTCCCGAGCCTAAAGCTGTCAATGGGACTTGCAGCACTTGTTTATGTTGGCTTTTCTGCTTTAGATGTTGCAGTTCAGCCCGCAGAGGCTCTGACCAGGCACAATAATGATCTGTCAATCCCTGCCTGGCTCCCAGGCACTCAGTGTCTCCTTCCCTCATTTTTTGGCAATTATAATTCTCCAATTAGCAGGTTTTCCATTGCCATGGAGTTCACCTGTCTGCAGCCCCACGTCAAGGAATTAAAACCCACGGAGAATGCAGAGAGAGGAGAAGGAATCCAGGGACTTTATGGACCATCCAGTCCCACCTAGGGGCACCTTCCACTATCCCAGCTTGCTCCAAGCTGGCCTGGGACACTTCCAAAAATCCACAGCTTCTCTGGGAATCTGTGCCAGGGCCTCCCCACCCTCAGAGGGAAAAATCTGAGTATTGGCAGGACAAGAAACAGGGAAGGAGGGAAGCTGTGACATCCCCTGACGCTCGGCTCCACACAGAAGGGACAGGCTGCCCTGCACTCTGCACTCCGCTGGGTTTCATTTCCAGCTGTGTCATTCCCATTCCTCTGGAGCAGGCTGGGAAAAGCTCCTTTTCCAGGGAAGCAGAGCTGTCAGGGGATGTAAGTGACACCCCGGCTAAGATGAAGGCTCCGTTTTGACCTTTATTTTTCTCTCCTTCTTGGCTTGTCAAAGATCAAACTGAGCAATTCTGGTATTTCTGAGGTAAGTAAACAACCCGGCAAAGCAAACAAGCAGAACCCCCCAAGCAATTGAAGACCTGGCTGCTTCCTCCTCTGCATTCCCTGCCTTCAAAAAAAATCAAACCCAAAAAAAAAACCCCAGGAATGATGCAAGTGGGCGTTTCAACTCCTGCATCTGAAAATATCTCCCGTGTAAACCATTTGGATGAAGTTTATTTACTACAAGAGTGGACTCTTCGTGTTTGAAAATCAACTTCAGGCTGGTTTAGTCCATCTAGACCACAGGAATTGCCTTCTTTTTTGTGATAGAACTTCCTTAAAAAAATAAAAAAAAGGGTTTGGGGTGGTGTTTTCCCAGGCTCACGAGCACAGTTCAAAGTTATTTCTGCTCTCTGGCCTTGGAAAGGGATCAGGGACTTGAACCAGGATATTCCAGCCCTGGAAACTGAGATATTTGCTATTTTGGGGTGCCACTGCCCCAAATTTAACAGCCAGACACAACCACAACCTCTCAGAAGCACAAGTCCTGCTCAAGAAGGGTTTCTCTGTTATTAATGCCTCTCCTAAAAGTTGTGGCTTCAAGGACTTTGGGGAAAAAAAAAAAAAAGTTTCACTGAGAGATTTCCAAATGGGCTCTGCTTCAAAGTAGGCTGGAAACAGAAGGAAAAAGAGATCTCCTCCTTGTGCCTGCTGATGGATGTTCCCTCTCTGGGTTCGGAATGAAAAATGGGGAATTTATTCTCTCAGTCACCTCCTCTCTCAGGTTTTATGCCTCCCTCTAAATGGGATCCTTCATGTGGAGCGATAACAATTTAATTGAAGATAACTGATGGTAATTTTTCCTCCTTTCAATTGACCTGCTTGATCTCCTAATGCTCTGCAGAATTCCTTTTAACTCTCTGCTCCGTGGTTAATGATTCCATACCCAGATGCAAAACTCTGCTCCTTCCTGGAGCTGCCAGGGGGACACTGGGGAGGGGAGAAAACACTAAACCCCAAAACCAGCAGAGTTCAGCTTCCCCAGCAGTGACCAGATTCCAAATTCAGGCACTCACCAAAATTTTTGTGCATATTGGGAAGGAATTTTTCCCTGTGAGGCCCTGGCACAGAATTCCCAGAGAAGCTGTGGCTGCCCCTGGATCCCTGGAAGTGTCCCAGGCCAGCTTGGACATTGGGGCTTGGAGCAGCCTGGGATGATGGAAGGTGATCCTGGGGGTGGCACTGGATGAGATTTAAGGTCTCTTCCAAACCACCCCATCCCAGAATTCTGTCTCCAGGCTGTGAGTGTTTTCTCCTGAAGAATCTCCCTGTCCTGCAAGAAGAGCCCCAGAGCAGAGTTTGTTCTCTGGGATAATCAACCTCCTTCGGAAGCTTCCCAGGCAGGGGGTCCCACGTGGCAGAACATATTTGCAGTATTACTTTCCCATTTCTCAGTTTCATTCAGCAAAATGCAATTTCATTTCCAGCGACATAAATGCCAAGCAGGATTAGATCAAGTGCTGCCTCCTCCAGCCTCTGGAGGACGGGACCTGGGCAATCTGAAATGTTATCAGCAGAACTGTTTGGAAAAGCAGGGCAATCAGCTGGATTACATCTGGATGGAGGATCACTTGGAGCGACAGATGGCTCAAAAATAAGCCCTAAAATGAGAAAAATCCACCCAAACCCTCTAAAGCAATGCCCCAAAGCAGGCCAGAAGTGCTCAGGTTCAGGTATTAAATAAGAAAGCACAGCAGGAAGGAGCCAGCTCTCCAAATAAGCAGGGAACGTCTCCAGCAAAGCCCCAGGAGCAGATGGGAGAACTGGACTCTGCACACTGGTCCCACTGTCAGGAAAAAGAGGGACGAGAGGAATGTGGCTGTGCTGAGGCCAGGGAATGATTCCTGTGCTGCCTGCAGGGATCACCCTCAGGAGGATCTACCAGGAGATGCTCTGGCCTCTCCCCAAAATTCCAGAAGCTGGTACTGGAGCCTTTTCCCTGGAAATAGGAGCAGGTTTCTCTCTGCTGCCATCCCACCCTGCATGGCCTTGGCTCCTTTAAAACCTCTGGCCAAAATCCAGGGAATTCATCCAGCCTGAATCATTCCCATCCATATGCTGAGGAGCACCAGTGGATCTGCTGGCTGGGACAGCTCGGAGCAGGGCCTGGCCTGACTCTCATCCAAGAAATTTGGCTTCTCCCTCTCCATAAAAAATTATATTCACACAAAGAATTCTATCCACACAATTCCTGCCCAATGCAAAGCTGTTCTTGACCACGCTCTGCGCTGAAGTCAATAATTAATGGCCCCAAAATCATCAGCACAATGCCTGAAATCAGCTTTGTTTGGCTGGTTAACCACAAAGAATTAATTTTTTAAAATATAATGCAGCATTCCTACTGATTTATGGTGCCTTTTTTAATATATTAATAAATATATTTTTATACTTAGGCTGAAGCTATCTCAAACATCATTAATTAGAAAGAAGAACGAGGCTCTACCTTTTCCTTTTAGGTGTGAACTGAGTCCTGGCATAGGAAGAGCTGGAATATTTAAGACTGGGATGCACACAAAACACATGGAACATGCTACAACCCCTTGCAGGGAAAAAGGAACAACAGAGACCCTGCCTGAAGGAATCTGCACAAAAAATGAAGGTTAATTATGGGTTTTTCTGGGGAAAATCCTCCAGCCACATCCCACAGCTGCCCAGAGGTTCTGGATACCCATCACAGGTGGCACCACATCCACACACAGAGAGAGAGAGAGAAAAGAACCATTTCCCAACTCTTTGATGACACTTCAGCACTGATTCCATGATCTTTATCCAGCTCCTGGCTCTCTGGAACCCCGGGATCAAAGACCTTTGGGTTGTCATTAGCAGGCAAACCCAATAGAAGCTGTTTACTTCGGCCGAGTTAATGGCACTGGAAATATTTAATCAAAAAAATGGACACACTCCCCCTATTACTGCCAAGATGATTCAGAAGGGGCCACTTAAATCTGGTTTGTCAAGCCATTAGTCATCCCCTGCTAACAGAGCTTTCTGGAGAGCCCCTTTGAAAAATGCACTTCGGTGATCCGCGGGCATGGGGAGATGAAACACATCAGGGGGACACAGCAGGGGAGGAAAGATGGGCATGTGTTTGGTCTGTGTTTGAAAAAGACCTCGGCTTAGTCATCTGTGCAGCCCTGGGAGAGGAGCTGGAGCGCCTGGAGGGGGGAATGGGTTCAAGGAGAAGGTAATTCCTGAAAGAAAAAAAATGGGAGCCAGCAGCCGGACAGGACCTCTGAGTGCCCAAGTGGGATGTGGAGAGATGGGAGAAGACTGGGAGAGATTTTAAAAGGTACAAGGGTCTTGGAACAGAAGAAGGAAATTAAAATGTTGGAGGACAGCAGGAGAAAAGCTGGGGATGGGTCTCGTTTGAGCACAGGGAATTCTTTATGGGTTTCCCTTTGGGAAACTGAATCCCAGGATGGTTTGGGTTGAAGGGACCTCAAAGCTCATCCATTCCCACCCCTGCCATGGCAGGGACACCTTCCACTGTCCCAGGCTGCTCCAAGCCCCAGAGTCCAACCTGGCCTTGGACACTTCCAGGGATCCAGGGGCAGTCACAGCTGCTCTGGGCACCCTGTGCCAGGGCCTGCCCACCCTCCCAGGGAACAATTCCTTCCCAAAATCCCATCCAGCCCTGCCCTCTTGTCAGTTTGAAGCCATTCTCCCTGTCCTGGTGCTCCAAGCCCTGGTAAAAAATCCCTCTCTCCATCTTTCTTGCAGATTCCCTTTGGGCACTGAAAGGCCACAATTGTCTCACCCCAAATCCTCTTCTCCAGGCTGAACAATCCCAGTTCCAGCTAATCCCCATTAACCAGGGGTGTTCACCCTCTCAGTGCCAGGAAAGCTCTGAGCACCCTGACATGGGAACACTTGATCCTGCCTTAGAGCCCGAGGGTGGAGCAGCTGAGCTGAGCTCTATTTATTGTGATTTTAAAAGATTTCTCGGGATCAGGATCCAAGTCATTCCTAGGGTGGGAAACTCACGTTTTCCACAGGCTGATCAAGTTCAGGGACACCCAGTGGGGACAGCATGGCTGGAGGAACCTCCAGCTCCTTTATCTCCCAAAAAACCACTTGGTACAGCCCCAATTTTGATACAGCTTCCCAAAGAGAGAAACACTCCCTATTGCTGAAGATCCCAAGGTTTTATAGCACAGAAATGATCACCTGCAAACCCACAGCTGTAAGCCAGGCTGCAGCTCCTCCGTGCTCGGATCAAACACGGAGCCAGGAGAACAAATCCAGGGGAAAATTCACCTTTCCAGCAAACCCAGAGCAACCCCAGCAATCATCCCCAGCTCCTTTTTGTCCCGGAAAACACAAAGCTGTGAGAGCCCAGGGTGCTGCAGCCCTCAGCCAAAGCAGGCAGATGGGAACCTTGGAGCTCCACGCTGTTCTTTCCAGTGAATTATTGATCCCTCCTTTTTAGCCACGAGCACCAGACCAAAGCAGCAATTAAAGCCCATCCACCAGGATCAGAAAGGGGAAGCAAAACGACAAAAAGGTACAAAAGCAGAGGCTGTGTTTGCCAGCAGCCTCCAGCGTGTGCAGCTGGCACTGGGGATGAGCCTCTCCCCGGGAGCTCCTGCTCCATTTCAGCTCGGGAATTGTGGAATCATGGAATGCCCTGAGCTGGGGAGGACACGCGAGGATCGGAATCCAGCTCCTGCCCTGCTCAGACACTGCAAAAACCCCACCTGTGCATCCCTGTGCTCTCCAAACCGTGCCCATTCCCTGGGGAGCTGCTCCGCTGCCTGACACCCTCTAGGGAAGAACTTTTCCCTAAAATCCAAACTAAGGCTCCCCTGGCACAGCTCCACCAGGGAGCAGGGCTCTCCATGGCCCTCAGGAGAAGCTGCAGACCATTTGTGACAGAGGAATTTAAAACCAACAACAAGAAGCACTGACATCCCTCCTGCTCCCCGAGACCAGAGCTGCTTGTTCTGCTGAGGCACGGAGGGGCACCAGAGGTTGGGAAGGAATTCCAGGCAGAAGAAAGGACACCAGAGGTTGGGAAGGAATTCCAAGGCAGAGGTCAGAAAGGAATTCCAGGCAGAGGGAAGGACACCAGAGATAAGGAAGGAATACCAAGGCAGAGGGAAGGAAGGAAAGAATTCCAAGGCAGAGGGAAGGACACCAGATGTCAGGAAGGAATTCCAAGGCAGAGGGAAGGAAGGAAAGAATTCCAAGGCAGGGAAGGACACCAGAGGTCAGGAAGGAATTCCAAGGCAGAGGGAAGGAAGGAAAGAATTCCAAGGCAGAGGGAAGGGCACCAGAGGTAAGGAAGGAAAGAATTCCAAGGCAGAGGGAAGGGCACCAGAGGACAGGAAGGAATTCCAAGGCAGAGGGAAGGAAGGAATTCCAAGCAGAGCTGCCCTTCAGCACAGCTGGATCACCTGGACACTGCACTGAGTGAAAACCTGGAATTCCCAAGTGGGAGCAGAAAGCAGCAGGAGAGCTCAGCGAGTCCTGCTCCTCATCACCTGTTTGTATTCCATCATTCTATCCAGATTTGCACCTGGCAGAATTTATTGATTTCACAGTCTGGAGATGGCTCTGTGCTCTCACATTTTCACCTTCTTCATAAAAAAAAAAAAAAAAAAAAAACTAAAAAAATCAAACCTCCAATGGAACAAAATTTTCCAATATTCCCAGAAATCACTGTGCTTCTCTTGCCATATTTATTCCTAACACTGGGAGAAGAACTACAAAGTCTGGAAAACAGGACTTGAAAGTGAGGAGGTGACTTTCCATCAGATTTTTCTCATTCCTTCTGCAGGAAGGATGCCTCACCCCCAAGCATGCCCTGGATTTCAGAATGGTTTTATTGTTATGGGAACAAAATGATACAGGAAAAAATAAAAATCACTGGTTCTAATTTGATATAACGGCACAAAACCATAGCTAAAATAATGAAATTCAGCTGGATTAGCCCTAATAACAGCAGCACTAATTAAAATTATTGCAATTCACTATTACTATGAGGTTGGGGAACATCTGAGACTCTCTCCAGGCAGGAGTGGGTGAGTTTGGTTTTGGGGGTCCTTAGTTCAGCCTTGCTGAGCTGGGCAAAGGGGGCTGTTAATTAATACTAATTACGCACCGCTAATTACGGCAGCAATAATGAAACCTCTCCAATCATCCCGAGATTCCCGGGCTCTGCCAACCCCTGCCACATCCCACATCCAGCAGGGGAGGAGATGTCAGGTAGGGGCAGCTCTGAAGAATAAACAAACAAACAAACAAGGATTTCACTGGATTCCCCAGATCCCTGGGAGCTCCCAAGGCCAGGCTGGACACGGCTCGGAGCGCCCTGGGGTAGTGGGAGGTCCCTGCCCATGGAAAAAAATCCCTGTCAAGGTCCCTTCCATCCCAAATCCTGGGATTATTTCACGTGCAGCTTTCTCTCTTCCGTGCCCCAATCAAGTATTTGTGGTTTTTTTTGTTTGTTTGTTTTTGGGGTTTTTTTTCCTGTTTTTTTTCCCAGCCCTGCCGTGGCTCTGAGTGGCAGAAGTGAAGCAGCTCCTGCAGGAAGAGCCACAAGGAGCAAACACAGAACCACAGCTGCTCCAAACCCAGGAAAAAAACCAAACTGATCCAAATCCTCCAGGCAGGGATGGAACAGGTGACAGCAGGCAGAATTTGAGAGTGGGAGTGAGAGAATTTAGATTGCAGCTCCTGCCCGGTGGCTTTAATAAACTCCTAAAGTTCCACCACCACCCCTGTGCAAACACCAAGCCCCTGAGAAAGCCACGAGCTTCCAAAAAACTCTTGCCCTGATGGAAATCCTCCTCGTGGGCTCCCGAAGCAGGCAGACCATGCTGAAGGCTGCCAGATTATTTTATTTGTGGCATCCACAGCGGATCTCACGCAATTATTTGCTGAAAGCCAGGCTGGAGGAGGTGGCGAGGGTTTCCATGGCAATGAGTTGTCATTGCCTTGGTGACCATGGGCTGGTGATGCTGCTGAAGCACCCTGACCTCTGCACAGCTGAGCACAGCACGGAATTTCCTCCTTCCCTGCCTAATGATGGCTTTTATTGGAGCTCAGCCCCAGCCAGGAGTTGCCTCAGGTGGTTGAGCAGAGCCAGGGAAGCGTCCTCAGCTCGTGGCAGCCAACCCTGAATTAACCTTTCCTTCAGCCAGCTGCAAACCAAGCCCAGCTCCGAGCCTGGCTGCTCCTGAGCCTCAATCCACCAACTAGAAAATGAAGCAGAGGAGGCCCAGCACTTCATTAGCCCAGACATCAAAAGCAAATTAATCTATCAGCGTTTAAACCTTTTAAGAGAGGTCACGCTGAGAGACAGATGTGTTAACAAGGTGCAGGAGTAGCTGGCACATCAAAAAGCAGCTTTGCAGTTTCCTCCCAGGTGAGGAGTTCATCCAGATTTCTGTGGGAGAGTCAGAACTGAGTCTGTCTCCCTCCAAACCACTTCCAGATAAAGTTGGTGTTATCATAAAAGCCTCACCCTGAGCTCACATGGCAGGAAATTGTTGCATCCCTGCCTTTGAGAGCTTTCACTGCTTCCTTTCCCAACTTTTATGGTTGGAGTGACTCCTGCCCGGCTGGCAGCCCAAAACCTGATCCCACTGAAGCATTCCCCGAGTTCCTTTTCAAATCCAAACCCTGCACTCCACGACCCCAAAGTGGTTTCCACGGAGATGCTAAAAAAGCCCGAACCCTTCGGGGTGCAGAACAAAAATTTGGGAGAGCAGCAAAGGCTGGGAGAGAGGAGTGAGGAGGGAATTGAGCACCTTTGAGCTGCAGGGAGCTCAAACAGGGTCCCAGTTTGGCTGGTCCCGGTTTGGCTGGTCCCAGTTTGGCTCCACTCACAGAATTACGGAGTCATGAATGTCCTGACTGGAAAGGACCCACGGGGATCATCCAGTCCTGCACAGACACCTCAGCAATCCCAGCCTGGGCATCTCCTGGAGCTCTGGCAGCCTTGGGGCTGGAACCATTCCCTGGGGAGCCTGGGCAGTGCCCAGCAACCTCTGGAGAAAAAAAAAAAATCCTAAAATCACCCTCCCTGGCACAGCTTCAGCCGTTCCCTGGTCCCAGGGAGGGGAGACTGGAGCTGCAGGTCCCGAGGAGTCTCCGCTCAGCCTCCTCTCCTCCTGGCTGACTGAGGCATGGAAAATCCATGGACACGGCCAAAACTTCACGTCCTGTTGACACAACTCCCTTGAGCCACGCAGAGCCCAAACCAGAGTGCAGTGACCCTAAAGACACACAGCCACATGCTCTGACAAGTCCTTCTACTCCAAGCACATCATTCCCGAGTAGATTTGATATTTTCCAGGCCAAATTCCTCGTTTAAACAAAAACCAGAAGCTATTTTGTCTTATTTCAGCAAAGTTCCCTTAAAAACACCCAGCCAGGATTTCACACTTGTGCCATGGGAGTGAGGAAAGAGGAGGGGACAGTGCCAACGTGGCAGGGGACACTGGGGGACAGGCAGAGCATCCCTGCCTTCAGCCACAGGAATTGGGACATCTGGAGAACACACCAGAAATGTTCTGGAGCATCCTGTGCCTCCTGGTGAGTGCTCACCCCTGGGATTTGAACATATGGCTGCAGCAATCCTGCCCAGTGCCATTCTGATACTTGAACCATCAAACCAATCCCCCAGGCTCCCCAGCTTGCATTTTGCCTCTGTATCAAACCAGGGGAAAAAAAAAAAAATTGGATTTGGGGTTTCGAGAGTTTCCAACGAAGATATACAATTAGAAAAGTATTCACTGCAGATGATGATAAATAACCCTGGGCTGGAGAATCTCGGAAAAGATCTGTTCTTCAGGCGGGTGTGATGACACAAAACCTTCTGCAGGGCTGTTTTACAAGCTCTCCCCTGAGCCCAAACTTGTTAACCTTCATTTCCCTGCCTGTTTGTAAAGGAGTGACAGCTGCAGCCATAAATCCAGCACTCAGGTTTCCCGTCAGAGTTTAAAAATCAAATATGGATGAAACCCTCTGCTGTTACACCCCGACGAGCAAGGAGGAGAGGAGGGGAAAAAAAACAACAAATGAGTGGGAGGAAATCCACGGTTTTTAAAATAATTTCTGAAATACAAAAGGATTTGTGCTGGGAAACATCCATTGCATGGTTTCCTTCCCTCATTACCTGTCTGGGAGTCTGAGCTGCCTGTCCATCACCTTCTCCAGGTTCAGCTCAGCCTCAGGATCAGGGAAAAGCTGTTCTTGGGAAAGGAAAGAGCTGAGGAGCAGGTGTTGGATCCCACAAAAAGGGGAATTTTGAATTTTTTTGTGCTTTCTGATACTGACCCCCAGGAGAACACCGCTTTTCACTTGAGGCCTCGGAGAAAGATTCCAAATTTGAGTGATGGAGTTAAAATCACAGGTGTGTAGTTAAATAGAAGTGTGTAACATCACACGGTGAAGGGTTTGGAGTTTTTAAAATATAGTAATAATTGTGGGACAAGATGGAGGTTCTTGGGCATTATCTCCTCCTTTTTATTCCTATTTATTCCTTCTTCTTCCTAATTTCAGGGAGTGGTTTTTGGTTGTGCTGTACTGCAGGTCACAGGAGTTTGGTTACTGGGTAAAAAGTATAAATAATATAAGTGTTAGCTTTTCATTAGACTGTTTAACTTTAAAAGACCTTGTAACTATCTAAGTTCATCCCCTTTTTGCTCACTTTTAGCTGGCAGCCAGGGAGTGATTCCTGCTGCTCTGGGATTGCTGACACTTCCCAGCACAAACTGGGATTGCTGACACTCAGAGGCACAAACTGGGATTGCTGACACTTCCCTTCACTAACTGGGATTTCTGACACTTCCCAGCACAAACTGGGATTGCTGACACTCCCCACTCTGCAGTTCAGTCCCTCTGGCACTTGTGGCAGCAGGACCTGCCAGCAGCACCAGCACCAGAACCACCAGCACCAGTAGCTCCAGCAGCACCAGCAGCACCAGCACCACCAGCAGCACCAGCAGCACCAGCACCACCAGCAGCTCCAGCACCACCAGCAGCTCCAGCACCACCAGTAGCTCCAGCAGCTCCAGCACCACCAGCAGCTCCAGCAGCACCAGCAGCTCCAGCAGCACCAGCAGCACCAGCAGCACCACCAGTAGCTCCAGCAGCACCAGCACCAGAACCACCAGCACCAGCAGCACCAGCAGCACCAGCAGCACCACCAGTAGCTCCAGCAGCACCAGCACCAGAACCACCAGCAGCTCCAGCAGCACCAGCAGCACCAGCAGCACCAGCACCAGCACCACCAGCACCACCAGCAGCACCAGCAGCTCCAGCAGCACCAGCAGCACCAGCACCACCAGCACCAGCACCACCAGCAGCTCCAGCAGCACCAGCAGCACCAGCAGCACCAGCAGCACCAGCAGCTCTGCTCCAGAGCCATCCGAGATGCTGATCTCTCCTGCTGGCAGCTCCCGGAGCCCTCAGCACCAGGGAAGGCTCTGCAGCACACACAGGTCACTGCTGAGGAGATAATTGCCCAGCAACCCTCACTCTTCTTCGCCTCTCTGGCTCAAAAATCATCTCCACAAACGACTTTCAACTCTTTGTCCTCCCAGCAGCAGTGACCGGGACAAACGATGCTCTCCGGGTGGATGTTTTGCCCCTGAACCCTTCAGGAATGAAAGGAAAATGCTGATTCTGTCCCATATCTCCTTTTTCTCCCTGAGGTTTGATTTATCCCTGGCTATTGATTGGATTGGAGCTGGGAAATTCCTGCCTGATGTGCCTGGGGAATAGAGAGCCAGGGATTTGTGCTGCTGATCCCAGCACTGCTCCAGGTGCAGTTCTGGGAGCTGCCAGCACCCTCTGGCCTCCCATCCCACCCCAATCCTAAAAACTGGGAAGCACGGACCAATCCATGTATAGTCATGTCGAGTGACAGGGAATTACAGGATCCATCTGTCTGCAGCAAAGCCAATTCCCTCTGGAGCATATAAAATTAACTTTTTTTTGTTTGTTTTGTAATGTTGCTCTCTCTTTTTTTTTTTTTTTTACTACGGCCACAACTTTCAGAATTGTCTGCGAGTGGGACAAGGAGAGGACAAGGACAGGGAGAGAGGAGATATTAATCTGGACAGGGATCAGGCAGGAGTGAAAACTCCTGGGAAAGTGGTCTCCTGGCCCATCCTCCCTGCTCTAAAAAAGCTTTGCCACTGATGCTCTGAGGCCTGTGCACTGTGTTTTTCCCAAATTGGGAGTCAGGCTGTCTTTAGGGCTGTAAACCAGACAGTGCAAACAAAAATAGAGTTTGAAAAAGAATGTGAGCAGGGATGCCAAACCTCCCTCATTTCCAAGAGTCTCGCTCCTCTCACATCAGCTTTCCATCCTAAAAAAGCATCCCCATCCTGGAACACAAACCCCAGGAGCAGCTTTCAAGGTGACATTTTCCACTTCATTCATAATTCTGGGACATCTCGCTGTCCCAGGTGGAGAATCCTGGTGAAAACCTGAGGAAAATCCATGGCTGGGTTGGCAGCGGTGGGGAATGGGGGAAGGAACTGCATTGCCACCCTAAGCATCTTTAATCCACACCTGGCTGGTCTTTCCATGCCTTCACAAGGTTTTTCTCAGTTAAATCTGCTTCAGAGGTGCAAGGCTCTGTTCCCATTCCTGATTTTATCGTTACTTGCAGTAGCTCGAAGTCACTAAAATTGGAAAAGGTCATCAAAACATCACTAACCCACACCATGAAATGCCACATCCAGTGATTTTTGCCAGTATTTCCAGGGATGGTGAACCCACCTCTGTCCTGGGCAGCCCCTTCCAGTGTTTAACCCCTCTTCCAGCGAGGAAATATTTCCTAAATTCCCGCTGACACATCTGGCTGGCACAGAGCAATCCTTGTCCCAGGGAACAAAAAATCCCAGGCAACAAAAATGGAAGCAGAAACATCCTCAGCTGATGCTACACCAGCAGCTCCACCCCTCCTGTCTCAATCCAAACCACTCCTTGCTTCCCAAGGTGCCAAAATTTTCCTTCCCCAGCCTTTCAAAATTCCCTCTCTGCTCTCCCTGCTTTTCCTGGAGGAACCTGGGAGCTGCTGCCTGGGGCATGGTGACATCTCTGGGGTCCCTGATCACAGGAGCTGCTCCTGGAACTCTCCCCTTGTCACCATCCCACCGAGGGGATGTGGATTTGCACACGTTCCTGTGGAATTCTGGCACTGGTTGGGATTTGCACACATTCCTGGTGGAATTCTGGCACTGGCTGGGATTTGCACACATTCCTGGTGGAATTCTGGCACTGGCTGGGATTTGCACACATTCCTGGTGGAATTCTGGCACTGGCTGGGATTTGCACACATTCCTGGTGGAATTCTGGCACTGGCTGGGATTTGCACACATTCCTGGTGGAATGTAGCTGCCAGCAGCACTCTGCTCTCATGCTGCAGGCTGGACCCCGCTCAGTTTATTTTACCTTGATCTGAAACTCAAAAATCCCGGCTGCAGCTGCTACCCCAAGGGTTTGGAGCAGGGTTTGTGTGGGATCAGGATGGGAAAATCACACCTGGGGGGGATCCTGTGGGACTGAGCACATGCCAGTCTGCAGGCAGCAGGGAAAGCTGTCACTGTCACCTGCCTGCGACCGAAATGCCAATCCCTCACCAGAGAGAACAACCGAAGGCACAAGAGAGGGGAAACAACCGCTGCAGGCTGAGGGAAACGTGCCTGCAGCTCCACAGGGAATATCCCGATATTCCCACGGCTCACGAGCACATCCAGAGGAAGCAGCTCTGGCTGGAAGCCCCCGCTGCTCTGGCTGTACCCGGGGTGCCAGTGCTGGGTGAGTGATGACCTCAGCCCTGCCCTGCTGAGGTGCTGCTCCTGCCTGCTCCAAACCCCAGGAATAGAAGGATCTCTGGGATCTCTTTCCCTTATATAGTAAAAAAAAATATACCAAGAGAAGGAAAACAGAGCAGGGGAGGAGCCCTTAAATTGGAGAAGAGGGGGAGAGAGGAGGCTTTGTGTGGTTTATCCACGACAATGATCCAGCAAGGAGCCAGGACACCTGGATTTTCCCAGTTCCTTCTATCCTGCCTCTGATCCCTGATTCCCTCCGAGGTGGGAACGACACCCTCCGGGTGGAAATGTCCCCCTGGGAGCTGCTGCTGGCTCTGCTCAGGGCGGGATCCCCAACCTGGTGCTGACCTGACAGAAAAAGGGCCTGGATGTGCAATAAAAACACCCTGGGGCACAAAAGATGGAAAAGCATCCCTTTCTTCCCAAAGCTCCCCAGGAAAAGCCTTTCCCTGAGGTGCAGACACAACTCAGTTTATCCACAAGTTGTGGAAAAAGCTGGATTTCCATCACTGGTGTGTTGTCCACTGATCCAACCAATGCTTGGGGACAGTTGTCCCCTCCCTGCTGGGACCTTGGAGAGGGAGCAGGGAAGGGAGGGCTTGGAATGCAGCTGGCACAGCCCAAACACAAAGCACAGCACTCCTGGGGGCAGGATGGGTCTCACACCATCCATACAACAACCACCAACACGCTGGGTTGGATTCCCACACCCCAGGCTGGGCGGGGGGAATCAGTTTTCCTCAAATCCTGCCAGCGGGTGAGTCTTTAAAATCGGATCCTGCAAAGAATCTGGAAGAGGGAACAAGTTTTGCCAGCTGAAAGCGTGGATCACAGCTCAGGGTAATGTTTTTATTGACTCGCAACTCAAAAGGAATTTCAGCAATTTGCTTCAAACACTGCTGAAAAATTCTGCTCTGCTTTCTGAGTAAGTGCTGAGCTTCCCATGCCAAACCAATTTTTCAAGCCAAAATTGGCAAACACTAGAACAGGACGTCACTGCTGAAGCGAGCGCTACCTTCGCTCACACAGAAGGACTTTTACTCCAGAATAATAAAATGTTCTACTCAAAATCAACACTCCTCTCACTCTGACAAGCCACGGACCACTGGGTGCCCCTCAAGGTCAGCTCCAAGCTGCTCCCAACGAAACACGCCATGGATGAGGGATCAGAAAAGCAATTAAAAGCTCTTTGAACAGCAATAGCTTGGAACAAATACTAATTTGTACTTCTCTGCTGAAGAGAGAATATAAAAAAAGACGTTTCTAGTGCCATTTGATGCAAATGGAGCCTTTTATGTGGAATCATTACAAGTATCAACAGCTCCTTCAGAGAATTCTTCTGGGAAGTCAAGTGGGGGGCTCATGGATCATTTCCCTCTGCAGGGATAACTCCAGCACCTCCCCTGGGCAAATGAAGGGCTCCGTCCTTCTCCTGGATACCCACAGAGCTGGGAATCCAGGCAGGCTGAAGGAGCAGCAGTTATTTCCTCAGAGCACTCAGCTGACTCTGGTGCAAAAAAGGAATCGGTTTTCCATGGCAGAGAAGCACTTGGAAACATCCTGGAATAGGATCCCTGTGGCAGGAATCCCAACCCAGCATCCCAAAGGTGATGCCTTTGGAGTGCCCTGTTCCCTGCTCAGTGCTGCAGTGCCGTGGCACATTCTCAGATCCTCTGGAGAGTTGTCAGCTGCAATGAATGCAGAACAAAACTCATCCAATGTTCTGAAATTGCCTGGAAGATTAATGCAAGGATTGCCTCCTCCTTTGTACTTGGCTCTCCTCATCCATGGGAGCGCTCGTTGTGCTGGGGATGGATGGATTAATAAATTAATAAATAAACACAGCACAGGAAGGGGAAAAAAACAAAAAAAAAAACAAAACAAAAAACAAAAAAACCCCCAAAAACAGGGACCCCACAGCAGGTAGTTAACCTTTGAAATCCAAGCTGTGCTGTTGCTAGTGAACAGCACCCTGGAACCTCTGAATTCCCTGCCATGTCCCAGGTGGAGCTGGCTGTGAACCCTGTGGATGTGCCAAGCAGGATCTGACTGCTCCTAACACCTGGAATGCCAAGGAAACATCTCCCATCAGCAACTGCCTGGATCTCCTGCTGCCAGGACAGCAGGGTCAGCTCTGCAGAGCAGCTCTGGCCTCTCCTCACCTTCCTCCAGGATGCCCTGGAGGGAATGCCAAGGTTTGGAACAATGGTTTGGAATCTGTTAGGAAGAGATTCTCCCCTGGGAGGGTGGGGAGGCCCTGGCACAGATTCCCAGAGAATCTGGATCCCTGGAAGTGTCCAAGGCCAGGCTGGATGAGGCTTGGAGCAGCCTGGGGTAGTGGAAGGTGTCCCTGCCATGGCAGTGGGGGAATGAGACGATGATGATGGTTCAAGTCCCTTCCAACATTCCGTGATTCCATAACTCCAGTAAAGGGGGGTGGTGCCATTTGGCCAGGTGAGCAGACTGGTGGGAATTTCACATTCCTGTAAAAACACAGACTGAAGTCCTGGGGGTGGGCCTTGGATGTGGACAGGGCTCTCTTTGTCTGAAGGCAGCACAACCTCAGCTCCTCCCGATCCCTGCTCTCCGTGACAGGGACAGCATCCAGGGAATGGGATGAAGCTGTCACAGGAGGGATTTAGGCTGGATTTTAGGGAAAGGCTCTTCCCCAGAGGGTGCTGGGAATGTTGACATTCCCGAGGCTGCCAGAGCTCCAGGAGTGTTTGGACAGCACTGCCAGGGATGCCCAGGGTGGGATTTTTGGGATGTCTGTGCAGGACTGGATGATCCTTGTGAGTCTCTCTGAACTCGGGGTGTTCTGTGATTCCTAAAAGACAAATCCCAGAAGCCTGGTGGGTTTTGCCTCCAGCCTGGCACCTTCCAGCCACGATTCCCTCATCCACGAGAGCTGGACAATGATGCTCCACCGCCTCAAGAGGGCTCCGTGAGACTTCTCTGCAGAGCTCTGCTCGTCCCAGGATGAGGGCAGCGGTTCCAGCAGCACCAGCCCTGCTCCATCTCCCTCCCCATGGATTGAGAACCCTCCCACCCTTCCCGCACACACGGAGATGATGCTTTGGCTCTGATCAGCTCAGATAAAAATCTGTTTTCTGTGTCCATCTATCTGCAAAGCCACTGGCGACTACGGAGAAGTTGGGAAAAGAAAAAGCAACAAGCCGTGAATAAATTTGATAAAAGGGATTGGGCATTTCCCTATGGACAGTGAGGTTTGGGATGGGATTCCCCGGGGCTGCTGCTCTGGTTTGATAAAACCAGACAACGGGAAAAAAAAAAAAAAAAAAAAAAAAAAAAGGTGGTCAAAATCAAGAGCAGAGAAGCTCTGAAGCTGTTTCACTCTGAATAAATGGTGGGACAGGTTTCCTAGAAAAGTTATGGATGTCCCATCCCTGGAAGTGTCCAAGGCCAGGTTGGATGGGGCTTGGAGCAGCCTGGGAGAGTGAAAGATGTCCCTGCCCATGGCAAAGTGTTAGAACTGGATGACCTTTAAAATTCCAAACCATTCCAGGATTCTGTGGTTGTGTATTGCAGGGATTCAGGGCCCAGCAGAGCCCTTCCCAGCTGGCACAGAGCACAGACTTCCCTGGATTCCCTAAAAACTGCTCTTGGACTAACATGGAGCAGCTTGGTGGGAGCAAGGAAAACAGGAGAGCTCCAGAGCAGCTCCTAAATCCTCTGAACTTGGGGAATGGCCACTGGATTTGGGAGAATGGAGAAGACAACGCTGGCAACACCCACACCTGGAGAGCCTGGAGAGGCTCAGAAATTCCCCCCTGGAATACTCCGGGATGCTGGGCAGCACCCAGAAAACTGTGATCCCACTGTTCTTCCTGTCAGGCTGGTGGTCCCAAAGGGAGCCCTGTGGGTCTGGGACACTTTGCCCAGACACCTCCTCCAGCCCCACCCCGAGCCTTGCAGCCAATTCCCACACGAGGGGGGAGCTCCCAAATCACCCCACTTCGCCCACAGATTTTTGTGCCAAATTTGGGAAATCTGATCCATTTTTTTTTCTCTTGTATTTGGACAGTGCCTCAGCCCCCGGGACACCTCCGGGGTGAGGTGGTACCAAGCTGGGCTCTGCCCCAGGCACGTGGAAGAACTTTTCCAGGTTTCACTTCCAAATTCCTCCCTTTTTTTTTTTTTTTATTGGGCAGTGCCTGCAAGCAGAGCTGGCAGGAATCTGACGCTCCTCAGCCAAAAAAGCTTCGGAATCTTTATTGCCACTGGCTTTGAGATGCCCTAAAGCCAAGCTTTTACAAGGTAAAATCCAATAAAAGCCAGCCAGCTACAGCTCTCCTTTGTTAGCAGCGAGGCTGTAATTATCCCAATCTGCCTTTATGGGACTGATCGGGGACACACTCCATGTGATCCCTGGATTTTCTCCCTGCTGCCTGCCTCAGGTTTTCCCCCAGCTCCCATCACAGCAAAAAATCCAAGGGCTGACAAAGCTGTATCCACCTGACAAAAGAGTATCCATGCAGAAATGAGGGATGAGTGGCCTATTCAGAAGCCACTGACAAGGTGTATTTCCCAATTTTAGAACTTCCCGTGGAACAACGAAGCAGGATTCGTCAGGGAGCTGACAGGGACAGCTCAATCCCTGCTGGATTTGGACACTTTGCTGTAATTCTGATTTGTCATTGCATGGCTGAGCTGGTTTTAGCTGAGTCCTGTGTTTTTGTTTTTTGAAAGAAAATAAGTCTCAGCCTAAAATAGGGAAGTGGGGAGGGGGGGGGGGGGTGTTAAAGCACAGAAGTGGAGAGAAAATGAAGTAGCAGCACTCCAGAGGGTTTTTTGCCATGACAAGCAGCAGTGCTTAATCCTGGGAAATTATGGAAAAGGAACTGCAAAGCCTCTTGTTCTGCCTTTGGGCTTTAAAAATAACCCTGACCTGGTCATGACCCTGCAGGGAAGGTTTTGAGGGAGCACTGGATGCCTTTGATCCCAGAAAAAACAGATCCTGGCCTCGCTGGGATGCGTTTCCTGCACCTGACACAGAGGTGACAAGAAATTCCTGAGCGCGCGTTGAGAAAACAGAGGAAAATCCCCAATTTTTCCAAGAAAGAGAAGCCCAGAAGAACAGAACTTAGCCAGGGTGACCAAGTGGAGATGCTCCCATGTCTCAGTCCCAAGCTGTCCTCAGGTCCAGCACCCCTTCCTGCCATCCCAGCACTGGGAAGAACGGCACCATTCCTCTTCCTTCCCTCCAAACACTTCAATAAAGTCCTACCCATACCCTGTGAGAGCAAATTAAAGGTTTTGGAGCCTTCAGGGACACCCTAATTTCTTTTTCTTTGTTGCTTTTAGTATTGCCTGATAGTTTAAGTCTTATTTGAAGGTCCAGATCAAAGAAGAAATTTCTGCCTGGGTTATCTCCAGCACAACCATCATACCAAAGGCATTTCCGCCACAAAAACTCCTCTTTGTATCAATAATCCCCAACCAGCTTAGCAGACACATCCAACATTTCAGCTCTGTACACCCCAGCAGCACTTCAAGTTGTCCCACACCCCAAATACTTCTCCTGCTCCTCACGGGATCATCTCCAGCCCCATTTCCAACAACACAAATCCTCATTCCTCCTCACATCACCCCAAAAGCCACCCCTCGGGGAGCACCCAAAGCCCCGAGGCAGCTCACCTGCTCGTGGTACTCGATGCCCATGCTGAGGGTGTTGATGAGGATGGCGATCATGATCCCGCGGTTGAAGTATTTGCTCTCCACGATCCTCTTGAGTTTGGTGCCGAACGCCTTCCAGAGCTTCATCACCTTGTTCCTCTCCTTGGCTTTCTTCTTCTTCCTCCTCCTCCTGCCCCGCTGCTGCTGGAGCTGGTCCCGGTGGTCGCCGTGCCGCAGGTCCTGCGTGAACTCGTAGACGCCGTTGCTGTCGGAGTCGCCGTTGCTGTCGGAGTCGCTGAGGGCGAACTCGGGGTCGTCCAGGAGGGTGGCACAGAAGGGACAATCCTGCAGCTCGCAGCTCAGCCCGGGGCCAGCGGGGCTGGGCAGAGCCCCGGCTGAGCTCAGCCCCGACAGACGGCTGGGGGTGCGGCGGAGACCTGCGGGGAAAGGGCAGGGTGAGGCAGGAGGGACACGGAGGGACACCGAGGGACATTGAGGGACATTGAGGGACACTGAGGGACATTGAGGGACACTGAGGGACAATGAAGGACAATGAGGGACACGGAGGGACACCGAGGGACATTGAGGGACACCGAGGGACACTGAGGGACACCGAGGGACATTGAGAGAGCTGAAGGACACTGAAGGACACTGAGAGAGCTGAGGGACACTGAGGGACACTGAAGGACATTGAGGGACATTGAGGGACAGCGAGGGACACTGAGGAACATTGATGGACACCAGTGAGAGCCACCACACACCGAGAGCCACTGTGGGCCAGGAGCTGCTGCAAGACACCACTGAGAGACACTGTGCACCAAAGCCACCTTGAGCAACCAAAAGCCACCAAGAGCCACCAAGAGCTACCATATGTCAAGGTGAAGTCATTCCCCCTTGTCCTGCTGTTCCCTGGAGCAGAGCCCGATCCCCCCGGCTGTCCCCTCCTGTCAGGAGTTGTGCAGAGCCACCAATCCCCCCTGAGCCTCCTTTTCTCCAGCCTGAGCCCCCGCAACTGCTCCTTACAGGAATTATTCTCCAAACCCTAAAAACACCTTCCATCCACCCATCTATCCTTCCAAGCAGCTCTGGCTTGGCCTCATTTCCCCCTCGTGGTCCCTTTTCCCACCCTCTGTCCCCTCCATGGGCTCTCCATGGAGTGTGGCCCTCATTTTGTGTCCCGGGCTGAGGGAAGAGTCACCAGCCCATTGCTCCCTTTCCATTATTCCTGATTATCCCTGAGCAGGCTCCCATCATTAGCGATCTCAGAGCGCTGTCAAGCTGTTCCACCCAATTTAGCCACTGCTACCATTTAGCTCCTAATGAGGAGGGAGAGGGAGAAGGGACCAAAGGTGGCTGCAGACCACGGATCACAGCTCGGGGAGTCACGGAGTCCCCTCAGTCTCCTTCAACCTTTAATAAAGCTCAGGTGGATTCGCTCCCTGAGGCACAGGGGGGTTTAAAATCAAACACATTTTGTGGTGTGAGGAGAAATGCTGGTTGTTCTGAAGCCAGGGAACGGAAGGACAGGGACAAGAGTAACTGGGATGATTTGGGTGGAACGGCACCCAGAGTTTATTTCCTCATATTTAGGAATCCAATCCTTAAATTCCCTCATATTTAGGAACTTTATTCTCAGTGTCCTTATATTTAGGAACCAGATATTAACAGCAGGGAAAACCTCCAGCATGAGCATGGGATCCTTCCCACCAAATTCCATTTAAGCATCAATTCCTTGAGATTCAGGGATGTAAGGCAAAGGGACAACTTTGCCCTCTCACAGAACCATGGAAAAGACCTCTAAGCTCACCAAGTCCATTAAACCACATCCACGTTGTCCCTGTCTGGAGGTGGGATGGCGACCACTCGGATCAATTTTGGGGAGCCCAGGCTAAAAGCAGCGGCTGGTCCTGGCTCTGAGCCCTGGAGCTTGGAGCTCACCCAGCAGGAATGCTGATTCCAACCGAGCCAACGCATCCCTGCGCCGGGAAACTGGGATGTGACAAGAGTCAGAACACATTTTCCTTGCCTGAACGTCACATGGGTATCAGTGGCCTTCAGAATGGCCTTGGAGGACGAGCCTGGCTCCCGGGCATTGCGTCAGGGCCACCGTGAGGATTGGGAATGTTTTGCCCCTTGCGAGGTGCTCCTGCTCAGGACTGAGCCAAGGGGGAAAGCTCAGCCCAGCCCCGGGAGCAGCACAGGGAGGGGGTTTGCCAGATGGTTTTCAATGCTATCAAAGTGTTAAAAATGATATGGAAAGCCCTGGCGCCGCCAGATGTCTTCAAAATACCAGAGTCTCCTTGGCTGCCTGCTAAAATAACCTCCAGCATTGCAGGGCACGGGAACACGGGGAACAGGCTGTACTCGGAGCTCTTCAAATCCACAACAAAAGAGGCAGGAGAATGCTCTCTCCCAGCACTGCATCCTTCCCAGCAGACACCGACCTCGCCTCCAGCTGGGGCTGGGAGAGCCCGGGCTGTTAATGCTCCTTAAAGCTCTCAATTATCACTTCTGTGCTCTCCTTGCACAAGTCTTGCACTGAACGAGCTCTGCTTGTTGACTTGGGAGAAGAGACAGAGAATTAAAGGCTCTTTGTTCGCCCCCAGAAAGGCTGAGGGAGGGTTGGGAGAGCTTGGGATTCTTCCTCACGGCTCCTTTGCTGAGTTTTAGGGATGGAGAAATGGGAATTGGGGGCTGTGCCTGGCAGAGCTCCTCCCTGGCACTTAAAGATCATCCCAAAGCCTGGATGTCATCTCCAGCACACCTGGAATCACCTCCAGCACATCTGGAAATCACATCCAACACATCTGGAAGTCACCTCCAGCACTCCTGGTGCAAAACTGACCCTGCAGGAGTGGCTGAGTGGGAAGAAGGGCCTGGAAAGAGCCAGGCCCATGGAAGGGAAGAGCTGGGCACTCCCAGGGTCTCCAGGTCTGTCCTGAATCCCTTCCCAGCCCAGGGGGATGGAGGAGCAGCCTCTCTCCACCTCCCAGCCCTTCCCAGCTGTGAGCACACTTCTGCAAGAGACAAAACAATTCCAGGAGATTTGTTTAAAGCATTTTGGCATCCTCTGGGCTGAAATCCCTCTGTGGAAAGAGGACACTGTAATTGCATTATTAATGACAACTCAATCTAATCCCAGCTTTCAAAGAACCACCCCAGGCTAAGGGAAGATCTCCTAAATCACTGAATTGGCTCAGGGATGTCACAGTTGGGACCGAGATTTGGGCCTTTCTTCTTCTAAAAAGGACCCCAGCAGCAGGCAGGAGGATCCAAACTCTGACTTCAACAGCTCTCCAGCTCCTTTCTTTCCCAGTTCCAGACTTCTGCAGAGCTTGGGGTTTTTTATTTAATCTCGAGGTAAAAACGCATTCTCCCAAAAACCTTCATTAATTTGCACAGCTAAGGATGAAGCAGTGATTTATAAAAAGTCCTTGCTGAACAACAGAACTGTTGGCAGTAACCTTGCCCCTCCCCGTGCCAAGCTCCCAAGTGTTCGGAAGCGTCTGCCCGAGGCACTTTCTATAAACAATCCACTTTTACCCTTTTGTGTGGTCCTTAAAAACAACGAAAATTAACTAAGGCAAGCCACCCAACCTCTCTGTCAAGCAACCTTTCCTCTGCTCCCCCCCTCCTCCCCAATCTAGGCTTGGTATTTTTTCAGCACATCCATCACCAGGGTAAATATTTGTGTCCATGCAGATGCAAATAAACAGTTTTGGAAAACACAGGCATTGAAAAAAACCCAAATGACGAGTTTGGCTTAAAGAGATTAAAAAATAGAAGCTGGATCTTTGTGACTTTTCACTGTTGGAGGGCTTAAGAGTATTTTGCAGCTTTTAGCTCCAGCCACGAGGACTGGAAAAACATTTTATAAAATAGAAATCCAAGTGTTGCGTGTAATCACTGCTCCAGTGGGTGATTTATATGTGAGGGGAGATAAAACCTCACTGACTGTGCTGGGGTGGCTGCAGCTGTGCAGGGAGGATGGGACAGAGGCACTAAAACAGTTCCCCAGAACGCTCCCCAGATTGAATAGAGCCCCAAATCTGCAGGAAAACTCAACCCCAGATTTCTTCTGCACGTAGGGAAAACCTGAGATGCGCAGCTCTGCTCCTACCCTGTCCTCCACACACCCTCTGAGCACTGAACATGCTGCTCCTCCTTGCCATAAAGAAATGCAGAGGCTCCAGGGCCCATCAGAGCAGAACTGGAAGTGTCTGGTTCGAGTTCTTTCAGTGCCTGCCTGCTTTAGATGTCTGAGTTTGCTTTATCTTGCGCTTCTCCCGCAGATTCCACCTGCTCATCCTTTTCGAGGCAGCATCTCCCATCCCCTGGGGGTTCTCTGCATTCACTGGAGGTGTAATCCCAGTGGCTGAAGAGTTCTGGGTTTGGGTGGGAAGAGTGGGAGCACCTCCAGGACGCCACAAAGCACACGAGAGCTCAAATCCTGATTTTGCAACCACAGCAAAGAGGCCTCCAGCAGTGGCCTGGACCATCCATGATGGCAAATCCAAGGATTGACTTGCCCCACCTGTGGCTCCAGCACACTCACAGCAATCCCAACCCTCAGCACCCTGCATTAAAACCCCTACTTTCGAGCCATTCACTCTTCTCCCAGTTACCCCAAACAAAGAAACCCAGCTCGGTTGTCCTTACCATGCTCTCCCACCAGCTGCTGCAGCTTCCCGTATGAATCCAGACCCAAATTCCCTGGGCTGTTCACCACGGCCACCGGAGAATTCCCGTTCTTCTTCGCTTTGGGCAGGGGCGCGGAGCCGCCCTTGCCGCCGGGGGAGGGCAGGATGGTGGGGTAGTTCATGCTGCCGTGGCTGCCCAGCCCGGCCAGTTTGCCACTCCCAGGACCGCCGGTGGCCTTGCAGCCCCCGGGAGGCCCCTCCACGTGACAATCAGCGTGGTAGATGCTGTGCACGGCCTCGGCGGCGTCGGCGCGCGGAGCCGGCGGCCTGGGCGAGGCCGGAGGGGGAAGCATCAGCTGCCGGCCTGGCTTCATCACCTGCAGCTCCAGCTCGCAGATCTCGGGGTTGGCCCGAGGGCCCCGCGGGCTCCCGTTGCTGATGTGGTAGTGGTGGTGGTGGTGGTGGTGGTGGTGGTGGATCAGGTGGTGGATGGAGGTGATTCTCCTCCTGCTCCGCTGGCTCTGCCCGCCGCCGCTGTTGGGGTTGACTTTTTTCCGGCGTTTGCTCTGCCAGTTGTTGTAGAGGCGGATCGTCCTTCTCTTCACCTTCCTGAAGATGTGGGAGATGTACTTGAGCAGCTCCTCGTAGCAGCTGCCCGGCTCCGAGAAGCTGGCGATGGTGCTGTCGTTGGACAGGTAGCGCGCGCGCTGCTCCTGCATCAGCTGGTTCTCCCGCTGCTTGGTCTCCGAAAACTGGGTGGCGATCACCACCAAGCACAGGTTAATCATGAAGAAGGAGCCAACCTGGGGAGGAAACGAGAAGGAGTCAGCAGGGATGGAGGGAAGTGAGGGAAGCTCCTCACCGCCGCACGCGGTTCGCAGCAATCCCGGGATTTCCAAACGTGCCAGATCCCAGGCTCTGCTCACCAAATGTGCTGTCAGTGTGTGCCTGAGCTGCTAAATTTGCTCTGAACCATGATCAGTTTATTTTAGCAACAGCTTCCTCTCCCTCTCCCTCTCCTCGTGTAGGAATCACACACAGCCCCCAGCACATCATTTCTTTGGACATTCACAGAATCACAGAATGAACCAGCTTGGAAAAGACCTTTGAGACCACAGAGTACAGCCCATGACCCAACACCTCCTCACCAATTAACCACGGCACGTCCAGTGTTTTTTTAAACACATCCATGGATAGTGATTCCACCCCCTCCCTGGGCAGGGGATTCCAGTGCCCAATCACTCTTTCAGTGAAGAAATTTCCTGAAATTTGGGCAACAACCTGCAGGGAAAGATGATTTCAAGTCCAATCTGTGCTGGTTTAAAACACCTTCTCTTCTCTTCTCTTCTCTTCTCTTCTCTTCTCTTCTCTTCTCTTCTCTTCTCTTCTCTTCTCTTCTCTTCTCTTCTCTTCTCTTCTCTTCTCTTCTCTTCTCTTCTCTTCTCTTCTCTTCTCTTCTCTTCTCTTCTCTTCTCTTCTCTTCTCTTCTCATTTCATGCCCCAAAAGAGTGTGAAATCATTTTGGGGGTATGGTCAGGGCCCGTGGATCTGTGACCTTGTGCTCCTGAGACTCCCTGGCACAGAAAAGCATCTCCAGGACACTCCTGAGTGCTCCAGAGGGGCTGGTTCAGTGTCTGGGTGAGCTGATGCGCTCTTGGGTGACACCAACTTTTCAAAATGAAGTCCCAAGGACAAAACCTAGAGCTGCATCCTTCCCTCAGCTGTGGAGCCCACAAAGTGATTTTTCACCACTCATGTTCCTAAATCAGCCAAAGGGAAATGTCAAATATTCCCAGCAGGGAATTTCACCCCGAGGGGTGAAAGGGGATTGACCTCAGGGCAGTGCCAGTCTCAGGGCCAGCCCTGGACATGGATGGATTTAATCTGGAATTGTCTGGTGAGTGCTCAGGGAAGCTTTGTGCTCTCCAGAGTGTGATACCAGCCTGGATACTGCCAGAGAAGCAGCAAGGGTGCCTTTCCCAGCTCCAGGTGACTTGGGCAGGAGTCATCTTCTGGCTTTTCCACATGGAGAGAGCAGCTCTTGGAGAGAACGGCTCAGCAGAGTGGAGCTGAACGAGCTCATGGCTCATGGCTACAGCTCAGAAATCCCTGACTGCCCCAGGGCACTCTCACCCAGCTCTGATCCAGGTTTTCCCACTGCTGGTGGGAACTGCTTTGACCCACCCTGACAAGGACAGCGATCCCTGTGAGGACTGTCCAGTCACAAAATCACTTTTAAACAGCTCCGTCCCGTGTCCTGCCTGAAATCTTCAGGGTACCTTCCCCTCCTGCCTTAAATATTTCACTTTTCCACTGCCTGGAGGAGGTTGTGCCTTTTGGAAACCCAGAATCTTCTGGGGATGGACTGGAATCTTCTAGAGACAACCTCCAGCACCTCCAGTGGGTGATATTTTGTTTTTTGGGAATGTGAGAGCTCAGAGAGGTGCACTGCTGCCATGAGAATGATTAATATTTAGAGGGTTCCAGGTGAGGTTTGAGGGCTCTCCAAAGAAATGAGGCTCCCTCTGGCACACTGAGGAGGTTAAAATAGGAAAAGCCTGGAATTTTTTTGGCACAGAAACATCCATGTGAAAAGACCAAAAGTGGGAGGGCAAGAGGGGAGGAAAGCCCTGAATCCTGCCTGGCTCTTCCCTGTGGGGAAAAAAAACAAAACAAAAAACAAAGCAGGGAACAATTCAGCCCCCCGAGGACAAGGAATGGGAGAATCTCCCAGGTCATACTTACTATGATAAGCAATATAAAATATATAAAATTGTAAAAAGAGTGTGCATCCATCACGTAATACATGATGTCCACCCATCCTTCCAGGGTTATAACCTGCAGGGAGACAGAGAAAAAGAGAGTGAGGACAAAAATCACCCCAAATACATTATTAAATATCCATTTTCCCACAGTGCCAGGTACCCATCCCGCCACAGAAACTCTTGGGATCCATCCAGAATTCCATCTGGGAGAGAAGGAATGTGTGGCCAAAGGGCTGGCCTGAGGTTCCTACAGGAATCTGGCACAATTAAAACCATGAAACGTTCAAATAAACCACCTGAAGCACAAGTTCTGAGGCAAAGAAATTCCAAGGAGGGATCACACCCCCCCCCCCCCCCATTAAAAACCCCTTTCCCTGGAGAGATTTGGAGTTTTACCTAAAGCTGCTGGATTTGTAATGTAACCCAGAAAATTCCCACATTTTTAACTCAATTTTTGTTTCTGCAAACCCAATCTCCTTGTGATTCCTCCTGGCTCAGCATTCCAACTGCACCACCACTATCATAGTGGGAGAGCATCTGAATGGAAGAGAGGCTTTAATTAAATGTAGGCTTGAT
Source organism: Cinclus cinclus (assembly GCF_963662255.1). Classification (NCBI taxonomy): domain Eukaryota; kingdom Metazoa; phylum Chordata; class Aves; order Passeriformes; family Cinclidae; genus Cinclus; species Cinclus cinclus. The sequence continues at coordinate 1,996,454 of NC_085061.1, read as the reverse complement.
TTAAGGCTCGTTTTCTCAGCCTTCCCTCCACTAAAAAAAGCAGCTGAGGGTTTAATTAACACCACCCAGGCTGTGTGCAGAGCAAAGAGAGCTCTGCCACGTAATTTACACTTTTTATTTAGATAAAACACCCCAAACTTCCAGCGCTGGCTTGCTACTAGAGCTGAAATTCCACCCTGGAATTCTGATTCCCATCAGAATCCCAGCTCCTGTCCGAACTCGCTCCCAGTGGCGTTCCCCACTCACGGGAGCCTGGGAGGTCTTGGCAGACCCCACAGCTGCTCCTGTCCCCAATTTTAGTGGCACGACTCCTGATTTAAACCAGGGAAGGAACTGCTGTGGGTGTAGGGGATTTTCTGCTTGGTGTGTCCCCAAAAGCTGATCCCCAAACCCCTCACTCCTCAAGCAGTGAATAAAACCCTGCAGGGAAGTCAGCCGTGAATCCATGAATTCCCTGGATATTTTTTCCCCGAGAAACTCCTGGACGTGGATCTTTAGGATGTGAGCACACATTCACAGAACCATCAGGACCCACAGAGCAGCTCGGGGCTGCTGGGAGGGAAACGCTGCCTCTTTGGGATTTCTCACCCCTAAATTCAGAAAGCTGATGTTTTCCCAGCAAATTTTCCCAGCTTTTTGCCGTGTGGAAGCTCGCGGAGGTTCACCCCCACTGAGTGAGGAGGCAGCACAGCTAAAACCAACCAGCCCCATGTGCCCAGGAGGAGGAGGAGGAGGAGGAGGAGGAGATCATTTGGGACATTTGTCTCTGCAGCTGTTTCCTGGGGTTAAAGGCTCGCAGCAATCGGGTCTGAACTTCGGCTGCTTTCACAAACTGCTCCCACCTCTGCTGCTCCTCCTCACATCCATCAGCTGCTCTTCCGCATCCCTCCCTCACTGCTCACTCAGCAAAGCTTTGCTTCCCACAGTTCCAAAATTCCAGAGTGGTTCAGGCTGGAAAGGACCTGAAAGCTCATCTCATCCCAGCCCTGCCAGGGCAGGGGGACACCTCCCACTAGCCCAGGTGTCTCCAAGCCACGGCTTCTCTGGGAATTCCATTCCAGTCTCTCCCCACCCTCACAGGGAAGAATTTCTCCCCAAAAAATCTCATGTAACAAAACCACTGCCCCTTGTCCTGCCACAAACCGCCACAAGTGGGATTAACAAAACCCCAGAGAAGTCTTTACCTATCATTAACCCCAGGGACCCATCCAAGGCAGGTTTTTATCCCTGTTTTTTTCCCTGTGGTGCTGTTATTCCCACCAAGGGAAGGGGTTAAGGTGCCTGGGTGTTCATCCATGAGGAGCAGCCAAGCAATCAAAGCCCTCCTGCCCTTTCCTGCCTCTCCCTGAACACATTTATAGAGAACAAAGTCCCTTTGGGGCAGCTCCCTTGTCTGTGAGGGCTCCCGCAGCTGTTGTAGGGTCAGGGGAGAACAGAGGGATCGTGGCAGGAGGTGGCACAAGGTGACACCAAATCTCTGCCTCTTACCCAGGAATTATTTCCCTTGTGCTGTCCAAGCTCCTTCCCTCTGCATGCACAGAACATTCTCCAGCCACTCCCTCTGAAGGACGAAAAACCAGCCCAGAGACCCCCAAAAATATGGGATGCACCTCTATGCTGGATTTGGATTGAGCTGGAAATCCTCAAATCTAATGGATTCAACCCGTTAAACACAGAGCAAACAAAAGGAGTCACCTGAGGGCTTCTGAGCCAACACTGAGGGCCAGCCAACCCTTGGAGGGATATTTTTGTTGCATGGGAAGCAGCATTTCCCACAAGAACAAATCAACGTCCCCATTCCTCCTCTGGAGGGTGAAAATGCTCATCCAGCTCTCGGAATATTCCAGGTGTAATTGGGATTTGTGTTAGTTACTACTCACTTGTAAAGCAGAGGGATGCAGGAGGGACAAAGAGATCTCTGGGGTTTGTCCTCGTGCTTGACAAAATGAATCCCTCATGTTGGGGGATTCATTCCTGGCCTCCCAGGGGAGGATTCCTGCTGCAGCCCTCCTGGAAAAAGAGGTTTTTAATCCCAGAGCTCTGGGGAAACGCAGGATAGCACATGCACAGCCACCTGCAAGGGCTGGGCTTCTTCCAGCCTCACTCCTGCTGGATTTCAAGCTCTCCCAAGGACTTTCCGAGGTCATTTTTCCCTGATCCAAGAGCTCCCTGAACATCCCCAGCAAGGCCCTGGTGGAAATGGGAACCAGAGCAGCAGGATTTGCCAACAGCTGCTTTAGAAACCCCCTTTAAAGCCTTTAAGAGGTTTTGGAACCCGAACGGGGGCACCTGCACGAGGTTGGCTGCTCTGTACATTTTGATCACGCCCGTTCCTCCCCAGACCTGGAAGGGCTCCAGACCAGGCTGGATGGGCTTGGGGCAGCCTGGAGGGGTGGAAAGTGTCCCTGGCCAAACTGGGATGGGCTTTTTTCCCAGCTCAAACCCCTGTGGGATCCACGGATTCAGAGGGAAAGCCAGCAGCTCTCGCTGGATTTTTTTTTTTTTTTTTTCAGCTCTGCTTTTCTAATTCCACTGAGGAGAAACGACATTCCCCTCTCTTCATTCCCACTCTGATTAATCCACTTAACTGCCCCTCCAGCCATGTGTCCCAAAGCCCTGGAGCACCTTCCTCGTGCTTCCCAATCTCGGCAATCCCTTCTCAGTAATTAAACCCTGGTTGTTCACACCGAGCCCCACTAAAGAGCCTCTCCAAGGGCTCCAGTTCAAAGCCTCCCACCATCAACCCACAATTATTTATCAGCGAGATAAGAGGGTGAGAACTCGCTCCTAATTCTGCCGTGATGGGGAAGATGTGCAAGGCACAGGAAAATCAGCAGCTGCAGGGCCAGGGCTGGAAGATTCAATTAAGATGATTGGCAGGGTGGTGCTGGAGGTGCTGCTCCTGCTCCACACCTGGGGCAGAAGAGGTGCCTGGGGAAAAGATTTCTGCCTTGCCAGGGGAGCAGAGGTGTCCTCTCACCCCACTCAGCTCCTGGGTGATGCTCAGGTCCTTCTCTGCTCCTCCAGTTCTTCTCCCCTTCCCCAGGGTTGGGATAAATCATTTCTCTCCCATTAATACCAGCAAATCTCTGAGTTTGTCCAGTCCTCTCTCCCCTCACTGCAAGAATTTAGCAGCAAATTCCCTCAGGTGAACGCGGAGACAGGTTTGGATTTCACAGATCCTTGGCTGGAACACTCCCTGAGCACCTCACTCACAGGAGCAGGATGAGAATGGACAAAACCCAATCAGATTTAATTTTATTTTTTAGGTCTTCACTGATTCTCACCCCCCTGCTCCGCTCATGCCACAGTAATTTCATCAGCTGTAATAAAGATGCTCGTCTGATTTATAGGAGAGTAATTGGGGACAGAATCAGATCTTCTAGGCAAGCTAATCAGAGTCAATCTAAAACTCCAGAGTGAAAATCACGGGGGAAATGGAGATTAAAGATGCTGGCAATTAACTCAGACCTCCCCAGTGCTCCCAGGGAGGCAGCAGGTTTACATTGCTTTTTTTTCCTGGGGTCACTTCAGAGGTTGCACAGAACGATTTCTTTTACTGTGTCGAGAAGTTTTCATCATAAACCCTCTTTCCTTTGAGCTCTGCCAAAATTTTTGCAAGTCCTTGGCTGCAGCCGACTGGGAGAGCAGGACGTTTTTTTTGCTTCAGTGTCAGATAACAAAGAACAAAAAGAATCATCCGGGGGAGAAAACCTCATTCACACTCCAACCTCAATTAGTCAAGGGCTGAAGTCCTGGCTGTTAGAAAGCACCAAGGACTGGTGCCAGAGCTCCAAACCCACCTCGAGGTGCCACCAAGCAGTCGAGGGAAGGTTGGAAATTCTCCGTGTGAAGCGAGGCTGGGAGAATCAGAACCCAGCCCAGAGCTGTCTCATGGCAAAATTTCCCTGCTCTGATTACTTGAACAAACTTCATTTGGAGTGACAGCCACCCTAAAGCCAGCACCTCTCCCTTATTAAAATCCTGATAAAATACAGCTCTGGCAACCAGAAATTCCTTCTGATTCCAGGATTGCAGCTGCTGGCTGAGCTCAGTGCGTGGCTGAGGCAGGAGATGCTCTGGAAATCCAGAGAAACACACACTTGAAGTCTTCATCTTGACTGACATCTCTAATTTGCACTCAGCCACCTTTTCTTTGGCCTAAATTGAGTCCTTTGGGGGGGAAAAAATGGGAATTATCTGCATCCAAATCAATTATCCTGAGCCAACAGCAACTCTGAGGATGGCCGTGAGCATTTGGGGTCATTTACTTTTTATCTCCTCATTCCCCTGGCCCTGCTGCGAGGCTTTTTGATATTTTATTTTCATCAAACTTATCAAGATGGGATTCAGTGCTATAAATTGTGAGGGCTATTAATTACCCTGATGGCCTCAGGAAGTTTTATAAGGCCTTTAGCCTCCCTTTCTGAAAGCCTCTTATCTGAATTCCACCCTCTTGGGCAGCATGGATTTGGCTCCCGAGCACTGCCCAGCGAATATTCCGGGGAATATTCCACAGGCAGAGCGGGCTTGGCTGATAATCAAATCCCTATTTTTGAAGCCAACGTCACAATTTTAATTATTTCCTCCCGAAACATCTCGTTAAGGAACCTCTGTGGCCAGAAAAACAGGTTTATTACATTGAGCAACATCCTTTGAACAGATGCTTTTCCTTTCACATCGAGGCTTCGCTCGGTTTGTCATTTATAAATTGAGCCTTGCAAAGCAGGAAACTGCTCTGAAAAGTGGGCCTAAATGATGGGAAAAAAAGGAAATTGTGCCTCTTTCCATGTCTTGGGCTCCTGACCTGTCAAATCTGTTCCCATAAATGTGATCCCTGGGCAGTGCTGGCAGTTCTTGGTGGGTTTTGAGGAGCAAAGTGGGATATAAAGTGTGGGGTAAAGTCAGACACGTCACTGGTGCTGCTGTTTGTCACACAAAACCTCGTGGAATTGTAGCTCTGGGATCAAAACCTGCCCAAATCCCAGCTTGGCTCCAAAGGGAACGTGAGTTTTTGTTTCCCACTAAACAATGCAAAGCCCTCATCTGACAGCAAAACCTCCCTGATTTCACTCTGCTGCTCCAACAAACCCCATCCCCAGCCCCTATTCCCGAGGTTTGGTCTGCTGGGATACTGATCCTGTGTCTCCATGGCTCCTGTAAAGAATCCTTGGCAAAGGGAAGGGATTGAAGTGTTCAGCACCAGTGGCATAGAGAGCCCCAGAAATCCCAGATTCCCAGCAAAGCCAAACTGGGAAGGGAAGGGAAGGGAAGGGAAGGGAAGGGAAGGGAAGGGAAGGGAAGGGAAGGGAAGGGAAGGGAAGGGAAGGGAAGGGAAGGGAAGGGAAGGGAAGGGAAGGGAAGGGAAGGGAAGGGAAGGGAAAAGCAAAGCCAGGCTGAGACCTTTGCTTCCAGCTGAGGGGATTTTACAACAAATTCCAAATCATCTCCGGGAGGAGCAGGGTGCACAGGTTGGGAAATTGGGATGGGGGAGCTGCACCTTCGGCTCGGGGGAAAGATCACAGAGCAGGTTTGGGGCAATCAAAGAGAAGTTGAGATTTCCCTGTAGGAATTCCGGACTTTTGGAATATCCTGAGCGGGAAGGAGCAGAGTCAACCCTGACACCCCAACAATCCCACCCTGAGCACCCCTGGCAGTGCTGTCCAAACACTCCTGGAGCTCTGGCAGACTTGGGAATGTCAACATTCCCCAGGGAGTTATTCCAGTGCCCAGCACCCTCTGGGGGAAGAACCTTTCCCTGAAATCCAACCTGACACAGCTCCAGCCATTCCTTTGGAGCAGCTGTTGATGTTCCTCAGAACCAGCAGCTTTTTGCTCTCCTGACCAAACTCCACTTTCGGCCAGGGCCTGCTGCAGGACCCCTCTTCCTATTCCAAACACGAGAATCCATGATTGAGGTCGGATGAAACTCTCCCCAAACTCCACAGGTTTGGAAGCCCAAACTTCATCTACAGGAGGCTTTAATTCCATCCAACACCCCCATAGGTTATGGGACCACTCCTGGCACCAGGGTGGCCTCTCTGCCCTGCCCTACACGAGACAATTCCTCCCAACCTTCAAAATGAAGATTTTTCCAAAGGCAACAAATCCCTCTTGGAAGCATGCTCTCAGCTGCTTGAAAACGGGCTGGATATTTTTAGCTGGGGTATTCAGCCTGAGAGCTCTTCAAATGCAGCAAGTGCTGTTTATTTGGCTGACCAAATTAAAAAAAGCAACAGCAACATAGCTCCAACCCCGTCATTTCCAGGGAAATATTTTCGGTGATCCAAAACAGATTCGAGTTGAGTGACAAAGCATCATCTCCAAGCAGTGGGAATGAAAAGCTCCAAAATTCTTCTCTTGCCAAATTCAGCACAGAGAAGCGTTGTTGACACAGATCTCCAATTTAAAGGCTGAACCATTGGAGGGAAAAAAAAAAAAAAAGTCCTCTTGGTCCCAAATCCCAAATTTCTCTGCTCAACGAATGCTGCAAACACAGGCACCCAGTGTGACAGCTCCTGAAAACACAGCCCCAAAAATCCTTTGGGCACAGCTGCAAACCTCAGACCTTTTCCTTCTGTTCCAGCTTTTTGGCTCTTTCCCAAAATCTGCAGGAATTGGGAGAGCAGAGGCAAGAAAGGGGATTAACAGCACCTTTGGACAGTGCTGGAGCCAGTGGGAAAACCATTCCTCTTGGATCTGCCTGGGGTTGCTTTTACCTTCAGCTTTTGCCAGAAGCTTCACCCCTGGAGTGAGGTGTGAGTCCAGGCCTTGCTTTCCCACATATCCAATGTGAAATCATCCACTCAAAGTTCCTCTGCTTTGCAATGCAACCTAAATATATCTTCTTCCCAAACTTTCATCTTCCCAATCCCTTTTTATTTTTTTAAATCAGGGTTTCTGCACTCAGGCCTGGCCACCCCGAGGTTGCTGGTCAGGGAGGTTGGTCAGGAAGGTTTTGGTTGCTCCAGTGGGATTGTCAGTAATTCCAATTAAATTGGACTTTGTTGAGGTGGGTAATTCATCATCTGCAGTGTGACAACAATACCTGTAATTACTGCTCGGATTGCTGGGGCTGGAATTCATGTGCAATAAAGGGATCTTCATATCAGGCCAAACCTCACAGTTAATTTAGGTTCCATCTCCTTTCATTTAGTCTGTAATAAGCTAATTACTTCACCTAATTTGCCACAGAACGTGCCTTTGTAACAAATACAGACACGAATTAGCCTCTTGCACAACAAATGAGGGGAAGCAAAACATGAATCATTTTCAGGATTACATAAGGAATTATCATCCTTTACAGCACTCAGGGATGCAGCCATTCCCTTCGTTATTTATTTATTTTTTTTTTTCCCACCAGGTTCTCCTGTCTCTGACTTCTCCTTGGAAGGTGGACAACACATTTCCCTGTTTTCCTGCTGTCACCTCTCCTGGCTCTGGGAAGTTCAGGGTCACTCCCATGCAAAGAAATGTTTTTGAAAATCCCAGTTCTGGCAGCTGGAAGAGCTCGCCCATCCTTGGGGTAGCGTTTGCTGGATGCTCTGTGTGGAAATCTTCAGAGTTTTCTGCAAACTCTGCTTTTTCCTGCTTCTGGTTTGGTTTATTCGCGGTCTGAACCGTGTCAAACTGTGCCCTTGGAAACTCCTGGCCACTACCTGCACTTGGAAAGTTCCTTCATTTCATCCCCCTCTCTTCTGACAGTTCCTAAACCACACCAGATCCCAGAATCATGGAATGGTTGGGGTTGGAAGGGACCTTAAAGCCCACCCAGTCCCAGCCCTGCTGTGGGCAGGGACCCCTTCCCCATTCCCAGGTTGCTCCAACCTGGCCTTGGACACTTCCAGGGACTGGACAACCTCTGCCAGGGCCTCGCCACCCTCCCAATCCTCCCCATTATCCCATCCATGCCTGCCCTCTGGCACTGGGAAGCTGTTCCCCTTGTCCTGGCACTCCAGACCCTTTCCAGCAGCCTCTCCCCTCTTTCCTGTCACCTCCTGGAAGGTCACCCCAGAGCCCCCCTCTTTGCCAGGCTCAGCCACCCGAGATTGCCGGCTCATTTGGGATAAATCCCGAGGGAATCTCTGCCAGCAGAGCTTGTCCTGGTTCCCACAGGAGATCTGCCAGCCCTCGGGGCACATCACAGCTCCTGCAAAGTGCCCTGGATTCATTATCCTGCACAACAATGGCCTGGCACACCTGGCTCTGTCTCATCCCAGTAATTCAACACCGGTCCCCAGGGAAGCTCCAGAGTTCCTAAATCCACCAGCTGGACTTTCTGCACTGCTGACTTGGAGCCCCCAGCCAAGTGCTGACCTGGTGCTGTCCAGCTCTGGCTATTATGAGCGATGAGAGCACGATCCCATGGATTTATTTGCTCAAGGTTCTCTGCTTCCAGCAATTGTTTGGATTTAGGAGCTCACCTCCTGCACTGATGATTTCCTCTTCCCACATCCAGGTTGAGCCAGCACCTCGCTGCCTCTTTACCTGGAATTAAATCATTCCCAGCTCCTAAAAATGAGCCCTGACTTCCAGCAGGAATAAACACATGGGAAGAGTTTTTGGCTGGAAATCCTGTGGGGCCTTTGGATGGCCTGAGCAGCATTAAATCGAATAATTGACCTCCTGGCAGCTGCCAAAACCATCTGAGGACACGAGATCCGACTTTGCCAGACGTTGTTCTGCCCAAAGGAATCAGCTGAAACCTCTCCTGGGGCTGGGGGTCCTTCCTGAAATTTAACTGAGCTTTGTAAGGATGAGGAGATCAAATGGAGATGGGATGAAAATTCTGCAGCCTGGAAACTGGCTCGGGAAGGGAAAAGGCAGTGGGAGCCTCTGGAGAAGCTCCTGCTCCCCCTCCGTGTCCTTTCCCTGTGAAAAGGAACCAGGTGGGATCACCTGGGGACATCCCTCAGATCCATCAGAGAGCAGGAAAAGGAGAATTCCCTCTCCCCTTTATCCATCCCCCACCAGCAGCCAGCAGCTCCTCTCTTCCTCACTAACTCCAAAACGTTCTCCCAATGGGAAAACTGGCATTCAGATCCCAGTGGGATTTGCCTGAAGCCCTCTGGATTTGTCTCTGAGCCTCTGGCACCAGCACTGTGATCCAAAGGCAGCTCCCAAGGGCCAGCAGAGCAGGGAAGGTGCTCAGAGCAAACATTCCCCAATTCCCCAATTTTTCCAGGTGAGAAATGGAACCCCTGAATCTCGTGGGATAATCTGGTACTGGGAGCAAACCCATAAATGAAACGCAGAGCTCTGGGTGAGGAATTATTCCTCATTAACGAAGGAAAAAGGAGAATTCAGCTCTAGGAACAGATGTCACCTCCACTTCAAGGGGACTGAATCCACCGGGGGCATCCAGCCAGAGCCAAAGAAATGCTTGAACACCAAGAAGTGCCCTGAAAAAATGGGAAAAAACCACAGGGATCTTCCAGCTGGGGCAGCCCTGGCGAACCACAGCCTCTGGACTGAGCTCTCCAATGCTCCAGAGCTACAAATGCTTGGAAAATCCTCCCTCAGGAAGAGTTTTATCACCTGGAAAATCTTCCCCACTTCGGTCTTTTCTGAAGCACCTCAAAAAGAGACTGAAATTCCCCGGGAGCAGAATCTCCTCTCAGGAATTCTGGCCAGCAGGGATATTTCCCTCTTCCAGCATTCCACGCTCAGCCTGTGATTTAAAACCATGCCTAAGCCATGCCAGCTTCCTTAATTTCAGCACGAGATTAAATCTTACTTAAAAACCTCGACACCACTTTCAGTTTCCTGATGCTCCAACAATAAAAGCCCTGCTCCCAAAAATCCCAGGGGTTGATCTGATTTGCAGAGGTGGAGCCTGCCATGAGTTTTTCTGCCCCAAAATGTTCTTTTCCCTCTTTTAAAATATTTTCAGAAGAAAAGTTTCTTCTCTCCAAACGCTGTCTTGCACCATTTATTGCCTGATTTGTTTATTCCCCATTTCTTTATTTGCAGTTTCGCTCAGCGCTGAGCAAATTCCTTCCTGCTCTGCTGCATTCACCAAAACCTTCCCAAGAAAAAAATGGTGAACCCAAAACCGAGAAAAAACGGGAAACCAACAGAAAAATCCAACCAAACAATGACAACAAAAAAAACCCCCAAACACAGAAACAAAAAAACCCACAACCCAACCCAACCCATGCCAAACAAAACGACAACAACAAAAAAAAAACAACCAAAAAACCCAAACCGAACCAAAACCTGGAGAAAAGAAAAGGGGAAAAAAAGGGGAAAAAAAAAAAAACCCGAAAAAGAAATCTGGAAAAAAAAAACCTGCGAAAAAAGGGGGGGGAAAAAAAACCCATGTAAAAAAAAAAAAAAAAAATAAACAAACAAAAAACCCCACAAAACAAAAAAAAATCCAACCAAACAAACAAAAAAAACGAAAAAAAATAAAAAAAAAACGGAAAAAAATAAAAAACAGAAAAAGGCCCCTGGAAAACGGGGAAAGAAACAACAACAACAAAAAACAAACAAACAAAAAAAAAAAAAGGGAAAAAAACTACCGAGAAAAAAATGTGGGAAAAAAATTAAAAAAAAAAAAAAACGGTAAAAAATCGGGGGGGGGGGGGGGGAAAAACAACACAGGAAAAACAACAACAAAACAAAAAAAAAAAAAAACCCACAACATTTTTGGGAGAACCCTACCTGAAAAATCGCAATCCAGGCATATCCAATATTATCAAAATTGATGGCCCCGTTGTGGGGGTTCACATCCCCCGCCATGCAGACGTTGTAGTACTGGTTCCAGTTGATGCAGGAATTCCTGCTGGGCTCGGGGCCGGCCAGGCTGGGGCTGTAGGAATCCATGCTCAGGGTGCATTCCACCTTGGATTCCTTCCTGCTGGGAATGTTGGAGCATCTCTGCATCCCGTTCTCCCGGTGCGAGGAGCAGATGAAGGGATTCTCCTCTGCCTCGTCCGGCCGGTAGTAAGGGTGAAGGAAAGTCAGGTTGTAAGTCCTGGAAGGGTGGGGGAAATGAAAAGGATGAGGGAAAAAAAATTAAAAAAAAATAAAAATTAAAAAAAAAAGTTTATTCCTGGTTTTCAAAAAGAAAAAAAAAAAAGCTTATCCTTGATTTTAGCAGGAGGAAAAGGAAAACAAACAAACAAACAAACAAAAAAAAGTTTATCCCTGGTTTTAGCAGCAGGAAAAGGTGCTGGTTGATATCCTGTCAGCAAGTCCCAGCCCCTAAAATGAGATTTTGTTACGGCCTGGAAGGAACCGCTGGTCTCCTGGTAAAGATCAGCCCGAGTTTCCCCAAGCATGAAATGAGAGGGGATGGAGAGAAAATCCCAGCACATCGGGATCTTCCCAAAATCCAGGGGGCTTTTGGGCTCTCTGGAAGAATTTGAAGAGAACTCTTGTGGTGGCAGAGCAGATTCCCAATAAATTTGTCCCTCGGGATGTCTCTGGTGAGGGGCTGAGACCCAGCCAGAGGCCATCTCCCATTCCCCCTGGACTTCCATGAAAAAAACCAAAAAAACAAACAAACAGAAGAGCCCACGTTGATGGGAATACCAAGTGCTTCCTGCATTTCTGATGGAATTTGCTTGGATACCAGCGATGGCTCCGTCCCAGCCTGGAGAAGGAAATGCTGGGATTGCAGCAGGGCAGGAGCTGCTTTTCCCTGAGTTGTGTCCCCAAATCTGGCACTTCCTGAGCCCCTGGTGAGAGCCTGCAGCACTCAGGTCTCCAACTGAGGAGCTGCATTGCTCCAGAGCCAAATTTACGCGGTTTTCCCGAGCTCCAGGGACCTCAGCTGCTCCATAAGATAAGGACACACGCTGTAAGAGATGTGGGAAGGAGATATCCAGGTAATTCTTCCAGCCAGGACAGCTCTGTTCTTATCTCTCTCTGAATGTCCCTATCTGGTGAAGAGATTTGCCTTTAACAAGTGTTATTCCAGACAATTGCTTGGAATTGCTCCCCAAAACCCTGGAGCCAAGCAGGATTCGCTCAGAGGCTGCACTTTAAGGAGAGAAAAATTGCTGCAAGGCAGAGCTGGGGGAAATCAGCCCTCAACGACTTCCCGGGGGAATTTGGTTCTGGTCCATCATCCAATTACCTGAGACAGGTGTGGAGGGTTCATCAGCTTCGGGAATGGGAGAGGGAAGAGGAGCACATCCCGGGAATTAGGAATTCCTGGCTGGGAATTGTGTTCAGCAGCTCCTCCTGGCGCACCCCACGCCTCCAGACAAAACCGTGGCATCACCTGCGCTGTTTCTGGGTCTCGGGTTCAAGAAAAAAACCTGGAAGATGTTTTTACTCCTCAAGGTTTTTCCTTGTCCTCTCACCAGCTGGGAGGAAAATTCCATACGGAACAGGCTGGAGAATGGGGCCAAGAGCCGCAGCAGCCAGGTCTGGGTGAGAATCACTCACCACAGGGCAGTGCCACACACAGGGAGCGTTCAACAAAGGGTGAAAACACAGCAAGATTCAGGAAAACTTGGGAAGAGCTGGAGAATTCGGGAAAAGCAGCAAGGAGCGGAGAGGAGACACCTGAGAAGTGACTTGAACTCCTAAAAGGAAAACTACAGGATCGGTCCCCATCCCACTGGAAGCGGCCGCACACAGTCTGAGAGGCTCTGTGCATCCCAGGAGTCTCCTTTTGGGAAGTTTTGGGATGAAGAAGGGCTGCCTGAGGGCACAGAGCCCCAGGCTGGGCTCTGAGGAGCTGCACTGAGAAGATCTGGGCACAAACCACCCTGAGGAGCAGAAGAACGGCACAGTTTGGGTGGCTGGGGGAGGAAAATCCGGGCAGGAAAACAAAGCCCAGCTCAGCTGGGAGGGCTGGGTGAAGCCTGGGTGGGTTCTGCTGCTGCCTGATGGATTTGATCCTCCCTTTCCTCGTTTTTGCAGCTGTCCCCAAAATAATTTCCGAATTAAAAGTTGTCCCTATGACAAAATCAGTCACTTGGGGGGCACTTTCTGCCCAACCTTTCCCTCTTCCCACAGGGAAGGAGCCACTCGTGTGGGAAGCTCCAGCACCACCCAGGGATCGGGGGAAGGACCTGAACTGGCAGCAAATGCTGCAAATTTCAGACCTTTTCTTAAAACTTCCCCCCCCCCCCCCCTTTTTTTTTTTCCTGGCAAAACCGAAAAGGAGAAAGAAGGAAGGAGAGCAAGAATGAGGGAATCCCCAATAAATGAATGAGTTCTGCCAGGACCATCCACTTCTTCCCAATTTCCCTGTTCCCTGCCTGCAGCTAGAGACAAATCACTCATTAATGCTGTTAATTAATTAGTGAACCCACTAATCAGGAGAGCTCTGGGGGAAGGCAAGCCCCAGGATGGATCTGTTATCCCATCAGAGAGGATTAACACCCCTGTCCCAACTTTTCCCAGTCCTGCTCCTGGATTTCCCTTTCTCAATCCCTCTGCACATCCCTGTGGAAGAAGGACAACAGAGGGGCAGGAAAATCCATTTTTCTCCCACTTCTACTGGATTATCCTCTGCTCCATCCTCCCCCAGGGTAAATTTTCCAAGCCCATCCATCCCATGCACCTTGGATCCCAAAAACCTTGAGAGTTTTGAGCTTTCTGTGCTTTCTGACACTGACCCTCAGGAGAACACTGCTTTTGACTTGGAGAAGGCTTCCAAATTTGAGTGATGGAGTTAAAATCATGTGTGTGTAGTTAAATAGAAATGTGTAACATCTCACGGCGAAGCGTTTGGAATTTGAGGTTTTTAAAATATAGCAATGAGACAAAATAAAGGTTTTTGAGTGTTGTCTCTTCTCCATCTTCATGATTTCAGGTAGTTTTTGGTTGGACAGTTAATGCTGCACTGTGGGTCACAGTGGGTCTGAAGGATAAATAATCTAAGTGTTAGTTCTTTATTGGACTGTTCAGCTTTTAAAAACCTTGTAACTAGCTAAATTCACCTCCATTTTGCTCACTTTTAGCTGTTAGCTAAAAGTGTTACAGAACTCTCTGTACTAGATAAAATTTAATAAACAACGAAGCCCAAACACAAGAAATTCCTCTCCTTTGTGTTTTTAATCCTAACTCTAAATTAAAAAAAAAACAAAAAATAAACAAACGAAAAAACAACCAAACCAGTAATTGATTAATACAATTGCCCCATTTACACACGCACACATCCCAACCTCTGGAACACAGCTGAGCACGGTCCTGCCCCAGCTCAGAGGAGGAAAAGGAGAAGGTGGCAGGAACTCAGCGCTCTGCAGGATGAATTCCCTGCTCTCCGAGGGAATCCTGCTGAGCAATGCCAGGAGGAGCAATTAAACAACTCCCAGGCAAAATCCCGAGTTAATCCAGACTGAAACCTCCCATCACAAGTGTCCCGAGGCAGCAGAAAAAAAACCACCAAGCACTTCAGAGCTCCCTCTCCTCTCCTGCTTCCGAGCCACCGAGTTCCTTGAAAGGCTCGCTGGAAAATGCTGCTCTGCATCCCAACACACACAGGAGAAGAGCCCACACAGGCTGGGGCTGACCCAGTTCCTTCATTTCCACCGGGAGCAGCTCAGGAGGGTGGGAAGGAGCCAGAATGGGAGAAAAAAATCCTCCTGGAGATGTCACCCAGGAGCTGCTGGCTCTGCTTGTCCTTCCCACCAAAACATCCCTGGGGGATTTCTCCTGCCATCACTCACAGCCCATCCTGGCACTGCTGTTCCAGCAATCCCAGGTTCTGAAGGATCACTTTGGGCAAGGAGGGAGAGAGAAATTCTCCAGCATCCCAAAGAGCAGAGATCCAGTTCCAGCCCACTCCTACAACAACCCAGAAAATTCCTTCAGAATCCCGACTAAAAATCCTTAAATAACCTCATTCCAGCCCTGTAACAGCACAGCTCTTGGAGAGAGAAAAGTAGAAATTCCCAATGCACCTCCAAAAAGTCCCCCAATTTCTCTCACAATGCACTCGACTTAAAAATAGTTGCTGTACTCGAATCTGCCAGCTTTCAAGGGGGATTGAAAAGAAAAGGTTTCCATGGGGAAAGAAGAATGATGGCAAAAATCAAAGTCAGTCCTTCCATCTGATGCCTCTGGAAAAGCTGAAGGTGCAGGAAGCTGCAGGGCAGAGCCCAGCAGGGCAAAGCTGGATTTGAAGCAGCTGTTTGGGAGCTCACTTACACCTCCTTTCATCCAGAAAATTTGGGGTTAGGACCCTCCCTTGCTGGCCCCTGGATTTGGTCCAGATCCTCTGCTTAAAGCAGTTTTGGTTTGAGCTGGGAGGGTTTGGCAGCAGCACCAAGGGGAGACCCTCCAATAATTCAGGCTTTCCCTCTCTCCAGGGTCGTAAAGGAAATCAGAGCCAGGATCTCAGCCCCAGCCTGGCTGCTCCAGCCGTGACCCAACCCCTCCCAGCTTTTGGAACCTCTGTGTCCTGGGGAATTGTGGATTTCCCATCCCTGGATGTGCTCGAGGTCGGGTTGGAGCAGCCTGGGATAGGGGAAGGTGTCCCTGCCCACGGTAGGGGGCTGGAGTGAGAATATTTAAAGTCCTTTCCAACCCATTCCAGGATTCCATGATCTGTCCGACAGCAGGAAGATGTAACCCTGAAGTGTTTTCCAGGTCATTCCATGCCTTTTTTTTTTTTTTTCCCCTTTACAATTTGCTGCTGGTGTGTTAAGGAGCGCTGCAGGGGTGAACCATGCCCTGGCACCTGGGTTGAGAGAATGAGTCAGAAATGATAAAAAAAAAAGGGAATAGTCCCATCTAGATTCCCTAAAATTTCTCCAGCAAGCTCCAAGAAGCCTGGATAGCTGGAAATGCAGTGACTGGATCATTGCTGGGTTTCTCAGATCTAAAATTAATGCAAAGAGCCCAAGTGGAAAAAGAAAAGTGGAGGCTGGATGATCCACCCTCCAGGAATTGGGATATTTCTGGGAATCCTTTCTAGGAGCAGCACTCGGGGTGAAGGCATCAGTGAACCCCACACTTCTCCCATGGACACTGAGCTGGAATATTCCTGCCCCATGGGCACCCCCTTCCCCCAAATTCCTTTGGAATGCAGCAACTTCCATCACAACAAACCACAGGAGCTGGCACAGCCTCCCAAATTCCCCTGTCCCAGCTGCTGTGGGCTGGTAGAGCCCATCCCAGAGGGAAGGAGACGATCCCAGCCAAACCCCCTCAAACACGGCTCATCCCAAAACATTCCCGACAAGGAGCAAGCCTTGATAAGAAAATCCTGCCAGGCCTTTGATGCTGCTAATGGCCTTTACATAACTGCTGCTTAATGTCTGTGCTCAGAGAACGCCTCCCCTGTGGTTCATCCCGAAAGCTCCACTTTGCAGAAAAATCACAGAGCCTTTAAAAACCTGACTCAAAGAGAGCGAGAGGGGCTCGCTGGAGTTAATTACAGGAACGGGGCCACCCGAGCACGGCTGGAACAGCACGATTTGGGTTTGGGAATGGCAGCTCTGGGGTCGCTCTGAGCGTGGAGGGGTTTTTTTGGTGACCGGCGAATTCCTGCTTGGGGTGCAGGAGAAGGTTTGGAGCATCGGGATGTGGGAGTGGAGTCACAGCCACGGCAGGCTCATCGGTTTTGCACTCTGTTGGGATGAATAAACACCTCCAGAGCTGCTGCAGAGGACAAGGAAGGAAGGGAGGGAGCTGGAAGCCCCAGGACCGAGCAGTGAGAGGCAGGAGCAGGACCTGAGGGATGATCCCTGCCTGTCCTGCAGACATTCCCAGTGCAGACAGCTGATGATTACCCAGAGATGTAATTACAGGCTCTATCTCCTCTCGCAGAGTTAGAGCTGTCCTGAGAGCCGGGCTGGGGAATTTCCTCACCTCTGAGCCACTGACATCTCTGACAGGAGCCTTCGGAAGGATTTTTCCAGGCAAATTCCCCTCCCCTTTTTTTTTTTTCCCCCCCTGTGCTGGCTGCGCTTGGTTTTCATCCTGGTGTTGTGCTGGGGGATGCTCAGGTGTGTCCTCACCTCGGGAAGGGGCAGGGAAACAACAACCCCAGCTCAGAGAGCAGCAAGGGATGCCCCAAAGCTTGGGATGAGCCAGGAGCCATCCCAGCTCCAGCAGCTCCCCCACAATCCCATTCTGACCCCAGCTCCAGCAGCACCTCCACGATCTCACTCTGATCCCAGCTCCAGCAGCCCCTCCATGATCCCACTCTGATCCCAGCAGGGTCCAAAGGATTTATCCAAGGAGCTCAGGAGCAAAGACAAACACCAGCAGCACAGCCTGAACCAGGACTAACAGCCTGGGCTGGGCTTAAATGGATTCCTTGGGCAGGGCTGGAGGGTGCCAGGTGAGGCTCAGCAGGGCAATGAAGGTTTATTATCACAGGGAAGAACCCGAATTAAAATCTGCTTCTTTATAAAGTTGGGTTGGATGATCCTGGAGGTGTTTTCCAGCCTTAACAATTCCCTGACTCCAGGTCCTTGCCCGTTCCCGAAGCCTGTCCCACACTCTGAGCTGTGCCCAGATGATTTTAATGCTTCTCACATCGAGTTTCTTATCTTAAAACCCTGACAAGGATTTATCTCTGGGTTCCAGCAGCATCTCCAAGCCCTGCCAGGGGTTGGGGTGTGCTCAGTGACCTGAACTGTTTGGAGAGCTGCGAATTTGTTCTAAATCCTCCAATTCCCAGAGTCAGGGATCTCAGGCAGAGCTAATCCAACCCGCTCTCATCCTCGCCCTTCAGGTGCAGCAGGAATTCACAAAAGAGCCGCTCAAACCTTCAGGAAATTGCTGACAAACAGGATTTTTGTTTTTTTCCGGACAAAAAATTCCCAGCTGGACCCAGAACCCTGCTGAGCGCTGGGATTTTTCCAGCAGGGGACAGAAAAATCTCCCTGCTGGAAAAGGCAGAAAAATTAAGAGTAAAAAGGAAGAAAAAGGTGGAGAATTTTTTTTCCTTTTGCTGTACTTACACGGCAAAATTCCTGTCTAGGAAACAGCGGTTCCTCAGCAGCCCTGCCCAGAGCTGGACCCCGACAATCCCAAAGATGAAGAAGACAAAGAAGCAGAGGAGGAGGACGTTGCCTAACATAGGCAGAGTGTCCAGCAGCAGCGTGACCAGGATCCTCATACCTGGGGCAGAAGGGAAAACCACGTCAGCATGGGGAGAAACCACCATTCCCACCTTGGATGTGTAGCCAGGGTGGGAAATTTGGGATTTGGTGTTTGGCCCTAAATTCCTGAGGTTGGAAAGGGAGGTGCAAACGCCAAAGGATTGTCAGGAAATGGGAATAAAGAGCAATCTCCAGAGGATGGATCCAAGGATGGGATTTCCAGGTGTTTTCCGCAGCATTCAAGGACACACGAACTGTGGGACAATTTTTCCTGGAAAAACATTCGTGGGAATTTTCAAAATATGGATTTGTAAACATTGCAAACTCCTCTCATGGATCGCAGAAATTGTCCCCCTAAAAACCACGGAGCCTGGGGTGGGAGCCCTGTCTATCCCAACATTCCCACTTGTCTATCCCAACATTCCCACTTGTCTATCCCAACATTCCCATCTCTCTATCCCAACATTCCCACCTGTCTATCCCAACATTCCCACTTGTCTATCCCAACATTCCCATCTCTCTATCCCAACATTCCCACCTGTCTATCCCAGTATTCCCACCTCTCTATCCTATTATTCCCACTTGTCTATCCCATTATTCCCACCCCTCTATCCCAACATTCCCACCTCTCTATTCCATTATTCCCACCCTTTTATCCCAACATTCCCACCTCTCTATCCCAGCTTTCCCAGGCACTGCTGCCAGGAGCTGGGATCCCCTCATGCTGCTCCTCCTGTGGATTTGCCAGTGGAAATCCCAGGGAGCCAAATCCCAGGGAGCCAAGCGGGGCCGGAGCTGCCACGGCCCCGTCAGCGCAGCACGAGGGCATCCACCAGCCCTGCCAAGAATTCCCAGCTAATTAATGATTAATAATTAGGGATGAGTAATGACCTCTGCATCCGGAGCCTCTCCACGCCCAGCTGGGCCGTGGCTCCAGCGCAATTCCCGGGAGAGGCTGTGCCAGCCACCCCCTATCCCTGTCCCGGTGCCACCCCAGGGAAGGGATGGAGCAAATCCCACACAAATCCCATCCTCTGGAGCTGCGGGGATGGAGGGAAAGGGGGTTGGAATTCCTGCTGTGGTTATTCCCAATGGGAGTTGGGATTCCTGGTGGTCATTCCCAACAGAGGGTTTGGAATTCCTGCTGCTTATTCCCAATGGGATCTGGAATTCCTGGGTGTTATTCCCAATGGGAGGGTTGGAATTCCTGGTGATTTTTCCCAATGGGGGAGGAGGGTTGGAATTCCTTGTGGTTATTCCCAAAGCGGGAGGGGTTGGAATTCCTGGTCGTTATTCCTAATGGGAAGGGTTGGAAATCCTGGTGTTTTTTCCAATGGGATCTAGAATTCCTCCTGGTTATTCCCAAAGGGGGAGGGGTTGGAATTCCTGGTCGTTATTCCCAATGGGATCTGGAATTCCTGCTGGTTATTCCCAAAGGGGGAGGGGTTGGAATTCCTGGTGTGTTTATTCCCGATGTGTCCTGTGACAAAATCATGGAATACCCCGAGAGGGAAGGGACACACCAGGACTGTCACAAGTCCTGGTCCTGCCCAGCACTGTCACCCCCTTGGGGACAATTCCATTTTCCTGGAAATCCATCTTTGGAAAAGCAAAGGCTCAATCCCCACTGGAAAGTCGATGCTGGAATTTTCTCCCATTTTTTTTTCCCCCCCCTCTCTCACTGATTTCTTCCCTCTTATTTTTTTTTTCCCAAAAATGGGTAAAATTTCTCTCCCCCATGCCAGACAATTTTTTTTTTTTTCTGCTCAGCTGTTTTTGGTGTTTGGGATTTTTTGGTGGCGTCATCCCGGAGATTGAACCCAGCTGTTCTGCAGCCACTCCGGGCTCTCCTTGGAATGTCGAGTGTGCCATGGGAAAAGAGAATCACTGAGGCTGAAACAAGGAGCAGGATTTTCATTCCCGTTCCATGGAATGCCATCTTTAAACCCCAGGGAAGAAAAATAATAAAAAAAAAAGAAAAGCCACGATAAAAATAGCAATAAAACTAAAATAAAAATAAAAATAAAAATAAAAATAAAAATAAAAATAAAAATAAAAATAAAAATCACATAAAATAAAATTAAATGTATAATTAAGTAATTATTAAAATAAGTATATTAATGTAAAAAAATGTAAAAACAAATATAAAATAAACAGAAAAATAGAAAAATAATGATAAAATTTAATATAGAATTAAATATGAACTTATCTATACAATTAAATAGAAAATAAATATAAAATTAATATAAAATAAATATGAAAATAAATATAAAAATAAAGCAGCGAAAAGGATTTGAAAATAAAAAGAAACCAATGACCACTGCTGGGAAAAAAAAAAAAAACCCTGACTCCAGCTCCTGCCAAGTGAATAAACTGCAGGAATTCTATTTTTTCCAGAGGTTTGGAAGGAATAATTTCTAATAGAAATGATGTTTTTATTGGCCTGGGTTTTTCTTTCTTTTCTTAACAAAGTGAAAGAATCTTGTGGGTGAATTTATTGGGCCTGGAAGCCGACGGTGCTGGCTTGATCCCAGGGAAGAGCCCAGGAATCCCAGGGATAAATCTCCCTGTTCAACTGGATTTAGCACCAGCTTCATCTCTTCTGCTCCAGCTGCAAATTTTATCTTGGAACTGGAAAATTTTTATCGTGGAAAATCCCATTCCCAAGTCCCAGAGCTGGGAATGGCATGGATGGTGCTGCCACTGCTGGCATGGGATGGAATGCCAAGGAAATCCCTTGGCCAACCCCATGGAAAATGTAGCCACAAAAATCCAGGGATTTTCCCATCCCTTCTCCACAGATTCTGGAATATTTTGGCCCAAAACAGAAAAATTCCCGATTTTCCGAGGGGGTGGGGTTAAAAAGGTGGAAAAAGAAAAGTGGAGGCTGGATGATCTGCCCTCCAGGAATTGGGATATTTCTGGGAATCGTTCCAAGGAATCCTAATCCCAGTGCTCAGGTCTCTTTTGGTGGTGTCAGCCCAGCCCAGCTGCTCCTCGGACACCTCCGCTCCAAACATGGATTGAACTCCATGGATTTCACCCCACGGAAAATTAATTTAAAATGGGATCTTTTCCATCACCTGTCTATCAGAAAAATAGGAAAATCCCATGGGAAGTGCAGTGCAAAAAGCTTGGAAGGATCGTTTGGTGTCAGAGCTAAGGGAAAATTCCCTAGAGCCACAAATTCCTGAGGGAAACTTCCCTGGAGCCCCAGATCCCAGAGGGAAACTTCTCTGGAACCCCAAATCCCAGAGGGAAACTTCCCTGGAACCCCAAATCCCAAAGGCAAACTTCCCTGGAACCCCAAATTCCTGAGGAAAACTTCTTGTTGTGCTTTCCAAAACCCTGACAACGAAACCTCGTTAGGAAAACAAAGCTCCAGAGGGATCCACGGCCCTTTTTGGCCTCTCCCTTTTTAAAGTCTTGTTTTTAACTGAGGACCTCACTGTGGAATTCACCGATTTCATTCCTTGTTTTCCAGAAAAAAAAAAAAAAAAAAAAGTCCTGTGGAATTGGGAGTTCTGAGAGAAATTTCCGAGGCTCCTGGGTGTAAACATCCATCTGTTCCCTCGGAGGGCCTGGAATTAAATCCCTTCTGGGGGAGGTTGTTTGGCTGTCCCTGGATTTGCTGAATCCAGGCAGGATGTGGGGCTGGCTCGCTCCAAAAGAACAGGAAATATCCTTTTTTTATTATTATTATTATTTTATTGCCAGGATCCCCATGATTTCCATACAATGATCGGAGTGGATTTGGTTGGAAATGGAATCGCCATGGAATGAGCACCTTGCAAAGGGAGGCTCAGCAGCTGGCTGATTCCAGCAGGGAATTATTCCAACGTGGTGACTCGGATTTAAAATTGGATTTGGAAGCCAAGCAGCTGAAACCACTTGAAAATGGATTTAGGAACCACTTGAACTTCCTATCGAGGATGATCCCAATTTTGTTTCACATGGAGCAAACCCTCCCTGGGGGTTTTAGAAGCAAGGGAAGCTCCTGAGCTGCTAATCCCGAACATCAAGTCCTGGAAAAACCTTCGGTGGCTGAGGAGGGAAAACAAACCCAGCAGGGCAAGAAGATCCCTCTTGGAAGTGACCTTTTGGAGGAACGTTGTTTACTTTACACCACCAGAGAGTTGTTTTCCTCAGAAAAGTCACAAAAACCTCGGAAAACAGCTCCGAGGGTCAATTCCCTGCTCCCCTGCCCTTTGCTGACACCACTTATGATAATGACAATCTCTAACTTGCCATTAAAAATTTAATTAATTTCCTCTCATTAGCTCCACAAAGCAGGCAGCCAGGTGTGGGGGTGGGCCTATTCCCATGGTTTTCCAGTTTTCCCAGACCAAGCTCAGAAATCCAGGTGGGGGTTTATTCCTAAGGATTTCCACTTTTCCTAGACTGAGCTCAGAAATCCAGGTGTTGGGGGGTTTATTCCTAAGTTTTCCCAGTTTTCCTGGGCTGAGTGGGGGGGTTTATTCCCATTGTTTCCCAGGCTGAGTGGGGGTTTATTCCCAATGTTTCCCAGGATGAGTGGGGGTTTATTCCCAATGTTTCCCAGGCTGAGTGGGGGGGTTTATTCCCAAGGTTTCCCAGGCTGAGTGGGGGGGTTTATTCCCAATGTTTCCCAGGCTGAGTGGGGGTTTATTCCCAATGTTTCCCAGGATGAGTGGGGGTTTATTCCCAATGTTTCCCAGGCTGAGTGGGGGGGTTTATTCCCAAGGTTTCCCAGGATGAGTGGGGGGGTTTATTCCCAAGGTTTCCCAGGATGAGTGGGGGGGTTTATTCCCAAGGTTTCCCAGGCTGAGTGGGGGGTTTATTCCCAAGGTTTCCCAGGATGAGTGGGGGGGTTTATTCCCAAGGTTTCCCAGTTTTCCAGCGTTGTTCCTGGGTGCTGTCACTTACTTGGGACCCTGTTGATGGCCCGCAGGGGCCGCAGGACACGGACGGTGCGGATGGCCGAGAGGCTCACGTTGTGTCCATCCAGGGAATATTCCATCATCCTGCAGGGAAAACAGCACAGGGCTCAGGATGGGGAAGCTGAGCCAGGAAAATTTCGCTGCCTCCAAGCCCAGGGGTGCAAATCCACCCGTTCTGTGCTTCCAGCTCCTCCTGTGGATGCAAAAGTGTCCAAGGCCAGGTTGGATGGGGTTTGGAGGAATCTGGGATGGTGGGAGTTATCCCTGTCATGGCAGGGGTGGAATGGGATGAGCTTTAAGGTCCTTTCCAGCCTTTACTGCTGGCACAGGGAACACTTTGGAGAGCAGGATTTTCCTTCCAGGATGGGAAGGAAGCTGGGGAGGGAAACTCCAGCAGGATTTGTGGTGATGGGATAAGGGGGAATGGGTTCACACTGAAAGAGGGGAAATTTAGATGGGATATTGGGAAGGAATTCCTGCCTGGGAGGGTGGGGAGGCCATGGCACAGATTCCCAGACAAGCTGTGGCTGCCCCTGGATCCCTGGAAGTGTCCCAGGCCAGGTTGGACAGGGCTTGGAGCAGCCTGGGATGGTGGAAGGTGTCCCTGCCATGAGATGATCTCCAAGATCCCTTCCAACCCAGCCCATTCCATGATTCCCTGATTCTCCAGGACAAGGAGCTGCACCCCAGCTTTTCTCTCTTCCCGTGACCAAACCTGAATACCCAAACCAACACAAAATGCACGAATCATTTCCTTTCCAGTTGATTATTAAGAATAAAGAACATTCTCTCCCATTCCCCCGAAACATTTTGGCTGGACTGGCACTCAGTAGGTGATTCCCAGTGCTGGAAAATGGGAGGCACAAAGCTTTGGGATGTCTTGTGCCACCAACAGCTCCAAACCTTCAGCTGTCAAATCCAAATAATATCCTGGGAGCCTGGAATGTCTCCAGGGAATGGATGCACCAGGATGCCAGGTGTGGGGTCGTGTCCTCACATCCCACCTCTAAATCCCAAATCCCTTGGAAATGTCCTACAGGAACCTGCCGGAGCTGGGAATTTCGGCTGGATTGGTACTCGGTGGGTGATTCCCTACCATGATAAACAAGATGCTTTGGGATGTTTTGTGCTTCCAAACCTTCAGCTGTCAAATCCAATCCTGGGAGCCTGGAATGTCTCCAGGGACTGGATGCACCAGGAACTTTTTGGTTCCAGCTCTCCTGAACACCATCCCTACCCCTGGGGAAACGCTTTTGACTCAACTGTGGGACAGACGGAGAGGCCACGAGTTCCACCGGGCTTGAAATGTTCCAGGGAACATTTCTCAGGCGAGGAAAACATGAAAGGACTCTGGGAGCTGGAAGGAACTTCAGACACAGACACGAGCTGTGCTGGAGGCAGGAGCTGTGTTTATTTTGTAGTTCCCCTGCTCCCTTTGGAGCTGCTGCTGAGGCAAACCAGCTCCTCTGAGGAGGTGGAACGGGGCAAACAAAGCTCTGCCAATCACTCGTTTCCCTTCTTACCACACACCAAAAAAAAAAAACCCAAAAAAACTTGGAATAACTTCAGCACATCCATCCCCTTGTTGGAAAAAAGCAGCTTTGTTATTCCCTGCTAAAAACAGCTCCAGGTTTGGGAGCGCACGTTGGATTGAAGGGTGGTGGTGGTGAAAGAGGTGAATCCCAACCCTTGGCATGGCTTCTCCTCCCCCAGGGTTACTCCCAGCTTCAGCCTCTCTTTGGAGAGATGGGAATTCACATCCCAGGAATGGCTGAAATCCACCCAAACCACCTGGAGACAGCCAGGATCAGCCTGGGAATGTGGGAATTCATATCCCAGGAATGGCTGAAATCCACCCAAACCACCTGGAGACAGCCAGGATCAGCCTGGGAATGTGGGAATTCATATCCCAGGAATGGCTGAAATCCACCCAAACCACCTGGAGACAGCCAGGATCAGCCTGGGAATGTGGGAATTCATATCCCAGGAATGGCTGAAATCCACCCAAACCACCTGGAGACAGCCAGGATCAGCCTGGGAATGTGGGAATTCATATCCCAGGAATGGCTGAAATCCACCCAAACCACCTGGAGACAGCCAGGATCAGCCTGGGAATGTGGGAATTCATATCCCAGGAATGGCTGAAATCCACCCAAACCACCTGGAGACAGCCAGGATCAGCCTGGGAATGTGGGAATTCATATCCCAGGAATGGCTGAAATCCACCCAAACCACCTGGAGACAGCCAGGATCAGCCTGGGAATGTGGGAATTCATATCCCAGGAATGGCTGAAATCCACTCAAACCACCTGGAGACAGCCAGGATCAGCCTGGGAATGTGGGAATTCATATCCCAGGAATGGCTGAAATCCACTCAAACCACCTGGAGACAGCCAGGATCAGCCTGGGAAGGGATTTTTTCTTCTTCTCATCTCCAGCCTGAGTGATGCCACACCTGCAGTGGGATCTCCTGCTGTTTTCATCCTCCCCAAACATATTCCAGCCATGGAAGGTGGGGAATATACCTTGGGAAACTCCCAAGTTGCCTCCCCAGCCACCTTCCCCTTCATTCCAACAGCAAAATTCCCGGTGCTGAAGCTGCCCCTGAGGATGTGCAGAGGGCTGAGCCTTTCAGCCTCCCTGGGTTCCCCCAGTCCTGGGTTTTGGGGGATTTCTGAGGAGCTGGGAATTTTCTGCTCGCCCTCAGGAGAGCTCATCCCATATATCCAATGTGGAAAAACCCCCTCAGCTCCTTGATCAGGCTCCTGATCCCGAGATTTCCCTGCTCGTCCCCTGCCACTCCTCCCTTAAACACTGCAGCAGCTTTATAGGAAAACATAATTAAGGGAAAATAATTAATAATAAGGGTTTTTTTTTTTTTTCTTCTGCTGTCCCTGATGTTCCTTCTCAGGCTGGAACGGCACCCGAGTTCCAAGGAAGCTCCGCTCAGGAGAGCTCATGTTTTATTCAGAGCACTAAAACTGTTCCTAATTGTATTCCAGACAAATAACACAGAGCACAACAAAACCCCATTAGTGCAGGGAAGATGGCACAGCATTAATGGAAAGGGAAAAACGCCCCAACATATTCCAAGGATGTTTTAATTAACCCCAGGCTGGTCATTAGGAACGCAGGAATTCAGAAGTCAGGCAGTAATTAAAGCTTTCTATCCCTTTCCCAGGATGTACTGAGCAGGTGGGAGATTCCTGGGCTTTCCAAAGCTATTTATTTATTGGGAGATTAAAAAAAAAAAAAAATTGAGCTTTGCCAAGCTTTTACTCCACTCGGTTATTCCCCGTGGGGGTGAGGGAAGTGGTGTCAAAAGCAACAGGATCATCCTTGGAGCTGTTTATTAACACATCCTGCACAAATCAGCAGCTGGGGGAGACAGAATGAAGGTGTAAACCAGGAGGAGTTGGGAATTTGGGTGAATTCCCAGCCAGCTTTTCCCACTGAGATTTCAACCTTCTTAATGGGTTTTTTGGGCTGCGTTCTCCTTGTTTGCCCCATCCCTGCCTCTCTCTGCTGGTGGCACGGGGCAGGAGTGGGGGCTGAGCTGCCTTTTTTGGTTTTTTTTGGAGACAATAGCACTGGGACACTGTGGATCAGCTCAGGATGTGTTAGGATCAAAGGATTGCTCCAAACCCCCCCAGCTCTGCCTGACACTCACAACCCACCCCCAAACCCAGCCTGGTTTTGGGGTGAGCATTAAAAATAAAAAAAAATCAGATTTGGGAGATTCTGCCTCCCAAGGCATTCTGAAAACCAGCCAAGACAATGTAAGGATTTGGCTCCCTGGGATTTTCCTGCTCTTTGGGATAAAGGGATGAGGTGGTCACTGACCCTGCCATGACGATGAAGAAGTCCAGGCGGTTCCAGGTGTCTCCAAGGTAACACTTTTGCCCGAAGATGCCCAGGGCCACCATCTTGATGACCATTTCCACAGCAAAGAAGGCAAAAATGAAATCGTCAAACGCCTGGAGAGCAGGAAAAGAGGATTTCAGTCAGTCCAGCTCTGCTCAGGGGGAGGGAGAGACCTGAGCGCTCCCACCACGGGGACATTCCATGTTCCTGTCACCAAAGTGCCACCCACCAACTCCAAAATCAAGCCTGCAAGGGGCTGGCACCCCCTGGCACAGCTCCTGGCTCATTCCAGTGCTTGGGAATTGCCCCCAGGTTTTGTTCATCCCCTGATAAGGCACGAGGATATCACGGGGCTGGAGCCCCTCTGGAGCTGGGCTGGGAGAGCTGGGGGTGCTCACCTGGAGAAGATCCAGGGAAACCTCAGAGCCCCTTCCAGGGCCTGAAAGGGCTCCAGGAGAGCTGGAGAGGGACTTGTCTTAATTAACCATCTTCCCCTTAATAAACTACGCAGAAATTTTACTCCATAATTTCAGTTCATTTAATTACTGACATCCAAATGCCTCCATAACAAAGTCCAGGCTTTTCCACCTCACGTTCCAGCTTCCAATCCCTCCTGCAGACTATGACAGGGGAGGGATCGTGGGGGTTTTCCAGCCCTTTCCTGCCTAAAACCTGTCAGGAATTTTCCAAGGCCAGGTTGGACAGGACAGGGAAGGTGTGGATAGGGATGGAACTGGATGAGCTTTAAGGTCCCTTCCAACCAATCTGGGATTCCAGGGAGCCTCCCAGTGGCCTTCCCGTGTGGCTGGAACATTCCAAGGAAAGCAGCAGCTCCATGCGAGATCCAAAGGAGCTGAGCACGTCGGTGATCCAGCTTGGTGTCACTCGTTGGGAACGAGGAATTCTGTCGTTCCCAGCCTGAGGAATGCGCAGGAAGCCAAGGAGCTGCCCACACAGCAAATGCCCTGGGATGTGCTTCCAAAGCTGCTCTGGTGGGCAGATGGCACTGAGGGATGCCAGGAGGGATGAGGGGACAGGCCTGATGTCCCCTGAGCTCGGGGTGGCCAGCGGGGCTGGGGGAGAATTCCCAACTCCACTTCTCTTGAGGAAAGCAGGGAGGGGCTCATCCCACGCTTTGTCCTCATGGAAAAGGGAATGGAGTGGCCAAGGAAGTCCCTGGTGCCACATGGCACCGAGCAATCCCGGCTGGGATGGGATGGACGGAGCGTGAGGGAGATTCCCCCCCGTGGTGTTGGCCATGGAATCCTGGAATGGTTTGGATTGGAAAGGACCTCAAAGTTCATCCAGTACCAGCCTGGGATGGGGAAACACCTTCCACAGACTGGGGTGCTCCAAACCCTGTCCAGCCTGGCCTGGGACACTTCCAGGGATGGGAGTCCATGAGTTTCGTGGTGTCCAAGAAATCCAGTGGGATCTGGCTTCCCACTTCGGAGCCCCCCTGCCCTTGTTTAGGATGGAGAGAAAGGATCTGACTGGGACAGATCCAAATCTGCCTTTGGGCCTCACCCCAAGCACATCCCACACAGGCCAGGCTTTGCTCGCCTCAGTGGAAAACCCATCCCTGTGGGAAAGCTCTTCCTGGGGAAAAGGAACACGATGGGGCTCCCATCTCCCAGAGCAGCCACCCCACGAATGCATCCCCACGAATCCCGGGACGTGGGGCTGCGGGATCCTCACCTCCAGGATGGTGCAGCGCTCCGACTGGCACTCCACGTCCTCGCAGGGCTGGAACATGCCCAGGGTGACGCAGTTGAGCAGGATCACCAGCATGCTCACGTGCTCGAACCAGGTGCCAGCGGGTTAAGGACAGCACAGCTTGGGGAGGGGACACCCAGGACACGTATCCAGACCCTCCTCCCATCCAAACCCCTTCTCCCAGGCTATTCCCAGCTCCGAATCCCGAGGTTTAGCAGGGAATCACCCCACAGCAGGAGAGCAGCTCGAGGGCAGCACCAGCCAGAACAGGGCCCTGTTCCTTGCTCCAGTCCTGCTCTCCTTGTTTCCCTCCGGAGCTGTGGGAATGAGGTTCTCTCATTCCAGCCCCATTCCCACATCTCAAGGAATGACAGATTCCAGTCTGAGGTCCTGGTGGGAATGAGGTTCTCTCATTCCAGCCCCATTCCCACATCTCAAGGAATGACAGATTCCAATCTGAGGTCCTGGTGGGAATGAGGTTCTCTCATTCCGACTCCATTCCCACTTCCCAAGAAATGATTCCTCTCTGAGATCCACGTCCTGGTGGGAATGGGGTTTCCTCCTTCCAGCCCCATTCCCATCTCTCAGGGAGGGACAGATTCCAAGAGATCCACATCCAGCTGGGAATGAGGTTCTCTCATTCCTGCATCTCAAGGAATGACAGACTCCAATCTGAGATCCTGATGGGAATGAGGTTCTCTCATTCCAACTCCATTCCCACATCCCAAGGAATGATTCTACTCTGACATCCATGTCCTGGTGGGAATGGGGTTCTCTCATTCCCACATCCCAAGGAATGACAAATTCCAGTCTGAGATCCTGGGGGAAATGAGGTTCTCTCATTCCAGCCCCATTCCCACATCTCAAGGAATGTCAGATTTCCCATCCTGATGGACAAAGATAAAACAGAGCCAAGCTGGAGGGGCCAAGGGTGGGAATGTTTGGGTTCAGGATCCAGAGGGCATGAAAAAGAAGGAAAGGGCTCCCAGTTGGACGACTCCAGTCTCCAAAATTCCCTAATATTCCTTACAGGATCCGCCAGTGCTCAATTAACCTGTAATTAATTGATCTAAGTAGGAAGTGGTGATTTGCATCAGCGCAAAATAGGCCCAAAGTTGCTGTTTGCTGCTGGCAGGACAATTAAAAATCCCACAAAAAGGAGGAATAATTCCACAAATTAAGCAGGAACGAGAGAACCGTTCCCAGGGAAAGTAATTGGAAACATCTGGATGTGAATAAACCTTTGTGCTTCCAAACCTACACCTGGGGGAGGCGCAGACACTGAATTGTTTCTGATAACAGCAGAATTTCAGAAACAGATAATTCCCTTTGGGAACCTGAATAAAAACCCTTCCATGTTGATTCCTTAGGAATATTTTATCTGGGATTTTATCCCTTCAGGATAAAATTTATTGCAGCAGATCAGGGCTTCAGTCTCAAACTGGTTTTGTGTGTTCTTATTTATCCAGATGGAAAAAAAAAAAAAGGTAAAAATCAGTGAGGTCAAATCTTGCAGTTCCCTAAAATCTGATCCCAACCCAATTCTTGTTCTAGAGGGGCTTTAATTGGAAAATACATTTAATTTAATTAAAAAAATAATTAAATAAAAATTAATTCAGAGCTGGGAACACCTCGGAGCTGGGAACCAACAGGGCAGACTTGGAAACCCACTTGTCTAAAATGGAAATAAATGTAGGAAGCCTGAGAAATAAATGAAATAAAATCCCAGTCACCCTGGGAGTGAAGCAGGAGAAACTGCTGATGGGATTTTTCCATCACTGAAATTCCAGTGTGGTTTTCTTTTCTCCCTCCTTTCCATGATTTCTCCCTGCTTTTTTTCCCACCTTTTGAAGCTTTTTGGATGCTTTCCCCTGACCGAAAGCCCAGGAATAATCCAACCCCACAGAGCCAACACCCAAATCCTACCCAAAAACCCCAACCACAGCCAGATCCCATTCCCAATATTTCCATGGAGTGATGGGATCCATGCGAAATTCCCTATAAACAAGGTTCCTGTGCTATTCACAAGCCTCCTGCAGCTGCAGTTGCATAAATTTCCTGTATTATATTTCCAGATTTTTTATTTTTTTCCCCTTTAAAGTCCCAAAAACCGGAGCCTGTGGATTTGGAACAGTTCAAAGGCTCTGCGGAGCTCCCTGGACCTTTGATCAGGTGCTCTGCTCATCCCATCCCCAAAAAATTCCCTTTTATTCCCAATCTTCTGACTGATCTAAAAGTGCTTTTTTACTGTTAAATAATCACCAGCAGGAGAAGAATTGAAAGTTGAAATCTGGAGTTGAAATTAGGTCCTGAATTCCTTAAAACCAGGCAGGTCCCCACCCCTGTGACTCCAAAGCTGGAATTTTAGGATGGCAGAGGAGTTGTTGTTTGGATTTTCCGAGAAAAAGGAAGGCTCTGCCAGAGCTTTGTGTTCATGGATGTTTGGAGGGGAAGGGAAATAGGGGTGAAAGGGGAAAAAAGAGGGGGAGGGAAAAATAAAAGGTGGGGAGGGAAAAGGGGAGGAAAGAAAAAAAGGGAGGAAAGAAAGAAAAAAGAGGAGGGAAGAAACAAAAAAAAGGGAGGATAAAGGTGGAGGAAAGGAGGGGAAAGGGAGGAAAAAGGGGAGGAAGAAAAAAACGGGGAAAAAGGGGGAGGAAAGAAAATGTAAACTTGTGATGCCTTTGAAGAAAAGGCTGGAAAGGTGGAGGAAAATCCCGGCAGAAATTGAAGGAAATTTCAGTTCACTGCCCCTTCTTAGCCCCAAAAATTCAGATTGAATCCCTGATTTCCTGCTTTTCCAGAGCCCCCCAAAGCAGGCTCCAGCAGCCCCATGGAGAAGTCCCAAAAAATCCCCTGGGTGGGGGTGATGCTGGGATTAGGGAGCACAATCCCAGCATCCTTCCAGAGCCTGCAGCAGCTTGGAACATCCATCAGGGATGAAAAATCTGATTCTGGTAGGATGGGGAAAAGAATCCCTGGAGGGGAAAAAAAAAAAAAAAAGTGAGGAAAAGGTGGGAAAAAAAAAGTCCTGGAGCAGCACAAAGAGCAAGGATGTGACCGGAGATGGAATTCCCACGGAACATCCTTGGGGATGTCCCCACAGAGCTTTTCCAGCTGTTTTCCAGCTGGGAAATCAGGGAAGGTGAGGGATGGCACAAATTCCTCGTGTGCGGCTGGCACCGGGATCCTCCCGGCAAATCCCCTAAAACCGTGACTCCGCAAAATCGGGAACTCGGCAGTTCCCATGGAAACGGCGGCCAATTCCCAAATCCTTGGAAAGAGAAAGATCCAAAGGGGGATCCGGGCTGGAGGCACAGAGGATTGCAGAGGGTTCGCTTAATGTTTCTTCCTCTGGCAGAAATTCCAGGGAAAAGGTCCCCGAACATCTGGGCCAAGCTGAAATTCCCAGATTTCCCTCGGGAAGGGGCTCCCGGTTTCTTTGAGGGGTCGGCAGCAGCTCTTAGGCTGAGATTTAGTCCCGGCTTTAGGAGCGGCACCACAAAATGCAGGATGTGCCCCCAAACGTTGGCCCCAGCCGGTGCCAGCTCCATTCCCGACGCTCCTGGAGAAGCTCTCCTGACGTTCCCTGCCAGTTTTGGGGGGGATTTATGGAATCACCTGGCAGCAAGGAGCAGGGATGGAGGATGAGGGGTTCTGGTGGGCTGAAGATGCCTCAGCCTGGCTTTGGCCATGGACCAGTGCTGGCCCAGCTCAGCTGCCAGGCCTTGACTCGGATTGATAAAAGGTGGGAAATCAAGGAGGTGCTGGAGCAGTTTCCTACATTTTAGGCAGGGAAGACTTTGGAGAATTCCTGTTTTTGGGAGGGCTTCACAGCATGGGATTGGTTGGGTTGGAAGGGAATTTTTAAAGCTCATCCAGTTCCAGTTTTAAGACACTTCCCACTATCCCAGGCTGCTCCAAGCCCTGTCCGTGGACACTTCCCGGGAACCACTTCCAGCTTCTCTGGGAATCTGTGCCAGGATCCCTCCACCTTCCTTGTTAAACCTTTCCCCATCCCTGCAGTGCTGAGGAGATTTCCTGATCTAGAGGTCACAATCCTTATTTAAAATTTCCAATTTCTCTTTAATTGAAAAATGGGAGAAATATTTCCAGCCCGGCTTGGCCAGAAGCTCCATCCTCAAATCTCTTTATAAATTCCCTCAGTACAGACCAGGCCTCATCCCTGATTTTTCCCTTTGCTCCAGTCAATTCCCAACTCCAAATAAAACAGTGGAACGTCCCGGGATGTCCAGCTCAGGCTCAGCCATCCCAGAACTCCGGCAGTTCCTTCTCCATTTTCACGGAGATCATCTCCACCATCCATCCCTCGAATCCTACAAATATTCCTGCAATAAACACAGCAAAAAAAAAAAAAAAAAAGAAATGCTGGGATGTCACAAATCCACTGCTTTCATCCCTGTGCCTTGGAATGAAGGATTCTCTGCTCATATTCCCAGGTGCTCCAAAGGGAGGAGCTTGGTTAAAAAATTCCCAGATTCTCATTCCACACTGGGGAGAGGCTGGAGCCACAAGCCTGACACCCAGGAACTGAACAGAAGCAAGATCATGGCACTATTTCCCCCCAATCTTATTATTTTTAAGCCACTCAGGGGATTTTAACCTGTTAATTTCCAGTGGATTTGACAACTCTCTGGTTATTATGGATCTGCATCTTCCCTCTCCCAAATCCTACAAATATTCCTGCAATAAACACAGAAATAAAAAAAAAAAAAAAGAAATTTAGGGTGGCATCACCACTATGACAAATCCACAGCTTTCATCCCTTGGAGTGAAGGATACAATTCCCAAATTCCCAGGTGCTCCAGAGGGAGCACCTTTTAAAAATTCCCAGATTCTCATTCCACACTGGGGAGAGGCTGGAGCCACAAGCCTGACACCCAGGAACTGAACAGAAGCAAGATCATGGCACTATTTCCCCATAATCTTATTATTTTTAAGCCACTCAGGGGATTTTGGAGACTTAACCCGTGATTTTAACCCTTGGGATTTGGCGGGATCCTGGTTATTATGGATCTATCCTGAGGCTGAGGAAAATCCTGAAGCTCTAAATCCCAGTTTGGATCCAAGGAAAAGTAAATGTTTACAGGAGGAGTGGTCAAGGGAAGTTTCAGTTTGGGTGGTCTGAGATGTGAGCAGTGCATGGAATACACACACACACACACACAGAGATATTCTGGGAATTCCAGAGCATTCCAGGGATGTCCTGCTCCTCTGGGAGCAGTGGGATTGGGTGGGGAATTTGGGAAAGGGAAAAAGGGAAAAAAAACAGGGGAAAAAGGGATTTAAACGAAGGGGGGGAAAGGGATTTTATTTAAAAAAAAAGGGGAAAAGGGATTTTTAAAAAGGGGAAAAAGGGATTTTAAAAAAGGGGGAAAAGGGGTTTTAAAAAAGGGGGGAAGGGATTTTTAAAAAGGGGGAAAAGGGATTTTAAAAAAGGGGGAAGAGGGATTTTAAAAAAGGGGGAAGAGGGATTTTAAAAAAGGGGGGGGAAAGGATTTTTAAAAAGGGGGAAAAGAGGGAGAATAAGGGAAGAATGGAGGGAAAGGGGGAGGAAATGGGGGGAAAGAAAGGGAAAAGGGGGGAAATCAAGCAAAATAAACCAAAAAATAATATAAAAGTCATAATATTAGACAATAGGAATATACAATAATAATAGGATAATAAAATGGCAGGGCTGATAACGATTATAATGGTGATGATGACAACTAATAATGATGATGACAATTAATAATGATGATAATAACGATGTTAACGATGATGGTCAAGTTAATGACGGGCAAAGCGAAAGGATGAACAAAGGACAAGGATGATCCGGAGCAGGCAGCACGCCCCGACCCGGGCACGGCTTTCCAAGGGCTGCTCATCCAGGGAAAACCGGAGCAGAGAGCAGAACAAACCCGGGACAATCACCCCGGGCAGGAGGAGCCGGCAGAGCCGCGGCAGGAGCTCAGCCCTGAACTTCCAGCCGGGATCACCACCGGGATTTCCATCCCCAAGGCAAATCTGGGAGCTGGGGGAGCTGAGCCTGGCTCGGGTTTTCCCTAAAGCTGGCTCGGCATCAGTGGCAGTGGGAACACTTCAGGATCTGCCAGGGAATGCCATGGATTGGCCCTGATGTGGCACCGGTGTGCTGCGAATGTCACCTGGTCCCCAAATTGTCACCCTCGTGTCGTCAGGGTGAGCACAGAGAAGAGCCAAATGTAACCTGGCTCCCCAAATTGTCACCTGGTCCCCAAACTGTAACCCTCGTGTCCCCAGGATGAGCACAAAACACAGCCAAATGTAACCTGGTCCCCAGATTGTCACCTGGTCCCCAGATTATCAACCTGATGTCCCCAGGGTGAGCACACAACAGAACCAAATGTCACCTGGTCCCCAAACTGTAACCCTTGTGTCCCCAGGGTGAGCACAGGGCAGAGCAAAATGTAACCTGGCTCCCCAAATTGTCACCTGGTCCCCAAATTGTCACCCTCATGTCCCCAGGGTAAGCACACAGCCAAAGGTCACCTGGTCCCCAAATTGTCACCTGGTCCCCAAACTGTAACCCTCGTGTCCCCAGGATGAGCACAAAACACAGCCAAATGTAACCTGGTCTCCAAAATGTCACCTGGTCCCCAAAATGTCACCTGGTCCCCAAAATGTCACCCTGCTGTCCCCAGGGTGAGCACAGAGCACAGCCTAATGCCACCTGGTCCCCAGATCGCCACCCCGAGCCAGGGAAAAGAGCTCCTGGAAGGTGACAGGGCCTGGAGCTGGCCCTGCTCCCCCAGCCCAGCACGAGCGCGGGGTTCCCACGGAAGCTCCGGAGTCATTCCCAGGATGAGAAGGGCTGGATTCCCTGTCTGGATCCGGCTCCGGGAGGGATTTGTCTCCTCCAGCTCAGCCCGTGGCTGGAGCAGATGCTGTGGACAGGAATGTGTGGCTGCTTTGGATCCAGGGAATGCTGCCAGTTCCCCCTTCCCGAAATTCGGGGCCAGGCAGCGCCGGCTTCACCTTCTTCTCAGTTACAGCTGGAAAATCCTTTCTCTGCTGGATTTTGGAGAATTAACCCATGGGATTTGGCCGCAGCCTGGTTATTATGGATCTATCTCAAGGCTGAGGAAAATCCCAAAGCTCTGAATCCCAGGGATTCCCAGGTTCTCCCTCCTTCCCTCGGGCTGCATTCGGGATGGCTGAATCAGCCCAGGAGCTGTGACACATCCCTGAGCTGCGGCAGCTCCATCCCAACATAAACACATTCCCACACATCCCAGGGATGGCTTTTCTATCCTGGGAATTACCAGCCAGGGATCCCAGACAGTCTCCTGATCTTTCATTCTCTGTGTGAGTCATGCACTTCCCTGCACCTCACCCCAAACGCTCTTCCATCCTCTCCTCCCTCGGGATTTATTCCCTTTTATCCCAGCTCTGTCGGGATGACAAACGCGGCCCCGAATGCCAAAGGAAATGAGGCACAGCCGGATGCAGCACGGGTATCCCAGATAAGGACGGATCCCACGTGCAACCTACCCCAAAACCAGGGAATTGATCCTGAATCTCCTCCCAGGAGCTGCTCCACAGGGGGTGGATGTGGGAATTTGGGGATAAATCCACAGTGGCAGCTGTGAATCCCCGGATTCCTGGCTGGAGCCTGAATCTTTGGGAGGTTCCAAATGGGTTGGAAGGATGGATAAATAAATACATGAATGGATTCCGAGTGTATTGGAAAGAGAAAGAAAGAAAGAAAGAAAGAAAGAAAGAAAGAAAGAAAGAAAGAAAGAAAGAAAGAAAGAAAGAAAGAAAGAAAGAAAGAAGGAAAGAAAGAAAGAAAGAAAGAAAAAAGGAAAGAAGGAAGGAAAGAAAGAAAGAAAGAGAGAGAAAGAGATTCCAAGTGGATTGGAAGGATAAATAAATAAATAAACAAATAAACAAATAAATAAATAAATAAATAGATTCCGAGTGGATTGGAAGCATAAATAAATGCATAAATAAGTAAATTCCAAGTGGATGAAGGATAACCTAATACAGGGAAACTGAGGATTGGGCTGATTTTATCCCAAAGCTCTGAGTGTTTTGGGATAGGGAGCATCCAACCAGGATCCTCCAGTCCAGCTGTGCACGGATCACACCTGGATTTAACTCTGTCACCAGGAGAAATCCACGGACTCCCCCATCCCTCTGCTCCACATCCTGAAAATATTCCAACCAGCAGCATTTTGGCTCCCTGGATATCCCCAAATTCCATGGACAACACCCTGTTCCCCATTCACCCCTGGCAATGCTTCTGGCAGCCTCCTCACGCAGAGCCCTCCTGGAATCCTCTCCCACCCACCCGGGGACTGGAATGCCACCTCCAGATGGGATACCCAGCAGCTCTGGGATCGGGATGACGCAGCGGGAAGAGAGAAGAAATCCCTGGAAGTGACTTTTGCAGCCACCTGTGCCCCAAAATCTCTCCTGGGTGGCCACACCGGGAAAAACTCCCACCAG
Source organism: Cinclus cinclus (assembly GCF_963662255.1). Lineage (NCBI taxonomy): Eukaryota > Metazoa > Chordata > Aves > Passeriformes > Cinclidae > Cinclus > Cinclus cinclus. The sequence goes on along the minus strand of NC_085061.1, from coordinate 1,959,445 downwards.
CCTGGATTTCTCCCTGTGCTGCCTCTTCCCTCAGCCTCCAACTGGATATTCCAACTGAATATCCCCAGAAATAAACACAAGGATCCCTCTCAAGGTGCAGCTGGCAGAAGGGAAGGAGTGCTGGTCAACCCGTGGAGCTCAGGGAAAGGAGACAACACCCAGCAGAATTTTCAGACCACACGAGGCTCAGCCGTGGAGTTTCTAACCCAGAATTCCAGGTTTGCAGCTGGGAAAGAGGGATGCGCATCCTGTCGAGGTGGCTCCGAGCAGGGCAGGAGCCCATCCTGAAGGAATCGGGGGAATCTGGGATAAAAAATGCTGCTGGAGATGAGATTTTCTTCCCAGCTTTCCTACACCACAATTCCTGAATATCTGTGCCCAACACGCACGAGTTCAGCCACTCCATCAACCACCCAAATCCCCACCCAGGCTCCTTTTTCCCATCTAAAATCCATCATCCCAGCAGCTCCTCCCTGCCCCAGCCCCATCCATTCCCACTGACAGGCTGACAGGTGGGATTCCCCAGATCCTCCCCAAAAATCCTGGAACAGATCCGAGCTCCACTCCAACACTTATTCCAAGGGAAGGTCTCACGGAGTTCAGCTCCAAGAGGTTTTATAAACAAACCGACCAAACAAAAGACTCCTAAAGCTCGGGATTAATGGAAAAGTTAATTAATGGGAAATTATAGGGCTGGGGGTTTCTTTGCCCCCTTTTTTTCTTTTCACACAGCAATAAAAGAAAGCTCCTTGAAAATCTCCCCCTGCAGGGTTTGCAACCCAAACAAGGCAGGCTGTGGTGCCACATGAGGAGCGAGGAGTGGGAGCTGCAAGGAGGTGACAAAATCCCTTTTTCCTCACCCTTTTCCCTTTTTCTCCTACCTCGGATCCCTCAGAATCACCCGGATTCCCTGGCAGGAGGTTCCCGTCCCTGGCAGGTGCTGCCACAGGATGAGTAAAGAAAAATGGGGATAAATCAAGGAGGAATTCGGGAGTAGCCTCCTCCTGCCAGTTAATGCCCCGCCACTAATTAAGGCCCTGCTCGTTAGCAGGAGGCTCAGGGAGCTGCAGCTGGCACAGAGGGGCAGTGCCAGGGCTGGGGCTGTTTCCTTACGGAGAGCTCACGGCAGGCTCGGTGTCTGAAACTGGGAAAAAAAAAAAAAAAAAAACAAACAAAAAAAAAAAACCCAAAACATCATTTATAAACAGTTATAAAATTCCAGGGATGTTTGCTCTGGAGAGCAACAGGTCCTGGCCAGGCCTGGTTGAGCCAGGCTTTAAATTGGGATGGAAATCCTGTGGCTTTTATCCCATCCTCCTGTGTGTTTGCATCCTGAGGGTGCTACAGGGAGTGGATTTTTGCTCCGAGCACTGATGGATATTTTAATGCCGAGCTGCAACCCTGAGTGATGGCATTTAGGGTTTAGTCCTGGCTCAAGCACATCTGTAAATCCAGCCAGGGCTGGCTCAAATCCAGCAGAGCACTCAAACCAACGTTTTCCTGCAGTGTTTCACCCAGGTTTGGAGCGGGCAGGGCTGGAAATGGAAGGTGAGGGTGAAGCAGCAGGAGGGGAGGATGGGATGGAGCAGGAGAGGAATTCCCAGGAAGTAAAGAAGGACAGGAATTGGTAGCCCAACGAAGATGAACCTGAATTTCTCCAGTTCTGCCAGGGAACTTTTCATTATCTCCATTTCCCCCTTCTTAAAAAAAAACCTAAAAAAAACCCCTGGGGGTGATTTCTGAGAGGGAATCATTCCAAGCTTTCAGCTGGAATTGGGGAATTCTGCGTGCAGGAAGAACAACCCAAATCAGAGGTTTTTTTGGGTTTTTTTTTGTTTTTTTTGTTTTGTTTTTTTTTCCGCTCTCAGTAACAGAGCAAAGCTAAAACACGGCTTGGAATCAAAGCTGAAGGAATCCCAGGACTCCCAGAGCTCCGGGCTGAGCACAGCCAGCAACAAACACGAGCTCCAATCAGCAATTCCCACCTCAGGCTGAACTTTTTGGAGCTGTCTGTGCCAAGCTCCTTTTCTCAGATATAAATCCAAACATAAGTCAGGTGTAAATTCATTTCCAAGCACAGCCAGGCTGGGAAAAATCTGAACAGATACAGGGATGAATCTGCCAGGGCAATCCTTGGGAAGGTTTTTTGCTGCTCCTCTGGGACAACGTGTCTCAAGGGTTTAATTCCAACATAATACCCCATGTTCCAGTCATTAATAAATCCAGGGAATACTTCATCCCATTTCTCAGGGTTAATTCCAGGAGGTCTGAGCTGCAGGGATCCAAGGTTTGGAGCTCGTGGCAGGGACAGCCCCTGAGTTTTCCTCACAGGAATTCCCACCTGAGCTCCAGCCCTGAGTGCTGTGTCTGAGCTGCACCAGGAGATTTCTCCAGCCTGGATTCTCCCAAAATCTGGATTTCCTGAGCCTGGATCCTCCAAAAATCGAGGCCATTTGGAAGTGCAGACCCTGGCACGCTTCAGGTTCTTTGGAACTTTTCCGTGTGTGGCTCCTCTGGGATTTTCCAGGAGCTCTGGCTCATCCAACCTGGATAGTTCTGGTCCTGCTGAAAACCCAGGGGGCCCCCCAAATTCATTTAGCAGCGTTAATTGCAGCCCTAATGAACACAGATCCTGCCCTCACCGGGATTTTGAGGTCATTGCTGTCCCTACAAACTCCGGGTCGGATATTCCAGGCTGGCTCTGGATCCAGGAGAAGTCTCTGGAGATGTGGGATGGAACAGGACAATCCCAGTCTGTCCCACTGCTCCAAGGCATCCAACACCAAACCCAGCCTGTTCCCAGGAGATTCCCATGTCCTTAACCATGCCCTGAACGAGGTGGGAACGGCCACAGACTCCTCCTCTCCTGGTCTGAACAGCAGGATCTGACTTCTCCGTGTTTCCCGTCGCAAATTCCAGTTTGGACAGCTGCACCTCCTCATCTCCTGCACATCTCAAGGGGTTCAGTCCCCAGCCTGGCTGTGTCCAGCTCAGAGAATTCCAGGATGGTTTGAGTTGGAAAAGCTCATCCAGTGCCAATCCCTGCCATGGACAGTGACAACTTCCACTACTCCCAGGTTTCTCCAAGCCCATCCAGGCCTTGGATTGATCAACCCAGTCCTCCTCCAGCTTCCCACCACACCCATGGGATCCAGAAAACCATTTCCCACCATGAATCCAGCAGAAAAATCCCGGGCCTCGAGCAAAACCCAAACCCTACAACAACGGCACCACCACCACCAGGAAAACCAGAATTCTTCCCTAAAAAATTCCTCAGATCCAGCTGCAAGCAGCAGAAACCCCTCAGCACTCCACGGGAATTTGCCAGCACCTTTTCCAGCCGTGAGTTAGACCCCAAAAATCCCCTTTTTTCCACCCAGGATGTTGCAGTAGTTGTAACATCAAGCTTGGCATCACTGAATCCCTTGATCCCTTGATCCCTGCCACGACCCGATGCTTCCCAGCTGGAATTTTCCGGATTCTCCCTCTCTGACTGTGCCAAACAACTTCCCCAGCGAGGAAAATATTTTGCTGTCTCCAGACTGAGTAAAAATAACTCTCAATTCCCTTCTCAATTAGCTGAGGGCTGGAATGTGCAGTTAATTGGGCCTTTCTTGCCTCAGATGATCTCTGGGAAGAAGCTCAGTCCCACAGAAGCACTGGGAAGCACAGCCAGGATGGGATAATGGGGCAGCTCATTCTGGGGGCGCTGCACAGGGAAGGGAGAAAGGGATTTGGGGGAAAAAAATTGGGAAAGGAAAAGGCAGCAAACACTGGAAGTTCATTGGATGCTGCAGCTCGAAAATATGTGGGGGAATAGAGGAACACAGAAGGAAAAAAATCAGGAAGAAAAAACATCTCCAGGGGGGGTGTACAGGGATGGGAAAAGGGGAAAGGGAAAGGTGGCAAAGGCTGGAATTTCATTGGGTGCCCCAGCTCTAAAGCACGTGGAGGAATAATTTAACTTGGAAGGAAAAAACCCAAACAACAAACTAGGATGAGAAACCCATTCCCTGGCGGATTAGAACCCCTTAATCGCAACGGAGCTAAATTTGGGAATTAGCTTTTTGTCTCCCAAGAAACCCTTGGAAAAATATGGATAGGGCCAGTCTCCAGTGGCCGCTGAGGAGTCACTCAGTGTCCCCTGGGTGGCTCGTGCCAGCTCGGGAGGTGCCATCCACGCGGCCTCCCAGGCACCCGCCAGGCGCTGGCTCTTCCTTCCCTGCCTGTCAGCTCCTCTTTTCCCTCTGGCTGATGAATAATGTGAATAAAAACCAGGGAAAAAAAAAAAATAAAAAAGCAGCGTGACACTCAATTACTGCCTGTGATGAACCACCCCGGAGCAGCTCCCGCTCCCAGCGCCGCTGGATGCTCCCGTTAAACAAATCCGTCCCTCCGGAGCGCGGGGCGGACGTGTAAACAGGGAAACAAAGCGGCTGCTGATTTATTTCCCTGTTTTCCTACGGAATTCGCAGCTTCCAAAATGTTAATGAGTCCAGCTGGGTTTGTAGGGGAGCCTGGATTAGGGAATGTGAGGGTGGATCCTCGCAGAGGAGGGGTGGGATGGTGGCGAAAGGAGCTGCTCCGAGGGACGCCCAAAAGGGCAGGAAATGGGACAGCACCTCGGGATGAGCCCAAAATGAGGATTTTTGGCAAAGCAGCGCTTGGGCCTGGTGGCTGTGGATTGTTGGAATGGGATTTGATGGGATGTTGGGGCAAATGTGGCTGCTCCATCCCCGGAATGTCCAAGGCCAGGTTTGAGCAGCCTGGGACAGTGGAAGGTGTCCTTGTCCTGGCACGGGTGGCACTGGATGATTTTTAGGGTCCCTTCCAACCCAAAGCATTCTGGGATTCTTGGAAGGCCCCAAAATCCCCTGATAACAAATCAGACAAAAGCCCAGACTCCAAAATCCTCTCTGCACTGGATTTTTGGGATTTCTCTAATCCAGCTGAGGCTCAGGTGGGAATTCCTACTTCCCTGTTTCCAGACCTGCTCCTGGAAGGATGAGGGTTACAAATATTCCCATTTGGGATTTTCCACCCGGGCACCATCCCACCCTGCTGAGTGAGAGCCACACCCTGGCATCAGCACAGCAAAAACATTCCAAACTTCCTGAGAGCTGGATTCCTGGGAATGCTGAGAGAGGAGCATCCCTCTCCTCCCCCCCAGCCATCCCACGGAGGCAGAGCTGCCTCCAAATCCTCATTATCCCTCCAAATCTCCATTATCCCATGCAAATTCCTCTTCCAGCTCCATCAAAGCGTCGGGATAGGAAGGAAATGAGGATTTGATGGAATTGTGTTTGCAGCAGAGCAGGGACAGCGAGGGCAGGTGCAGATACGGATCCACCTCCCGTCTCCTGTGCCGTATCCACAGATCTCCCTTTTCCATCTTTTCTGAGGATGGTTACTTCAGGGGAGCTCTGGAGATTCCAATTAAACCTAAACACTGCCTGTGCTTCCAGAAATCCCGGAGCCTGCGGAGAGGGAAGGACAGCAGGAGGACAAACGGCTCCTCTCGGGATGGTGGCCCTGGAGATCACCTTGGCCCGTCCTCCCCATGGGGATGGAGCTGCTTTTCCTTAAAACCTGGGAAGGGGGTGGCTGCACCATGGAAAGGGAATTTTGGCTCAGAGTTCCCCCCCCCCCCCCACCTTTCTTCCAGGGATTTGTTGCCCTGAAACCTCCAAAAGCAGCTCAAGCTCTCAGTAAACCTCGAGTCCGGTTTGCTTTTAGGATGAGCCTGAATCACCAAATGAGAGAATTCTAAATATGGGGCCAAAAGCTGAGCTTTGCCCTCTGAGGTTCGGAGCCCTCCACAGCTCCCATCGATTCTTTGGGAATTAATTAATATTAATATTAATAATTAACCAAGTCCCACTGCCTTATCTCTCCTCATCCCCTGCAGTGCCACGTCCCCATCTGGCAGATCTGAAAGGAGCTGAGACTGACAGAAAATGGGGACATTTGGGGACAATGTTGGAATAGATAAAAGCATCCTGCTCCTTCCTTTTCTCCAGCTCCCGATTTATTCTGTTCTCCCATTTATTCTGTTCTCCCATCTATTCTCTTCTCCATTTATTCTGTTCTCCCATTTATTCTGTTCCCACATTTATTCCATTTCCACATCTCCTTGCAGCTGTTTTGCCATGACAAAGTTGCATCTTCCCCAAAACACAGAATCACGAGGCTGCTTTGAATTGAGACTAACAGCCCTTTGAAGGATTAAAAATTAAGGAAAAATCAAGGAAAAATCCAAGTTTTTTTTTTTCCCCCCTCACAAGTGGTCCCTGCACATTAAATCTTGGATGGATGCCACAGTGGAGAGGGAATATTTTGATAATGGGGGAAGTGGTGAAGAAATAATTTGAAAGAGTAAAGCCAGACTTAAACTAAATCCCCACAGGGTAAATCAGGCAGATCAGGAATCTGCTGTGCCTGAGGGAAATGAGGAATTCCGAGCCTGTTCTCCCTCCTTCCAGGCTCCAGAAAAAACAGGGAGCACACCCACGTTCAAAAGAAGTCCATCCCTGGAAGTGTCCCCAGCTTAAATTTTGGGAGCTGACGGCAGCTGTGACAAGACATTTGTTGAGACACATTTGAATGGGAGTCGTGTCTCCCTTCCCAAAGTGCCTGGGAGTTTTGGGAATTCTGAGTCCCGATCCCAATCCTTAGATATGGGATTTGATTTATTTATTTTTTTTTTTTTAAGGATTGGCAAGGTTAGGGAAAAAAAAAGACCTGGAAAATGATACGTTTTTAGATCCATGGGGAATTTGGACTTGCAGAGCTTTGGGAAGGTATCAGAGCAATGTGAATTTCTGGAGCAGACATAAACCCCATCCTGGGATTGCCCGTCACCAGTGGGGAATTCTGGCTTGGGGTTTTCCTTGTCTGGGAATTGTCACTTACTGGGAGCTCTGATACAAGGATACAATTAAATAATCCATTTCCCCCAGGGATTTCCTGTCCCTGCTCTATTCCCAGGATTCTGGCACATCCCTGTTGCTCAGCACCTCCGAGCTGCCAATGGGTTTATCCCACAGAGCCCTCTGGAAAGCTCCTGTCCCGGATTATCCACTGGTTAATAAAGGAATTGGGACATAATGAGGTTGAACGATTGGCACAAGATCACACAGGGAACTAATTATTCCTGGGGGATCCAGCATTTTCCAGAGGGAAGCACCTGAAGAAGGGATGCAATTCCAGAGGGATGCAGTTCCAGGGGGATGCAATTCCAAGAGTTTTGGTGACGGACAAATCCATGGCCATGACAATCCAGGTGACCCCACCTCACCTTCCATCACATCCACCAACAAAGAGCTCTACACAAGGAAATCTTGGGATGTGGAGAGCAGCACGAGCAGGGAATACAGACAGCTTTAGATCCAGGGATGAGGCAAAACCGAAGGGAAAAGGCTCTGCTTTTCCACCCTGGAATTCCAGAGCACCTGGACTCCAGGGAGAGCAGGGGTCCAAACTCAGGACTGCCCAACCCAACCACCAAATTCCTCCCAGTTTCGTGGCCCGGCAGCCTCGCTCCGGGTTAAATCCAATATTCTTTGGGAAGCGGAATTGCCGGGTGTCGTCACAGCCTGCCCTGATTTAATCACGTTAAAAGCCACGGAGACGGAATTATTCGGGATTAGGGATGAATAAGGCTTTTAAAGCCTGACTCCAACCCTCCCGATCTGCTTACAAAAAAAAGCCTTCCAATCAGGAAAAGTCCAGTTGCTGCTCCCAAATGCACTTTAAGGTAATCCAACTTCCAAATGCAGAACTGTTAGGAACACGGGAAAGCTGGAGGAGGAGAAGACTCTTCCCAATCCAGAGCATTCCTAATCCTAGGACACAGAGCAGGTAATTTAGGTCAAGGCTTAAGACATTAAACCATTGCTCCAAAGCTTGGGATTTAACGAGCTTTGGGACTTAGCGAGCGAGGGATAAGCAGCAGAAGTTTAAATACTTCCAGGGATATTCCTCTTCCATGGAAAGCTACACCCTGGGAAGTCTGGTAAAATGGAATCCTTCATCCCTTGGGAGTGTTTCCTGGGAAAGGGGAGCTTCAGGATGGTGAGGGATTTGGGAAGGTGATGTCCACACCTGCAGCACCAAAATAATCTCCCCTCAGCTCTCATCTTTTCCTGGAATTCCAATTAATGAGGAATTCATCCTGTGCAGAGCTGCCAGGTTGGCTTTTCCTGCTTATCCAAATGACTGAAATACTCAGAGCAGCCCCTTCCCTGAATCCAGGGAGAGACAGAAAAGAAAAGGAAGGGAGGAAAAAACCTATCCTCATGTGTGGGCTGTTCATTCAGGTCCCGGAAAAATATCAGGGGGTTAAAGGAAAAATGTCATCATTCCAAAGGGGCTCCTGGGGAGGAGTGTGGGAGGGAAATGCTGCTCCTTCCATCTGCTCTGAGCACGGAGCTGGAGCCGGCTCCTGCTGAAGATCCGGGTGGATCCAGGCCGTGCCTGGAGCTCAGGGATGCTCCGGGAAGTTTCTTGGGGAGCTGCCATTCCAAGGGATGTTTCCTGCCATGAACACAAGTGCAGGGAACACTGAGGAGGTTCCTTCAGAGCCCTCCTGAAACTTGGGAAGAGCTGTCCCTGCTGAGGGTGAGACAAGGGATGTCCATGGAGAGAATTCCCACCAAAAAGTAGTGGGTTGGGTTGGGAAGGACTTAAAGCTCATCCAGTTCCAACCTCAACAGCTTCCACCATCGCAGGGCGCTCCAAGCCCTGTCCAGCCTGGCCTTGGACACCTCCAGGGATCCACGAGCAGCCACAGCTTCTCTGGGAATCTGTGCCAAGGCCTCCCCACCCTCCCAGCCAGGAATTCCTTCCCAAGATCCAATCCAAATCTTCCCTCTTTGAGTTTAAAACAATCACCCCTCGTCCTAAAAGGAATCCAACTCCTGCCTCTCACAGAGAATTTTACACTTTGGATCCCACGCTTCCCCATCCATGCCTCATGTGGACATTGCTCCGAGGAATTGTCTGCTCCAAATCTATCCCCTCTCCCATGGGGAGACTGATGGAAAAACAAAGGCTCAAAACTCCAAAGCCTGGACCTCACCCTTCAGAGATGCCCCCAAAAACTCCCCAGAGTTTGCTGTTCCGAGATCCCAGGTTTCCAAAGGTGGTTCCACACCAAAGGAAAGAGGAACCCATTGGAGAGCCCCAAGCTCTGGCTCTGTCCCTGTCCCTGTCCCTGTCCCTGTCCCTGTCCCGGGAATGTTGCTCTCCATGGGATCCTGGGTGTTCCTCCCCTTTCTGCTGCCTGCTGGAGCTGCTCCAACCAACACCAGCCTTTCCCAAACTCCCCCCACGGCTGGCACAGGCTCAGCCATTCCAGTGACATTTACTCCCACCAGGATTTGGAGATCAGCTCGACATTTGGGATGATTCCTCCCAAAAACGTTCCGGTGCCTGCTCACTCCGAAGTTCAGCCGAGCTCTTCAGCATGTGCACAAGGGTTTAGGCTTGAGCCCGTCAGGCTAAGCTCAGTTTATCCAAATCCCACCATTAGGGATGATCAGTTATCAGACAGCAAAGCTTTGCTTCCCAGAATCTCGGAATGGGTGGGGTTAAAAGGGACCTTAAAGCCCATCCAGTGCCACCAGCAACACCAGGGGAATTCGGTGGGATGTCAGGGAAGGAGGAAGAAGGGAGGGGTGGAACAATGAGGCTGTGTTGCTGCTGGACACGTGGATGGATCCAAGGCCACGGAACTACCTGGGATAGTGGGAAGTATCCCTGTCCATGGCATGAGATGATCCTTAAAGTCCCTCCCAACCCAAACCATTCCCTGATCCCACAGTGCCACAGCACACAAATCCCAAAAGCCCATCCCAGGGATCTGGGAAGTTTTGGGCTCCTGACGTGATTAAAATGAGCCGACAGGAGGTTTCCATCAGCAGATTCTGAGACAGCACCAAAATGGCAAGATCCAGATTTGCAGGAAGCAAAACCCAAAGGAAACTCCCTGGAGGAAAAGCCAGGTCCGGATAGCTTCCAGCTGGGAGCCAAATCCCACAGTGGGAACAAGACTCCAGGCTGGATCTAGATGATCCTTCAGATCCCTTCCAACCCAACCCAGTCCATGATTCATCTTCCTGCTGTGTTTATCCCAGGATTTGGGATGCCCTGGGGGCAGTGGGCACAGGGGTGGGGTGGATCCATTGAGGATCGATCACCAACAGCTTCCCAATAATTCCCAACAATAAGGGACAGGGATTCCCAATAATTCCCAACAGAAAGGGACAGGGATTCCCAGCAAAATCCCAATATTGGGACACGACTCACACAACACAGCCTGGGGATCACCAGGCCCGGCTCCGACCCCTCCATGAGTTCATTTCATCTGCTGCAAAAAAAAAAAAAAAAAAGGACCACAATCCCAAATAAAGCTGTTTTATGCCCAACTTGCTGCCAAAAGTCCGTTATTGGAATCCTCTGCTTTCCCCTCCCTCTGCGCCCGCCTGTTCCAGCTGAGTGAACAAAGGAAAATCCAAATAAAATGAAACGAGTGAGCCTGAGACAGAAATGGGCCCTTTCAAACAAACCCAGCTCGATGGTTTTAAGCCCCAGACAGAGCCACAATGGGATGGCCTAGATTCCTTCCCCAGCTCCCTTTTTTCCCCTCTGGTTTCCTGGACTGAGAAAGGGAAGAGAAACCTTCCTGTAAAAACCTTCCCTCGGAGCAGATGGACAAATTAATAAATGGAGGAGGAGAAGGAGAGCAGAGCTGGCAGGGAACTGCAGCCAGCCTAGACTGCCACGGATTGAACGTGAAGTTCATTTGTTCCCCCTTTTGCTGGAAAACCTTTGGCATTTTTCCTGCTGTGTCAGTCATTCCTCAGGATGGGGAATGCTGGAGGTAACCCCAAGTTCAGCCGGAGCAGCAGCCGGGGGAATCCAAGCTCATCCTTGGCAGCCGGGGCCAGGCTTGGCTTACAGGGTAAATCCCAAGGGTTCCCCCCTGCGAATTCCCCGATCCTGTTGGATACTTGATCCCTGGGACGTGTCAGAGCTAAAAATACCCCCTGGCTGTGAAAAAAAAAAAAAAACAAACCAAAAAAACGGGGACAAATCCTTCGGGATGGGGCTGTCCCTGTGATGAAGTGGCCGGATGTGGAGTTTGGTGTTTCTCCCACACACCTTGCCATTCCCAGCTCCTGCCGTTGCCAAGGGAACGCTGCTGAAGCGCTTCCCAAGGACCTGGCAGCTGCCACATTGGAAAGGGCAACCCGGGAATGTGGGCGAGACTCTGCGGGTCCTGCGGAGCGGGCGTGGGTGGGAGCTGCACCTGAGCGTCCTCGGGGTTATCCCGCAGTGAGGCACCCTCAGATCATCCCAAAACCTGCTGTGGGATGAGCTTTGGGATCCTTGGGTTCTCCCTCTAGGATTCTCCTTTCCGGTTCAGTTTAAGACGAGGCCACCCTGTTCCAACCTCGCATGGTGAGGAATGAGCAGGCCACGGGAAGCAAAGGGCTTTTCTTTGGAATATTGTGTTAGGAAAATGAAAAGGGGTCAGGGAAGGCTTTGCTTGAACCTTGCCAAGCTCTGGAAATTCGGGATAAAAATTCCAGTGTTTCTTCATGGAGGCAAATGAACCAACAGGGGAACAGGAGGGTCCAGCCTGCTCAGGCTTCTCCTCCTCTGTGCCATGGATTTATTCCAGAGGATGAGGAGTTTTCAGCGTTTGGAAAACCTCAGGGGAAAGGATTCTCTCAGGGAAATCCAACTTTTGGTCAGGAAAAGCCAAAGCTGGGCTGTGGGAGCTGCAGGATCTGTTAAGCAGCAAGGAGTGAATGCGTGGCCAGGATGCCCTCAGCCACAGAAAACCAGGAAATCCCATCAAAACAAATCCACAGGATTTCAAACAAATCCCAGGAGATGAAAGAGAGGGAGGGAGAGAAGCAGGTGATCCATGAGCCTCGGGAAAAACCCAGCAGGAAAACCAACACTGCCCAGGATTTGTCAGGATTGGAGCCTGAGGAGATCAGTGCTGTTTTCCCGGCCTTTCCCTAACCCCAGAGCTCCCAAAAGGCTCGTTTGGAAAATCCTGGCAATCAGTCCTCCACAGCCATGAGGAACACCGGGAGCAGGGATCATAAAGAACCACCTGGAGCCCTTGGACTCGGCGCTGCCACGCCCGGCACGCGGCTCTCCGGACCCACAGCTGTTCCAATGGCTCGGGAGCAGCTTATCCCAGCCATAAAATATGGGGAAAAAAAACCCTGGGAGTAATATCTCTGCTGCCTTCTCATCCCTGCCGCTCCAGGGAACAGCTGAGAAACAGCTGAGTAATTGCTGGGAGCAGGGATGGAGGATGGGAACCACAGAGTGGGGAAGCCCTGGAAGATGAGCTGGGAGTGGGAACCTGGATCGTGGGGGCTGGATCCTGCTCTGGGAGGACGGGTCCTGTTCTTGGAGGATGGATCCTGCTCCTGGAGGACGGATCCTGCTCCTAGAGGACAGATCCAGCTCCTGGAGGACGGATCCTGTTCCTGGAGGACGGATCCTGTTCCTGGAGGATGGGTCCTGCTCCTAGAGGACAGATCCAGCTCCTGGAGGACGGATCTTGCTCCTGGAGAACGGATCCTGCTCCTAGAGGACAGATCCAGCTCCTGGAGGACGGATCCTGTTCCTGGAGGATGGGTCCTGCTCCTAGAGGACAGATCCAGCTCCTGGAGGACGGATCCTGCTCCTGGAGGATGGATCCTGCTCCTAGAGGACAGATCCAGCTCCTGGAGGACGGATCCTGTTCCTGGAGGATGGATCCTGCTCCTAGAGGACAGATCCTGTTCCTGGAGGATGGATCCTGCTCCTGGAGGATGGATCCCCCCAAATTCTAAGCTGGGAGAAGCCAGTTCAGGGATGTCCATGGCTGGACCGGTGTGCTGTTATCCCAGGATAACACACGACTCCGGATGCGGCCATGGGGTGACGGAATGCTGGGATGAGGGTGCTCCTGGTGGGATCACCCTTCCCATCCTGATGGTCTCTTCTTGATGCCCCCCAAATTTTCCCTTCTGTGCTAAAACCAAGTGGAGAAGACCCATCCGTGATCCTGCAGGAACCTCCCTGGGGCTCCAAAGGCCGGAGCTGCCCATCCAGAGGATGGAGAATCCATCTGGTGGGGTGGGAAGGCTGTGGAAAGTTTAAGTCATCCTAAATTTCCTCAGGGAATCTCAACACAAAACCCTTGGAAAAACAACCCTGTCCCAAAAAGCACGACCTGAAAATCAGTTGTGGTTTGGATCATGCCCAGCTCCAGCTTTGAACACGGATATTCATTCCATCTGGATCAGGTTATTCCAAGCCAAATCCTTTTCTCACCCCAAATCGTCCCATGGAGCCCACCAGGAATGGGTTATCAGACAAGGTCCTCGCTTTATCCGATGGCCACAGCCCATCCAGCAGCACCTTCAGCTCCTCCCTGTGTCCCCACACATGACCCCTTCCTTTTCCCAGAAATATTAATGGTTTCCCAATGCCTGCACATTCCAGAAATTCCCTGCCAGCACTTTGCCAAGATTTCACCCGTGAACAGCTCCAGCTCTCTGCTCCCACTGAGAATCAGGGAATTTCCTGAGCTGGGATCCCAAGGATCAGCAAATCCCACTCCTGGTCCTGCCCAGGATAATCCCAATCCCACATCCCAAGACATCCCTTAGGGAGAGGGAAAAATGCCTGCCCCAAAAATGGGAGTTTCCATTTCCAGCTCATCCCTGCTCACCCTCAAGGGACCATTCCAGGTGGGAAATGGCACTGGAGAACTTGGAATGCTCCAGCAAATCCAGGTTGGCGGGATCAGTGGAAAACCGATTGGAGAGGGACCCCGCCAGCACAGCAAGGTGGAAAAAAACCAGGGAAAACACAAATGGGATCCAAAGAAAAGTTGGACTGTGGGAGGGAAAAGGAGCAGCGGGATCACGGCCAGAATTCCAAGTGGGAATGCAAGCCCTGCTTAGAAATTCTGTGTGGAAGGGAATTGTCTTTGCAGCCCAATCCACCGGAGGAAAACGTGGCCCTCCAGGAGTCGTGGCGTTGTTTGAACTCCCTCTGACATTTACTCGCTCTAATGTCAGCTCTCCGAATCCAAACATTCCAACAGAATTATTTCCCAACCTTTCCTCTGCCTGCCCTGATTAAGGTTAACTGGTCCCTCTGCTCCAGCCCAGCCCCACGTGAGCCCCACGGAACGAGGATGGAATTCCAAGGGGAAGCAGCTCCCGGCACTTCAGGTGCAGAGAGAGACCTTTCCTCCAAGGAGAGCTGGATTTTTGGACACACAAAAAAACTGGGAAAAAACGGCCTGGAAAGGCTTGGATGGGTGGGACAGGTAGGAGAGCCTAAGGTGGAAACTTTGGGAATGCTGGAGGGAAGAAGTTGCCCTGCACAATCTGGGAACACAAATCACTAAGGTGAACTGATCCCTCTGGAATGAGGCAGGAATTCCAAGGGAAGCACTTCAGGTGAAGATCCAACCTTTCCTCCAAGGACAGCTGGATTTGGGGCACTCAAAAAAGTATGGAATGGGTGGGACAGGTGGAGGAGAGCCTGAGCTGGAAACTTTGGGAATGCTGGAAGGAGGGAGGGATGCGGGAGGAGCTGCTCTGGGAGCACAGGGAACAGATGGCCTTTCCATGGATAACACTTTATCATCAGGGTTATTTAAAGGAACTGCCCAAATGCAGCTCCCCAGCCTTGGAAAATCGTGTTTTCCAGGAATAGCAATGGATAAAAGGGATGGGAGCTCCTGGCAGCCCCTGCTGAGGCAGCTCTGGTGAGGAATATCCCAGAAATATTCCCAAATCATGGCTCTGGAAGTGGGGAGGGGGGGAGAATGATGGAAAGAAACTTTAACCAGGGTGGGGGGACAGGCAGGAATACATAGATTTAAATTGGCTTTGAGGAAGGAATTCTTTCCTGTGAGGGTGGGGAGGGGCTGCCCCTGGATCCCTGGAAGTGTCCAAGGCCAGGCTGGATGGGACTTGGAGCAGCCTGGGAGAGTGGGAGGTGTCCCAAGGTCCCTTCCCACCCAAAGCATTCCATGACTCCGTGATTCCATAACATCCCATGATTCAGGGAACCCCCAAATCCTCTGGGACTTTGTGGAAGTGTCCAAAGGAACAAGCCAGACTCATCCCAACATTCCCAGATTAAGGAAAACCCCAACCCACAAGGATGGAACATTTTTAACTGATCCCAGTTAAGAGCTCTCAAAAGAGGCAGAGGAAAAACCTATTTAATCAGAGAATCCTGGAGTGCCTTGGGGT
This sequence comes from Cinclus cinclus, assembly GCF_963662255.1. NCBI lineage: Eukaryota > Metazoa > Chordata > Aves > Passeriformes > Cinclidae > Cinclus > Cinclus cinclus. The sequence goes on along the minus strand of NC_085061.1, from coordinate 1,944,155 downwards.
GGAAGGGAATTTTAAAGCTCATCTTAAAACTCATCCAATTCCAGTCCCAGCACCTTCCACCATCCAAGGCTGCTCCAAGCTCTGCCCAGCCTGGCCTTGGACACTTCCAGGGATCCAGGGACAGCCACAGCTTCCCTGGGAATCTGTGCCAGGACCTCCCCACCCTCACAGAGAGGAATTCCTTCCCAAAATCCCATAAATCCACCCTGCCTTTACACCACTGCTGGTTCACCATCCCTCCATCTCTCCTGTTTTTGGAAAACCTGGAATTTTGGGAATTGATTTGATCGACTCCGTCCCCTCGGAAGCAGCGGAGATTTGTCCCTGCGGATTGCCAGAAGCAGCTTTGGATCCCAACTTGGACTGGGAATTCACCTCTCCACCCCAGCCTGGCTAATTACTGCACCCCTCTAATTGCACCTCGAAGGTTGTCCCTCATCTAAGTGTAATTTGCAGCACATTAATTAATTACTTAATTAATTCATTAACAAACCAGATTAATAATGACCAGCACTGACTGTTGTTCTCAGCCACCTCTCCAAGGCCTTGCTCAGTGGGATTCCAAGAAAAGTTAATTTATCCATTAAAATCCACTCCATGGAGGGAAGAGGGATAAACCCAGCCTGGATGCGCCTTGGAAAGAGTTTAGATGAGAAAAGACATTCCCAAACTTGGCATCACCCCACGGAATGGCACATCCAGGATGTTGCTCCTGCTGCTGGCAGAGGAGCTCTGACTGGCCAGGAAAATCCAAAAATGGGGAGAAAATGGGGAAAATCCATCTGGAGGCCAAAGGGGTGGGAATGGCTGGGATTTTGTGGTATCCAAAGGCTCCTGTGGATCCCGGCTGACGGCTCCGTTGGGAATTTCTGCTGTTTGGGAAGGGATTGTGATGAGTCACCCTCCAGCCAAAGTTCCTGCTGGGAGGAAAGGGGGGGCCCAGCAGGGAGATTTCCAAACATGGCAATGTTTGTTTGGAATTCGGGCTGAAGGAGAGGTTCTGCGAGATCCAGAGGGAAGATTGGCTGAGGATGAAACCTGCTGGCTACTGGATATCACCAGAAATCCAGGGGGAAAAAAAATCCTGGGATTGCTGCAAAGCCCAGAGCACACGGGGACAGAAACAGCTCCAGCAGTGCTTTCCTTCTCCATAAAATCCCGGAATTATTGAGGCTGGAAAAGCCCTCCAGGATCATTGATCCCACCTTGTCCGCCCAGAGCACTGAGTGCCACATCCAGGTATTCCTTGGATACCTCCAGAGGTGGAAAATGCACAAGAAGGAACCACCAGGAGTGGGATTTTCCCTGTTTGGCCCATTCCAAGGGGATTCTGTGCTGTGTTGAGCCAGCCCAGATGTTGGGAATCACCTCCACAGCTGGCCCTGAGCTTCTCCCAGAATTCCTGTCTGAGCTCCCAAGCCAAGCTCAGCAGCACATGCTGGCTCCAAGGCATGGAAAACCACAGGTGGGATAAATAGGAGCAGGACAGCAGCCTCAGCATCGTTCCCTATGGAACAACGGCATTCCCTATGGATCAGACATCCCAGCTGCCAGCGGGGAGCAGGACAGGGAGAAGGGGTGGAACACACAGGAAAATGGGAATTCACCGAGGGAATGAGGATTGGAATTTCCTTCTCTGCTGGGAGAAACCTCTCAGCCCTAAAATCTCTTCCAATGCATCCCAAAATGTGAAATCCAGCTGGGAAATGCAGGGTGGGAACAGCAGGGATATTTTAGGCTGAGGTTAAGGCAAGGACTGAGCCGTTCCAGCAGGAATTCCCAGCTGGGAATATCCATGGGGACAAGGAATCAGCACTGAGCTCCCCCAGTGAAACCAAAGCAATTCCAAAACAAGGTAAAAGGAGGAAGGAAACTTCTGGAAAAATCTGTGCTCCCACATCAGGATGAATCCAGCTGCAGGGGTGGGAATATCCCAGATCCAGGGGTGGGAATGTCCCAGCTCCAAGGGTGGAAATATCCCAGTTCCACGGATGGGAATTTCCCAGCTCCAGAGGCAGGAATCTCCCAGCTCCAGGGGTGGGAACATCCCAGATCCAAATGTGGGAATCTCCCAGATCCAAAGATGGGAATCTCCCAGGTCCAAAGATAGGAATATCCCAGATCCAAGGGTGGGAATCTCCCAGTTTGCACAATGGAATCTCCCACACTTTGATATCCATGGATTTCCCACACTTTGGGAACTCTCCACTGCTTTCCCAAATCCTATTCAAAGTTACAAACGGATCCAGCTCCTTTTCCAGGAGGGAACGAGGGGTAGCATGGGACCTGTGTCCCTGTGTCCATGTCCCTGTGTCCCATGTCCCTGTGTCCCATGTCCCAGGCACACCTGGGTGGGAGCAGAGCGGGATCCCAGCGGGATTTGCAGCAGCAAAGGACAGTGGATTGCTTGGGAAAAATCCCAGAATGGTTTGTGCTGGAAGAGACTTTAAAGCTCACCCAGTTCCACCTTCCACTATCCCAAGCTGCTCCAAGCCTCATCCAACACTTCCAGGATGGAGAATCCAGCATTTCTCTGGGAATTGTGTTCCAGGGCTCCCCTCCCAGCCTCACACAGATCCTGTGGCATTCCAGGCAGATCCAAACACCAAATCCCTGGATTCAGAGGTGGCCACGGCCCTTCCCAACCGAGACCCCCCCAAAAGAACTCGGGGGAACCCCAGCAGGATCTCGGTGACTCCAAAGGTGCTCTGGGATGAGCTTTGCTCTTTCCCAGCCAGGAATTCCCACCCTGGCAGCATTCCATGAGCCAGGGGGGCGCTGGGATCCAGCTGCTCCCACTCCCACGCCGGGGTGTGGCTGGTGGGAATCCCACTGGGCTGGGCCTGGAATTGCCAGCAGGAGCTCAGGGCCACATTCCTGTGGGTCCCATCCCCGCGTGCAGCTGTCCCTGCCCCTGTCCCTTCCCTGGAATCACGCACGCAGGGTTTGGGATGCTCCTCAGGGACAGGGATCCAAGCCTGCCCAGCCCTTGGCTGCCGAGCATTCCCGCTCTGCAGACACTTTGGGATAATTTTCCACATTTTCCCCTTGGATGGGAAACCTCTGCACGCAGAATTCCCCCATGCTCCAGCCTCTCCCAGCATTTTCCAAGCTGTGGAAAAGAGGAGCTGTGTTGTAATATAGATATGGCTGAGATTTTAATTTTTTTTTAACGTTGAAAGGCTGAATTTTTATTTGCATAGCTTATATTTATAGGAATATTAAAAGGTACTGAGTTCAATTTAATTAGTCAACAATCTACTAAAATTTATTTTATTGGTTAATAAATAGTGTATATGTTTTATTAAAATTTTCTCTTTCAAGGTAGTTCATATTTTTAAAAATTAATTTTCACAGATTTTTTTTTTTTTATTTTTGGAGGTGTAAACTGTTTTTCTTACAAGAATAGATTGTTATGTAAACTAATTTTCATTCTTAGAATCTTTTTCTAATGGGAACTTAATAGTTTACCCATTAACTCAGATAAAATAAGCAAGTTTAATTTTACAAAATTTCTGTTTTATGAAGTTGGTTTTTTTTCCATGTAAAACAGAGCTGAGTGCCCTGGGCTGGCTCTGCTCATCCCCAACCCCAGCACATTCCTTTGGGGACACCCATGGAGCGGCGATTCCCGGGATGGAGAAGGGGACAGGGACACCAGCAGCTGGCCAGGAGCCGTCCTGACACTTCCCACATAAAAGGAAAGATTCCAGGAGGAATTCCAGCGGGGGGGGAACTGAACCCTCGCTGTGACCTTGAGATTTTCCCTGGCGCAGCCAAGGATTAAAGCGCCCGCTTGGATTTCTGTGCCTGGGACAATTCCAGAGGCTCCGGGCTGTGCCTGAGGGTGGGAATGTCCGAAATCCTCGTCCTGATCCCATTCCAAAGGGTGCTGCCTCCCACCGAGCCAAGGGATGGATCCCTTGGGATTTGTATCCCATCCCATCCCATCCCATCCCATCCCATCCCATCCCATCCCATCCCATCCCATCCCATCCCAAATCCAGGTGCTCTACACCTTTCCCTATGGAAAGAGGATCCCTGAGGGTTGGGTGCAGAAATTCCCACCCTTACCTGGGGTAATTTTTTTCCCTCCCAGCCCAGTTTTTGCTTCTGGTGAGATCTCCCTGTTCCTGCCTTTCCCAAACTCTCCCTCCCTGCAGCACCTCAGAATTCCATGGAATTCACCGGCATGGGATTTTCCGTGCCCTGTTTTAGAAGTCAAGACAAAAAAAGCGATTCTAGATCTTCTGGAATTCTCTGAGCCTGCTTTTCCCTCTGACTCCTGGAAAAAAAGTAGGATGTTGCATAAATCCTTCTCCTGTCTCCATGAAGAGATCACTCCTTAATTCCCACTAATTAATTGGGAATTCTGTCCAGCTTTAATCTCATCCATGAAATCCATGAGGATTCCCAGAATTTTCAGGGATGAACACACAGATATCCAGGCAGGATCCTGCTCCTGCCTCCCATCCAAATCTCCCTTTGGAGCAGCATTTCCAGCTGGGAAGAGGCAGGACAAGGATGGAAAATCCATAGGGAGAAGCAGCTGGGATACCAGAGGTTTATCCCACTTCACACCTGCCACTTCCCAATCCTTATTTTACCAGGAAAAATGGGAAATTAAGGAAAACCAGCAGCTTTGACAACTCAGCTGGGCTGGAAAATGAGGATGCTCCATGAGCCAGAGGGTTTGGAATACTTTTCCTTTTGCTCTGTTTTGCTAAAGGGAAGATTCCTCCTCTTGGAAATGATTCCACAAAGTGGGATCCTTCCAAGTGTTGCCTTATAAGTCCCTGTTTTCCAGAATTTTATGGCTTGGGAATTAACAGATCTCTCATCTGGAATTTCCTCCCTTTTTCCCCAGTTCCCTCCTTAACCACTTCTAAGATATGCAGGAGGAAAAACAGGGAATTTGCTGCTTCTTCCACTTCCAGGGATTCCACAGTGCCCCAGTGCATCCCAATATTCCCAGTGATGGGACATGGACATTCCTCACACCCCTCAAATCCCATTCTCAAAATTTCCAGAAGTTTCACTTATTTAATTTTTTTTTAATTCCCTAAGAGGGTGATTAAAAAAAAAAAATTCCCAGCATTTTTCCCAGCGCTTCCCAGATTTCCAGGGCACATTTACTTCTTTCCACTTGGAAAGGAAAACCAGGGGAGACCAAAATGACAGCCTTGGACTTCAAAGGATGTCCTGACATCCAAAATCGCTGGCTTTGGGATTTTTTTCCAGGACAGAAATGCTGGATCAGGCATTTTCCCTCCTCTGGATGCCAATCCAAAGGGATAAAGCTGACACAAATTCCATATTTATGGCTCTGAGCAGCTGGAGAGAAATTCCCTGGATCCAGCAACTCCTGGAGGTGCTGGGAATGGGGATTAATTATCACCAAAATTTTCCCAAAGAAATCTTGGATCATGGAAATGCTGGAATTATCCTGATCCTGCCCTACAAACCAGCTTCAAAACTGCTGCTCCCTCCTAAAGATCCCTGGAGGAGTTGGGAATCCAAGCCTGGATTTGGGAATCAAAGGAACTTTTCTGCTGTTTTCCAACCCCTTTGGATGTGCCAGGATGGGAGACCAGCCATGGAATTGTCAGATGCCCTGGGGGACAGAGGGAATGCCGGGATGGGGACACCACTAATCCAGGGAAATCCCAGCAGCCGCCAGGCTGGATGAGGTTGGAATTCTTGATTTTGGGGTGGAATTCTGGGAGATGCAGCAACCCCTGGCAAAGCTGCATTCCCACCCTGTGCTCCATGGGAAAAGGGGGATTTTTGGGATATCCCCAAAGGCCCGAGCAGCCCAGGTTATGTTGATCCCAGACTTTAATCCCAAACATTCCATGCTCTTTTCCCTCTCCATTCTCCCTCCTCAGCCTTAAATCCCATGGGATTTGTAGCTGATTCCCAAATCCCAGTGGGAATAATGCAGGGTTTTGGTTGTGGCCAAATCCTCATGTCCCAACATGTTTCAAATATCCCATCAGCATTCCATTCTCAGTGATCCCATCCCTTCCCGAGATTTTTTCCCCAGGAAAAATAACATGGAAAAGCAGCAGAGGAGAATTTCCCACCTGCTGAGCACATGATTTCTCTTGGAAAACACAGAAATCCGTGATTTTCCAGCAAACACCGGGAATGTGCTGGCGGTGGTGTCGTGTCTAACGCAAAGTGACATCAGGAATGTATTCCAAGAGCAAAAATATTCCCTGTTTTCCAACTGGGACAAAGCCTGGCCTCGTTTCAATCCTGCTCCGACCTGGCTGTGACCAGCGGTTGAACTCCTGGGAAAAGTGGAGCAGGGAAAGGCGGGAGAGAGGATGGAAGGATAAAGGGAAAAGAAAAATCGGGGGGAAGCGTGACAGGGGAGCAGTGACAAGAGATTTTCTGGGATTTAATGGACACAGCCTGGGAAAGCAGCGTGGAAGAGCAGGAATCCCCCATCACCCACAGCAGCAGGGATTGTTTTCAGGGATAAACATCCCATTTCCAGGAAAAATCATCCAAATCCAGCACCTCCACAGCCAAAATGTGACTTCCAACAAAGTTTAAACCCAACTGAATCCAACTCCAAAAGAAATTTGCTTCCCCAGGAAAAGCCAGGATCAGTGGGAAGCTCCAATACCAAACTACGAACAGCTCCGCATGTTCTGGAATGGGGATTTCCAGAGGATCCGAACCCAAATACTCCCAAAATCCTCAGCACCATCATCCCATGGGAGACAGGAACCAGCCTGGAATGAGCCCAAAGAATCCCTCCCATCAACAAAATTCCAGCTTTTCCCAAAGTCAGATTTGAAGGATGTGTGGGAGAGGATGAGCCAATAAAATTGGATTTTAAGATGCTTTTCTTTCAGTGAACCAGCCAGAAAATTCCTGAAAATGGGAATTTGACTGAAATTTAACTCTGGGGTGAAATTCCCAACTCATTTTAAGCAATGATTTCCTCTCAGTGCTCACTCCTGGGATCTCAGAAGGATTTGGGAAAGGATCCATTGTTCTGGAGAATGGGATGCTGCATGTCCAGGGGATATGGATGGGACTTCTGTGCCAGAGGGAAAGTTTAGATGGAATATTGGGAAAAAAATTCCTGCCTGGGAAGGTGATGAGAGCCCAGATTTCCAGAAAATCTATGGCTGCCTCATCCCTGGAATTGCCCAAGGCCAGGTGGGACACTTGGAGCACCCTGGGATAATAGGAAGTGTTGGAAAAAGAGTTGGAAAAAAATGATCCTCAAGGCCCCTTCCAACCCAAACCATTCCATGATTCCATGAATTCTCCATTGCCAAACCCCAAACCCCAAATCCCCATCCCTGATGGAACAGCCCGACTTTCCTGTTGCTCCAGAGGAAATGATCCTATTATTATCATCCCTGGCAGAGCCACCTTTCAAATGCCAATTCCCATTTCCTTCCCTGCATTTCCAATCCCGGGATAATCCAAGGATCAATAGCCCAGGGATGCAGAGGAAGCTGCTCCCAGTCAAATATCCAATAATTATTGGATAACTCGGCCTCCGGTGGCTCCGACGTGGGTGGGTTGCCAGGTTATGCCAGCACAAAACTCCATTTCCAGAGGGGAAAAAACTCTCCCCAGAGATCAGGATTTATGGTTGGAGCGGGATTTTTCCATCCTGTGAAAACAGGGACAGGAAGGATGGGAATGATTTGGTTTTCCCACTTCTCTTCCAGCTTTTCATCCTCTCCCTTAGGACACAGGGAGCTGATATCCATGGATACAACACTGACATATCCAGGATCAAATCCTGCCCTAATTATCCCAAATCCACAATCCTGGGGATGGTCCCATTGAACTGGGAAGCTTTGGATGTTACAATGGCTCCCTAATTCCAGACTGGTTTGGAATTGGAAGGGATCTTAAAGCTCATCCAGCTCCAATCCCAGCACTTCCCACTCTCCCAGGCTGCTCCAGCCTGGACTTGGACAACTCCAAGGATCCAAGGGCAGCCACAGCTTTTCTGGGAATCTGTGCCAGTTTTCCTCAAGGATCAGCTCTTCTCTGCTCACACACTCACAGAGCACAGGGAATATTCCTTTTCTTTTGTGATCCAACCCCAGAAAATCAGGGAATTCTGGATGCACCATCTGACTCTGCCAGCAGGAATTCCGAGTGCGATCCCTGCAGGTGCTGGATTTAGGATTGCACAAAACACGGATCCATGGAGAGATAAATCACCAGACGTGGGAGCTTTGTACAGACACCAAAAAAAAAAAAAAAGGGAAAAATGGGAAAAACTACTAAAAATGCTCCAATCCCAGGAACTCCCGCATTCCAGAGGTTTCCCCTTTCATCTTTCCAATACAGCCACAGCGAATTCCCAACAAATTCCAGGTGGGAGTTTGGACATGACAAAAGCACTGCTTGGGATTCCAAATTCCCAGCGGCTCCTAATTCCAGCTGGAGGCTGTTTCTGGAGCTTGGAGCTGCAGAAATCCTGGGATGCTGCCACTGTTTAGATTGGAGCCCTGCTGGGAAGTTTCTCCTGGAAAAGCCCCATATATGGATGACCCAGGGAGAACAAAAGGCAAGGAAGGAGCAGGATTTGGGATTCCTCAGTCAGGGAATGGGGCTGGATGTGTCCTCCAGCTCCCTCCAGACCATTCCCAGCATTAACAGCTTCTCCCTCCTCCCAGATCCCGCTAAAACTGTCGAAATTCCAAAGTTTTCTACGTTTCCCCTTGATCCCCGGATCCATAAATAGCTCTGGCATTCATGTGGCACGTCGTGCCTGTGGAAATTGGATTGCAAAGGAAAATTGGCCGGAGTCCTGGTTGAATTCCTGTTGTTATCCATCTTTTCCGATGTCCTTCCCTCCAAACCCCATCGGAACTCCAGCTGGAGAAGCCGAGTGAAGTCATTAGGAAAGATTTCCTGACAAACCTTGGGAACACCGAAGGGTTCCGGGCATTTTTCCCCTTCCATCAGATAAGCTCTGACATCTCCATGCTCTTCCCAAACTTTTCCTTGGAGCTAATCCTGCTCCTGTCCTGCCCAGAGCAGGGAAAGGCCAAGGTTTGTGTAGAATCATGTGGTTTTATCGGGGATTTATCAGATTTTGGAGGAATTTTGCTCAAAGAGGGAAAAATTGGAACATTCCCAGAGTTCTTTTTCATCTAAAAGCTTCCTCCCTCCCAGGAATGGGGAATGGCTTTAAACTGGAAGAGAGGAGGTTTCAATGGATTTGGGAAGGAATTCCCAGCTGGGAGGGTGGGGAGGGGATGGAATTCCCAAAAAAGCTGTGGCTGCCCCTGGATCCCTGGAATTGTCCAAGGATCAAGTTTGGAGCACCCTGGGACAGTGGGAGGTGTCCCTGGCCATGGAATGGGAATGGAGGAGCTTCAAGGTCCTTTCCAGCCTAACCCATTCCAGGATTTGGGAATTGAACAGGAATATTCTGAGGGATCTCTGTTAAATCCTCTTTGGTCCCTCCAAGCTTTCCTTTTATTCCCAACCACATTTCCAGATACTGTTCCACATCCACTTCTTCCCAAAATCCCTGACCACGGACAGGAGCACCCATCCGTGAGTCTCTCCCAGCAAAACCAAATCTCCGGATTCCAGCAAAAAGTTTCCTGCCATGATCATCCCAACATTCCTTTCCATGAATCCCCTTCACATCCACGTTATCCCTGTATTTCTCCCACTGATTCCCACAGTTGTTCTCGGAGGATCTATGGATCCATATTCATCTTCCCATTAAAAGCCTGGAAGTGTTTTCAGGAAAAATTCCTGAAAAACTGACATGAAATGAGGATCATGGAATGTTCTGGATCTGTTCCCGACCCCCAGGATCAGCTGGAAAGGGAGAAGGTTGATCCGGGGGATCCAAGATGGGATCGGCTCCGTTGTTTCTCACGCCCACATGGAGATTTTAATTGTCTCCACAGAGTAATTAGTGTGGTCACTGTCCCTGTGCCAGGCCAAATCCATGGATTTCTTATTTTCCTTATCCCAACACCAGCCTTTCCTGCTTAACACAGGGAGGAAGGAGCATCCAACCATAAAAATCTGGGGAAAAAGGAAAAACACCAAAATCTCAAAATCTGACAAGGAAATTGAGATTAAAAATTAATAATGATGGATTTTTCCATGAAATACATGGATACAAACGGCATTTGGGAGTCCAGACCCACATCTGGGAATGTGGAAGCTGTCCAGGATGTTTGGAGTCGGCGCTGATGTGTGGGATGAGTGACGTTGGATTGGGGACACAGAACGGGATCAAGCGATCCCAATAATTTACTGGGAATTAATGAGGCTGCACGGATCGAACAGCACGGCCACATTCCCATGGTACTGCAAATGGATCAGGAATGCTGGGAATATCTCCCCTAATTCCTCTAAATCCTCTTTCCCCCTTCCATTTAGTGTGGAAGAACTGCCTTTTCCAGGAGCCTGACCCGTTCAATCCCTCGAAATTAGCAGGAAAAGGAAATTGGGATCCATGCAGTTCATGGAAAAAAGTTCTCCAGGATGGAACGCCCAGAATGGGAGGGGATGGAGCCAGGAAGTTTCACTGATTTTTGAATTTTTTAGGAATTTGGATTTTGATCCTTGGCTGATGATGCTGGAAGAAGGACGGGGGCAGGGAGCAATTCCCAGATTTATCTGGAATTCAAGTGAAGTCAAGGGGAAAGGACAAATTTAATCAAAATATTCCATTCTGCATTTCCAGCCTGGCTTTTAATTCCAAATCCCAGAAAAAAAAAAAAAAAAAAAAAGAAGCTTTAAAGCCCCTCCCACACGGAATGCAATCGTCCCGGAGGAAAAAAATAAAAGAGGGATTAGAGCCTGAGGCGCACGGATATGGATTATTCCATCCTTTGGCAAATGGAAAATAAATCATCCCATTGGAGCCAGAGCCACGAGGGCGAGGGAGGGGGCAGAAAAACGGGAATGATCCTATGTGGATTTATTTCAGAGCATCCTTGGGATGGATCAGCTTCCCACAGGATCGAGTGATCCCAGGAAAGAAAATGGATTCAAAAAGGGGGGGGGGGGGGCGGGGTTGGAGGGAACAACCAACAAATTAAATGGAAAAATCCAACAATGGATAATTAGCAGATGGAAAAGCAAAGCTGCAATTTAGGTGTCTCCAAAGGGAAATCCCAACAAGTGGCTCAGTGGATTTATTTTCCCTTTTTCCTTTGATCTCGCTGGCTGGGAGGAGAATTCCTACAAAACTGGAGCAGCCGAGAGCAGGAAAAAGCCGGAGCGGAGACTTTCAGAGTCCCCCTTCTCCTGACCCTTCTTCCCACCCCCAGGACTCATTAAACAGGGAAAATCCCACGGGATCCAAAGGTTCTGGCAGCGAACACACAGAGATGTTTTCCAGGGCAAACGTTGGGCCATAAATAATGGATCAGGAACGGGGCTGGAATGAATGGATTTATCCCCTCTGGAACACCGAGTCAGAGGAGGCTGGGATTTCAGTGGATTCCAAGTAATCCAAGATTTTTTTTAGGAATAACCTTCTTTTCAAGGATTGTCTTTTTCAGGCTAACTTCTTAAGTCAGGTGTCCATTCCCAAAAATTCCACATCATCCCAAAACTCCCCCCAAAATTCCAATACCCTGGATTTGTGGGACAGTGATGGAATTTGGGAACAGCTCCCAAATCCAACTCCAAAATTATCTCCCTGAAATCATTGCTGCAGCATTCCTGGATGGATTCCAGAGCTTTCCCCATTTTTCCCCGGCAAAGCACGTGGAATCCTGTCCTTGGATTTTCAACACAGCCACGGCTCATCCCAGGATGACAAACCCTTAGGACACTGAGGCAAGGGTTTCCTTAGAATGACCAAATCCAGGGATTTCTGGGATTTGGTCTGGTCCAGGCTCCTCTGAAGGCTTTGGCTCTTTATCGGGATTTTGCCAGGGCTCCTTTTCCCAATGTCCAATCCATTCCTATGGAATGTGGACAGACCTGCCACCAAATCTTCCCTTCGAGGTGACATCCAGCCCTGTGTCCATCCGTGATTTCCTCTGGAATTATTTCCTTCTTCATGAACCAAAATTCGATTCCCAACCTGAAATCCCGATTATTTCAGTGGGGAGAAGAAAGAGTGGGAAAGAGAGAAGTGGTTTTCCAGTAAAATCCTGGATCTGGCAGATTTTGAGCCACACTCATTCTGCCTCTGGAGAGGCACTGAGGAGGAGCTCACGGATCCCATGGATCCCACGGAGCTCACGGATCCCATGGATCCTCTGGAGCTCACGGATCCCATGGAGCTCATGCTGTGTCCCATGTCACAAATCCAACTTGGATTCAAGGACATTCCCAGCTGGAATCTGCTGGAATGAGGTATTGGGATAAGGGAGGATTTGCCTCTTGTTTGCTTCCACTGATTTTCCACCTTTCCTTTTCATTCCCACTTCTCCTCGTGACCTTCCGTGGAGGACGGGCACAGATACAAGAGCTCCCTAAATTCCATTATCTTCCCAAAAATCCCACCGCCTTTCAATCCAGGCCGCCTGGATTCCCAAATAATGAAATTTCCTGTCAGGATGATATGATCCAAAGTGACACTGGAGAAAGAAAGGGGGGAGGAAAAATAAGGATTAAAAAGGGAGCCAGGGAGAAAAGGGTTGTCCTGGCAACTGGCGATTCCTTCCCAGCATTCCCAGATTATTTCATGGAATGAATGTTTTCCAATTAAATTGATAAAAGGTGGAATTTAGCCAAGGGTGACCGCTTAAGCTTCGGTTGGAGAAAATTCTTTCGCCAATAATTGGAATGATTTTTTTATCATGAAAGGATTTAATCACGGCCTAGATTTGCTGGAAAAGCAAGAATCCCATCTCTTTTTTTTTTTTTTAATGGAGCCAATTTATTTTCCCTTTAAACAATCCAAGAGGAAATAGGGAATAAAGCCTAAATCAGCCCCTCGGATTAGGAAGGAGCAGCTGTGAACCTCTCCCATGGAATGATCTAATTCCAAGGTAATTATCCTGGATTTTTAACGCTCCTCTAAAATCCCAGCATCAGCGTTTTCGGGATTGACAGGCTGGGAATTCACGCCAAGGAGCCAAGTGGGAACCAGCAGTGCTGCCCAGCTTCTCCTCCAAGGTCAAGGATGCCAGAACATCCTTGGAAAAGCTGCCAGAATCCATAAATCTCCCTCAAATCTAACCTTTCCTCTCCAGGGAATCCGGCACGGAACGGACACAGAAAACGGTGAGACCACACCAGCTGGAATGGGGGTTCCAGGAATCATTTTGGAAAAAGGAAGAGCAAGAACCATCGAATTGGGTTGGAATTCCCTAAACATCCTCCTGCTGTTGGAATAGTGCTGATCCTCCCGGGATTCCGGGGTGGATTGAGCCGAAGCCTCTGGAAAAGGCTCTGGAAAAGTCAATTCCAGGATCTCTGGAGATAAACAATCCAAATTAAGATCCAAATATTCCAGGCTCACTAGCAAAGCCATCCACTGGGAGAAGCCTTTGGAAAACAAGGAATCCACTGGAAATGGCCACGGGACAGGAAAACTTTGGATGATGACTCCGAGTGAGCTTCCCTGGATTGAAAGAGAAATGGACCCAGCTTTCCTTGGAAAAGCAGCTCCTCAGAGCACTGCTCATCCAAAGAAATCCATTTGGATCCAAATCCATTTGGATCGGGAAGAGGGAAGAGCTCAGGCTGGGAGTCAGGAATTTCATGGAATCTATCATCCAAAGGCAATGCAGGAAAAAAAAAAGCGGAATTTTTCAAGGGAATGAGCAGTTCCCCCCACGCCTCGTTATCCTGCCAAAATTCCCACTTTTCCTGGGATTTCCTCCCAAAATTCCAAGGCCAAGGGGAGGGAGAGGAAGAGGAGGCAGCAAACAGCACATGGGAGATGAGGGCTGGATTTGAGATGAAAAACTCCCATAAAAAAAAGACAGGATCGAGTTGGGAATTTTTGCTCCAAGCATTCAAAAAAAGCCCTCTGTGGAGTAGCAGGAATTGTTTTCCCACTAAAAATTCCTGGGATGATGGAGAAAGGAGCTTTTTGTGCCCTTGCAAGGCGGTGGCCCAGGAGGGATCAGTGCCATCCGTTGCCATGGGAATGATATTCCCAGGAAACGCGGCTGGAGGTGGAGAGGAAACCCCAGAGATCCATTAGCAACAGCTTTCCATGGCAACGGCTCCAAGCTCATTAATTCCTCCTTTCCTACCCCCCCCATCCCAAAAAAAAAAAACCCAAACCCAAAACAACTTTTCCTGGGCGTGGGGTGGAAAATCCTGCGGGAATTTCACAGGGAATGTGCACGGATGAAGGAACAGCACCGAAAATCCCACTTATGTCCCTAAATCGCCTTTGCCAACTGGGATTTCAAAGAAAATGGGGATTTTAGGGATAATTCCTGGGTTCTTTTTGTGGCCTGAGAGCTGCTCCCAAAAGGAAAAAGATTTTTGAATGAAAACTGAGGAAAAGCAAAAAATTCCGCGGTTTTCTCCCCCACCCCCTGTGCCCTCATATCCTGCAAAGTCCCAATCCTTGGATAAATTTATTCTTCCTGGATTCAAACTTGGAATTTCCTAAAAAGAAAAAAAAAAAAAAAGGGTTGGGAAAGGTGTTCCAAGAGGAGCAGGGTGTGGAAAAGATGGAAAAAGGGAGACGAAGGAGGATGAGATCCAAACTCTGCTTTGGAATTCCCTCGTGGCATTCCCAGGAAACACAAAGTGCTCCTGGAAAATCCCCTGGCTGGAGTTTTTCCAGGAAATCTGTCTGTCCTGTGGATATCCCAGTTCAGGTGGGAGATGAATGATGGGAATCTGACTTGGAAAAGGCAGGGAAGGAAATGGATTTTGATTTAAAGATGTGGAAAATTCGCTGCTCAAACAAGAAAATTCCTGGGAATGAGGGAGCAGAATTGTGTTGGGAGCTGCTAAAGGGAAATTCCCTGGAAATTCCACACTCTGGGATCAGGCAGCACAGGGAATATTAAAATATTCCCATTTTTCCAGCCCAGTTGAACTTTTCTCCATGATCACCTTTTGTTCCCAACTGGAATTGAAAGGACAGCAACATTTGATCCCTGAATCACAAAATTCCTGGGAAATTCTGTCCCTTCCATACTTTTATGCCTCTTTCAATCCCCAAAATTCCAGGCAGGATTCAATGCATGGAATTTGTGCTCAGCTCAGCTGGAATAGAGCCTTTTCCTCACTTCCTTTTCTTCCTATTCCACAGGTTTTCCCTCCAAATTAAACCTCTAGAATTCAAAAACCTTTCCCAAATCTGTAGTCTCCCAAAGCAGAGCCAAACCCAACCCCACTCCTGGAATTTTTCCTACAGAATTCAAGGAATTAGGCATGCTTGGAATGTGAAGTGTTCTGGAGTAGTTTTATAATGATTGGGATTTCTCTCTGAGCCTGGTCTGGGACACTGGGAATGCTCTGGGATAAAAGGAATTTCCTGGGAAACCAGGAATGTTTTGGGATAAAAGGGATGCTCAGGACACCGGGAAGGAAGGTGGAAAGTGCTCAGATCCCAAGCACTGACCCCAGAAAGCATTGCTAGAAAATCTGGGATACCTGGATCAGATCCAAAGGATTTGGGTCTAACAGTGGCAATTGAGGGGAATATTCCAGGATCCGTATTCCAAAGGCTGGGAGGAGCTGCTGGGCCACCAGTTTGGGAACTGGGATGGAGCAATTCCAGCCATTCCAAAGGGAAACCAACCCCACCCCTTTGATGGGAATTCCAGGATTCCTGCCATTATCCCAAACTTCTCCAGCCCTCTGCAAACAGCATCTAGAAATTCATGGATCCACCAGGATGTAAATCCAAGCATTGAGGCCATCCCAAATAATTCCACATTTATCCGTGTTTCTTCCAACCATTCCCGGTAATACTTATGGACCACTGAGATCTTCCATGGATAAACCAAGCTTTTCCCAACATCCAGACTAAAGGAGCTTGGAACAGGCTCATGGTGAAAAAAACAGAGCTTTGGGAAAAGCACTTGGCTTCCCAACCCTCTGGAAAGGGCAGCACATCCCAGAATTCCAGAGAAACCAACCCCACAGGACGCGCAGCCAGATCGAGCTCATCCCTCTTGGCAGCCCCAGCCCCGGAGCCTCTTTAGGGATTCTGGTCCAGTGTTCCCAGGCAGACAGAATCCCAGGGATGTCTGGGGCAGCAGGAATTGTTGGCACTGGATGGCTCCAGGAGCCATGGGAAGGTGCAGAAATCTTGGAGAAAATCCAGCAGGAGCTGGGATAAGGACACGCTGCCGGGCCAAGAGCATTCCTTGATGTTTTCCTGATCCTTGAGTCTCCCTGATTCCCAAATCTCCCCGTTCCCAACTCCCTGATTCCTGAATTTCCCCAATTCCCGAATCCCTGATTCCTGAATTTCCCCAATTCCCGACTCTCCCTGTTCCTGTGTCTCAGGAAATGCAGGGTTAAGCCTGGCTTAAACTCAGGCCTGAGGCGACTCCAGCAGGGATGATCCTGCTTTTTTGCCCTTGTCTCTGTCCCAAGGGAAGCTGGAGATGGATTTGGGATACGTGGCAGGTTGGGATTAAACAGCCCCATCCCACCTGAGTTGGCAGCCCTTGGAATGAGCCCAATCCCAAAGAATTCCCATTTGTGGCACCAAATCCCACATTTTGCTTCATCTCCCATCCTTCCTGCCCTGTCATTCCCAGTACAGGAAGTGTCAGTTCCTCCTTGTCTCCATGTCCTCAGAGACAGGAGCAGAAATCCATGGATGCACCTGTGTTCTCATCCCAAATCTCCCAGGAATTCCTGGGACAGCAGGAAAATCCAAACAAACAGAGGATCAAAGAGTTTGGGTACAACGAGCTGCACACAAATCCCACGGGATGCTCTTCTCAAAACATCCGTGCTTGTCACATCCATCCAACATTCTCCATCTCTCGGGAACGGGGCTGTTATCCCAAAAATCCACGCTGCAACTCCTGCTTCCAGCAAGATCTCCCAGGATTTTTCATATCCGGGCAAATCCTCCCTGCCAGGATTGAGGGAAAGGGACTGGGAGCAGTGACCCCGCTGGAATTCCCACTCGGAATAGCCCCGCACACACAAAGCCACCCCATTCCTCTGGAATTCCAGGGAAAAACAGCCAAATACTGGGAGCATTGTGAGCTCACACAATTCCCATCTGTCCGTGGAAAGAAGGAAAATGAGATCCCGGAACCGAGCGTTTCATCCGCTGCCAAATCCCTGCTCCTGCTGCACTGCCCAGACCGGATTTTTATCCGGGAATAAAAGAGGGAAAATAGTCTTTTCCAGCTGCTTTTTGTCAAAGTTTTCCAGAACGCTCCATAGTGACCATTCCCAGATTTCCAGAGAGGTCGGGAAGAGCCCTGGACAGGGAGCTCATCACCCTCCGATTCCCTTCCCTTGTTGCTTCAGGAAAAGGATTGGAAGTTCTAGAATTAACTCCGGGTGGGATCATGGAATAACCCCAGAGTAACTTCCCTCCTATCCCAGGCAGCGAAATATTCCCTCTGAAGTGCCTTTTCTGTAAAATCCCAAGGATTGAGGGATTGGGGATTTAGGGATTTGCCCCAGGCAGCAGCAGCTGCTGCCTTAAGAATTAAGAGCAAAATCTGAGTTTCCAACATCTGTGTAAATATTCAGAAAATATTCCTTGCGTAAGGAATTCCAGCCTTGGAATGCTGGGCAGGTGCTCCAGGGGATTGAATTCCGAGGGTTTAAAGGAAAACACACCTGGATGGCTTTGGATGGACATCCCTGGGATTCATCCTGAATTTCCAGCAGCTTGAGGAGATTCCAGACTGGGAATCAGGGGGGAAATCCAAGGAAAACTCTGAGTGGGCAGCAGGAGTTCTTGGATGCAGCAGGGATTGGGAAACTAATCCCAAATCCATCCAATCCTGGGAGAAAATCCCAGGAAATCCCAGTTTATTGACTGCAAACAAGAGCGAACCCAGTTGTTCAAATGGAATTACCCCACTTGGAGCTTGGAAAAGTCAGGATTTGGCTCTCGAGGGAGAAGCCCGAGCCCCAAAATTTAAAGCAAGCTAATAACATTTTTCCAGTAAAAAATTCCCTAAAAAAAAAAAAAAAAGGAGCAAAACATCCCAGAGAGGCTGGATGGTCATTCAGGAAATATCCACAGAAAATTTGGGATCCCACAGCCCTGAATCCACCCCTAGGGATGAGCTGGAACCTCAGATCTACTGCATTCCCAGTTCAACTCCTGGGATACACTGCTCTAAATTTCCACAGAATTTGCCATCCTGAAATGCTGGAAAACATGCCTGGGCTCAATTCCTGGACACATCCCAAAATTCCAAACCAAACTCCAAACTGGAATGGGATTTGTTGATTCCCAGCAAATTTGAGGGGAGGAACTAAATGCACCTGGAAAAACCAAGTGGAGTCTGGGATTTCCATGGATCCATGCATCCATAAATACCACGGAAAATGGGAATTAGACTGCTCTGAAATTAGTCTGGAATAGGGAATAAATTGTGGATGTTTTCCAGAGGTTATGAGGAATCCTCAGAAAAATCCAATGGGATGCACTGGAGTTTGAGCTGGAAGGGATTTTCAAGGAAAACTTCAAATAAATCAGGACAAGAGGAAAAAGCAGTTCCGAGACCACCCTGGAATCACTGAATTCCTATTTTCTGGGAAAAACCCTGGACTTGGAGATGCAGGGATGGATAACTCCGGAATCCATTGGCACTAAAACATGGATTAGGATAAAGGGATCCTAGCAAAGGCAGAATTCCCAGTGCTGTGCCTCCCATCCCTCCTTCCCATTTTCCCAGTTTTCCAGAGGGAAAACCCCTTGGAGGTGTCCTGGGATGGATTCCAAACTTTCCTCCGCATCAGAGCCCATCCGGGGTCGTATCCATGACCCAAAACTCCGGGAGATTCACCCCTTCCTTGCTAATCCCAAATACTCAAGGAAACCCCACCTGACATTCCAGGTTTCCATGGATCCGCTCAGGAAAAGTCAGGGAAAAAGTCAGGGAAAAGTCACCCTCCATTACCCTGGAGGGTGGAAAATCCCAAATCCTGATGGGAACAGTACAAAACGCCACCCATGGCCCTCCAGGAATAAACAGATGTAGGAGATCCAATTCCAAGGAAAATAAGGAAGTTTGCTCCCAGTTTTAAGTGGATTTAAAAAGAAGAAAAAATTAAATGGGAAATTCAAAGTACAGCAGGGAAGATCCAGCTGGGTTTGAGGGAAAATCCCATTTGGATCAGGGCTTGATCCCAGAAATGTTGTTTGGGTTTTTGGTTTGCTGTGATCCGTGATTTCGGGGTGGGAATTGGGATTGGAGGTGACCCTGGAGCTCGGGAAGAGATTTCTGCACTCAGAAAATCCAGGAATAAATCCAGGGAATGCCACTGCACAGCAGAAGTGACACCAGAGTGTCCCTGCTCGGATTAATGGAATTAACACCCTCCTAATTAATTCCCCCACACCCCAAAATCAGCACTTGTCCTCAGGAATTCCCAACTGGAATACGTCAGCAGCACAAACCTCTGGAAGCAGAGGGGGAGGCAGCGCAGGATCCTTTCCAGGATCATTTTTCCAGGTTGTTCTCAACATTCCCGACGGCAGCGGCGCCGCTAAAACCCCAAAGTGCAGCTCCTCCATCCCCGTTTTCCCGCTGATGCCTCCGGCTGGGAATGTTTCCCGGGAATGCTCCCGGCTCTGTAAGCTGATCCTGCCCCACCTGTCCCCTCCAGAACCCGGCTCCAGCTTTTTTTAGCCATCCCGAAGCCTCCCAGTGACCCCTTCCTGCTTAAGCTCCACACAAACCACGTTTTTTGGGAAGATTCCCACCTGCTCTGCGCCACAGGGCTGGGATAGCTCCGATTCCTGAAAATATCTGTGAGGTTCTTGGAAAATCTGGGTTGGAGAGGGAGATTCCCACAGGATTGATTGGGTGGAAGCACAGTTGGAAATGCGGGTGCCTCATCCAAAGGCAGCTCCATTCCAAGAGCATCCCATGGGATTGAAGCTGCTGGAAATTAGACCCTGGGGCTGGAATTTCCTCCTCACAGTAGGAGAATTCCCAAACCAGCAAACACAGGAGAGGGGGGATCTGGGCTAGCTCGGAGTCCTACAAATATCTGGAGTGGCTGGCAGCTCTTGGAAAGGGAGATTCCCATGGGATTTATGGGATGGAAGCACAGTTGGAATTTTGGGTGCTTCATCCAAAGGCAGATCCATTCCCTGGATCATCCCAAGGAGCTGCTGGAAATTCCTGCAGCTGGAATTTCACAGGTGAAGAACTCCCAAACCAGCAAACACAGGGAAAAGAGGGATCTGGGAATTGGAGGGCATGGAGTGAGACCTTTCCCTCTTCCCACCAAGTAAGTCCCAGTGGGAGCAAGGACGACTTCCCCAGAAAAAAAACAACAAAAAAACCTCATCCAAGGAGGGCACCTCGGGAAGATCCAAGGATTTTGGGAACATTCCCAGTCGTATCCCTCCCTTCCATAAATCCTAAGGAAAACCCAACACTCTTTTTCCTGGTTTATGGATTTGTGCTTTGGGAAGGGCGGGAAGAGAATCCAGACCCACACAACCAGAAATTCCCTCTATGGGATCTTTCCCCTCTGGGAAAATCTTTCAGGAATTCCAGCCCTCAGCACACTGATCCAGCTGTGCTCCTCCTGCAATCCCCTCATCCAGCTGCTTCCCAAGTGTCCCACTCCAGGGAATTTTTCCCAAGCTCCAGGTTTCCAGGTGCCTCTGGTCCAACACACCCGGACCCAGATCCCACTCTGAGGTGACTCCAAAAATCCCAACCAGCTCTTCCCAAAAAAATCAATCAAAGGATTGGGTTATGGAGACTGGGAAAATGGGAATAAATCCCAGCAAGGAGCTCATCCCTCCTGTGACACCTCAGGAGCTTTGCTCTGCTGCCATCCAAGCACACCAGCACTGAAATCCTGGAATTCCATGGAATTCCCGCTTTGCTGCGAACAATCCATCCCCATTTCCAGCTGATGTTTTGTCGGATGGGGAAGTTCCGAAAAAGCTCTGCTGGGAATTCCCCACGGGGAAAATCCAAGCCCAGCCTGAGCACACCTGAACCCAATCCCAAAAAACCTGCCTTGGAATTCTCCTCCTACCAGAGGAGATTTCAGGAATGCCAAATCCAGAGACCTCCCCAAATCCAAAGGAAACTTTTCCTCCCACAGACTCCCAGAGTTTTCCAACACGAGCACCTGGATTAGGGAATAAATCCATCCTGACTCACTCCTGGCTGTGACGACACAATGCCCTTCCCAAGGCCAGCTCCATCCCATTTTTCCTTCAGGATTATCATTCCGTGGAATATTTAAGCATCAGCTCCTCCTTTCCACCCTCACACGTCAGAGTTCCCCCCTCAGGGCTGGAAATCCCAATTGCAGTTGTCCCAAATCCCATTTTTCCAGCATCCAGGCTCTCGGGAATGCTGGAATAAGCACCCAGGATGGCTCCGGTGATGTTAGGCCTGGCTTAACCAGCAAGGAGCACTTTAGGAAGAGGAATTTAAGCCCAGCTTTGCTGCAAGCAGAGACTTCACCCAACAAGACCAGAGCCAAGAAATCAGCTGGGGCCAAGGAGCTCCATTTTCCAGAGCAAAGAAATAGGGAAAGGGATTTTTTTTTCCCCCGACTAAATCCAACCCTTAACAAATCCCGGAGTGATTTTAGGAATCGCCACAGAAACCAAAGTTGGTCAACATTCTGTGCAGAACAAAAAGGAGCCCCAAATCCATAAAAAAGGTGGGATTTCCCCTCTGATTATTCCCACAGCTCCCAGCTCCAGGCACTATTCCTGGGAGGAATGTGCAATTCCTGCTGGGCTGGACGCTGGGAAGAACAAGGGGTTTGTGTGGGGAGCAGAGGCAGATCGATAATCACCTTATTAATAAATCATGGGGTTAATTAATAAATAATGGGGAGAGAGGCAGGCGGGAATGGGGGGGGGGGGAACAGGGAAAAGCAGGAATTCTCCACACAATGCCCGTGCTAAAAGCTCACTTCCCAAAGATTCCCGGCACAGCCTGACAACTCTCGCTCGCACCCAGCATTCCGGGGAAAATTCCATCTCCTGGATGTCACGAGCCAGAGGAAAACGCTGCTGGGGAGATTATTTAACATTCCTAAAGCCAGGAAAGGACACCGGGAACGGCGGAGATTTAAGGGATTCACTGTTCCCTTCCTTCCCTGCAAGTTACAGCAGAACAAAAGCGGAGGGGACTTTTCGGGAATACGCCTTTCCCAAAGCAACTCCAGCTCCATTTTTCCCCGTCGGGAAAGCTCCCGTGCACTCGCGGCTCTTATATAAACAGCGGAGGGGCTTGTCCCCCCCCCGCCCCGGCATTCCAATAAAATCAAGGTCGCCTTTGGAATTCCGATGATTCCCGTCCCAGAGAGCCGCGAGTGGAGTTGAAGGATTTTTTCCCCCCCCGGGAATTTCGAGGGGGGTGGTTGGGGAGGGGGAGGCGCGGCTCTGCACCCCCCGAGCGGCTCCGTCCAGCCCGTCCCGGACACTCGCACGGAGCCGCGGCGGGACCTTGGCGTGTCCGCCCCACGGGGGACACCGGGGACACCGGGGACACGCTCCCTGCTGCCACAAATCCCCCGTGTCCCCCCGTCCGAGCTGGCTTTGGGGACACACCGAGGACGCGCCGCTCCCTCCGTGGCATCTCCCGGGCGCTGCCGGCAGCGGGGACGCGCAGCTCCGCCGGGATGCTCCGGCCACGGGGAGGGTCCGGGGAGGTGTCGCGGTGTCCCGGGGGGTGTCGCGGTGTCCCGGGGGGTGTCGCGAGGGAAAGGATATGGATTACAGACCAGCCTGAGGCACCAGCTGCGCGGGCGGGTGGTTTGCTTGAGGCAGAAGAAGGCGGTGGGTGCCAGCGCCGGGTAAGGCACCTGCTCCTCCTCCTCGGAGCCCAGCTCGGCGGGCGGCTCTCGGCCGGGGGAGCCGCCGCTGCTGGAGCCGGAGCCGCTGCCGGAGCCGCTGCCGGCATCCTCGGGCGGCTGCTCGGCGGGGCGGCGCGGAGCCGGCAGAGCCGTGATGGGCACCCGCACCTCGGCCGGGCGCGGCGGCTCCCGGCTCTCGCCGGCGCTCATGGTCGGGGCCAGCGGCACCTGCGGGGGGCGAGGGCAGCGGGTCAGGGCCGGGCCGCCTCCCCCGCTGCTCGCCCGCTGCTCCCGGGGATGCTCCGCCGGGTCCCGGCGCTCCAGCCACAACAAAGGCGGGCGGGGGGGAGGTCGAGTCTCCGCCCGGGCGCGGCCGCTCCCGCCCCCTCCCCGGAGAGCTGGGGGTGCCCCCCACCCTTCGGGGACCCCCCGGAGGAGCTTTCTGGGCTTGGATTTTGGGGGTTGGTGGCTTCTTTGGGGGTGTCCTACCTTAGCTGGGCGGAGCGCGGTGTCCCCAGGGGCATAGCCGTGCCTTGCAGCTCACATGGGACCGGCGACAATCGCGACACCGGGGAGGTGGCCGAGACCCCCTCCCAGGTACGGTGACACCCCCAAAATCCAGCGGGGGTGGGGAGAGACGGGTCGGGGCTCGGCGTGCGGCGCCCGCCCGCGGGGATGGAGGATGGAGGAAGGCTGGGGAGAGGAGGAGGATGTGGAGGAAGAGGAGGTGGCGGGGGCCTTTCCCGAGCCTCTCCCGACGGTAAATCCCAAGGAGCGAGGAGGAGGCAGCTCCGCCGAGCTTCGCCCGTGCCCAACAGGAAACTTCGGATTTACCGGGGGAGGAGGGAGAGCGAGGGGAGGGGAGAGCGGGGGCGGCGGGGGCGGGAGCCGGGAGGAGCCGGGGCAGCCCCGGCGGGGCGGGGGCCCCGCATCGCCCCCTCCCCCGCCTTTGTTCGGGCTCCGCTCGGCGCTGCGGGACGGGAGGGCACCCAAAGGTGGGGGAAAAACCAGGTGCGAACCCTCCCAAAGCATCCCCGAACGGGCGGAGAGGATTCGGTGCGGGTTTGGTGGTGCCGCTCCATCCTGCGAGGGCTGCGCGGCTCCCGCATCTCCAGAGGGGGTGGATCCAAAAAAAAAATTAAAAAAAAAAAGGGGGGGGGGGAATGCGCCCCTAAAAAAGGGGATGGGGTATAAAAAAGGGGGGGATCGGCCCCGAAATAGGGGGATGGAGCCCAAAAAAGGCGAATGGACCCCCCCAAAAAAGGAGGATCCCCCTCCCGGCGCTCCCTCATCCCTTGTGTGAGCCCAGGCTGGAGGTAGGAGAGGTTTAATAACTAAGCTCGGTTCTAAGATCGCAGCTCAGCTGCTCCAGGGTCTAACTGCTAAGGATCCCAAGAAACTCGCAGGAATCCCCAGAAACAGCTCAGGAAAATCCTCACAAGCTCCAGCCCTTCAACTCCACTCGGGAAGTTTTATTCCTTTGAATTCCTTGGAATTCCGTGAATGATCTTAGGTTGGGGGGTGCGGGGATGTGATTTCCATGCGGGAGCGGATGGGATCCCGTCCCCTGGAATATTTGAAGGAGTGCGAGTTCGTGATCCAGCAGCATATTCCATTTGCAAACGCAGCTCCCGATGTTCTTCCCGGTTAATAACTGGGAATTGATTGGGAAGAGAGCTCAGGCGGCTTTCAAAGCTGAGCCTAATGGGGCTCCGGAAGAGCTGGGATCCAGCGGCAGTTCCAAGGTTTTTTGGGATGTTCCCAGGTCGGGATGAACAGGGCGTGGCGATTTGAGAGTGGGACACAAAGGGAAAAGCCCCAAACAGGAGAGAGCGGAATGGAATCCAAGGATGGAATCCAAGCATTCCCAAAAATCCTCAGGATGGTCCAACCTGTCTGCAGGGGCTGCTAGCGGGATATGGGAGGAGGCACATGGGGAAATCCGAAGGGAAGGGAATCACCAGGATCTCCTTCCAGTTGAATCCCGCTCGAATTCCTTCCCTGGGGTTGAATTCCCTCTGTTTCCTGCTCTCTCTGCCAATGTTTTCCGCGAAAACTGGGGTGAGTTTGTGGGAATTTGGAAGGATTTGGGGTTTCCAGCTCACGTGGGCGTCTCAGCCACATTGTTTCCCAAGGTTTTGGGGTTTCTCACTCTGGGGAAAAGAATTCCAGAATAATGAGGAGGGTCCTTGCTCCAGCCACATCCCTGGAATTGTTCAAGGACTGCGCTTGGAGCATCCTGGAATAGTGGAACACGTCAAGGTGGAAAAAAAATTATAAATCATTAATTCCAACCTATTAATTCCAACCCAATGGAATTAACTTTTGAATAAACAGAGCAGGATCTGCCCTGCTCCTCCCAATTCCTTGTGGGATCCTCAGGAATTACGGGAGGGAATAAATCCTCATGCCAGGAAAGCGGGGACACCTTTCCATAACCACGGCAGCCCCGAGGATGGATTTGGGGATGGATTTGGGGATGGATCAGAGGATGGATTTGGGGATGGATCAGAAGATGGATTTGGGGATGGATTCAGCACTCCCAGAAGCATCCTGCTCTCCCGACACCCCACTGGAAAGGCAGGAATTTTATTGCCTGCCCTTAGGATGGGGCTAAGACATCACTTGGTCCCTCCTTCTTCCCATTCCCATTTTCCTCCACCTCCTGTTTCCCTCTGAAACTCCTTCTCCTGAGCTGGAGAGTTCTGGAGTGTGAAAATCCAGAAGAGCTCCACCAACTCCCAGCCACATTTTCCCTCTGGAATTTAAGATTTGTCTTAATTCGCTGGGAGAAAAGTGTGGAATTCCCAGTGCAATTCCTGCTTTGCACAGGGATTTCCCTTTCCTTTTCCTTTTCCCTTTCCCTTCCCCTTTGGTGGCACTGAATCCCAAATCCAAGGGGACAAAATCATTGGAATTGCTGCTGATTCCTGAAATTAATTCTCTGGGATGCTGATGGAGAGCTGGATGTGTTGGAGGAGTTCATCCAGCCAGGGATACACCCAGGAAATGTCAGGATGAATAAATTCGGGATGTTTCAGGAGGAATAATTGAATTTGGGATCTGTGGATCCTCCCAATCCCTTTTCCATCCCAGAAATTGTTTTTGGCTTTTCCCTTCCAGCCTCAAAGTCAAATCCAAGATCAGGGAGCGCATCCAGAGGGGAATTTGCATCCCTGCTAAAGTCTGGGATCGAACAGGGAATGTTCTGGCTGAGGATGGATCAGGAAGGACAAACCACAATCCAAAGGAGCCAGGGAGCAACAGCCAGGATTTGCTCCTGCTCTGGAAGTCACATCCAGCTCTTTCCATGGGTTTTTATGGATCACTCCTGGTTCCTTTAATGCTCCACTGGTTTTATTGGGATTTATGGCATTCCCACCTGGCCTGGGAGGGAACAGCCGGGGACTGATGATCCTTAATCACATCCCAAACTCCTGGAAGTTCTGAGGGATCTCAGATCCCTGGGAAGTAGCATCCAGAGATTTCTGACCCTTCAACACATCCCAAACTCCTGGAAATTCTGGGGGATCCCAAATCCAAACCCCTGGGAAGGAGCATCCAGGGATTTATGGTTCTTAATCACATCCCAAGCTCCTGGAAGTTCTGGCGGATCGCAGATCCCATTCCCGACAGTCTCCAACCTTGGGAATGTCCTCTCGGAAAAGGGGTTCGGGAAGAGCTGCGAGCAGGATCCCATCTCCATAGATTGTGTGCCCTCTGCTGGCAGCCTCTTTTCCAGGGAAAAACGGGAAAATCCCGCCGGGAAGGATTTGGGGCTGCCCTTCTAATATGGGAAAATCCTTGGATACGATCTGATCCTCACGGGAATTTCCTTCTGCTCTTCCACGAGCAAGGAATGAGCTCATGGATTTCCTTTGGATCCTGCAGGAGCTCCTGAATCCTGCTCATCCAAATCCCTGGAATTCTCTGCTTCCAAGAGCACACCCTATCCCTGAAATAAATGAGGGAAAAGTGGGATTGATGGGATTTATCCCATCAGTGGGAGAACCACAACAGGAATGGTTCTAATTCCCTGTTTTCCAGAGAAGCTGGGATGCCCCATCCCTGGAAAAATCCAAGGCCAAATTGGAGGGGATTTGGAACAACTTTATCCCAAACCATTCCAGAGATATCATGAAAAGTGGGAAAACCAGGAGAGGGAAGTTTGAAGGCAACGTTGTTATTCTCCAGGAAATCCATTTTTAAGGGAATCTGGGATATTGGGAATAACCAGAATCAAGCCACCGGCACTTCCTAAATATTCCATCCAAAGTTCCTTCCCTCATCCAAACTTTGCATTCCTGAAATTCAGGTCGGCACCTCCAATTCCCAGAATTCCACTTCCAAGCCATGATTATTTTTTTTTGGGAAGCTCAGCACTTCTCTGATTGGAATTTTCAGCCTGGAATGAGGTCAGGGAACCTTTGGGCCGGGTGAAAAACCTTGGAAAAGTCGGATTTATTCCTGATAATCCTCAGGGATGAGTTCAGGGAGGAATTCACCTCCTTGGGTCAGGGGGGAATAAAGTAATTTAATTTCTCGTTGTTATCCAGGAAATTCCTTGGCCTCCTGGCCTGGATGATGATTTTATTTTGGATAATAAGGAAGAAATGAAGCCAGAAAAAAGGGAAATCATCTTTTCCAAGGATAATTGGGATGAGCTCCTTATCTGGCCTCTAAAAGACAGGAGCAGGAGGGGTCAAATGAACCCAAAAGATTTGGTGATCCCAAAAAATGAGGTGAGAGCTCCAGAAGCTCTGCTGTTGGCCAAATTATCCTGAATTTTTTTTTTTTTGGGGGGGGAGGATAGAAATGAAGAGATGCAGCCCCAGCTCTGAGGCCCACTGGAATTCCTGGGACTTCTCGCCCCTTTTTCCTGGGATTTCTGGCTCCTTCTTATCCCCACTGTGGTCTCACAGAGAGAAAATTCCCAAATATTCCCAAATATTCTCAAATATTCCCAGATATTCCTAAATATTCCAAATATTGAGGGTAAAATGTTTAATAACCCTCCCATTCCCAGATTTCCCTCTCCAGTCCTGCCCATCCCACTCTGGAATTGTCTGGAATTCCCAGATTTTATTCCCCTGGCAGTTTCCAAATGCTTCAGTTGTTATCTCCAGGTGGGATAAAAGAAGGAAAAGTGATGTTTTTAGGGAATACTCGTTTTTCCAGCCTTTTTCCTCCTGTTTTTCCAGCATTTCCATGGTTTATATCTCTGAAATCCTGGGAATTTTGGGATTTCTCACCCCCAGAGCAGCAGCAGGGTTGGATAAATCCAGCTGGGAATCTCCAGCATTCCTGGGATACAGATTCTGCTCCATCTTTATCTCATTCCCTAAAAATTGATTTATTTGGGATTTTTTTCTTTTAAATCACCAAAAATGTTTGTCTTCCCAATTTCTTTCCTGCCTGATCCCAATCCTAGACACAGAGAGAGGAATTTTGGGAAGAGGAGGCAACTTTCCCTCCTCAAAATCCAACCTCACCTCAGGCCAACAACAACAACAACAACTCCCAAACATTCCCAGTTTTCCTGTCCCACAAATCCCATAAAAAAACTCTAAAAGTAGTTTTCCCTCTGGAGCAGCTTTTGTGGGATCAGCATCCCAAGATTTGAGATGGGCAGGGATATTCCAGAGAATTCCCATCCCTGGGAGTGGCCAAGGTTGGATGGGGCTCGGAGAAATTTGGGATGGGGAAAAATGTCCCATGGGATTCCCAGGGAATTGGATGAGCTTTAAAATGCTTTCCATCCCAAACTTTCCTGGGATGTGATGATCCCAGGATTTGATGACCCTGGAAGAAATGAACAGCAGGAGACACTGGAGTGGATTTGGAATGTTTTAGATCCAGGTGGGTGCAGTTTGGGATGGCTCAGAATTTTTGGGATGGCTCTGGATTTATGGGATGGCTCTGGATTTATGGGATCACCAGGGATGTCCTGATCTTTCTGAGGGGCTGCAGAGCCAGGAATTCCCTCACAAATCCACAAAAAACCAGGAAAAACCTCAGCCCACACGGGAACGGCGTTAAGGCTGATCCCAGCTCCAGAAGACAAAACATTCCCAATTCCAGAATTTTCCCTGGATGCTCCAGACCCTGAGGGAAGGACACCCCAGAGGATCAGAGCTCATCTCGGCAAATCCAGCTGGAAGATTCCAGAAAGTTCCCTCTGGAATATCTCCCATCCCTGCGCTGCTCCAGCATGAAATATTCATGGGAGGCCTCTAAAAGCCTGGCTTTGTCCCTAAAAGCTTGGCTTTGTAAAGGCCAGATTTGTCTCTAAGAGCCTGGCTTTGTAAAGGCCGGATTCGTCTCTAAGAGTCCAGCTTTGGCTCTAAAAGCTCAGATTTGTGAAGTCTGATTTGTCTCTGAGGCCTGGCTTTGTAAAGCTAGATTTGTCTCCAAGGCTTGGCTTGGCTCTAAAAGCTCAGCTTAGGCTCTGGGAGCCCAGCTTTGTCTCTGAGGGCCTGGATTTGTCTCTAAAGGCCTGGCTTTGGACACGCCTGATTTGTCCCTAAGGTCTGGCTTTGTAAAGCCCAGCTTTGTCTCTAAGAGGCTGGATTTGTCTCTAAAGGCCTGGCTTTGGAAAGGCCTGATTTGTCCCTAAGGTCTGGCTTTGTAAAGCCCAGCTTTGTCTCTAAGGGCCTGGATTTGTCTCTAAAGGCCTGGCTTTGGAAAGCTCCGTTTGTCTCTAAGGGCCCGGCTTTGGCTCTAAAAGCTCAGCTTTGTAAAGCCCTAAAAGCCTGGATAAGAACAGATCTTTGGGAAGGATCCAGAGGCTGAAAGGATCCTCCTCAGTGGGAATTCCAGCCCAGGGAAAAGCGGGATAATGGGGCTCCTGTGGGATTGGGGAAAGGCGGGAACGAGCTCCCTCCCAGCCCGGGAGGTTCTTCCCATTCCTGTCCCACATCCCAAAGACAATTCAGGAATTTTCCTTTTCTCTGCTTTGCTCTCCTCCTCTTCCCCATGTCCAGCCCAGCTTCCACCCCAAATTCCCTCTGGAACTGTGTTTTCCAAGATGGGAATGAATGCACAGCTTCCCTAAAATCCCAACATTCCCAAAGAATCCATGGCTGCCTCATCCCGGGAATGTCCAAGGCCAGGCTGGACAGAGCTTGGAACAGCCTGGAACTGTGGAAGGTGTTGGGATAGAACTGGAGGAGCTTTCCATCCCGAACATTCCCTAATTCCATGATTCCAAAGGCTTGGGATTTCCCTGGAGGGGTTCTTTCATTCCAGCAGGATTCCCAGGGAAAGCTGGAGCAGCTTCCCAAGATTCTGAGCTGTCCATGGGGTTCATTCCTGGATTATTTCCCATTTAAAGGGGATTTTTGGGATATTTTGGCTCCAATAAATTTATCCGGTTTATCCCAGAGGAGATAAGGAGTAACAAAATTCCTGAGCCAGTTGCATAATTACTCCTGGTTTATAGCTAAATCCATGGATTTCTTTTGGAATTTTCTCCAGGGGAAGAATTCCCAAATTTGTCTAGCCCAGTCCTGCCACTGGAGTTTGGGAATCATCCCCCAGAAATTCAGATTATTTGAGCTTTTCAGGATCAGTTTTGGAATATTTTTGTCAATTCCCATTCCCACTCATCACACTTCATCCCAGAAAACCCCTTCCCGTTTTCTCCCACAATTCCAAACCTTCAGGATCCACAGCAGCTCAAACTTGGGAATTTTGCCTTTTTTATTCTTTTTCATTGGATTTCCCAGCTGCATTCCCTGATTTTCCTTCTTCCATGGACTTTGCTGCTGGAAGGGAATCCCTGCTCCTCTCAGGAATTCCCAAATTCCAACGTCAGGGGCTGGAATTCTGGTTGCCCGTGGCAACTTCTCATTGCCAATGGAAAATCCTCTTTAAAATTCCCTTTTCCTCCCAAATCCAGCAATTCCATCTTCTCCCAAGAAGAAAATCAGGATTTTTATGGATTCTTGACATCCAAGCTCTACCTATTCTCTTTTTTCCTGATTTTTCTATCATTTATCCCTTAAAACTCCTTTAATTCACAACAACCTCCTTGTGCCACTGATTATCCCACGGTAAAATAATTCCAAGCCCTCTGGAATCTTGGAAAATCATCTGGAAGTGTCCAAACTGGGAGAAGATCCCTGGAATTGTGCTCCACTCCCAAATATTCCTATTCATCTGAGCATTCCATGAAGGAAAAATAAAATCACTGGAGGGGTTCCCTCAGGATTCCCTCCTTGGGTTTTTCCTTTTTTTTTTTTTTTTTTTTTTTTTATGGAATGCTGACTTGAAACTCACGGAGTGTGAAATCCTGGCTGGGCGTTTCCATGGGAACCAGCCGGGTTTTCCTGCCGAGGATTCCCGCTGACCTCACTCCCGCTGGAATCTCTCCCACTCCTTGCTCGCCTTATCCCGGTTTTCCCACTCTCCTGGATTTCCTTCTTTCCATTCTCAGGATGGAGAATCCCCGGCATAAAATAAAAGTGGGATAAACCCACCTAAGGCTGGTTTTAGCGGGAAAATCCCCTCAGCTGGGTGGGAAGGATTGGAATCTCCAGGAAAGATGGAGGGGGAATATTCTCAAGGGTATGGGATGACAGGAAAAGAGGGAATGGCTTCCAATATCCAGAGCAGGGATGGATGGGATTTTGGGAAGGAATTCCTGGCTGGGAGGGTGGGACGGGCTGGGATGGAATTCCCAGAGAAGTTGTGGCTGACCCTGGATCACTGGAAGTGTCCAAGGAAAAGCTGGATGAGGATTGGGATAATGGGAAGTGTTTGGGTTGGAAAGATCCCTTCCCAATCCAAACCATTCCAGGAACGATCCGGGATGGTCCCAGCCTGACCGTTCCAGAGTCAATGCTATAAAAATGTGGGATTTTAGAGAAAAAAAAAAAAAAAAAAGGAAAAGGGGAAAATGATCCATCTGGGAATGATCCGAGCAGCAGGAGCCTCCAGGTTCTTCCTGGAATGGGAAAACTTTTCCAGGAGGCTCCTCTTGCACTCCAGAAGATCCTGGGAGGAAAATAATTCCTTCTTTCCCATAAAAATAATTTCCAGTGTTCAATGAAAAGTTGGGATGAAAGAATTCCAGCATCCCTGTCTATGGCAGGGCTGGAATGGTATGCTCCATAAAATCCATCAAATCCAAATCAATTCCATGAAGGGAATTCCCTTCTCCCATTTTCTGGGGTGTTTTCCCTTCCTGGCGTAGGAATGAAGGGATCAAAAGCTCCTTCGGGAAGAGCCATCCCAAAAAGTCATGGAAAGGGCACATGAATAAAGGATGAGCCGGGAGGAGGCGGAAATGCAGGAAGAGCAGTGGAGCCTCATTATCCCAGATCCCAAAATTCCTCAGGAGGCTCCAGTGGAGCTGAGCTACTGAATATTTTATAGGGAAGCTCCCGTTCCCTTGCTGCTTTTCCGTGTGGCCTCTCCTAAAAGAAGGATTTGCTTTGGAAAACAAGGGATGTTCCCTGAGTGGAAAACAAGGAATGATTTTGGGAATGTGGACTTTTCCCCCTGGAGCTATGGGGTGCAGGAGTGTCCTGATCCCGCCAAACTCCAGGCACAGAACTGGGATCAGAGCCAGCAACACCTGGAATGTTAAAAATCCTTCCCCAAATCCAAAATTTCCTGGCCTCATCCCAAATCTCTGCACATCCAAGTTTTTCCCTTTATCCTGGAGAATCCCCCCTCCAAACGCCGGGAATTAAAGCCCTGTGTTCAAATCCCCCTCCAGCCTGGATAAAAATTCCTCCCTGTGGCACAACCACGTTCCTTAATCCCAAAATTCCCTTGGATGTGTTTTTCCCCACTCCTCCCGCTCCTCCACACCAGGAGCAGCCAGCCGGGAATGTTGGGATTGGGATCGCTCCAGGATTTTTCCCCTGATCCAGACGGGGAATTGGAGCTGCGTGGGCGAGCGGCTCCTGCACGGCGGCACAGCCGCAGGCACGGGGAAAAGCGAGCCGGGAAAAGCAGGAATGGGCACGGGAAAAGCGGGAATGAACCCGGGAAAAGCGGGAATGAGCACAGGAAAAGCGGGAATGAACCCGGGAAAAGTGGGAATTCACATTCCAGGCTTTGTTTGAATGCACAGAACACATTCCTAAGCACATGGATCATTCCCAAACCTTCCACAGCCACAGGGAACAATAAATCCCTGGGATCCAAGGAAAAAGATGGGATAGAATCCATGGCTTGTGGCATTAAGATTGTGCTGCTGCCATCGCAGCAGGATTATTCCAAGAGCTAATCGGCTCTGGAACACCAGGAGAATCCGGAGCAAGCAGGATTGGAAGCTGGAATTCTCCCAGCGCTGTTGTAATCCAGCGGGGATATCCATAATCCTTCCCAAAATGTCCCCTGAAGCTCCGAGGTTTTTGGGAGAAGCTGGAATCTGAGCAATAATTTTCTCCAAATCCTAATTTTTTGGTACATTCCCAGTTTTCCAAAGCGGGAGTGATACCCTAAGCTCTTCAGGAATGCTGTGGGATGGGGACATGCTTTAAAATCCACCTGGAGCGTGGGATTCCAGGCGGGACTCCGGGAATTCTGCCCACACCTGCCAGCTTCATCCCAAAGTTCTGGCACCTGGAAAAAACACCGTTCCCAAGGCAGAGAATTCCACAAGACTCATCAAGATCCACGTCTCCTGTCGGATATCCAAACCAGGATTTCCCTTTTCCCCCTATTTCCCCCTCTTTTCCCCCTCTTTCCCCCCTTCTTTTCCCCCTTTCCCCCTTTCTTTTCCTTTTCCCCTGACAGAACCAGAGCCACAGATGCTGCTTCAACAACGAATATTTAGGAACAAAAGCAAAACAAGGAGCACAAATGGGTTCAGCTGAGCGGCCTAAAGCCAGCGGGAGCTCTCTGGGCTCCAGGGAAAACCGGAGGGGCTGGAACTGGGATGAAATCCCTGTACCCCTGAACCTCCTTTTTCCCAGGCTATACAACCCCAGCTCCCTCAGCCGTTCTTCACGAGGCTTGTGCTCCAAGCCCTCCATCTTGCTGCCCTCCTCTGGACGCGTTCAACGTTCTTCCTACAGTTCCATGAGGGCAGGCATCCCCGGCCGCCATGACACCTCCCTCACGCATCTTCCCGCCTTTCCCCATCACCATAGCAACGAGCCGCGTAGTGGGCGGGCGCATACAACACATCCACCAATCAGCGCCGCTCTCTGGGAAAGCATCACTCTGATTGGCTGTCAATCAACTCGCGGGCCCGCCTTGCCGCTGGTTGCCGTGGTGACGGGAGGACGTTCGGGCGGGAGCGGCGGACGCTCCGCCATGGCGCTGCCCGACGAACCGCGGCCCACGGTCGTTCCCTCCTGCCCGCTGCCCGCTAAGATCTGCGATGTGGTCCGCAGCGAGAGGCCGCGCTCCTGCTGCGGCATGGCCATGGCCGGCTTCCGCACCGCCAAGTACCAGCTGCCCGAGTGGCACCGCCGTAACGCGGGCGTTTGCTACGAGGCGTTGGCGACGAGCGAGGAGGCCGAGCGCGGCCGCGCCCAGTCCAAGCACCTGGTCAAGCATGCGGCCGCCAGCGCGCAGCGAGCCCAGGAGTACTCCAAAAGCACCCTGGGCCAGCGGCTGGGGGACGTCCAGTTCTGGAGGATGGAGCTGCAGAAGGAGGTCATGGAGCTGGACGCCGAGACCAACCTGCTGGCGGCCCAGAAGCTGCGGCTGGAGCGGGCGCTCGATGCCACCGAGGTGCCCTACGCGGTTGTCATCGATAACCTGGAGTGCCGGGAGCGGCGGCAGCCGCCGGACCTGGTGATCGATGAGGTGGAGAAGCAGCTGCTGAAGGTGAGCAGGGCCTGCTGGGGACAGCCCTGCACTGCTGCTCTGTTGGTGACATCCCTGGCACTGTTATCCTGTCAGTGACACACCTGGCGCTGCTGCCCTGGCCCTGCTCCCCTTTTGGTGACATCCCTGGCACTGCTCCCCTTTCGGTGACACTCCTGGCACTGTTGCCCTGTTGGTGACAGCGCTGAAATGAGGAGCAGAGATGACGAGGTGAAACGGTGACTGCTGGAATTGTCTCCTGCAATTCCCGGTGCCCCTTCCTGGACTCCTGGTGTCACTTGGAGGGTTTTTTTGAGTCCTTGCTGTGTTTAAGAAATGTTTCAAATCACTCAGTGAAGTGATCCAATCATTTGGGGAAATGTGGCTGGGGCAGAGCAGATCCTCCCTCAGCCCAGGCCCCAACAAAACCAACCCAGAGATTTCCTGCACCTACACAAAAATCCTGTTCTGGCATAAATTCCTTCTCTACTCGCTTTGATATTGCCTCCTCTCTGCAGGTTGCACTTTAAAACTCCGCAATCCAGAAGTTCAGGAGCAGTGGGATATTCCTTGGCTGTTTCTATGCTCAAATTGTCCAGATTTGGGCAGTTTCCGGCATTAATTGTCCCGAGTTTTTTCAAGGTGATGATCCAACCCTGTCACCGAGATTCCTGTGAAATTCCAGTGTCATTCTTGTACTGGATGTTACAAAAACCACATTTTCCAGGGTATTTTCTATCCTGGAATAACACCTATTCCAATATCCCATAAATGAATTAATGATTATTCGCCTGCAGCCTCTAATCAGAGTCGGTTCATGATCAGTTACTCATTAAAACAGAGGATTAATATTTGAAAAATATGGATCAGACTGAAATGTTTGGACAATGGCAGCTGCTAGGGTTTTTTGTGATTATCCTGGGAAGAGCCAAGAATTGCTTGATTCCCAACTCAGGATATTCTAGGATTCCACATAAGAGGGCGTGATGTGATTTAGTAATATTTTGAATGGGAATTGTGTGCAATTTCTGATTTATAATCAGTGTTTAAGAGGTTTTTCCAGTTAAAAATAGAAACAGGGGAGAGTTGGTGTAGGATATTTCCATGTGGGAATTGTTAATTCAACAGGGAATTGAAAATCCAGGGAATCAGGGAAATGTTTAGGTTGGAAAAGACTTTAAAGCTCATCAAATCCATCCTGATTTATCTGGTTCCAGTCATGGGGATATTCCCTGTTTTTTTCTCTATGTCAAAACTCAGCAAGGAATTAATTTATTCCATTAAATCTGATGGGATCATGGAATCCTGGAATGGTTTGGGATGGATGGGACCTTAAAAATTATCAATTCCCACTTCTTCCCACATTTCCCACTATCCCAGGTTTTTCCAAGCCCTGTCCAACCTGACCTTGGACATTCCAGGGATGGAGCAGCCACAGATTCCCTGGGAATCTGAGCCAGGGAGGAATTCCTTCCATAATGGGACAGCACACATGGAATCCACAGAATTCCACAGATTTTTCAGCCTCCATAAATTTAGAGCCGAGTTCCCTCAGGATCCAGTGACTCCAAAATTCCAAATTTTAAAGTGAGAACAGATGAGGAAATTTTAGGATTTATCCACAAATTGCTCCTCAGGGTTGTTTTTCCTGTTCTGGATCCAGGGAATTCTCCCTGTTTTGTTTTTTTTTGTTTTGTTTTGTTTTGTTTTTTTTGTTTGGTTTTTTTTTTTTTTGTTTTTGTTTTTTTTTGGTGTTTTTTTTTTTTTTTTTTTTTTTTTTTTTTTTTTTTTTTTTTTTTTGTTTTTATTTTTTAGGAAGCAGATCTTATCCGGGATATCCGGGATCTTCTGAAAAGGACCATCATCCAAGCTACCACCCAGATCAGGTAAAACATTTCCCAGGATTCAAAGAATTCCTGGGATAAAGGTGGGTACAGATCTCAGCCAGGTTTGGGAGCTGTGGGAATTCCATTTCAACCTGGAAACCTTTGGATTTTCAACTAAATTCAGATTTCCCTGCATTCCAGAACAGCGTTTGATTTGTTTTCCAACACGAAATTCCAGTGCTACAGAAATATTCTCTGGATATCTTCTTGGGAATATCTTTATGTTATTAAAAGGATTTTTGGGATCAAAGAGGTTTCCAAGAGGATTTTTTTTTTTTTTGCCACCAGATGTCAGTGTGAACTTTAAATCTGGAATTCTTGTGCCCGGCCAGGTGTTCCTTGTCATTCCAAAGGATTATTTGCTTGGAATTTCTAACAAGCCCTCTGGAAAGGTGTTATTGTACCCTAAAATCCATCAATATAAAGGAATTCACTGCTGGAAACTTCATATTTTAGTTTCAAAAAATACTTTAATCTGCTTCTGTTCTACCTGATAAAGGAAATATTGGTTTTTAAAAAATGGCTGTAAATACCAGTTAATATAAAGTAGCTCTGTTATATTAATTAGAGCATGAGAGGAACCTAATGAGTTTAATTTTGGACTTTTAATCATTTTAAGATAATTTTAGCAACCTTTTCAGTCCAAATTTAGCCCTGTTTAAATCCCATTTTTAGCCCCATTTTAGCCCCATTTATTCCCATTTAAGTCCAAATTTAGCCCAATTTATTCCTATTTTAGTCCCATTTTAACCCCATTTAATTCCCATTTTCCAGGAGAATTCCCAATTCCTTGGCTGACAGTGACACCTGGTGTTATCAGCAGATAACAACCCACATGCTTTTCGAATTAGAATAACAATAATTATAATTTTAATTAACTGACCGATGTGTGACTCTAATTAACAACAAAGCAGCAATTTTAATCTGAGTATAATTCCATGAGCAGGGAATTCCACAATCCCAGGATGCTCCAACCTGGCCTTGGACACTTCCAGGGATCCAGGTGTAGCCACAGCTTCTCTGGGAATTCTATTCCAGAGCCTCCCCACCCTCACATTGGAATTTTTTCCCATTATCCCATCAAAATCATGCTCCTCTTCCAGCATCCTCTCATTAGATTTTTTCCCCAGATGCTGGAATTTTTTCCAAATATTCCATCAAAATCAGGCTCCTTTTCCAGCACCTTCTTCACATTGGATTTTTTTCCCAATATTCCATCAAAATCAGGCTCTTCTCCAGGCACCCTCTCACTGGAATTTTTTCCCAATATCCCAGAATTTCCCCCCAGATCTCCCCTCAACCAGGCTCCTCTCCAGGAGCCAGGTCTGGGACGGAGCCTTTGGGATTTTCCCACCCACAAGAATTTCTCGCTCTCGTTTCCCTGCGGAGCACGAAGGATGGAGCCACCCTTCCCAAACATGGATTGCTTGGGAATTCTCTTGCCTCCTGCTGAGCTGTGATCCCAATTTCCCAGATCCAACCGGATCCAGAAGGAGAACTGTGAGCTGGACTGGTCGGATAAGGTGGAGACGTGTGACATCGATGACAAATGTGTCGGGTACTGCGCCGACAGCGCTGACGTGCAGTTCCACCCCGGCTCCGTGAAGTTCGAGGAGAAGTGAGTCCTTCCCAGGAAACTCCTGGCACAGCACACCTGGAATGCTCCATCCCAGCTGGGATTGGCCGTGGGAAGAGCTCTGGGGCAGCTCTGCGCCTGTGCTGGATGTTCTACGTGGAATGTTTGGGAATATCCTGGAACTCAGCCCCAATGTCTTCCACCATCCTGGGGTGGTCCAAACTCCATCCTTGGATTCTTCCAGGGATGGGGCAGCCACAGCTTCTCTGGGAATTCTATTTCTATTTCTTTCTAATTTCAATTTCATCCCATCCCATCCCATCATCCCATCCCATCCCATCCCATCCCTTTATCCCATCCCATCCCTTTATCCCATCCCATCCCATCCCATCCCATCCCATCCCCGTTCCCATTCCTATTCTCCCCACCCTATCAGGGAATTCCTTCCCAATATCCCACGGATCCCTGTGTTTCCATGGGAAGCCATTCCCTGTCCCCAGTCCCTCCCCGGCTCTCCTGGGCATTTTCCCACAATAAATCCCCACCACACCCAACACCTGACCCAACCAGAAACCAACACCCAACATCTTCATACAAACAAAATTCCCATTTTGATCCCATTCCTCGTTCTTCCAGCGCTTCCACACCAAAATCCTGGGCTCAGTTGAGCCACGACAACATCTCCAGAGCGGAACAGGAGAAACTGGCATCGGCTCAGCTGCGCTCTTTGATCAACAACATCATCCACGACGCGTCCGAGGACCTGCGCATGCAGCGAGCCGCGGGCAACGAGGCCTTCGACAACCGCTGCAGGCAGCTGGATGATGCCAAGCTCTGCCTGGAGCAGCACCTGGAGCAGGTGGAATACTGGCATTTATGGAATTTGTGGAATTCTGGCCTTGCTGGAGGTTTATCCGCCAATAAAAATTGGTTTGGTGCGCGTCGGGGTTAAGTGGTTTTTTTTGTTGGATGAGGGTGTGGAGAGATTTTAGGGTTTTGTTGTGGTTACGGGTGAGCTCTTGGTGCTTTTTGTTGGGATGGAGTTAAAATAAACACTTAGTCCTGACCTCAACCCTGAAATGGATGGAGTTAAACACTTAATACTGGCCTAAACCCTAAAATGGATGAAGTTAAACTAATCGTGACCTGAACCCAAAAATGGATGGACTTAAACACTTAATTCTGGCCTAAACCCTAAAATGAATGAGTTAAGCATTTATTCCTGACCTAGACCCTAAATTGGATGGAACTAAGCATTTTATCCTGACCAAAACCCTAAAATGGATGTGTTAAACTAAACATGTAATCCTGACCTGAACCCTAAAACAGATAGAGTTCAATTAAACATTTAATTAATTAATAAACAGGTCAAATCCACCTCAATTCTTGTATTCAACCTTAAATCAAATAAAGCTAATTGTATTATCATCTAAGATGGAAATTATTCTTGTTGTACTTAATTCTCCAGGCTAGTGGTGAAAACTTTAACACTTCACCATGTATTTCAGTGTAATAGACAGGACTTCAGATTTTTATGTAGAAATTTTTATTGTAGAGTTTATATTTTTATAGGAATATTAGCAGGTATTGTGTTAAATTGAATTGGTTAATAACACATTGAAATGTAGTTTATTGGTTGGCAAATGGCTTTGTGTGCG
This sequence comes from Cinclus cinclus, assembly GCF_963662255.1. NCBI lineage: Eukaryota > Metazoa > Chordata > Aves > Passeriformes > Cinclidae > Cinclus > Cinclus cinclus. The sequence goes on along the minus strand of NC_085061.1, from coordinate 1,904,364 downwards.
TGTTTATTAAATATTTTTAGTTTTGGGTAGTTGATATATTTTTTAATATATATATTTATTATTATGGGATTTAGTTGTTGTTTTTTTTTTGTAGGTGCAACTTCTGTTTCTTCATAACAATAGAGTGCTACATAAATTGATTTTTATTTTTATGATTTTTTTAATGGGAATGAACAGATCAGTTGCATTTAGCTGAAGCTGAAGATTTAAGCTACAATTTTATAAATCCTTTCTTCTGGAAGATTTCCACCTATATACAACAACCAAGAATTTGGGGACGATATTTATAATTGTTTTAATTTTATTTTTATTAATTTTTTATTTTTTTTTATTTCTTTGGAATTTCCTCTGCAGATCCTGAAGGATATTGGGGAGGAGGAAGCCAACATAATGAACCTGAAAAAAGCCATCGGGGACAAGGAAGTTTACCTGAAAGTGGCTCACACCAGGCTCTACGACAGATCCTTCAGGCCCAACATCGAGCTCTGCAGGGATGAGCCCCAGTTCAGGTCATTACATCAAGCCCAATTTAAACAATTAACCCCAACTTAGATAATGAATCAACTCTTCCAAGGCTCCTGTTCCGTTCCAAAGTGATTTGGGGCAGTTTGAAACATTTTTTTTTTTTTACTTCCCGACTTTGAATTGTTTTTACTCGAAGTCAGAAATAACTTTTTGATTCTGTAGTTGATCCAATCATTTCCTGGATTTTTCTGAGGTCTCCTCCTGATGAATTTTTGATTCTGTAGTTGATCTTTATCCCAAATCCAATCTTCTCCTGGAATTTTCTGAGCTCTTCTCCTGATGATTTTTTGATTCTGCAGTTGATCTTTATCCCAAATCCAATGTCTTGGATCACCATCCTCTAATTATTCTTGACTTAATTCCTTCCAAGCTGATCTTTTTCCCAAATCCAGTCTTTTATTGGATTTTTCTGAGCTCTTCTCCTGATGAATTTTTGATTCTGTAGTTGATCTTTATCCCAAGTCCAATGTCTTGGGTCACCATCCTCTGATTTTTCTTGACTTAATCCAATTCCTTCCAGGCTGATCTTCATCCCAAATCTGATCTTCTCCTGTATTTTCTGAGGTCTTCTCCTGACAAGTTTATTATTCTATACTTGATCTTTGTCCCAAATCCAATCCTTGGATCACCATCCCCTGATTTCTCATGACTTAACCCAATTCCTTCCAGGTTGGTGAGTGAAGTGGAAGAGCTCACAGTATTCCTGGAGGCCCTGAAGAGGAAACTGATGGAATCAGAGCAGAACCTGAAGAATTTGGAGGAGACCAGGATGAAGCTGGAGAAGGAAATCGCTGTGAAAGCCAACAGCATTTTTATTGACAGGCAGAAGTGCATGAGCAACCGAGTCCGCTACCCTGTGGACCTGGAGGTGGCGAGTTACAAACAGTGATTTCTGTACTCAGTCTGGAGAAAAACACCATTCCTTCTTTTCTGTGGAGCCATTGGCAAGTGTGGAAAAAAAAATCTGTGATCTTTCATATGGAATAAAGTGAGAAATGATACATTTAAGTGCTGTGTTTACTCTGCTTTCTTCTGCTTGGGTTAAAATGCTTTAAGTTCCTTTCCTTTCCTTTCCTTTCCTTTCCTTTCCTTTCCTTTCCTTTCCTTTCCTTTCCTTTCCTTTCCTTTCCTTTCCTTTCCTTTCCTTTCCTTTCCTTTCCTTTCCTTTCCTTTCCTTTCCTTTCCTTTCCTTTCCTTTCCTTTCCTTTCCTTTCCTTTCCTTTCCTTTCCTTTCCTTTCCTTTCCTTTCCTTTCCTTTCCTTTCCTTTCCTTTCCTTTCCTTTCCTTTCCTTTCCTGCCCTTTCCTGCCCTTTCCTTTCCTTTCCTTTCCTTTCCTTTCCTTTCCTTTCCTTTCCTTTCCTTTCCTTTCCTTTCCTTTCCTTTCCTTTCCTTTCCTTTCCTTTCCTTTCCTTTCCTTTCCTTTCCTTTCCTTTCCTTTCCTTTCCTTTCCTTTCCTTTCCTTTCCTTTCCTTTCCTTTCCTTTCCTTTCCTTTCCTTTCCTTTCCTTTCCTTTCCTTTCCTTTCCTTTCCTTTCCTTTCCTTTCCTTTCCTTTCCTTCCCTCTCCCATTAAAAATCCTATAAAAGCCATAAGCCCAGAATTTAAACCAGCCTAAAATCAATTTATCCCATCTGCAATCTATCCATAACATGTGTGCCTATTTTTGGGGATTAAATAGCAGTGAATATTAGGAATAATCACAATATCCAGGTGGAAATAAAATATTTATTGCTTGAAATGAGAACAATAAAACTGAGGATCGCCCACTCTGCAAGGAATTTAAGCAGCTCAGACATCATTAATAAAAACCCCAATTTTTCCACAAATTTTCCAATCTGCCCTTTGGAAAACCACTCCAAATCCAAGGCACCTGATGAGATGAATCCAAGGATTTTTAATCTTCAAGGCAATTAATTTTGCTTTTTTTTTCAAGAAAAAAAAAGAGAAAATTTAACCATCTTGGGAATCCAATCCTGAATTTCTACTTCAGCACTGGGATGTGAAATGGGGCTGGAGCTGTGCTCTGATTTTTCCTGGAAGCAAAGCCTGTGAATGAGTTGTTATCCATAATTTTATCCATAATTATCCACATCAGCTCCCCCAGCAAATGCCATGGAGCCATTATTGGGCACTTGTTAAATATGTGACGTGTCCAAAAACAGGGAAAAAACGACCAGACCAAAATTCCATAATTTCCTGTTTTACAGGGATTTTTAACTTCTACAAAGCAGCTGCTCAACCATGGAAAAAAAAATTCCTTAAAGACAAAATTCCCACCATAAAACCCTGGCCAGGGACATTTGCAGAGCCCATTAATGGGGTGTGGTATGGGAATTCCTGAGATTTTGTGTTATTGGAATTCAGGATTATCCAGGAATTGCTATTCCTGCTAAAAGCTGCTCCCATTCCTTTGGGAATGTTAATGAGGGCTTGGGATCCAGGAGTTTGGGTTTTCCTTTGGGGTGTTTCATGGATTTCTCCTCATTATTCCGTTTCATAACCCGGATATTGGATCCTGAGGGAGAAATCCCAAAATCCTGGAGTGATTTGGGATTGGAAGAGACCTTAAAGCCCATCCAGTCCCAGCTCCAACACCTTCCACAATCCCAGGTTTTTCCGAACTCTGTCCAGCCTCGAATATTTCAGGGATGGGGCAGCCACAGCTTCTCTGGGAATTCCATCTCAGCCTTGAATCCCTTCCCAAAATCCCATCTAAAACTTTCCTCTTTTTGTTTAAAACTGCTAAATATATTTATCATATATAATTATTATATTTTATAGGATTATGAATGAAGGGAAAACCCTGGAGCAGCCTTTATCCCACTTTTCCCAGGATTCCAAGCATAAAAGTTTTACTCCCACCTCTTCCGACCAGCAGCACTTGGAAAAAGGGAAACCTCAGCGTGGGAAACCTCAGCCTTTAATCCATCAAAAATTAAAAAATGGGCTGGGAAAAAAGAATCCAAACATCCCAACACATTTAAACAAATATTCCAACAGATTTATCCAACATCCCGACACATTTATCAAATATCCCAGCATTTATCAAATATCCCGACACTTTTATCAAATATCCCAGCATTTATCAAATATCCTGACACATTTATCAAATATCCCAACATTTATCACCCTCTGCTGATAAGAGGGATTTAATTCCCAGCCTGTTTGAAATTTGGAGGGGGAAGGGTGGGGAAATTCCGGTGAAATGACTCCGTTTTTCCATAAAATCCGAGTGGTTGGGGATGAAAAGGACTTTAAAAATCACCAGGATTCTGCTTTTTAGGAGCATCATCTCTGCTGGCTGAGGGGGTTCATCCCATTCCCACCTTGCCAAGGGCAGGAAAATGTTGGGAGAAGCTGGAGAAGGATCCCAGTACATCATAGGAAAAATTCCCTTTCCTTTCTTCCCAAACCATTTCCCTGCTTTCCCTCTGGTGGTTCCGGTTGTTTTCCCGCTTTTCCCGCAGGGAGAGGTGGTGTCAGTCCCTGTGATTCAATTCCTGGGGATAATTGGTCTGCAGGGAAAATGGAATGAAAAGCAGAGTAGGCAGAAATGAGATTATTTTCCAGGCTCCATTTAACTCGCTGCGCCGTCGGAGCTCGCGGATGTTCCCGAGGAACGGGCAGGGCCCATTTGTCTGCAGTGGAAATGTTTCATTCCTGGGAAAACAGAGCCAATTTGTCAGATTATTGTAATTATTTTAGACTGGAGAGAGGGAGGCTGGGAGCTGGGAGAATAAAAAACTCAGGAAAAACAGTGAGGAACAGGGCTGGGAATGCTGCACAACCCCAGGGATGCCAGCTTTGGGATGGGGCTGTGGGGCTTCGGCTTCTCTTCATCCCAAATTTTGCATCCCTTCCCTTCCCTTCCCTTCCCTTCCCTTCCCTTCCCTTCCCTTCCCTTCCCTTCCCTTCCCTTCCCTTCCCTTCCCTTCCCTTCCCTTCCCTTCCCTTCCCTTCCCTTCCCTTCCCTTCCCTTCCCTTCCCTTCCCTTCCCTTCCCTTCCCTTCCCTTCCCTTCCCTTCCCTTCCCTTCCCTTCCCTTCCCTTCCCTTCCCTTCCCTTTTTTCCCCTTTCCCCTTTCACCTCCTTTCCTCTTTCCCCTTCTCCCCTTTCCTTTTTCCCTTTTCCCTTTTTCCTCCCCTTTCCCACCTCCAGCCAAGGTCTCACCTTCCCAACCCACCCGAACCCCTCCCTGCTCCCACTCCATCCTCAAATTTCATGGAACATCTGCTGGGATGGAGCTATTCCACAGGTGGAAAAAGGAGGGAATTAAATAAATATCAGAAGCTGGGAATAAATTAAACCTCATTTGGGATGATGTCCCACAGAGAATGAATAAAAATGGAACGGCAGAAATCCACCAGGGAGGTAAACACGGTGTTCCTGTCGTGTTTTCCTGGTGGGATTTGCCAGAGGAAAAATGATCCTAAATCTGGGAAGTGCAAGGAACAGGGATCCCATTTCCCTCTGCTGGGATTGGGAACTGAAGAAAAAAGAAAGGGACAAAGGGGTTGGATTTTCTGTGGTAATTTTAGGGAGCAATTAACTCATACATCAAACTTTTCCCTCATTTTATTAAAACAGGAGCGGGGAAATGGGAAGTATTTGGAATTTCCAATTCCAATTGATTTATAGCTCAGTTGGAGAATTTTTTGGGAGTGGAATTCCATCATCCCATCTTTCCTTTCGCTTTTCCTATTCCTACAAATAAGAAAACCATTCGTAGGAATAGGATGATGGAATTCCACTCCCATAATTCTCCAACTGAGCCATAAATCCCCATTTTCCAACTCTTTTTTTTTTTTTGAGCTCAGGTTTTAACAATGCCGGAGTCCCCTCTGGAATAAAACTCCAGCTGGTTTTGCTGCTCTGGAAAAGTTTTCCTCAGAAAAGACCAAAATTCTTGGAATTAGGATTTGCTGCCCAACAGGATCATTTGAGGCCGGAGCCTCCTCCACCGCACAAGAGATTTGGAATTTTCATCAGGAATTTCTCCTCTCTCCCAGCATTTTCTGGAGGAATCACAGGTTGGGAATTTCATTCTGGCACCGTTTTTGAACAGATTTTTAAATTCCCACCCAGAAGAAATGGCAGGAAGGAGCTGCCAGCTTTTCCAAGGATTCCCACGCAGGCAGGGCAGGAATTTCTGGTGTTTTCCTTAAATACTTTGGTGTTTGCAAGCTTTAGCAGATTTTTCCAAACGGTGGCAAAGAAATTATTCCCGGAATTTTCCTCACCCGCATTCCTGCTTTGCCTTCTTGATCCTGAGTTTCTCCAGAACCAGGAGAATCTTGGAGCTGCAGCTTTGAGATCAACCATTTTCCAGAAAAAAAATGGAAGCAGAATTCCTGCCTCTTTTCCCAAATTTTGCACCAAGCCAGTCCTAATTTTGCTTTAATTTCCAGAATTTAAATCAGGAATATCCAGAACCTTCCTCGGTTTTTCCCATCCTGCAGCCACTGCAGGGTGATTCCCATGGGATTATTTTCATGGGATTTATTCCCATGGGATCTCTGGTTTCTCCAGAACCAGGGAAATCTTGGACTTACAGCTTTGGAATCATTAATTTCCTAGAAATCAGGAGAAGAACGAGCAGAATTCCTGCCTCTTTTCACAGTTTTTTGCACCAAGCCAGTCCTAATTTTGCTTTTCATGTATTTAAGTCAGGAATATCCATAAGCTTCCATGATTCTTGGATTTTCCCAACTGGATCATCCTGCAGCCCCTTCAGGGTTATTTCCAAGGAATTATTTCCATGAGTTTCCTGGGATTTGGTGAAATTTTCTGCTCCTTGATGGTGGGAAACAGAACTCGGGAAAAATGCATTGATCTCCTAAAATCACCCAGGGTTTTGGTAGATTTTCCCAGCTTTCCTTTTCCTTTTAGGGGAGGGAATTCCCTGATTTTGCTGCCACAGCTGAAGTGGATCCATCCCAAAAAAAACCCTTTTTTTCTTTTTTTCCCTTCCCCCTTAAAAATTCTTCCTCTCAGCCCAAACTTCTTCACACAAAGGGAAATTCTGGGATTTGCCAGCAGAGTGGAGCAAATTCCACAAGATGATTCCAGAGTCTGGGCTGAGCCTTGGCTCTGGGTCTATTTTTGATCTCCCCTCCAGTTCCAAAATGTGGGATAAAACCTCTTTTGTTGGGGGGGGTAAAAGGGAAGCAGTCAAATATTATTTTTAGTACTCAGGGGTGGATCTGGTTGGGGAATCCCATCCTTATTTATATCCCAGAGGGATTCCAAGGATGGCTCCTGAAAATTTGCTGCTCCCAGGAATGGGGGAAGCAGAGTCTTATCAGTGCTCCCAAAATATTAAAAATCTCCTTTATTTTGTCCTGGGAAGAAGCAGGAGAGGGTTTTTCTCCTGGAATTCTTTCTTCCAGGAGATCTTTCCCAATCCAGAGGGGGTCATTAAGAAAAGGCTGATATTCCCATAATTCCAATTCCATGAGTATTGGGTCCTTAGCGATAAAACCACAGATATTATTATTATTATTATTATTATTATTATTATTATTATTATTATTTATTTTATTCTTTTTTTAAAATTTCCATAAATTGGATTCTGAGGGATTTTGATAAGAGCTGGGTGCTGTTATCTTCCCAAGGAATATTTACCTAAGATTCCCTCTGCAACTTGAAAATATTCCCAAAAATCAGCACTTGCAATTCCTGAGGAGAAATGCAGGAATGCAGGAGTCCTTTGCTCCAGGGAATTCTGGGAGCCCCTTTCCCTTCCAAACCCTTTCCTTAATTTTATTCAGAGTCAGGCATGGTAGAAGATATTTTCCAGGAATTTCACCACGTTTCAGAGGTGCTGGAAAGAAGGAATTCCAGAAATAATGGGATTTTTCACGAGTTCCAGTTCTCCAGTCTGGGAGAGCAATTCAAGGATATTGGGAATTGCCAGGATTTGAATGGATTTATTCAAACCTCGTGTGAAAAACCATTTCGGTGTTGGTGGTTGGCACTTCAGCCACAATCCACGATTTTTAAGGAGCAATTCCAGCTGGGAAAAACTCACTGGAAGCAATCAGAAGTTCTGGACTTGTTTGGAAAAGTTCGATGGGATTTAAAGTCGCTTTTGTGGGAATGGAGCAGGAATAATACACTGCTGTGTTTCAGCTCTTCCTGCAAAATTCTGGGGGTTGGAAAACATGGAATTCAGGCTGGAGTAAATTCCTGCTGGGAGTGGGAGCTGGAGGGAAAACGAGGCCAAAAAAAAAAAGGAATTTGGGAGGGTTCAGAGCCTCTGCAGCACCACGGAGAGCAGCAAAACAGGAACCCGTCCTCTCCAGGGGTGGGGAACTGGAATGGAATTTAAATTTGAATGGAATTTTGGCTGGAGGAACAGGAAAATAAAACTGATGAAGGTCGCAGATAAGGGAAATCCTTATCCAGAGGCTCATCCATCCCAAAGTGGATTTAATTCTTGTTTTAGGTCTGGTTTTGAGCTCTCATTTAAGGCTTGACTTTAACTGATAAGAGGTGGAGGAAATGGAAAATAAAGCTGATAAGGGTTGAACACAAGGAAAATCCTTTTCTAGAGGCTCATCCATCCTAAAGTGGATTTAATTCTTGTTTAAAGCTTGGCTCTGGGTTTAACTCATGTGAGGCTGGAGGAACAGGAGAATAAAATTCGTAAGGGTTGAAGACAAGACAAATCCTTATCCAGAGGCTCATCCATCCCAAAGTGGATTTAATTCTTGTTTAAGACTCGACCTTTGACCATTCTTTTAAGGCTCAACTTTGAGTTTAACTCATATGAGGCTGAAGGAATGGGAAAATAAAACTGATGAGGGTCACAGATAAGAGAAATCCTTTTCTAGAAATAAAAGGGATTTAATTTTTGTTTTAGGCTTGACTTTGAGCTCTCACTGAAGGCTCGACTTTGTATTTAACACATGTGAGGCTGGAGGAACAGGAGAATAAAATTCATAAGGGTTGAAGACAAGACAAATCCTTATCCAGAGGCTCATCCATCCCAAAGTGGATTTAATCCTTATTTTTGGCCTGGCTCTGAGCTCTCATCAGTTCTGAGTTTAAATGAGATCAGGCTGGAGGATCCACTTCCAGGGATCCAGGGGCAGCCACAGCTCCTCTGGGAACTCCATTTCAGCCTCTCCCCAGGCTCTCAGCCAGGAATTCCCAATTCCCAATATCCCATCCATCCCCGCCCTCTGGCACTGGGAAGCCATTCCCTGTGTCCTGTCCCTCCATCCCTGGATATATTCCCTCTCCACGTTTCCTGCAGCTCCTTCAGGCCCTCCGAGGCCACAGTGAGGTCACCCCGAAGTTTCTCCTCTCCAGGCTGAACATTCCCAGATCCCCCAGCCTTTCCCTATTGCTCCATCCCTCTGCTCATCCTGGTTTTTGCTCCGTTGGGAAATAGCTGGGAAGTCACAGAAAGAAAAAACAATTTTCAAGCCAAGCTGTAAATTCCAAGCCCGGGCTCCCTCCTGGTGGTGAATCCAACCCTTTGGCTTTCCTTCCTCCTCCAGGGAAACCTCCAAGATCAGAATTCCCAGCAGGAGCAATTCCCAGCAGTTGGACACTGGGAGTATCAAATTCCCCAATTTGAATACTGGGAATATCAAATTCCCCAATTTGACAGCAGATGGAATTCCCACCCCTTGGAGAGGCTTTGACAGGCCTTGATTTCCCTCCCTCCTTCTCTCAGGAGCAGAACAAAGGGAGACAAAACTGCCTCAGCCTCGCTGCAATTCCCGAATTTCCCAGCACAGGGAAAACCTTGGGCTGCAAACCAGGAATGTCATGGAGTTGTTCCCAGTTGGGAGCTCAGCTTGGATTCTGTGAGCTCCCAAAGTGTTAACAAAAAAATGAAATAAAAATAAAAAATAACCCTTCCTGCTGCAGGTGGAATTCCTGGGAGAAGGAAAAACTGGGAAGCAAAGGCCGTGGCTGGAGGTGGTGAGGGAGATCTGTGGATATCTCCAGAGCTCGGAGCAGGGAGCAGCAGCAAACACATCCATTTATTTCTATGGCAACAGGAATAACTCAGGGCTCACCAGAGCCCAAATCTCAGCTGGCTTTGGAAACTCCAAGCGATGATTTCCACTCTGATCCATGATTTCCCCAGCAATACCCAGAGATCTTATCCTGTTCATCTCCTTTTTCCTGGGACGATCAAGTTTAAAACCAATATTTCAAATTTTTAGAGGAAAACATGGTGGAAATTCCAAGCAAAGGCTGGGATTGAGTCCCAAGAGCTGGGATTGAATCCCTGGGGAGCTGGGATTGAGTCTCAAATTGACTGGAAATTCTGTGTCTGGCTGGGATTGGGATCTTCCCAAGGCCATCCTGCACTTCGGGGGATTTTGTGGGAATGAGGCCTGGACAAATCTCTATCCCCAACCCTCTGTTTAACCAGGAATTGTTTCCCTCTTTTTTAGAGCCTCCAACTTGATTTTTTTTTTTTTAAATAAAATTCTCGTTCACCACTTGGGATGGTTTTAATTCCACTGATTCCCAGCCTGGCCAAGCTCTACAGATTTTCTCACATTTCCACACTGATCCCATTGGGTTTGACCTTATTCCTCTGCTGGATGTGAAAATTCCATGTCAAATCCTTCCCATCCCATCCATTTTTGGAGCAACAGCTCCAAGAACTGGGAACAGCCCAAGGACCTTCTGCTCCTCTGTCTCTCTGCTGGTCTGAGCTTTAAAGGGATCTTGATTTAATTACTCCAGTCCTGAATAAGGGTAAATGCAGGATTCAATTCCAGCATTTCCACCCAGTTCCAGCCAGGCTTGGACCCAAATCCCTCCTGGAGATGATTCCACACTCCTCATTCCTCCTTAATGCCAATCTCCACTGGGAAAAGCTGCTGCCAGAAGTTCTCCAGGAGTTTCTCCTTCTAAAAACACAGATCCCAGCTCATCCCCTCTGCCTCAGCCGCGTTTTTGCCAAGGCAGATTCCCAAGGCAGGAGCAGCTTCCCGAGTTTCTGTCCCTGGAGTCAAACGGGGTGAGTGCCAGGATCTGTGGCAGCGTTTCCCCATCCTTCAGCATTCCAGGGGGGAAAACCCATCCAGGGATCCTGCTGGGACAGGGAATTGCTGGGTGTGACAGAAGAAGGGGGATTTGGGAGGGGTTTGGGCACAGATCATGGAATCCTGGGATGGGGACAGGTTGGAAGGGAGCACAGGGATCATCCCAGAATGGGATTACACCCTGAAATTCGGGAATATCCCCAAGGAGGAGACTGCAGAGCCTCTGTGGGATCTGTTCAGAGCTGGGCACTGCCCGGGGCAGAAGTTCAGGGGGAGTTCCTTGGATCAGACCCTGCCCATTCCTCTGGAGCAGAGCCTGGGCCCTGCTTGGAGCCCTCCCTGCAGGACAGGGACAGACAGGGACAGACAGGGACACCTGGGGACACACAGGGACAGACAGGGACAGACAGGGACAGACAGGGACACCTGGGGACACTCAGGGACACTCAGGGACACCCAGGGCTGAGGCCCCTCTCAGCTGGAGCTCCTCTCCAGGGTGAGCAGCCCCAGCTCCCTCAGCCTCTCCTGGGCACAGCGATGCTCCAGCCCCTCCTCATCCTCACATCCTGCTCTGGACCGTGAGGAAGGGCTCCAGCCCCTCCTCATCCTCACATCCTGCTCTGGACCGTGAGGAAGGGCTCCAGCCCCTCCTCATCCTCACATCCTGCTCTGGACCGTGAGGAAGGGCTCCAGCCCCTCCTCATCCTCACATCCTGCTCTGGACCGTGAGGAAGGGCTCCAGCCCCTCCTCATCCTCACATCCTGCTCTGGACCGTGAGGAAGGGCTCCAGCCCCTCCTCATCCTCACATCCTGCTCTGGACCGTGAGGAAGGGCTCCAGCCCCTCCTCATCCTCACATCCTGCTCTGGAGCAGCCCCAGGAGCTCCCGTCCTGTCCCTGTGCTGGGATGCAGATCTGGACACCCCAGAGGGGCAGGAGCTCTCCTTGTCCTGCTGGGATTCTCTTCCCATCACCCCCCACCATCCCAGAGTCCTTCTTGGCCACAGAGAGCAGAACCAACACAAACCTCTCATTTTGAGACTTTTTATCTCCATCTCAGCTCTCCTTCCTCCCCACAACGTCAGCATAAAAAGGGTCATGAGCACACGGATCATAAAACATTCCATCCGGGGAAAGGAGAGACGCAGAGAAGTTCGAAATAAAATTTGGAATTTTATTTGTAATAAATATAAAGAAATGGAAATAAAAATTAGATTAATAAAAGTCAATTAAAGTCCAATACATTAAAATAAAATAAACTCTCCCATCCCTGTGGGGTTCTGTCCTCTGTGCCACCAAAGGTCTTTGTGCCACCCACGGGTGCCAAGAGTTCTTTTCCCTCCCGTGTTTATCCCGGGGTTTCTGGAGCTGCTCTTTGCCCTCTGCCCAGGGGAATCAGACACAATAAAAATCCGGATTACAGGGAATGTTTGTGCTCCCTCCATTCAGCCCCCACACGGCGCTGTTGGCTCGAGTGGGTAAAGAATTTAACCAGCCTGAAGAGCTTTTGACAATCCTGCCTGTCTCCCAGCACAGATCCCGGCAAAATTCCCTTTTTTCCCCAGAGTGTTTATTTACAGGAAAAGCGCTGCTTTCTTCAGGGCAACTCAGGCGCCGCCGTGTTTATCCAACAACTTTTTTTTTTTTTTTTCCTTAGCACAAAACGCCAATAAATTCTAATAAAATCAAGGTAATTCCTTAAATTAACCCCACTCGGCTTCAAGCTGCCGTTCCCGGCGGGATCATTGCTCGGCAATAAATTGTGGGCATTTTCTGGGCGTGTTTGGCGAGCAGGTGATCCGAAGCTCCTCTCCTCGGCTGTTTATCATCCCCAACTCTATTTTTATCGGATGACTCTCCCCATTGTCATGGCGAGAGCAGGCTGGAGTCTCGCTCGCATTTAGCAACCCATGCCCATAAATACATCAGCAGATTGAATTCCAGCCTGACATGCCAGCAGCAGCAGCTCTGCCTCGCCTTTTTTTTTTTTATTTTTTATTTTTTTCCCCTCGTTCACACGTCTGACTCAAGCGCCCGGCTCTAATTGAAAAGCCTCAACAGAGGATTAAGATCAGATCCATTATTACGAGCGCGATGCTCTGTGCATGCTGATGAGGAAGGGGCTGCCATGGAGAGCTGGGAGCTGCTCTGAGCCCCCCAACCCGCCCAGAAATTGGGGAGAAAACACTTGAGGTGATGCTGGGAGTGATGTTCGAATGTGTGACAGCACAGGGAGGGGGCAGGGAGGAGGGGGCAGAGCTCTGTCTCACTTTTACCGCACTTGTTGCATCGCAAAATGTTCCAAATCCCAAATATCTCAGCCCCTTCCTGCCCAGGCGCATCCCAGGGAGGGAGCGAATCCAACACCAGGTTCCCCTCAAACCTGGATTTTCATCTTCCCACCAGGGAGCGGTTTTGGGGCCTGACTCGGAGCCAGCCGGAGGAAAACCTCCCCTCCTAGGATCCCGTTCTCCAGGGAGAGCCTGGACGCGACCTTGGCGCTCGGGCTCCCGTTCTGCCCAAAGCCCCGGAGGTGTCGGAGCCCTCCAGCTGTCCCCGAGCGAGCCCCGGGCTCGGCTGCCGCGTTTGGGGGTCGGGAAGGGGCTCGGGGCCAGCCCGGAGCCTGCGGGAGGATCTGCAGGGAATTCTCGGGGCTGGACAGGAGCTGGAGCTGGAGCTGGGGGAATGCGGAGCGGACCCCGCACCTGGAACTGGGGCTCAACCCCGGGGGCTGCGGGAGCAGCAGGGCAGGGTAAGGACAGCCCGGGAACGGGAACAGGGAGAGGGATGGGGGAAACGGGGATTGGGATGAGGATGGGAACCGGGTTGGGAATGGGGGAACAGGAATGCGAACAGGGATGGGAGTAGGGGACAGGGGCAGGGAAGCAGCGATGGGAATTGGGGACAGGGATGGGCGACAGGGATAAGAACAGGGATGGGAATGGGGGACAGGGATGGGAAACAGGAATGAGGATGGGAGAACAGGGATGGGAAACAGGAATGAGGATGGGAGAACAGGGATGGGAACAGGGATGGGAACAGGAATGGGGGATAGGGATGGGGGACAGGGATAGGAACAGAGATGGGGATAGGGGACAGGGATGGGGAGTGTGGCAGAGGCGCGGGGACAGGGACACAGGTATAAGAAGGGGCAGAACAGGGTCAGGACATCCCTGAGCTTGGGGAGAGGGCACAGGGAAGGAAAGGGGGGAACCGGGATGGGGAGTGGGGCAGAAGCATGGAAAAGGGGACGGACACGGGGGGAGGTGTCACGGACACGGGGGGAGGTGTCACGGACACGGGGGGGGCACGGCGGGCACAGCATCCCTCCCTGCTCGGCGCTCCCCGCAGCGGCCGCTCGCAGCTCCAGCCCAAGTTGGAGAGCAGGGGGCGGCCCCAGGGCTGCGGCACCCCCGGCCCCTCCGGGCCCCTTCGCTCCTCCCGGGGGAGCGGCCAGAGCGGGGAGCGCTCCCGGGGCGGCTGCGGGAGCGGGAGGCTCCTGCTCCAGAGGGAGAACAGCCCTGGAGCTGCAGGTAACCATGGCCGGGAGCCGGGAAGAGAGAGCCGGGATGCGGGGAACGGGAGCGATCGCTGCGGGAAGGATGGGGATGGAGCAGGAGGGGGGGTTCGTAAAGCTCACCCCGCTTTGGGGGGTCGCTGGGCCGAAGGAGGCGCCGGAGCCGTCGGTCCCGCTTGTGAAGACGCCGAATTTGCCATTCTGAGGGGGATTTTGGGGATGGAGACAGGAGTGACCCCATCCTGACTGGGGGGGTGGCGAGGGGGGGGACCCTTCGGGCAGTGGGGTGACCCATCCTGCTGTGGGGTGCCCTATCCTGAGGGTCTCTTTGGGCAGTGGGGTGACCCATCCTCCCTGGGGGTACCCCCGGCCGTGGGGACGATGGCGCGTTTGAGGCAGGGGCAGCCTGAGCGTGGCTGTGCAGCTCGAAAGGGACACACACGAAAGGCACCTGCGGGCACTGCCCGGGGCCGCTGGCACCTCGGGGATGTGGCAGAGCCCTGGACGGAGCTCAGGGAGCGACCGGAGCTCTGCGATAAAACACGGCAGGGAGTGCAGGGGGTGGGAGATGCTCCAGGGGGGTCAGCGAGCAGGGATGTCAAGGTCAAGGTGACATGGTTGGGGACAGGTCAAGGTGACGTGGTGGGGGTGAGCAGCTCCGGCTGTCCCTGAGCTGGGTCCCTGCAGCTCCCGGCGCCGTGGGAATGGAAGAGCAGGGAAAGAACACCGCGGCTCGGGTGGGAGACACCCGGGTGAAAACCCACAGTGCTCCCAGGCTGCTGGCACCAGTCTAGGGGTGCCTCAGGGACCCCCAGCTCCTGGGACCGGTCACCAGGGCTCTGAGGCTGCAGTGGAGCTGCACTGCTGGAGTGGGATGGATCCAATCCAGACCCCCCAAATCCTGCAATTTCCCCACCCAAGGCTCCTTTTCTGGAGCTGCTGTTCCTGAGCTCCTTCCACCGTGGGGCCGAGGCTGCTCCTGCTCTCGCTCAGCTGGAATTAGCGCTCCTGAGCCCATCTGGAATATCCCTGGAGTCACTGCCTGTCCCTGGATTGCAGAGAGGAAGGGAGGAAATGAAACCTTTGGGGAAACCCTCCTGGCTTTGGGGATGTGCTGGAGCTCGGGCTGTGTTTGGGAGAACAGGTTGGAGCTTCACACCCTGCTCTGCCTGGAGTGGCTTAAATCTGGGACCAAACCCGGTTTAAATTTGGGACCAAACCCGGTTTAAATCTGGGACCAAACTCGGTTTAAATCTGGGACCAAACCCGGTTTAATTATAGGACCAAACTCGGTTTAAATCTGTGACCAAACTCGGTTTAAACCTGGGACCAAACTCAAATAAGTGAGCAAATCCTCCTTAAATCCAGGCACAAACCCATTTTAAATCCAGGCACAAACCCATCTTAAATCTGGGACCAAACCCATCTTAAATCTGGGACCAAACCCATTTTAAATCCGAATCAAATCCAGTTTAAATCTGGGAACAAATCCATCTTAAATCCGGGACCAAACCCATCTTAAATCTGGAACTAAACCCATTTTAAATCCGAATCAAATCCAGTTTAAATCTGGGAACAAGTCCATCTTAAATCCAGGACCAAACCCATCTTAAATCCGGGACCAAACCCATGTTCAACCTGGGACCAAAGGCAGCAGCTTTTTGCTTT
Organism: Cinclus cinclus; assembly: GCF_963662255.1. Lineage (NCBI taxonomy): Eukaryota > Metazoa > Chordata > Aves > Passeriformes > Cinclidae > Cinclus > Cinclus cinclus. Next base: position 1,888,637 of record NC_085061.1, on the reverse strand, counting down.
CCACGAGTGTTGGTGCAGCAGGAGCAGCTCAGCCCGAGTGAGTAATCCCTGAGCGCGACTTCAACGTGTTTGGGGAGCAAAAAAATAAGGATTCAGCAAATATTTTATGGGATGTTTTATGAGCTGTTTGCTCCTAAAAATAGGAGCAGCTTCTCAGGTGCTCTGGGAAACCCTGGGATGAGCTGAACAAGGTGGTGCCAACGTGAAAGTACAATTCTGAGAGATTTATTTTTTTTTTTTTAGGGTTAAGAGTGGGAAGAAGTTGTTGAACTTGGAATGGAGCTGATCAGTGTTTAGCCCCAATTCAGAGAGAGGAAGTAGAGGAGCAATTTCAAGTGAGGAAGTTTTGTTTCCAGCAGGGGAAAAAAAAAAAAAAAAATCAATCCTTCAGGTTTTTCTGGGGGCAACAAACGCCCCCTGAGAAGCATCAAAGGCAGATTTGTTCCTTTTCAGGAGAATCTGAGCTGATTCCTTCGATTTTTTCTTTTTTTAAACTCCAGGTGCTGGGATAGGGCTGGGAATGGGAAAGCCGAGGTGTCCCTGCTGGCTTGGTACAGAACATTTTTATCACTCGGGAGCTGGAGCAGCTCTCAGGGTGATGCTGCATTCCCTGCTGCTCCCACCCAGATTTCCCGGGAATTTTGAGTTATCCCAGAGCTGCTCTGCTGGGTCTCCCCAACTCCCTCCCTCTCCTGCCTGCTCCAAATCCAAGGAATGAAGCCCCAGGGGCTCTCTAGGAAGCATCAGGTGATGAACACCCAAAAGGGAAAAATTATTAAAAATCCAGGAATTTATTGCAGCCAACTCCACGGGCTGGGAGTTGAGACAATTCCTGGAGAGTTCTCCCGTTTTTTTTTTTTTTTTTTCCTCCCAAGACTGTTTGAAAAGCCTGGATTCCCGTTGGATGTGTTATCCCTAATTATCCTGCCGCTGGAAGCAGGAATCTGCCATCCTGGTGCTGTAATTCCATTCCCAGCAATTATCGGGGATGAGAGAGTGATGATTCCAGAGGGAAACAGGCAGTGGGATCCAATCCAGCCTCGGAAAATCAGGTTTCCTGCTGCAATTCCTGCCTGATCCCCTGCTCACTCTCATGCAATTCCCCCCGTGGAGTTATTTTTATTTTCCTGCTGCGACCAGAGCCAGGGAAAGTTTCAGCCTTGATCTGTTTGGGCATTTTTAATTTTCAATTAAAAAATTTTAATTCAGTTTTAAACGTTTGTTTTTCCTTAGGTTTGGGATGGTTTTTCAGTCTCTGTTCTGTCAGTTCCTGGGTTTTTTTTTTGGTTTTTTTTTTCAGCCAGGTTTATTTAGGAATTTTCACAAATGTGAAATTCTAACACCATAACACCTCTGCTATTTATTCCCTGAATTTTTTTGGGAAACAGGGACAGAGATAATTTCAGCTGCTGTGGATGCTGATTTTTTTTTTTTTTTTCCTGTGTGCTGCTCTGTTGAAACTTGGAATTCTATCTGGTATTATTCCAGCTCTACATTCCCAACTCCTCAATTTTAAGCGGAAAACCCAGAATTTATGGACATTCCCGGGGTGAGGGCTTGGAAATCAAAAGGGGAGGGGAAAAAAAATGGATGTGAGAAAATCCCCTGGAGGCGTGTTCGTTATTAATCCCTTAATTAAGAACACCAAACAAGGCCACGAGGGGTCAATCAGCGCGTCTTAATTACCTTTAATCATCATCCTTAATCAGCCTTTGTGGAGGTACAGGGTTGTGACAAAAGGAGCTGAGGCCAAACTGTGCTGGCGAGGGACAAATCGTCACCTGGATGGGGAAAAAAATTCCCTGTGCTCCTCCAAGGCAGCCAGGAAAAACATGAATTTACAGCTGGTCAGGTTTTGTGTTTTTTGTTTTTTTGTTTTTTTCTTTTTCCCAGGAAAAATTCCAGAAGGAAAAACACCGAGGGAAGAAAATGTGGGGTGGGGATCTGGGGGATTTTGAGACATCAAATCCTGGGAATGGGGGATGTCCAGATGGAGTAAATTCCTTCCTGGTGCTGAAAACAGCAGGGAAGAGTTGGAAGGGTTTACATCAGAGCCTTTGGAAATGGATTTTCCCTTAGGAAATGCACTGGGATATCCCTGGAATTGTCCACATCCAGCCTGGAGCAATCTGGGATGGTGGGAGGCGCCCATGGATGAGCTTGAAGGTCCCTTCCCACCCAAACCATTCCAAGGTTCTGGGGTTCCCTTCCCAATCTGTTTGGGATGACAAGGAATATTGTCCAGCTCATCCCACGGAACAAAAATCCCCAGGGAAAGGTGAATATTCCCACAAACCCATGGGAAGAGCCCCAAAAAGCTGAGGTGACAAAGTGTCCCTGACTCCAGGAAAAGCCTGGCTGCTGAGGGAACCTGGGAGCTCCTCTCCATGGAAAACACACCCAAGTCCTCCATGAAAAACCTCTGGAATGCCAATGGATGGCTGGGAGAGCCCGAGGCTCTCGGCAAACAGGGATTTGGGGCTGCAGGAGGAGAAATTGGAAGTACCCAAAGAAAAGAGCTCCTCTTTCCAAGGCCTGAACTCCAAAGGTGGTGGAAGGACCAGGACTGGAGGAGTTGTGTAATCCCTGCAGTCCCCGAATCCAAGGATGTCCCGGAATCCCTGTGGGAAAAGGGACTTTGGAAAAGGTGTCCTTTCCCGATTTTTCGAGGATGAGCCACCCGTGTCTGTCTCTCCTGACCTTCCCTGCTGAGTTCCAGCACTGCTTCTTTCCATGTCCTCCAATTTTTTCCAGGCTCAGATGGAAAATTGGGTTTTTGGGCCCAGCCTGAATGTGCTGAGCTTGTCCGGGAAGAACATTCCCAATCCCAGCACCATCCCAAAGACGCAGCTCCATGGATTTGAGTTTATAAACCCTGACTGCCCCATCCTGCGTACTTTAATTTCCTGTTCTTCCCTTCAGTGATCCCAGTGGGATCACAGCAGGAAAATGGGAATTTCCAAACCCCTCCCAGTCCAGAATGAGGGGTCCCAGCTTCGGCTCCTCCCAGAATTCCCCCATAAATAACCTGAGATTTTGCTGCAACTCAGGATCTCAAAATCACTGGAAGATCAGGATTTTAAATTCCTTTTTTTTTTTTTTTTTTCTTTGGCCAGAACTGGATTTTCATGTATTATTTTATCCAAGCACTGGAGTTTTACTTTTTTATTTTATCCTAACTCTGAAGTTTTACTTTTTATTTTAAATTTATTTATTTATTTATTTATTTATTATTTTACCCAAGCTCTGACCCACTCCTGTTTAATTTTTAAGGAACTTAGCTGAGCTCTGCCTGCAGTGGGATGTTGGGAATTGCAGGGATGCTCCCAACATCTAAATCCCAAATATTCCAACAGCATCTCCATCTCCTGCCCCATCCTCATGCCCTGGAGCTCCGGCAGCTCCCTCAGCTCTTCCTGCATCCCAGATTTTCCCCACCCAGCCACGTGAGACACCTACTCCCCATCTGCCCATTCCCAAAGCAGCTCGGCACATTTGTGATTCCTCCCGGGACTCCTCCTCTCCCCCAGGTTTTCTCACCCCAGGAGAAAGCCCAGCCACCGACGGAGGTGGATTGCTCCTGGAGACAAGGAGTTTTTCCAGCGCTGTGGGCTGGGTGTTTGTCATTCCAGATCCAAACCCCCGGATTATTATGGGAATCTGATCGTCAGGTGATGAGAGCAAAAATTGCTGGGTGTTTCTTCCACCCTCAGCAGGATTTGCTGTGGGATTTGGGGTTTTAAATCTCCGGTATTTTTAATATAAATCTCCATAGTTTTCCAAGTTTCTCCACCTGATAAACACCTACTTTGAACCCCAGGCTGACAAAAATATGGGAAAATATTCCTGGGAATCAAGCACGCCACTGGAAAGTGGTGTTGGAAATTCTCCACCTTTTTCAGAATGGCTGGTAAAATTTATTCCAGCTTCAATCTGCTCAGTTGCCCTGGAGCTGCCCACTTCAGCTCAGATTTCCTGCAGGAAGAAAAGGACTATTGGGATAAAAACCAGTTCAGGGTGAGAGGAGAGGCTGCAGGAACACAAAAAAAAGTAGTTTTGAGAGATGGAAAATAGGAGTTTATTCCTTCCCTTCTCTGTGCACACACCCTGGCCTGGGGGGGAAGATCTCAGATGTGATAATTTCTATCTTAGAGCTCAGGGATTTTTTTTTTTCCCCAAGGGTTTTCCATTGTTATGGAAAGTTTTATTTCCTGCCCCGATCCCAGTTCCAGTCCCAACACCTTCCACTATCCCAGGATGCTCCAACCCAGCCTTGGACGCTTCCAGGAATGGGGCAGCCACAGCTGCTCTGGGAATTCTATTCCAGAGGCTCTCCACTCTCACAGGGAAAACTCCATCACAGTTACACCCAGCCCTGGATCCTGTGAAAATGAAACAGAACCTGGGATCTGCTGGGATGAGCACTGGGATCTGCTGGGATGAGCACTGGGATTCTCCCATCGTGCAATTCCTTCATTGGGAGTTGATCCCATCCCTGGCTGAGTAATTCAATCCCAAATCCCAAATAGAAGAGAAAATGGAAGTGATTGTAAAAGTCCGCTTTGAATTCACTCTTCTTTTCCTTTTCTTTTTCTTTGAATTTTTAAATTCAAAATTTTTAAATTCTCTTTGCCTTGAATTTTTACATTTTCGAATTTGGAATTTTCCTTCTAGGAACAAGATGCCCTTGAAGTTTAATCTCTCTTAAGAGGAAAAAGCCACGGAGAGAGAAGGAAAAAAAAAAAAAAATTAAAAAAAATACATGAAACCATGGATCCTTTGTACCTTCCCAGCACGGAAGGCACTCCCGGTGAGGTGAACTCCTCTCTGCTGCCCAACGTGACGGAGAACGGGACGCTGGCGGAGCCGGCCCCGTTCCCGTACATCCACAAGGTGCTCATTCCCATCTGTTACCTGCTGGTGTGCGCCGTGGGGCTGAGCGGCAACGCCCTGGTCATCTACGTGGTGCTGCGCCACGCCAAGATGAAAACGGTCACCAACATCTACATCCTCAACCTGGCCGTGGCCGACGTGCTCTTCATGTTGGGCCTGCCCTTCCTGGCCACCCAAAACGCCATCTCCTACTGGCCCTTCGGCTCCTTCCTCTGCCGGCTGGTGATGACCGTGGATGGCATCAACCAGTTCACCAGCATCTTCTGCCTGACGGTGATGAGCATGGACCGCTACCTGGCCGTGGTGCACCCCATCAAATCCACCAAGTGGAGACGTCCCAGGGTGGCCAAGCTCATCAGCGCCACGGTCTGGACCTTCTCCTTCTTGGTGGTGCTGCCCGTGATCATCTTCTCGGACGTGCAGGAGGATTTCCAGACGTGCAACATGAATTGGCCGGAGCCGGTCAACGTCTGGTCGGCGGCGTTCATCATCTACACCTCGGTGCTGGGCTTCTTTGGTCCCTTGCTGGTCATCTGCCTGTGCTACCTGCTCATCGTGGTCAAGGTCAAGTCCTCGGGGATCCGCGTGGGCTCCACGCGGCGCCGCAGGTCGGAGCGGAAGGTCACCAGGATGGTGGTGATCATCGTGGTGGTCTTCGTGTTCTGCTGGCTGCCGTTCTACACCATGAACATCGTCAACCTGATCCTCATCCTGCCCGCCGACCCCATCCTGGAGGGGCTCTACTTCTTCATGGTGGTGCTGTCCTACGCCAACAGCTGCGCCAACCCCATCCTCTACGGCTTCCTCTCCGACAACTTCAAGCAGAGCTTCCAGAAGGTTCTCTGCCTCCGGAAGGGTGATGGAGCAGAGGATGGAGACCCTGTGGAGCACAGGCAGGAGAACAGCAGCCGCCTACAGGAGTCCATGCTGACCCAGAGGAACGTGGAGTTCAACGGGCACATGCAGACCAGCAAGGTCTGAGGGCACGGCCTGGCACTGCAGAGTGCCCTGGAGGATTTGGGGACATCAATGGGGGCACGGCCTGGCACTGCAGAGTGCCCTGGAGGATTTGGGGACATCATTGAGGGCATGGCCTGGCACTGCAGAGTGCCCTGGAGGATTTGGGGACATCATTGAGGGCATGGCCTGGCACTGCAGAGTGCCCTGGAGGATTTGGGGACATCATTGGGGGCACGGCCTGGCACTGCAGAGTGCCCTGGAGGATTTGGGGACATCATTGGGGGCACGGCCTGGCACTGCAGAGTGCCCTGGAGGATTTGGGGACATCATTGGGGGCACGGCCTGGCACTGCAGAGTGCCCTGGAGGATTTGGGGATTTCAAGGAGAGCTCAGTTTATGCAAAAGGAAAATGTGGAGCCCCAGAAGCTCCAGAGAGCTCTTCCCTGCTTTTCCCAGCTGGAAGTGCCAAGATCCTGGGGTGTCCTGCTGATTGAACGTTTGGGACCGCTTTGGGTCCTCCAGGGAATGATTTCCAGGCTTTGTACTCCTCTAGTGATGCAAACCAACACTAAACCAGCTCCAATTCCCTTGTTAAGCTGGGTTTAAGGCTGCTTTGCACTGCTGGGATCAGCTCCGAGCAGCAAAGAGCCCAGCTGGGATCTTTTGGAATTCTTCAAGGGGATTTCTGAAAGGAAATGAGATTTCTTCAGAGTTTCATGCAAAAAAGGCACCAGCACTGCTCTGGAAATGGGTTCTGATGTGCTGGGTGCCGCCTTTGCTTTTTTTTTTTCCTGTCATTAATCCATGCCAGGGAGCCAGAACTGTCAGGAACCCTTCAAACACTTCCAGAAAGGATGAAAACCCAAGATTAGGAAAACATTTGGGAAAGGAATCAATGTACCCGTGGCATTTCCACCTTCCCCCCTCTGATGAAATGTGGTGTGACCCCATTACTGTGATGTCAGCGCTGATGGCCCCGGGGGCCTGGGGAGATTTTGTGTCCATTCCTTGATTCTGAGTGTAAGTCTGGACTTAAAACTGTGTTTTCAGAATTTAAACCCAGATCAGTCCTGTCTGAGTGTAACTCTGAACTCAAAACTGCATTTCTAGAAATTAAACTCAGCTCAGTGCCCTCTAAGTCTGGACTTAAAACTGTGTTTTCAGAAATTAAGCCCAGCTCAATCCCCTCCTGAGCCATGCACGTTCCAAATGCCAGCACAGCCAGGTTTAATTGATTAATTCATAAAACGAACTTTTCTGGTTGGTTTGGTGTGAGCTGGGCTGTGATTCCCTCGGATTTCCACCTGAAACGATCCCTCCTGGAAGCTCCAGAGTGGGAAATGACTGGAAAGCTCCAGGCTGGGGCAGGAAAATCTGCCTTGGAAAGAAAAATTACTTTAATGAACTCAGATTTTTGGGAAGGAGTTAAACCCTGGCTTGGCCAGAGCAAAGAGCATTTCTCTCCCCTGCTTCCATGGAATTTGATAAAATCTTTGGAATTAACCAAGGGAAGTTTTACCTGGAGGGAGCAGAGGAAAAGAGGTGGATAAACCTGGGCCTTGTTTTCCACACACCCCAGAACAATCCCACCTTTTTTTTCCCACTCCCCATGTCACCATTGGGATCCTGATTCCCAAAAAACAGAAATTCCAGCCAGCCCATCCAATATTCCCACTGATAATGCTGCAATCCATCATATTTAAAGAGAAAATTTAGTACAACTCTCAATGCCCCAATTCCCAGGAAAATTCCCTTTCCAACCAGAAGCTCCCCGGGGAATTTGGTGCCGTAGGAATTCTGCTTCCGAGAATTTTTTTTTTTTTTCCTGGCACAAAGAATTTTTTTCTGGGAGCAGCTCCTGCAGATCATCTCTTCCTTCTAGTTCCAGGCAGCCTTTGCTCCATGGGGTTCCCTCCCCATCCTAAAAAAATCTTCCCTCAGACCTGTGCTGTGCTGGAAGCTCCTCTGGCTTTTCCCTGAATCCCAAACGCCATTCCTGGGTTTTTCCTGGCAGCTTGGCAGTGGAGTTTTGAGGAGCCGGCTGAGCTGCCAACATCCCTGCACACATTCCATCAAAACATGTCATCCTTCCACAAAGACTGACAAATTCCCTGGAAAAATCTGTCCTCCCATCCAGCCCTTCCCAGGAAGCTCCAGACAGCATCGACACTCCCCAACTCCTTTTTTTTTTTTTTTTCCCCTTTATTTTTCACACAATCCCACCCCAATCCCTCAGCCCCAGGCACTGAGTGACATTTTTAATATCTCGACAGACAATCCTTCCAAATTCCAGCTTATTCAGCTTTTCCTTTGATTCATCCAAGGATTCCAAACGTTGGTTCTTCTCTGCTGAAATAAAAAAAAAAAAAAAAAACACACACGGGAAGATCATGGAAAATTTACCTGGTGCCCACCTGAGCTTCAGGAGGTGGAAAAATCATTTGGATAAAATAAAAGTGAAATAAAATAATAGATTAAAAAAAATAAACTGGAATGTCTGGTTGAGGCTCCAGCTATGAATATTCAATGAGATCCATGGAATAAGGGGAATTCCAGCTGCTGGATACCAAAGGATATGAAAGAAGGATGTGTGGAAAAATCCACCAAGCAACCTTTGGAATACAGGAGCAGCTTCCTTCAGGGATTCTTTGTATTCCATTACTTCCATTACTTTTATTCCATTCCATTAGTTTTTATTCCATTAAAAATGGGTTTAATTGAGGGGGGAAAAATCCTGGATTCGGTTTGGAAAAGTGGAATTAGGAGACAGCGATTCCAAAGGGCAGATTCCAGGTGGGCATCTCAGAGGGATGGGGCTGCACTGAGAATTTCCTGGGGTTTCTGGCTTTGGGATCTCTCCTGGCTGCTCTCCAAGGGAGGAAAAACCCAGGAATGTGCCTGAAGTGTGGAATTTATCCCAGGATTTACCAGTGGATTGATGTGGGAATAAGAGCAGGGCACACATGGAATTTTTGACTCTTTAACTCCCAGTAAAACGCAGCTCCCTGAGGCTCCAGGGATGGGATTATCCCAACATTCCCTGGGACACAAAGTCCTGGCCCTGCCTTGATCCATCAGCAGCATCCTTAAAACCTGCAAATCCCAGTTTCCAGTGCCTTTCCCTGCTCCTTGGAACTGCAGCTGAGGCAGGAGCGGCTGATTTCATTCCTGTCATTTATTCCCAGGGTATTTTTATTTTATATTTTATTTTTTATTTTATTTTATTTTATTTTGTATTTTTTATTTTATATTTAATATTTTTATTTTTATTTTTATTTTTATTTTTATTTTAATATTTTATTTTATTTTATTTTATTTTATTTTATTTTATTTTCATTATGTTATTCTATTTTACTTTATTTTATTTTATATTTTATCCAGCTCCAGCCCCTGGCTCACCTGGAATACCTCAGCTGCTCACCTCACCCCACTCCTGGTTTTCCTGGATTGTTCATTCCCACCTATTTGGGTGATGTTTGGAAACATTTGTCTCCATTTTCCATGGAAATCCGGTGCTGTTACCACGGGATGGGCGATGCTCTGGGATTCCTGTGTTCCCTTTCCTGCTCCAATCCCATAACAATTATTCCTCCCTATCTGCCCATCATTCCCTGGGAAGTCATGGAAGGTGAAACCGTCCCTGCTCCTTCTCTCCCTTCTCCTGAGCCTTTAAGGCCTGGATCCCATTCCTGACCTCGAGCTGGGATCATCCCAAATATTGGATGGATCCCATTCCCTCAGCCTGGGATGAACCCGCAGTTCTTTTTCCACCAGGAAAAGCAGCAGCCCTTGGAAAAAGCTGGGAGAGTCAATCAGATCCAGGATTGCAGCCCCCACTGCTCCAGGGAATCCCAGTTTTATATTCCAGAGGCAGATTTGGGGCTGTTCCTCCCCCTGCTCCAGAGGTGAATCCCACCACGGTTTTCTCTGGAGAATCTGGTGGAAAAAAAATAAATGATAAAAACCCCTCCAAGGCCTCAAGGAATTTACGCTCTCCTGGCTTTTCCCAGCAAAACCAAAGAATCATGGAATGATTTGGATTGGGAGGGACTTAAAGCTCATCCCATTCCAACCCCTGCCACAGGCTGGAACAATTTCCACTATCCCAGGGTGCTCCAAGCTCTGGCCTTGGGCACTTCCAGGCATGGGGCAGCAATCCTGGGCACAATTCCTGCATCCAGGAGGAGCAACAGAGCCAGGCAACACAAATCCCACACACAATTCCTGATTCCAAGAGCCAATTCCATACACAATTCCTGATTCCAAGAGCCAGGCAGCACAAATCCCATACACAATTCCTGATTCCAAGAGCCAATCCCAAACACAATTCCTGATTCCAAAAGCCAATTCCATAAACAATTCCTGATTCCAAAAGCCGATCCCACACAAAAATCCTGATTCCAAGAGCCAATCCCATACACAATTCCTGATTCCAAGAGCCAATCCCATACACAATTCCTGATTCCAAGAGCCAATTCCATAAACAATTCCTGATTCCAAGAGCCAGGCAGCACAAATCCCATACACAATTCCTGCTTCACAGGAGAAGCGCTGGCTCCAGGAGCCGTGATGACAGCAGCTCCCCTGGGCAGGGTAATTAATTAATTATGCATTCCCAGAATTAATGAGAGCATCCTGTTTGCAGCCCTGTCCCATTTTTCCACAGATTCCAGCCCCATATGCCGGGTGCCAGACAGGGCTGATGGCCCCACATCCCACACTTGGAATTATTTCATTTCCCGACGTGTCTGTGCCTGGCTCCTGACAGGAATCGGAGGCATTTCCATGGAATTAATTCATGGCACTCAATGGTGTTTGGATTTTTCCAGCGCGTTTTCAGGGAGGGAAAAGCAGATCCGTGGATTTCTGATCTGATAAAAACCCGGAGCTGAGCTGGGCCACACAGACAGAGCCAGGAAATGGGAATGGAGGGGTGTGAATCCCGGGAATCACGGGATCGCTGAGGTGGGGAAAGATCTCTGGCATCACTGAGCCCATCCCTGCCCAGGTGTCTTTTCAATCTTGCAAAAATTCAGGATTCTGCCTTAAGAAGGGATGAAAACACAGAAAAACGGGGGGAAAATTATTTGGTGGAAGAATTGTTTTTGGATTTTTCCTTGCATGGAAAAAGTGAGACGATATCGATGTGATTCCCTGGGAATTCACAGGGATTTGGATCAGCAAAATCCCAAATCCACTGGCAATTCCTGTTTCCTGCACATGGAATTTCACTCCTGAAATGGCCTTGGGGTTGCAGCATTCCAGCCTGGAGCCAGCAGAGAGGGATTTGTTTCCAGAACCATCCGAGGAGGAAGCAATCCCTTGGAGAGCTGATTTTAATGTGATTTTTCCCTGGAAATAACATTAGGCTGTCATTCCCAACGTCTGGCAGGAATTGTTGGGTGCCCAAATCTCTGCAGCAGCTTTTGGCTGGAATACAAATGAAGCTGAGCAGGAAAACATCCACAGATTTGGGAATAGGGAAGCAAATCCCTCCTCATCCCAGGGATCCAGTTCATCCTCCCTGTTTGCCCATTCCTGAGGGGGATCAACCTTTTTCCACATCTCAGCCCTGCAAGGACACAAATCCAGAGTTTTCCCCACAGGAAGGTCCTGCCCCATCAGAATCCCAGAGATTTTTATGGAAAACCTGGGAGAGAATGGGAAATCTGCCAGAATTAAGCAAGGAAAAGGTGCTGAGAGCACCACAGGGATTTGGGCTTTCCAGGTGCTGCTTCCTGGATCTTTCCAGGAAAAATAAAACCACTCTGGAAAATCAGGAGGAGAACGAGGAATCTGAGGATTTACAGGAACAGAGCATGGAGCAAGAACAGGGAATCCCCCAGACAAACCCCACCTCTCATCCTGGGAAGGACGGAGATTCCCAGACTCTCCTGGCTTTGGGAATCACTATTTCCATCCTGTCCCAGGTTTGGGAATAACCATTCCCAACTTGTTCTGGATTTGGGAATCACCATTCCCAGCCTGTCCCAGGTTTGGGTATCACCATTCCCATCCTGTCCCAGGTTTGGGAATCACCATTCCCAGCTTGTCCCAGGTTTGGGTATCACCATTCCCAGCCTGTCCCGGATTTGGGAATCACCATTCCCAGCCTGTCCCGGGTTTGGGAATCATCATTCCCAACCTGTCCCGGGTTTGGGTATCACCATTCCCAGCCTGTCCCAGGTTTGGGAATCACCATTCCCAGCTTGTCCCAGGTTTGGGTATCACCATTCCCATCCTGTCCCAGGTTTGGGAATCACCATTCCCAGACTGTTCTGGATTTGGGAATCACCATTCCCAGCCTGTCCCGGATTTGGGAATCACCATTCCCAGCCTGTCCCGGGTTTGGGAATCATCATTCCCAACCTGTCCCGGGTTTGGGTATCACCATTCCCATCCTGTCCCAGGTTTGGGTATCACCATTCCCAGCTTGTCCCAGGTTTGGGTATCACCATTCCCATCCTGTCCCAGGTTTGGGAATCACCATTCCCAGCCTGCAGGGAGGGTGTGGGAGGCCAAAGTCTCCATCCAAGCTTTTAGCCGGGATTGCTCCCTGGCTTGGAAGCGCTCTCTGTTTGTTTTCCCACCTTCCCCTCCCATCTCCTGCGTTTTCTCCCAATCCTTGGGAGCAGATAGATCCTGGCCAGAGTCATTAAATCCCATTCCACTCATCCAGAGGCAATCCATTAGCCTGATTTGTTGCCTGGTTTCCTTATCTGCCTCGATGTTATCTCGCCGTTCCTGTCGTAAATCCAAAGTTTCCTCCTGGAGAGGAAGGGAAGAGTTTGCCCAAAGCACCAGTGCCTGTTGTTATTCCTGAGAAAAATCCATCCAGAGGGATGAAACCACACCCAAATAGGTTCTTTATCCCCAAAAACAGGCTGGGAGGAGATGGGAATGAGGGATTGTGGCATTCCTGGGATAGAGGGAGTGGAACAACACAGAGCAAAGGAGAGTTAAATTGGATTTTAGGGATTCCAGCCCTGGAAAAGGGATTTTAAAAGGTGGCAGTCGGAAAATATTTGGACATTCAGATTCCAATTAATTCCCAAAAAACCCTTGGCAGGTTGAGACTCCTGGTGGCTTTTAGGCCACCTGGATCCTCTGGACATCCTTTGGATTTTGCCCCTGGAATTGATGTGGATTTAATGATTTCCTTCTTTATCCCCAAAACAGGCTGGGAAGGAGATGGGAATGAGGGATTGTGGCATTCCTGGGATAGAGGGAGCTGAACAAGCACGGAGGGGGAGGTTTAAATTGGGATTTAGGAAAATTTCCTTCCCAAAAGGACTGTCCAGCCTGGAAAAATGCTTTATGTGGCACTGGGAACATTCAGCTTTGACATATTCCAGTTTTTCCCTCAAAACCTCAGCAGGTTGCAATTCCTGGTGGAATTCCCTGGCCATTAGGGATAATTTGGATCCTGTGGATCCCGTTGTGTTCCTGGGATCAATTTGGATTTCATGATTTCCCTGATCCTGGCATTGGGATGAATTATGAAGGCTCCAAAATCCAAATATCTCTCCTGGAGATGTGTTTATTCAGGGGTAAAAATGATGGATTTTTGCTGCTTCCCAGGAGAAAGGGAATTCTCTGGAATTCTATGGATTGGACAAGTTCTGGGTGTGGCTTTTTCCAGCCCTGGCAATAACCAGGGAATTTTTAATAGTAATTTTAATCAGTGCAGAAAAGGGGAGATGGGAATGAGCCAAAATTGTGGGAAAACTGCTGGATCTGTGAGAAATGAGGAATTCCAGAGCACCTGGAAATGCTCCTGCCAGCAGAACATCCAGCTGGGAATTCTTTTTCCAACCTAGGGATGGGACAGGGAGGATTTAGTAGTAAGAAAAGGAGGGGGAAAAAAAGCCAGGGTGGCTTTAAAATTATGGAAATTCCCTAGGTTTTATTTCAGGATGCAGGCTGGGGGAAGCAGGAGCACACTCAAGGTTTCAAGGCTTGGCATCATTTTTACATGGAATTTTCTACTTAAAATTCCCCATTTTCAGGAAAATGGGGAGATCTTGAAGATTTGGGATTGATTTAGAGGAAAAGGAGATGGTAAATGCAAATTGCTTTTGGGAATTCTTTGGATTAAAGGAGCTAACCAGAAACTTTTCCAGGATCAGTGTGGTGCTTTTAGTTAGGAAATGCAGTAAAAAAATATGGAAAAAAATATGGAAAAACTTATGAAAAAAAATGAGAAACAACCCCAGGTACCGAAAGCAAAATCTTTATTTCAGCTACTTTTCCCAAAGCTGGGGGTGGTGAGATCCATGGAAGTGTTTTCCTGGCAAGAATTTCCTTGGATTCTTTGTACAAAAGGTTTGGGAAGCAAATGAGAGACTGGGAGAAAGAAAAAGAAGGAATGGGATAAAATGATGGGATTTTGCTGCACGTACCATAGTTATATCCATAATTTTTTAGGAAAATAACTCAAATCCCTAAAAAACACTGCTTGAACAAAAACTCCTTTTTCTTTCCAGTTTTCCCTCCATTTTCCAGAAATGATGGTGCTCCAAAATGATAATTTCTGGGGGAAAAAACAAAAAAAATCCCTAAATCCCTAAAAATGAAAACCTCATCCTTTTCCATTCCAGTTTTGTCCCTCCATTTCCCAGAAATTATGGTGCTCCAAAACAACAATGTCCAGATGGGAACACAGCCTGAAATGCCAGCTTGGCAAATCCCAAATTCCCAGCATTTTGTTCAGTTGGGAGCACATTCCCAGCCAGGTTGGATGTTCTTCTGGGAAGTTTTTCTCTGGAGTTTTTGGTTGTACCAAGCTCTGTTTCCCTGGAAAAGCTTTCCCAAATCCATGTGCTGTTATTTCTCTAATTCCATCATTCTGCTGGAATCATGGAATACGACACAGAACGGAACCAATCTGGAATTTGGGATTAATTCCTGTGCAAAATCTTCATTTTAACACCGTTTTTTCAACCTGGTGCTGCTGGGGGGGGGGGGGCGGGGTCAGGGGTCTAATTAGTCAAGATTTTTGCAGGAATAATGAAATTCCTTAATTAGCACCTGGATAACCGCTCTGGACCTTGGGGATAATTATTGAATCATAATTATATTCTAATTATTATAATTCCTTCTCTAAAGCACAGCAAAGGACGAAAATTTTCTGCCAACTGGGTAAATTTTTGGGGATGTTCCTGAGGAGGTACACAGGGAGCTGAGAATATTCTGGAATTTTTGTGTGGATGGAACAGTTCCCTCCATCCCCACGGGGTAGAAAAAACACCCTTCAAATATTCCAGATGGGACAGGAGATGCAGAAAAAAAGGGAATTTTTGCTGTCAACTTGGCAAAATCTTCAGGGATGTTCCTGAGGGTCTTCACAGGGAATTGGGAACCTTCTGGAATTTTTGTGCAGGTGGAACAGTCACCTTTGTCCACACAGGGGTGGAAAAAACACCCTTCCAAGGGCTACAAATATTCCAAATGGAATGGGAGATGCAGGGAGAGAAGGGAAATTTTTGCTGCTAACTTGGCAAATTTTGGGGGATGCTCCTGAGGGGGCTACACAGAGAGCTGGAAAACTTCTGGAATTCTTGTGCAGTCGGAACAGTCTCCTCAATCCAGAAATGAGCGGAAAACCCACCCTTCCAAGGACTACAAATATTCCAGACAGAATGGGAGATGCAGAGAAGGAAGGAAAATTTTTGCTGTCAATCGGAAAAACCCCGGGGATGTCCCACAAAGCGAGCTGGGAACCTTCCGGAATTCTTGCACAGCTTGGAGCCACACCGGTGTGGAAAAAAACAACCCTTCCAGGGGTTACAGCCATTCCAAATGGAATCAGAGATGCACTTCTAGAGGGAAGCCACTGCTGGATGGGCCCAAAGCTTCACCCTGGAGCCGAGGAGCTCCTACTCCAGGGCGGGTTTGACCAGGTGCCCGTTGAAGACGATGTAAACATCCGACTCCTCGCTGTAAATGGCGTTTTCCCGCTCCCTCTTGAACATCCTGATCCAAACCTCATCCCCTTCCTGCAGATCCAGCATCAGGCTCTGGCTCTGCATGATGCTCCGGTCGCTGGGCTGGGCGTACAGGATGGCCACGGCCCGCTCGTTCCTCATCAGGTGCACGTAGGTCTCCTTGAAATTCCAGGTGTGCACGTTGAGGCTGAAGTAATAAACCCCCGGCACGTAGCAGAAGAACTTCCCGGAGAACATGTTGAAGTGCTGGTAGAGGTTGACGAATTCCGTGTCGAAGGTGACGTGCTGGAAGTAGTCGGAGCTGTGCTGGGGCTTGCGGCGGCCCACGGAGAAGGCGGCGAAGAGCTGCTTGCAGGAGTGGCCCTGGGGCCCGGGCTGGCCCTTCTGGCCCTTGGGGCCGCTCGGGCCCCGCGATCCGCGCTCTCCCACCTTCCCCGCCGCTCTGGGGAATCCCCGCTCGCCCAGCTCGCCCTTCTCGCCTGCCAGGGGGAGGGAAAAGCGTGGCAAACGTGAGGATGGGAAAGGAAGGTTCTAGGAATGGCCCGGAGATGAGCGGCAGAGGAGCTGCCGGGGCACTGTTTGTCCAGCCTGGGAATGTCGGTCAGGTATCAGCAGCTTTCCAGTTCCCAGAGGGATTAATCTGGGAATATTGATCAGATATCAGCAGCTTCCCAATTTCCAGAAGGATTAACCCAGGAATATTGATCAGATATCAGCAGCTTCCCATTCCTCTGGGGATATTGATCAGATATCAACATCTTCCCAACTCCCAGAAGGATTAATTTGGGAATATCGGTCAGATATCAGCAGTTTTCCAATTCCCAGAAGGATTAATCTGGGAATATTGATCAGATATCAGCATTTTCCCAATTTCCAGAAGGATTAACCCAGGAATATTGATCAGATATCAGCAGCTTCCCATTCCTCTGGGGATATCAATCAGATATCAACATCTTCCCAACTCCCAGAAGGATTAATTTGGGAATATCGGTCAGATATCAGCAGTTTTCCAATTCCCAGAAGGATTAATCTGGGAATATTGATCAGATATCAGCATTTTCCCAATTTCCAGAAGGATTAACCCAGGAATATTGATCAGATATCAGCAGCTTCCCATTCCTCTGGGGATATTGATCAGATATCAACATCTTCCCAACTCCCAGAAGGATTAATTTGGGAATATCGGTCAGATATCAGCAGTTTTCCAATTCCCAGAAGGATTAATCTGGGAATATTGATCAGATATCAGCAGCTTCCCAATTTCCAGAAGGATTAACCCAGGAATATTGATCAGATATCAGCAGCTTCCCATTCCTCTGGGGATATTGATCAGATATCAGCATTTTCCCAATTCCCAAAAGGATTAATCTGGGAATATTGGTCAGGTATCAGCATCTTCCCATTCCTCTGAAGAACTGACTTTGGGGAATGTTTGAGCACCACCACATTTTGATTTTATTTTGGGCACATTTGGGCACAACTACATTTTGGGCACACCTTGCCCTTTTTTGGGGCACATTTGGGCACCACCACATTTTGGGCACCTCTGGACCTTATTTTGGGCGGTTCTGGGCTTCTCTTGACCTTATTTTGGCACTTTGGGGCGCACCCCTAAACCTCATTTTGGGCACAACCACATTTTGGGCACCTTTTGACTTTATTTCGGGCACTTTTAGGCACTTCTTTCCCTCTGCTCTGAATTTTGGGCTGAATTTTGCCGTAGGGAAGGCTCAAAGGAAGAGCAGCAAGGAAAAGGCCGGGATCGAGCTGCACCCACCTTTGAGGATGGTGATGTCGATGGTGGGCTGGATTTTGGGCACGGAATATTGGGGGTCTCCGCTCATCCTGGCGGATCTTTGGGAGATGATGGACACGGGCTGCTCCGAGGGACCGCAGCACCTGACGCACGACAGGCGCCGCCTGGGCAGCGCCTTCTCCGGCTGGGATCCGGCATTCCCGGCGGAAAGCAGGAGCAGCAGGATCAGGGTGCTCATCCTCGGGAGCAGCTGGAGAGGAGAGGGAACACAAACCATTAATGGGGAGATCCCAATCAGGGCCAGCTGGCGAGCGCTTTCCTTGGGGTTAATTATTAACGGATCCTGGAGTGGCACCGGGAGACTCCGGGTGGGAATTGTGCCCCTCGGAGCACAAAAGGCAATTCCTGGCTGGTATTATCTGTGACAGCTGCTAAGAGAACACCAGGTCAACAAAAAATGGGGGGGGGGGGGGGGGAAAATCCCAAGCCAAACAAAACCTGCTGGGAGCAGCAGCTCAGGTAGAAAAGTCCTTGGAACAATCCCTATGGGAAATTTCTAGGGAAAAGACAAAAGTGATTCTCTGTTGGTTTGTTTGGTGCCTCAGAATCCAAAATCCAAAAAAAAAAATAATCGAAATTCAGGGCAAAAATACAGAATTTTATTTAAAAGTAGACCCAAAACCTGATTTTTTGGGGAGGAAAATCCCATTAGAAAAGCAAAACAAGAAGAAATCAAAAAGCATTTCTATCGTTAAATGTTCTCCAGCAGCCTCTTGATGATGATTTTTTTTTTCCTTGTTTTATCCATTCCAATATTGTCTTCCAAATGGAATTCCTGTGTGTATTTTCCAGTTTGATTTTCCCATGTGTGGAATGGAAACCCAAAGAGCAGCACCAAACTGGGCCAAAGTGGGATTTCTTCTGCAAATAGATCCCATATTTTTTTTTAATTTTTCATCTGCTCCTGGTGAACTCCAAAGGTTCTGGATACTGGGAAAAATTCAAGGAGAAAATATGTCAGACTGCTCAGACTGGAAAAAAAGAGGAATTTTCTCTGGCTCATCACTGACCTGTTCCTAAGGAAGGATTGGAGCTGATTCTGGGAGAAATCCAGGGAGAAAATTCCTCTTTTTTTTTTCCATCTGAGGCATTTTTTTCTCTGGATTTCTCCCAGATTCAGCTCAATCCTCCCCTAGGAACAGGCCAGAGAAAATTCCCGTTCCATGTGTAATTAGTGTCATTCCACTGATTGCAGTGGAGCCTCATCCAGGACAGATTCCTTGGATCGATGCCTCCGTGGATCTTCTCCAAAGTCCAGTTAGTGAGATGGATTCAGGCTGACCCCAGGCTGGGAATGGCTCCTCTCCCACCAGCTGGAATTCCTGGAATAGGTTGGGAAGGGGGCACTGGATGGCTGGATTGTGAATTTAACGGATTTCACTCCATGGACACCCAGAGGGAGGGGAAGAGGGAGAAATTCCAGCCTTGGAGCTGCTTCCCTGGGAACAAAATGAGGCAGGGGGAGAAAAAGAAAGGAAAAATCTGTCAGGAGTGGGATTGGAGCATCATTCCTGGGAAATGTTTTCTTCCCGTTCTTCCCTGCTCCAAAAGATGTGTCAGTCACACCATTCCAGCTTCCTGGAAATCCAAGAAATCCTTATTAGCAGGAACACAATGACTTCCCCTCTGAGAGCAGGGAACGTTCTTTCCTGAAATCCATCCAAACTGGAAATACGTTTGGTTTTGTAGCTGTACCTCGTTCCTGTAGCAGCTGGAGGAGGGATCAATCCCCCTTTTCCACCAGCATTCATGCCTTGAATTCCATGTAATTAAATCCTTTTCAATTTCCATTAATTTTTGAAGCCATCTTTGAGTTTTTCCAAGAAGGAAAGGAAAAACACAGGAAGATTAAATGGGCAGAAAATCCTAAAAAAACCAGCCCAGGATGGACCTGATGGTCTTGGAGGGCTTTTCCAACCCCAGGAATTCCAGGATTCCCTGAGCCACACTCTGAATTCCTGCTGATATTTTCCTTCCCGCTATTCCTAGGACTTCACTTGGAAAAAGAAATCCTTGCTTTAAGTTCATGGACAACATCAGGCGCTGCCCCTTTTAATTTAGGAAAAATCTTGATTAAAACCCTGCAGTCCAACCCAAAACTTTGATGGAAAACTCACGGATGCGCCAGCCCCAAAGCTCGGCACCATTCCAGACATGGAAAATATTCCAGTTGTGCCTTTTTTACCTTTTTCATCTTCTCTCCAGCCTCAGGCTCCTGAGGACTCCGGAGCTCCTTGGATAGGGAGCAGCAGGAAATGAGGCATCCTCAGGGCTGGGATTTTCCAGACACTGTGCTTCCTCTTGGAAAGGATTTCTCCAGAATTTATTTTATTTTCTCCCCCAGGAGGATCTAAAATTTCCTAGTGGGAAGCTCCTTGTGGAAAAGCCCAAAACACTGGAGGATTTTGTGCTTTTTCCAAGGAAAATGTTGCTGGATTCCGGTGCCGAGCTCCAGCAGCTCCTGTTGGATAAAATATCCCGGAGATCCTGCAGGAGCTGCTCTGTGGCAGAAGTGATTTGACAACTCCCAGGCAGGAATATTTGCATCCCAAAAAGGAAGTGGGTTAGGAATTCCCGCTGTCTGTCCTGGTTGGAGGATGAGTGAGGTCTTTGTCCGGGGTGTTTATCCAACCCTGGGATGATGGAGAAGAGGGGCTGGAAGTGCTGCTGGAGCTGTGAGAGAGGCAGGAATGGAGGGAAAACCGGGATCCAGCCATGGAGAGATCCAGGAGGGGAGCTGCATGTGGATTTGCAGTGCCTGGGTGAATATTTGTCCGGGAATTTGTAATTCCTTTTCCGATTATCCGGTCTATTTTTAATTTTATGGGGTTTTTTTCAGCCTGGGTCTGTTTCCCGTGACGGTGATTCCCTGAATTCCTCCATCCTGGGAGGAGCCAGCCCTGAGCAGCAAGCACTGGGTGCTCGCCTGCTGGGAATTCACTGGGAATTCACCAGGAATGGGAAGAGATGAGGTTCCCAAGGAAACATCCCTGCACATCTGGGGGATTGGATGGATTTAACACAATTCCACGGATTTAACACAATTCCATGGATTTAACACAATTCCTTGGGGGTGCTGCAGGAGGAGAGGCTGTGCCTGGATGGAAGCATCCCCGTGCACATGGATTCCTGCAAATTCCCAGGTTCCACCCTGCCCTAGCAAGAGGATATTCATGATTCCCAAGGGAACAGCTTTTCCTTTTTTCCTTCTCTTTTATCCCAAGGTTCCTGGGACAGGGAGGATCATCCAGATTCCCAAGGGACCACGGACAGGGAGCAGGGGAATGCTCCCGATTCCCAAAGGATCAGCTCTTCCCTTTCTCCTCGGTGTCCCTGCCCGCACCTCTGACTCCTCCAGTGTCCTGGAATTGTCCCTGCTCCAGGCTGGGCGGCTCCCTGGCAGAATTCCCGGCCCCCGAGCCAGCCCAGGAGGTGATTCAGCAGGAATTACAGTAAAAGTCATTCCCAGGGCAGCTTCTCCCATAGGACAAACCCCCCTGATCCCTCCTTCATCCTTCCCGATGGAAAAGCAGCATTCCCGGGATTTGCCAGTGCTGGGAATTCAGCGAGAACTTGAATCGGGGTTGTCCCTGCAGAAAAAAACCCGGGTGGGATTTTCCCACCAGGATGCAGTGCCTGGATGCTGCTCCCATCCCAATCCCATCCCGGAGCGAGCAGCACATTCCAAAGGGCTGGAGAAACGCAATTCCCTGAAAGGTTCCGCTCCCGTGGAGACCCCAGGGAACGGCTCCTTCCTGCCCTGTGTCCCGCCGCCACATCGGATCCATCCCCATCCCACTGGGAGCAGCATCCCGCTGGGAAAAGCTCCGGCCTGGTGTGTCCAGGGTTACCAGGATCCCTTATCCCAGGATAAAGGCGTAGGGAATTTTTACTGGGACAAGTTCAGCCCAGCGCTTCCCAAACCTCTCATTCCTGCCTCTCCCTGCTCAGCAGGGTGGGAATGTTGTGTTATCCCAATCCCCGTATCCCAATCCCTGTAACTCACCTCGTCCCTAAGAATCCCTGGATATTCCTTCCCTTATTTCCCTCTTTCTCAGCTTCTGCTGCAGTTTTTTTGGGGCAGGCTGCGGCTTCTGTGCTGAGATCCAAGAGAAACACGGAAAGTCAGGCTGGATCCTGAGGAAACCTTGGCAAAAGGAATTTTTTCCCCGTTTTTCTTTGCTAGCACCAACTTGTGCCGGGCTTCTGTGCCTTTGTCCCGCTCTGGTTTCCTCAGGATTTGCTGCCAGTCTGGAATTCCGCAGGGCCTCTCCCAGGGGTGGAAATAAAAAGTGAAAAAAAAATGGGATTAAAAAAAAATAAAAGGATGAAGAGAACTCCACCACAAAACCCAAAACCACATCCCGAGCTGCAGCCAAGAGAGAAAGTGCTGGGATCACATGGAAAGAATTTTTCTTTGGGACATTTCGGCATCTTTTTACGCAGGAGAAAGGGGGAAAAAAAAAGGAAAAAACAAAGCCGCAATAAAATCTCTGGGATTTGTGCATGAGCTGGAAAAGCAGGAATGGCTTTAAGGTGCAAGAGGGGAGATGTAGACGGGATCTTGGGAAGGAATTCTTCCCTGGGAGGGGCCTGGAATTCCCAGAGCAGCTGTGGCTGTCCCTGGATCCCTGGGAGTGTCCAAGGCCGGGCTGGACACTGGGGTTTGGAGCAGCCTGGGATAGCTGGAATTGTCCCTGCCCATGGACCTGCATCAGCCTGAAGGTCCCTCCCAACACAAACCACTCCAGAATTCCATGATTTTTGTGCCCACGCTTTTTTACCCTCAGTCACTTCCTCGGGAAAAGCACCATGGGAGGTTATTTAAAATCACTTTGAGTTATGAATTTATTTTTCCTTTTCAATTTCCTTTTCCTTTTCCATTTCCTTTTCCTTTTCCATTTCCTTTTCCTTTTCCTTTTCCTTCTCCTTCTCCTTTTCCTTTTCCTTTCCTCTTCCTCTTCCTCTTCCTCTTCCTCTTCCTCTTCCTCTTCCTCTTCCTCTTCCTCTTCCTCTTCCTCTTCCTCCTCCTCCTCCTCCTCCTCCTCCTCCTTCTCCTTCCCCTTCCCCTTCCCCTTCTCCTTCTCCTTCTCCTTCTCCTTCTCCTTCTCCTTCTCCTTCTCCTTCTCCTTCTCCTTCTCCTTCTCCTTCTCCTTCTCCTTCTCCTTCTCCTTCTCCTTCTCCTCCTCCTTCTCCTTCCCCTTCTCCTTTTTTTAATTTTTTTTTTTTCAATTTGAAATTCCTGAGAGAACCAAGTATCCAAGGATTTTCTATTTCATTTTTTTTTTTCAGTTTGAAATTCCTGAGAAGACCAAGAATCCTGAAAGTTGAGCTGAACTCGTGAAGGAGATTTTTCCCGGGCAAGTTTCCCAACCCAACTGCAAGGCTCAGTGTGAAAAGGGAATTTTGTGGGAACAGCTTGAGCTGGAAGGTCGGAGAAGATCATTGATCTCCCGAGGAAAAGGAGCCTGGACACACCTGGAGGAGCTTGAGGAAGGCACAGCTTGCCCTGCCACGAGTCACTGCTCCAAAACCAGGAATTCTTGAGAGGACAACAATGGGTTTGTCCTAAAAACGCGTGGATTGAGATGGAATGTCGCGAAGATTTTTGCACTGAGGTGGGGAGGCCCTGGCACAGATTCCCAGAAAAGCTGTGGGTGCTTCATGCCTGGAATGTTCAAGGCCAGGCTGGAGCAGCCCGGGGTGGTGGAAGGTGCTGGGGTGGGAGCTGGGTGAGGTTTTGGCCATAATTCCCAGGAGAGTTTGTCGTAATTCCCGAGATTCTGGCCATAATTCCCAAGGGGATTTAATCATTATTCCAATCAGGATTTTACCACAATTCCCAGGAGGTTTTGGCCGTAATTCCCAGGAGGTTTTGGCCGTAATTCCCAGGAGGGTTTTACCATCATTCCCAGGGGGGTTTTATCATAATTCCAATCAGGATTTTACCATCATTCCCAGGAGAATTTTATTGTAATTCCAATCAGGATTTTGCTATAATTTGCAGGAGGTTTTGGCCATAATTCCCAGGAGGTTTTTGCCATAATTCCCAGGATGATTTGCCATAATTCCCAGGATTTTCCTGTAGGTGGCTGGGCTGGATTTGCCCTGTTTCGGGCAGAGCTATTCCTCGTGACACAGGAACATGCAAGGAACAGCACAGCGTAACCACTGGGTTTTCCTTTGTCCAGATCTGTCCTCAGGGGAAAAGAAGTTCCAATTTTCAGCCCCTAAAGCTACGTACAAACATTTCTATCAATCCAGGAAGGATTTCTATGCAACTCCCCTTTCCACATTTTCCCCCTGTGACTGAAGGACTCTCACTGGAAATAAATGATGCTTTTGGTGCAATGCCTATTCCTGATAAACGCTTGCCAGGAAACACCATCCTCACCCAGCCCTTTTCCCTCAGTTTTGAAAGGGAATTTGTGGGATTTGCTGCTTTACCCAAACCTTCAGAGAAGCTCAAATCATTGTCTGCTTTTGGCACAGTTATTTATCATCATTTCCCTTCCTGCTGGACCTGAGAACTGCCAGGCAGTTGCACAAAGCAGGGCCTGAAGCTGGCAGCAAAAAGAGGGAAATAAACCAGGAATAATCCAAATAATCCCTCAGAGTGATCGGCACAGCTTTGGAGAGAGCTGGCACTGATCACCGCTCCCAAAAGTGGTTTCTCCGTTCTTTAAAATCATTTATTCAGCCAGGGTTTGTCTGATCAGGTGGAAATCAAAAGCCACTGAGGGGTGAAGGAGAATCCGGCTCGGAGTGATCCTGAGGGGACAGAAAATATGGTATGTGTGGATTTATCCTGAGAAAAAAAAATGATTTTACTGCGTTCTTTGTAAACGCCACGTGAAAATTCTGCAGCTTGGCCCTGGAGGCGGCCCCAAACCAAGCCCCAAACCTGACCCTAAACCAAGCCCCAAACCAAGTCCTGAACCTGACCCGAACCTGACCCAAACCAGACCCCAAGCCAGACTCCAAACCAAGCCCAAAAACAAGAACCAAAACCTGACCCCATGCCAGACCCCAAACCAGACCCCAAACCTGACCCCAAACCAGAACCCAAACCAGACCCCAGACCTGACCCCAAACCTGACCCCAAACCAGAACCCAAACCAGACCCCAGACCTGACCCCAAACCTGACCCCAAACCAGAACCCAAACCAGACCCCAAGCCAGACCCCTAACCTGACCCCAAATCAAACTTTGTTCCAAGTCTTAATTTATTAAAAAGAAAATATTTCAGGATTAACTTCATGTCCCATTATAAGAGCATCACATGTCCCAAGCAATTCTAATTTAAAATTCCCCTCATTTTAGTCTAATTTTTGTTGTAAGGTTGGCTTGGGAAGATCAGGATTAATAAGGAGCAGAAAAACTATTGGGAAAAGGGGGTTGAGTTCCAAAAGAGTTATTAAATTTTCTAATTATGCTTTATTACTAATTAGTAAGTCTGATAGTAATTATTTATTACTAATCAAGAAGTCAAATCTCTGGTTTTTTATATCCTGGGAAGTACGACGCAGGAGATGACACCGCTAGAGGCCACTCTTGTGTTTTAGGAAAACAATTCCGAAGAAATTCTGTTGTTAATTCCATCGTTTATGAATTTTTTAGAGGAAGTCTTCAGTAGGTGCTGACCTTGGAGCTAAAAATTGTATTTTATTCGTTTTTCTTCCCAAGGGAATTGAGGTGCCATGAGCTTCTGTCTTTGCCTGGAGGAACCAAAGCCAAAGGTGTAAATTGAGGAATTCTGGAGTCAACTAAAATTACCACAAAAGCTTAAAAAAGAGGAACATTTTACATTTCCCACGTATCAGGATTTTCCCACTGATGTTATTCCCTCTCTCACTGGGCTTCCACATCTCTCTCATTTTCCAGGTTTTCTTCAGAGGGTGAACGGCCCCAGACTGGCCCAGCTGGACATTCCAGGAGTGTTCCCAGTGCTGGATCCCAGTGCCTCTCCCAGCCCCTCCATGTGGAGGCTCAGATGGGCTCAGCCTTCTTCTCCCGCTGCATAAAAAGTCAAATCTATCCCAGAATAATTTCCCTCCAACAAATTCCTCCTGGTGAGCCCCTCAATTCCATTTTTCCATCCCATTTTTGGGATGGGGTTGCTCTTCCAGCACCTTCAAGGCAGCTGATGCCGATTGTCCCAAGATCTCCTCTTCCCATCACTTCTTGAACTCCAAATTATTCCCGATTTTATCCTGTGGTGAGGGACAGGTGAATCCTTTCCAGTACAAAAAATTGGCAGCTGGAAATGCCTCCTCCACCCTGGACATATCAAATATCAATTTAATCATCAAACATCTCCCAGATATTTGGACTGGGAAGCAAAGCAGTTTAAAAAAAAAAATAATCCAATCCCTGAGTTTGGATTTTTGTGGATGCGCCACTAGAGGGGAATAAAGATCTGTAGTATTTCCCAAATTTGCACTGAAAAACCTTCTGGAATGTGAGGCCTGGAAACGCCAGCCCCATGTGGATGTCGCTCCTTATCTGCAGCAGGAAAACAATCAATATTATTAATTGCAATTATCCCAGGTGAGGGAGACCAAATCCAAGGATTCCCAAGACGTGACTCCTAGAGCAGGTGATAAAGGAAGGAAATGTTCCCTGATAACGCCTTGGCTGATAACGTTATCTCGGAATGGGATGTTTGGGATAAACACGGGGAGAACACGTGTCAAACACAGAGAGAGTAATTCCAAACCATCCATCATTTCCGTGGAGAGCTTCCCAAAGGGAGGAATCCTCTCCGTGCAGTTTGTCTGGCAATGGCGAAGGTTGCTAACGTGATTAAGGAGTTATTAATTAGGGAGGCATCACTCATTCGCCATAATCCGGAGGCGTTGAAGCTGACGATCACTAATTAGGATGCTCTGGAGGAAACATGTAGGAAAGGAAAGTAGGAGGGAGTTTGGAATTCTCTCCGGAATATGAGTTCCCAGATGAAAAGTAAAGGGTCAGAAAATTAGGGATTTAATTAATTTAGAGGAAAACTGTAAATTATCTGAAATGATAGTGTTGGGAAGTTTTAATACTTCTGGAGAGGTTGGAATATGGGTAATCCCAGCAGAAATTGGGATTTGGCAGGGATTTGAGTGGTGTGGTGGGAAGACTTTGGATATGGAGAGGGAATGGAGCACATCCCGTGGAATTCGTTTGGAGCTTGAGGGATCTCAGGGATTCAGGAGGAAAATTCAGGAGAATTGTTCTCCAAATCCTGCAGTCCTGGAGCTGCTTCCCAACGCTTCATCCCAACTTTCTCTCCTCTCTTTAACCCACTCCATGGAATATCAGGAGGGAGGGAATGGAGTGTTTTTGTCTGTTTGGCACAAATGGGAACTCCCTGTGCTTGTCTGGATATAAAAACCATGGGAAAAACCCAAATGGATGCTCCTAAAGATCCAGCTGATTTCTGCAGCAAAATGTCAGCTTTTTTTCCCAGGATCATGGGAAATCCTTGTTCCTGGAGGCACAGGTGGAAATTCATGGGGAGATTTGAAGGGAGGAACAGGAATGATCCCCTGGATTTGGTGCAAGAGGAACTTGGAGCTTAATTCCTCTCTCCTGGGTGTGTGATAAAACAGCAAATCCTCCCTTGGTATCCTGAGCTTCCCAAAGGCTCCAGGGTGGAAGTTTGGACTCACAGCCCAAATCCCTCATGGCTCCCAGCCCAAAATCTGGGAGATTCCCAGATTGAATGAGGTTGGGATCATCTCAGCCCATCATCAGGTGCCACCTCTAATTTAAACCATCACACCCCAAAAAAGGTCTCCATTTATTCCATTTATTCCATTTATTCACAGAAAGGGTCCAGCTCCGCTCCAAATCCAGAGGGGTTTGTCCCTCCCAAAACATTTACTCTGAATTTCCAGAGGTGGAAAAAACTCCAAGGGTGTACAACCACACCTTGGAATCCTGACAAAACTCCAGCCCTGGAGTTCCCGATCCTAAATCCTCTTCCCAACATTTGTACCAGAACTGCCCGAAAACCAGGAGCAAAAAAAAAAAAACCCTTAGGAAGTGACATTTGCTGGCAATGATCCCTCATCTCCTGAACGCCTTTGGGATCACCCCGAAGGGTGAGGACACCATGCTGGGCACATTTCTTGAGGACACTGAAAGAATCACCACGGAGTTATTTCCCATAAGGCTGAAAAAAAATAGCTGGAAATCAAATCCCAACCCTCAACCAGCCAAGAGTTAACATTTATCCCTCACCAGAGGAACGGGAAAAGTTGGAGCACGGCGGCTCCGCTCAGGGTGAAGTCGAACTCCCAAACTTTCTCTTAAATTAGGCGCGGCGGGGGCGGCAGAGCCTCCTTGGGGACCACGGAGCTGTGCAGCAAACGATGGCAGCTCCACCAACTCGCGTTCATTATCGGTGTCGCTCACTCATGTCACCTCCACAATTATTTTAGGACCTGTCACTGGGAACATTCTCCCACCAGCAAACGCTTCCCGCTCGCTCCTAATGGGGAGGATGAAGTTCCCAAGCAAAAGTTCCCTCCTCCCTCGCACTCGCCGCCTTTTCCCAAAGCTCCAGGAAGCTCTGGAGGGAGGGGGTGTGGGGCTGTGCAGGTTCCCAAATTCTCATGGAGGGGGAGATGGGATGGAACTGGGAGGTGCCGGGATCTGGGAAGTGAATCCAGGTCTGTGATGGCAAAATTTCAACCCAGAAAGTCCCATATTGGAGGGGGATTAATGCCAGCCTCCTGTGGATGGAAGGGGAGGATGAAGAGGAGGTGAGGGAAGTCTCCCCTCTTCTGGGGCTGTCGTCCTCTCATCCTGGTGCCTTGGATGCACGTTTTGGAACATCTGGATTTTTGGAATGTTGTGGGAAATTGGAAAGACCTTTGTCACATTGGCACAGGTCTGAAGAGACCCCAGATCTCCCGAATCCAGTCCAAAAGAGGCACAAGCTGAGGAGGAAATTCCAGGGCTTCACCTGGATGCGAATCAAACAGCTCCAAGCATGGAGGATCCACACTTTTCCTGTGCCCCTGTGCCAGGACTTGCCCCCTCTTTCCTCCTCTTTCCCTTTCTTTCCCCCACTTCTCCCGTTTTCCATTATTTTCCCTTATTTTCCCCTCTTTCCCTTTCTTTCCCCCTCTTCCCCCTGTTTCACCGTATTTTCCCTTCTTTTCCTCTCCTCCCTTCCTTTTCCTCTTTACCCCTCTTTTCCCTTATTTTTCCCTCTTTCCTCCTCTTTCCTCCCCTTTTCCCCTCTCTCTTCCCATTTCTCCCTTCCTGGGAAGGTTTCTCCTCCATCTCCCCTCAAACACCCCCTCTCCTCCCCATCCCTGTCCCACCCGTGTTCCTGTCCCCACTTTGTCGCCACTTTTTTGGACCCTCCGGAGGGAGCAGCTCTGATTTTGGTGATGCTGGAAATGAGCCCGGGACAAAGCCCTGAAATGGTGACGAGAGCTGCAGCACAGAGGGCAGGCAGTAATTAATCAGCTGCAGGGCTGGAACTAAACAGAATTTGCAGGAACTTTGAACCTGGGAAGCATTGGTGGAGAAATCCTGGGAATGTTTCCTCTGGGATATTGACAATTCATCGGGTATTTTCACAATTCCATTGTCTAGATTCTAGAAATAGAAAACTTGTAGAATTTTCTCAGTTCTTCCCAAATTTGCATTGATACCTTCACAAATTACATTGATATTTTCACAATTTTATTGATATCTTCCCAAATCACATTGATATAGTCACAAATTACATTGATTTTTTTCACAGATTGCATTGATATCTTCCCAAATCACATTGACTTATTCACAAATTACATTGATTTTTTTTTCACAGATTTCATTGACATATTCCCAAATCACATTAATATATTCACAAATTACGTTGCTATGTCCCCAGATTTTATGGATATCTCCACAACAGAGAAAAGGGCTGATGATTCCTTTGGTTGAAGGGATGTTTTCATGGAATCATGGAATATCCTGAGCTGGAAGGGATCAGAATCATCAAATCCAACTCCTGGCCCTGCCCAGGATATCCCAACAATCCCACCTTGTGCCTGAGAGCATTGTCCAAAGGCTCCTGGAGCCTTGGGAATGTGACCATTCCCTGGAATCCTGTTCAGTGCCCCACCACAGAGCCTTTCCCTGACATCCCAGATTTTCCTGATGCTTTATCCATGCATTATCCATATCTGTGCTTTATCCCCACATCCTCGTCCCAGCTCCACAGCTCTCTGTGTGTCAGGATTTTGGGATCTGTGCTTCCAGAAGTTTGGATGCAGCCAGGATGGAGTGAGGTGCATGTAGGCCACAGGAACCCCCTGTGCCAGGATTTCTGTTCCATCCCTCTATTCCCTCCCATCCCATTCTGCAGCCAGACATTCCCCAGGTAACCAGGAGCAAACAGATCAGAGCCCATTATCAAGTTTTCCTTCACTCCAAGTTGAGCTGGAATGGGATTTTCTAGGGAAGAACACCCAATTTCATCACTTCACGAGCCAGCAGAAGAAAAACCCAATTGCTGGCCAGAAATTTCCATCCTTTCGGAAACATTTCTGGGGAAGAGAATCCTTGGAGCCAAACCAGTGGCCCCATCTTGCCCCCACCAGCACAGACACCCCCAGACACCCCAGCCTGAGACAACAGGTGAAAAGCGAATTCACGGAGAATTTTTCCTTCCTCCAGTTTCCCTTTTCTTCCCCTCCCGCCTTTTCCAGCACAACACATGGCGGGGGTCATGTAACAACAAGAATTCCCAATGTCAGGCAAATAATTTTTCCATCTGTGGGGTGTTTTTTTCCTGCCCAGTTTATGTTTTTTAACGGAAGTGGCATCTGCGAGGTGCTGGCTGTAAACGATCCCTGCAGGAGCTCTGCTTCATGCCCAGCATCCCATTTTTGGCTTCTCCAGCTGTTGTTCTGGAGAGGGCAGGAATGGGTTCAGCTGACAGCTGCAGGCACTCCGAGAAAAGGAAAGTTGTTTTTTTTCCTGGTCTCCAGTTGTCTCTCCCTTCTCAGACAGCCACGGAGAGGTTTTCCACCAGGAAAGGTTGAAAATTTTCAGGAATAAGCACAAGTGTGCTCTTGGTTTAAATCCTGAGCCTTTTCCCAGCCTGATTTACCTGGTTGGGAAATGTTCAGGTCTGAGCTGGTCTGAGCTGGGATAATTCCCATCAGGAATGGGCTAAGGGAGAACTGAGGGAAGAAAATCCTCCAGGTTCAGAGTTTGAAATGTTTCTGTGGAAACCAGCTCAAAGCACCAAAAATGAAGGAATTGGTGTTGTTTCCCTGGAAATGGACTTCACTGGAGAGCCCCTGTGGGAGCTGGGAAGGGCATGAGAGGATTGGAGCTCCTCTGCTCTGGAGCCAGGCTGGGAAAACAGGGATCATCCAGCCTGGAGAAGAGGTGGATCCAGGGAGAGCTCAGAGCCCATTCCAGGGCCTGAAGGGGCTCCAGGAGAGCTGGAGAGGGACAGGGTCAAGGGGTGGAAGGACAGGACACAGGCAATGGCTCCCACTGCCAGAGGGCAGGGATGGGTGGGATACTGGGAAGGAATTGTTCCCCATGAGGGTGGGGAGCCCCTGGCACAGATTCCCAGAGCAGCTGTGGCTGTCCCTGGATCCTGGGAAGTGTCCAAGGCCAGGCTGGCACTGGGGCTTGGAGCAGCCTGGGACAGTGGAAGGTGTCCCTGCCATGGCAGGAGGGGATTGGAAGATATTGACATTCCCATGGCCATTCCAGAGGTCACTCACAGCCCCTCCATTCCCAATCCCCATCCTGGGAAGTTCCTCCAGGTGTGAAGGACCTGGCAGAGCTTTCACCCATGGACACATCTGAGAAATCCAAGGAGATTCAAGCTGTGCCAGGAGAGGTTCAGGTTGGACATTAGCAGGAATTTCCCCTTGGAAAGGGTGATCAGGCATCGGAATTGCCCAGGGAAGTTTGGAGTGCCCATCCCTGGAGGTGTCCCAGGAATTCCTGGATGTGGCACTCAGAGCTCTGGGCTGGGAACAGGGTGGGATCAGGCACAGCTGGGACTGGATGATCCTGGGGGGCTTTTCCAACTTCTGGGATTCTGGGATTTGGGGATTCTGGGATTCTGGGATCCTGGGATTCTGGGATTTTGGGATTCTGGGATTCTGGGATTCTAATCCCCTGGATGAGTGGGCTCCTCAGCTGTCCCCCCACCCAATGAAGGAGAGGCTCTGGGAGAGCTCCAGCCATGCTTTGTGCTCCTTAAGGCACCTTCATGGAGACAATTCCCAAGGTTTGCAGGGAAAACCTTCCTGCACCACGGAACAACCCACCAGGTGGAAACCTGCGCCGTGACCACATCCAATGGGAAGCTGTCCCCCCTCGTGGATCCAGCAGGATCCTCACCTGGGGCCCAGTGTGGTGGCAGGGGGTGACACATCCCACGTCCCACCCCCTGCGCTTCCATCCCGTTACACAACCCCAGACCTCGCCAGCGGCTCCTTCTCCTTCCAGGCAGGGTCTGATTCCTCCTGAAATGCCGTGTGGAGGTGGGAACGCTCCTTCCATCGCTTCCCTGCCCACGCTCCTCCTGTGACATCCCACACACGTGGCAATCAAAGCCGGGAATTCAGCCCGGCTTCCGGAGCGCTTCTCCCCCAGCCTGGTGTGTTCGGGAATGTTCAGCTCCAAGGTGGCCAGGGGCTCTCTTCTCCATGGAAATTGAATGATTTGGAATCTGGATTCTAGGAGGAATATTTCTCTTCGACATCATCAGGCAAAAATCAAAAGTATTTGTTTATTTTTCCGACTCATGTGTCATGCAAGGATCATTCCCTACCTGCTAAAATCCTGAGAAAATGGAAAAAAATTATATTGTTTAACTGGAAAAGCATTCCCAGCATCCTTCTTTTATTAAATGCCTTTTTTTTCCCCCAATCCTATATGAAAAAAAAAAAAGGACTTTATTGGGTAAATATAATGCAACAACCATGTGTTGTTTCCCACTCCATGGCAAATGTTTCCACTTCCTGCCAGGATTGATTCCAGATCGAAAAGCTCTGCTTCATCCCAGGACTTTTCACACAATCTGTTCGACTCAGCCTACGAGCTGTGGAAAATTTCCTTTTCCATCCCATTTCCCTGATTTTTATCTCAATATTTGGGGAGCCAAAGCTCAAACTCACAGATCTCTTCCAAATCAATGGATTTTCCCTTTGTGTTTCCTTTTCCCAGTTGCATATCCATGAAAAGAGAATTTTCTGATTGTGGTAAATGAAGGAGAAAGGGAATTCTGTGGGAAAATTTATTCCAAATTGTCCAAGTGCTGGTGCTGATCCTGACTCACCTGAGAGTAAAAGAGGAAAACCATTAAATCCTGGAGTCTGGACAGCTTGGAAAAAAAAAATCCTTAAAAAGATACATATTGATGGATCCTCTGGACCAGCAGAAGGAATGAAACTCCCTTTTTGAAGAGAAAAACCTGGAATTCCCATATTCCAATCCCATTATTTTGGGGCTAGATTCCATCAAGATCCAGGGAAAATTTCCCATGGAACCCCTGTTGCTGATGGAAATTAAGCTGAACATCCAAACCCTCTTTGAAAAAGCAAATTTCCAATGACGTGGGGTTGTATTTTCCTTCAGGAAAGCATCCAGAGAGCCCCAAGTTCCGACAGATTTGCGCAGATCTGGTTGAGCCATCAGGAAGGAAATCCTGGGATGGTGAAATCAAGCTCCTTTCCTTGGGAATCTCTGTTTTGGGATGGCTTCTGATAAGGAAAATCCGCCAAGTCTGAGATATCAAAGCTCTCCTGATTTTCCTGTGGGGACATCCAGACCTAATTCCAGGTGAAAAGGAGGTGGGAAAAGAGCTGTTCCCACTCTTCATCGCCGAGTCCTGCAGCTGAGCCAAGCTCGGGGGAGTGGGAAGCAGCTGCTCTGGGTGACAAGGGGTTAAAACATTCCCAAATATCCATCGTTCCCTCACGTCTCCCACATTCCTGGAGCAGGAATTCCGCCTGCACGGATGGCTCACCTCAGCACCCACTGCAGCACTCCTGGGCTCTTCTCCCTGCCTTCCAAGACTGGCAAACTCCAGGCGTGGAAATGAGATTGGGAAGAGCCAGTTTAGACTGGGAAAAATGTGAGGAAACTGGGATTAGGGCATGAAAAATCTGCCATCCAGGGAATATCTCCTGTCCATGGAATAAATATCTGCCACCCATGGAAAATGTCCATCCACGGAATATTTCCTGCCCATGGAAGAAATATCTGCCATCCATGGAAAATCTCCTGTCCATGGAATATTTCCTGTCCATGGAAAATCACCTATCCATGGAATATCTCCATCCATGGAATATCTCCTATCCATGGAATATCTGCCATCCAGGCAATATCTCCATCCATGGAATATGAATCTCACATCCATGGAATATATCTTATCTGTCCATGGAATATCTCCTATCCATGGAATATTTCCTATCCATGGAATATCTCCCATCCATTAAATAAATATTTCCCATCCATGGAATATCTCCTATCAATGGAATATCTCCATCCATGGAATATCTCCCATCCATGACATAAATATCTCCCATCCCTGAATGCTGGAGGGTTTTCCTCCAGCTCTTGGTCCTGGGAGGATTTTCCAGCCTATCCCTCACAGCTCGTCTGCAGGATCCCATTCCTGCTGGACTCTCCTTCCTTGGCTCTTCCTTCCCACATGTCCAACCAAACCCGCTCTGATCCATGACACAATCCCGGACCCATTCCCATCTTTTTGTCCCTTTTAGTCTTGCTCCAGCACAGACAAATGCTCCACCTCCTCCACCCAACGTGCTGGGAAGCAACTTCCTCCAGACTGGGAAAATCTTGGCCTCCAGATACCAATAAAATAATTTTTTCCCCTGCTGCTGTTTTAAGCTGATTTATCGAAGGCTCCACATCTCCTCAGCATTCCCAAACATCTGATGATTTTATTCCAGCTGCCTGGTTATCCATGGCCAGGCTGCTTTTCCACTCACCCAAACCTCCTTCGATTATTAAACACAAAAACCATGGAATGCTGGATGTTTAATTGATCTCTTTTCCCTGGAGAAGGAGTATAATGATTTAGCAGCAGATCTGAAACTGTTCTATGAGGAATAATTTGCTTTAGGGAGGAAAAAATGAGAGGATTTTTTTTCCCCCCTCCCTCTCCCACATTCCCAAGTAAAGGTCTGGTTTGCTTTGGATCGTGTTCACTCTCCAAAGATTTCGTTCTCCTATTAAAATCTTTATTTCACTCCAGATTATTCTACCATTCCTTTGTCTCTCTGCCTTTGGAATGCAGCTGTCACCATGGCTTTTAGGATCCTTCTTGCCATTGGTTCCTGGGAATGCTTTATATCCCCTTGGAATGAGCCAATAAAGGAATTCAGGTGCTTTTGAACCTGCCAAGTGCAGCTCATCGAGGGATGCATGGAAAGGAAAGGCAGGAAGCAACAGATTTGGGATCACGATTTATTTACTGAGAGCGTTTTTGGGAGTTTATTGCTTGTTTGGGCTCCTCAGGAATTGTTTTTCCGTATGGAACAGCGCCTCGATGATTGGAGTGTCCCAAAATGAGGGATATCTGTGCCCATGTGCATCCAGAATATCCCTTCCAGGGACAGCAGGAATCCATAAACCACCTTTCGAGTGCCAAAGACCTTCTACACAACTCCCAGGAAAAAAAAAATTGGAATCTTAACAACCTCTGAAATCACCAAGATTTTCCCAGGATCCATTCCCAGAGGATCTGGAAGACTCGGAATCTCGGCAGCCTCAGGGACAGAGCCACACAGGCCTCCTTCCACCAGGAAAAATCCCAATCCTGCACATCTGTGCTCTGCTTTTCCCCAGGATCCTCAGCCCAGCCTAAAACATTGATCCCTTTTGCTCCCCCATCCATAAGGACAAGTCCAGGGAAAGAAAACCAGGTATAAATCAACAAATCACAGCTTATCCAACTGCAAACTCCTCCGTAAGATCTGGTTCCCATCCTTCCCAAATAGAAACTCTGCTTTTATTTTATTTTATTTTATTTTATTTTATTTTATTTTATTTTATTTCATTTCATTTCATTTCATTTCATTTTATTATATTATATTTTATATTTTATATTTTATATTTTATATTTTATATTTTATATTTTATATTTTATATTTTATATTTTATATTTTATATTTTATATTTTATATTTTATATTTTATATTTTATATTTATTTATGTTTTATTATATGTAATTTTATTTTATTTTAATAACAATTATGGATATAATATATCAATAACATTTTTAAACCATTTGCTGCTTTTTTTTCCCCTCCTCCCCTCAGTAATTTTTAATGTGTGGCACATAAAAATATGAAGCTGAGAACACTGTTCTGATAATTCCTTGGAAAACACTCTCCAGATGTGTTGTTGCTTTTCTGTAGGGGGAGTGCACTGTGTGTGTCTGAAAGAAAAAAGGGGGGGGGGATACAGGGAATTTTTCCCCAAATTTGGCTTTTGGTTTGAAATAAAGGAAGATGAGCCCCACTTTGGGGCTGGAGATGAAAACCAGCACACCCGAAACTTCCAGAACATAATGAGGATCCAGGAGAGGTCGTTTGAGGAAGGAAAAATGGGAGAGAAAAAAAGCAAGGGAAAGAAAATCCCACCCAAGCTCAGGAATCAGAAGCAGCAATAGGAGCCTTGTTCCCTTTAAGCTCGGCTAATCTGAGTCAAAACCCACATGAATCAAGTTGAGATGAGCTCAAACTGCTGCTCCTGCCCACTTGGATGCACTCACACAAATTTCCCAACATTTCAGTGGCTCCTGATTTGTTGGGAATCACATTTGCTGTGTTCCCACTCCCGAGGAGGGCTGGGATTGTTTGGATTTTCCAACAATTGGGCTTTCGCCTCCTCCTAATGTTTTCAAAGCTTTATCCAATAATCCCTGAGGGAGGTGAGAAAAGTTGGGAACGTCATTCCTGTTTGACAGAGCATGGGGGATCCCTGCCTTGCCCAAGGAGAGGGCAGGATGGGATTAATCCGAAGAATCTGCTGGCTCCTGGCCCAGGATCCACTCCCCGAGCTTCCCTTGGGATGGGAATTGCAGGGAAAGATGGGACAAGGGAGGTCGGTCGGGATGAGCAGGAATTCTGCACCATGAGTTGCTCCAAAGAATTTTTTGCTCCAAAAAAGATGCTCTGGGAAGCTCAGCGGTGTCACCTCTATCCTGCCCTGCAGGATGCTGATATTGTGATGGAGGGAAGTAGTTTTCCCAAAGTTCTTTCTGCCCCAGCTCCTTTGGACAAACCCCGAGCTGAATTCCAAGAGGGAATGAGAAGCAGGTCCGTGCTAACGGAGCTCTCCGGACAGAGATGGATGAGGGAGCGCTGACCCCGGTGACCCCGCTGGCAGGGGAGCAGGGACAAACAGCTGGGAGCTGCAATTCCCTCCCCCGGAACAGCTGGATCTGAGGGAGGACATCTGTCCGCAGTCTGGGTGGTTTGGGAGGAACAACAAGCACGGAGCGAGCCGGGATCCTCGGGATGCGGAACGCGGATCCGCCACTGGGATGGGGCCACGGGGCAGGGATGGGGATGGGGATGGGGATGGGGATGGGGATGGGGATGGGGATGGGGATGGGGATGGGGATGGGGATGGATTGGGCCCCCCACGGAGCAGAGGTGGGAGGAAGAGCCATGGTCGGGGGAGGCGAACTCCAGACCCTCCTCAGTGTGCCGGGATGGCACGGGAACCACGAACATTCCATAAATCCAACGGCGCTCATGGAGACTCCTCACCCTACCAGGGCCAAGGAGGCAAACAGGTGGAAGGAAAGGAGGAAATCTCTCCAAACTATTTCCACAGCTGCTAGTCCTGGCTTAGCAAAGCTGCTGGAAGCTTCTGCAGCTCCAAGGGGGATTTTTTTCCCTCATGGATGTGCCAATCCCACATCTCACGGCTGTGCCTGGACCCTTGCGGGTGACGCAAAGCACCTGAGGATCCCAATTCCAGGAGTTTTCCAGCCCCTCCCCGGCTTCCAGCAGCAGGTAAAGCTCCACATAAGGGTGCGAGCACCTGCCCAGCCTCTCCATCCCAGCTTTTGGGAAGTCCACAGCCACTTCTGCAGAGCTTTCCCTGCTCCAGAGCTGCTTCCCAACTTCCCAGAGCGAGATCCCAACGCAGCACTCCTCAAAAATCCTTGTAAGAGCCAGCAAATCCAATTAGTGCAG
Source organism: Cinclus cinclus (assembly GCF_963662255.1). Taxonomy (NCBI): domain Eukaryota; kingdom Metazoa; phylum Chordata; class Aves; order Passeriformes; family Cinclidae; genus Cinclus; species Cinclus cinclus. The sequence goes on along the minus strand of NC_085061.1, from coordinate 1,850,817 downwards.
GTGCTTCATCAGGGAGGAAAATTAAAGAGGAGTTTGCACCTCCTGAGACATCAAAGGCTAGGAAGGGCAAGAAATCCATGTGGGAAACCAAACTCTGGAGCTCAGCATTGCTCCTTAGCAAGATTATAGGAAATTCCCTTGGGACATCCCTCTCCACAGGAGCAGGAATGTTAAGGTTAATGGTTAAGGATTAAGTCCAGCTCTGTTTCCTCACAAATGTTGTCTGGAGCAGTATTTGCATGGAATTGCCGTGTTTGACCTGGGAGAAACCAAACATTCCCTGTTGGAGGTGCCTTCACGTCCATCCCAGGTGGGATGTGGATGACAAATCTTATTCCAGCCAGACTCCCAGGCCAAGAACAGTTGGGGGTAGGAGTGTCCTACCAACTCCACCGCCCTTTCCAAAGTGGCACCAGAGCCCACCAGGAATTCAGGGTAGGAATTTATTGACGACAAATTCATGCAAAACTCAGCTGACCAAAAGTCAGGACCGGTGGCTACCACACCAAGAAGCTCCCAAAAGCTGGAATTCCTTCTGCTAACTTAGGCTGGAAGTTCATCCCAGTTCACAGCAGTTGTGTTTTCCCTTTGTTCTGCTTCCCTGCGCACGCAGGAGCCCGTGGCCTAGAGGGAGGAATGCTGCTTGAATATGCAGGAAACCTGGGCTAGATTCCCGTTCTTTTGCTCCTCCAACTCCTTTAAAAGGAAAAGGAGCGGGGTTTTCCAACCACGCGGGTGTCACCTCCACAGATCTCGTTGGGAACTCGCTCTCCAAGCCTCATTCCTTTTTGTCTCCTGCTCCAGGAGCGGGGCCGGGGGTGCTGCCAGACTGTGGAATGCTGAGCTCACCCCTTGAAAAGTCTTTCAGGAATTCCAACTTTGCACAGGCGTTTGGAGCCGGCTCAGCTGCCAATTCCACATGAGACAATCCAGAGATAAAGGGATGTTTGTGATCCTCCAGGTGCTGGAAAAGGGAGGAGCCATTCAGGTGAGGAGTTGGTTGAATTTACCTGCTCGGGGTGATTGAACTGCAGGGCTCACCCACAGCTGTCCACACTTTTTGCAGAGCCACTTCTGTCCTGCTCAACACTGGAATTTCCTTGATTCCCTTCCCTTTCCTGGTGTTCCCAGCTTTGGGAAGCTGGAGAGTTTTGCCAGGTTTCCCATCACTAACAGGAGTGGAAGATGGTCCTACAACTGGGAATTTGGGCTCCTTGTCACTGTCAGGGGGAGAAAATAGGTTAAAAAAACCCCATGAGACAAAGGTTTGGTTTGAGAAATCCTACAGCAGATTCCTGGGATCCTCCTGGATCCTTCCCGAGGGAAGGAGTGACCCTCCCTGGTGACCCTCCTGGCCCTGGAGCTCTCGGAGGAGAACTTCAAGCAGGTAGAGCTCACCTGGCGTGGGGATTTCATGGCAAACCCATCTCCAGGGCCAAAAGTTGGCTGTGTGGGGGGAATCTTTCTGAAGTGGGAATTGCTGGCAGGGAAAGGCTCAGCCCAGAGCTGCAGGAGCCCTCAGGCTTCACTTAACCCCTGCCTGGCCCGTTCAGTCTGAGCCCACGCTAAGCCCAGCTTTGATACGGCCCCGCACCCCCCAACAGCTCAGGGGGCATCAAATAAACCCCAGAGCCCCAGGGGATCAGCCCTGCTCCCTCTGCCAGGGCCACGGAGAACGTGGGGCACATGGAACAAATGGAGAACACGGGGCACGTGGAGAACATGGAGCACATGGAACAAATGGAGAACATGGGGCACATGGAGAACACAGGGCACATGGAACAAATGGAGAACTTGGGGCACATGGAGAACATGGAGCACATGGAACAAATGGAGAACATGGAGCACATGGAGAACGTGGGGCACATGGAGAACATGGAGCACATGGGACATGTGGAGCACGTGGAGAACATGGAGGACATGGAACACATAGAACACACACATGGAGAACATGGGTCAGCACATGGAGAACATGGAACACATGGAACACATGGAGAACATGGAGCACATTCTCCAGGTGGAGCAGGATTCTCCACCTGGCTGAGCAAGGTTTGCCAAGAGGGAGGCGCTGGGACAGGGAATTTCCCAACATCCCAAGAAGCATCTGCCGTGGACAGATGTTGGGACTGAGCATTGCTCTGCCTTTGGTGTGTGTCCTTCAAGGTCAATTCCCTGCTGCTGGTTCCCAGTTGGAGGAGATTTGCAGGAGCCAAGTGCAGCAGGAGCAGATGGACACAGTGCATCCAGTTCAAAGTTTTGTGGAACCATTGCTTCAGTTAACCACACGTGGCTTCCTCCGAGCTGACACCTCCTGACGGTGCAAATTTCCTGTGACTGGACGGGCAAGAGAAGGGGAAAACCACCAGAAAACTGTAAAATCACGTAATGGTTTGGGTTGGAAGGAAATTTTAAAGGTCCTCTAAGTTTCAACCCCCCCAGCATGGGCAGGGACATTTTCCACTGTCCCAGGTTGCTCCAAGCCCTGTCCAAACTTCCAGGGATGAAGCAGCCACAGATTTTCTGGGAATCTGCTCCAGAGTCTTCCCACCCTCTTAGTAAAGACCTCAGGTGTGGCCTGGGCAGGCCTGGGGGGAGCAGATGTCACTCCTCCTGTGAGGGGACACTGATCCAGCCACGGCCACGCTCCGGAGGGTGGCACTGACCCCCTGGACACGCCATGCAGCCCGCAAGGCTTGGGTCTCTCTCCTTGTCCTAATCCATGCTGGATCAGCTGATTTCATTTCTAATTTCCTCACACATGTGCTCCAGCACAGCTGTGGAACATGAGCCGAGTCTGCAGAGGAAATCCTGAGATTTACACAGGCCCCAGTGGATTATAAAAACCTGGAAACCGGACAGATAACACTCATGGAACAGACTCGGAACATGCTGGGGAGAAAAAAAATCCCCTCACAATAGATTAAAACCTGCTGTTCCCTGCTAAATGCAAAAGTGTCTTTTCCAACACTTTGAACTACTGTGGTGAAACTTTGTAGGTAGCTGTTGTTTCAAAGGTGCAATCTTCAGGAGGATTGTTTTCCTATTTTTTTTTAATGGATTTGCAAAAATTGCAATAAAAGAGTCCTTAAAAGGCCTTGACCTGGAGGGCTGCGAGCCTTTAGCCTGGTGAGGCTCAACCCTAAACCCTGTGCAGCTTCCAGAGCTTCTGAGAACTTCCAAAATGAGAGCTGGCTGCTGATGTTACGGCCCAAGGTGGTGGGAGGAAGAAGTAAACAGTTCCTGTTGGGAGATGTTGTGTTTTCCATCCCACCGGAGCCAGTTGGACTCTCCGTGGTTTCTGACAGGGGACAGGGCTGTTTTCCCAGCTTTCCCCTGCCTGTGGAAAGGCAGCTGGAGAGGGAATTTTCCTGGAGAAAAGGAGGATCAGGGGAGACCTTGTGGCTCTGTACGACTCCCTGACAGGCGGGGACAGCCAGGGGGGATTTCGGATCTGCTCCAGGGAACAGGGACAGAAGGAGAGGAAGAACCCCCAGCCTGCACCAAAGGAAGTTCAGGTTGGACATCAGCAGGAATTTCTTCATGGAAAGAGTGGTCAGACCTTGGAACTGCCCAGGGAGGTGTAGAGTGCCCATCCCTGAAGGTGTCCAAAGAACTCCTGGAGGTGTCCAAAGAGCTCCTGGAGCTCTGGGCTGGGGACAATGTGGGGATCAGGCACAGCTGGAACTCCGTGGTCCTGGAGTTTTTTTCTGACCTCAGTGATTCCATGATTCTACAATTTTGAATAAATTCAGGCAATGACCTCAGGGATGCTGCTGTCCTGGAGAGACATTTTCCTATTCCCCATCCCGGCAGGACGGATTTTTTTCCACCCATTTTCCATGGCTCAGAGCTGGCATTTTTGTGCTCCTGCAGGTCTCCAGCTGCATCAGCGGGATCAAAACGAAGCCCAAGGTCAGACTGGGCTTTCTTGAGCTGTCAAGTGGGATTTATTGCTTTTTTCAGGATCAATGACTTCAGAATTTGGGCTGCCAAGCTGTGCTGGGTCACGTCCACCCAGGGTCAGAATCTCTTGTTTTGAGGCCTCTTCTTCCCGCTAGATTTGTGAGAATCTCGCTTCCATTTTATCTTGAACATCAAAAGAATTTTGAGGAGGGGTCAGATGAATGTTTGGGGGGTTTCCTCCCCCATTTCTGTGAAGAACAAACAAGGATGGTTTGGGGTTTGTGAAAGCAAAATCAGCTTGAGTTGGATCTCAGATCTATTTTATCTCAGTGCCTAATCTTTCATTTGAATTTGGGGTTTCCAAACCAAAACCCAGGGAAAACTCGGTGAACAAAACCAACCTGAACTCCAACCTCCTCCACACATTCCAGACAGTTGCTGAGAGGAATTCTCCTTGAGTTCATCTGAATCAAACTGTGACAAGGAGAAACCTCAGCTGGCACCCACCTCCCCTCAAAAGGATCAAATCCAACCCCGAGACGGGCAGGGAGACAAGCAAAGAAAGGCAGACGAGACCTGGCTTGGTTGTCTCTGCCACCAAAACTCTCCAAGCTGGAGCTGTTCCAATGCAAAACATCAAATCCAGGCATCTCCTGACCTTCAGCAGGGCTTGAGACACTCAAAAAAGCTGCAATATCCTAGGAGAAGGCAGAGGAAAAGCGGCTGAGATTTCCCTGGAATGCCGGAGTTTTTGGAGCTGCCAAGAGAACAGAGTGGTTGGTGTTTGAGCTCTTCTTAAGTTGATGGAGGAGGTCTGAAGATGCCTCATTTTTGAAGGGTTTTGTAATGCTGTCCTCAAAAAGGGCATCATTTCTGTCCCAGATAAGTTGAATTTTAGGATTTTTATTTGGGATGTGGAGGAAGTTGGGTAGTGCACGAGGCTCAGGTTTAAACGTGGCCTTCCAGCATTTGGATTTTGAACCCTTAATATCCAGAAAGACTCAGGTCTTGGCAGATGGTCAATGGCACAAAGGAAGAACTCAGTCCCTGCAGGTCAATTTTTCCACCAGTAACATGATCCCACTCTTAAAGGAAAAAAAAAATCATTTCCATCCTCTCCCCCTGGAATCCGAGTGTCTCCTCTTGAATCCAACTTTTTCCAAAAATCTCTTCCCATTTAAAAAATAACTTTCCTTAATCCTAAATCTGCATTAAGTCCCTCATATTGTGTTTTCTGAATTATCCGTTCTGCTCCTCATGTCAAAAGTCGTCCCCTGAGGGGTTTGTGACATAAACTGTGGCTTTTGACCCACAGTTGGAGCTTCCTGGAGTGTTTTTATTTGCAGTTCTCCCACTGCAGGAACTAAAAAGTAGCCAAATGAAAACCTGCTTGTTTTATTCAGCCACGACACATTCACACAAATCATCTTTTTATTTTTTGCTGTAATTTTTAGTATTTATTTGCTGCGTGTCACTCAAATCAAACGGGACATAGAACGAATTAAGCTGAATTTGTATCCATATATTTTTATCCAAATATATGTATATACTTGTAAAGATGATCCCTTTATAATTTCATTTTGTGTTTCAAAATTTTGCTGTGAATAGTCCAGAGCAGAGACCCTGTGACGGTCTCAAGGACAAAATTAGGGTGGAGTTGGACATTTATGAAAGTCCTCAGGGAGGGATTTTCACTCTGTGCATCTCTTGAAGCACATCTTGAGTTGTTTCTTCCAGACATTTCCAGCCCTTGGGCTTCACCATTTTTCCATGGCGTTGTCCCCCACTTTTCCATGGCTTTGTCCACCATTTTTCCATGGCGTTGTCCCCCACTTTTCCATGGCTTTGTCCACCATTTCTCCATGGCCTTGTCCACCACTTTTCCATGGCCACTCGTCTCTGGGCCCATTCCAGGTGACACTAGGCTGCGGATTGTCCACAGCAGGCACAGAGCCAGAAACCCCAAATCTGCTCCACACCCCGTGCCCAGCAATGGGGACAGTCCCCAGCCTTCCACACAGATCTGAGCGGGATCATTTTCCCTCTGGAAAACTGAAGGCCCAGACTTGGAGATTTTACTGGAGCGTAAACTTGGACAATTAAACTCTTCAGGGAGGAGATTTCTCGAGGCAGTTTCTTCAAGCAGCTTTTTCCAGCTGAGCCTGGGCCCCAAAATAACGAGAGCCCGAACACAGAGCCGCTGTTTGCCGGTCGGGAGCGCGATCCCGGGAATGTCAACCGGGAGCCTGGTGAGTTTTCCTCCTTAATGAGGTGTGAAAAGTCAACGGAGCCGCGTGGTTCTCGCAGGGGAGCCGTGTAGAAGCTGTTCCAGAGCCAACCCCTTCTACCCTGCCTTGCTCCAAAGCCCCACAATCGCCCTTTGACAGCCATGGATCCTGCCCTGCTTCCCTTCTCCGATGGTAAAACAGAGTGCCTGCAAATCCTGGAAATCCCTGGAGAGCCCAGCAGCATCTGGCTCCATCCATTCCTCCAAAGGTTTCTCTGCTGAGGAGATTCAGCCCCCGAAATCTGGCTGATTTTGGGTGTATTTCAGTGTATTTTGTCCTCCGGATCCAGCTGGGAGCATGCTGGTCATGGACAGGAACAGCACTGAGACTGAGGCTCTGCGTTACTCCTTATTTCTGGGTTCCCAAAGAGATGAAATCCTAATGAAATGCCAGAATTGGGGTGCTGTGGTCTGTGCTCCCCATGGGAAGTGGCCCTGGAAATCCTGGAACCCGGGGAAGCCTGACAGCACCTGGCTCCATCCATTCCTCCATGGGTTTCTTTGCTGAGGGGATTAATCCACTGAAATTTGGCTGATTTGGGGTGTTTTCAGTGCCTCTCTTCAGGGTGGATTTTGTCCTGCCTGGCTCTTGATCCAGCTGGAATGATCCTGATCCTGTAACAACTCAGGGGACTGAGGCACTGGGTTATTCCTTATTTCTAGCTTCCCAAAGAGCTGAAATCTTAATTAAACACCAGAATTAAGGTGCTGTGGTCTGTGCTCCCCATGGGAACTGACCCAGCACTTTGTGCCATCACTCCCAGGGCTGAAGCCACCAGAAAAAAATATTTTTCCTGGTGCTTATGGTAGAAAATTCCGGGTTAAAGCCAGCAGCACACCGAATTTTTTGAAGCAGAAATTTCCAGTATATCCCACTACAGACTCTGAGATGAACTCCTCAGGATGTCCTGCGATACTTCCCCAGCCCAGGAGAAGCTGAGGGAATTTCCACAAGATAAAGAAGCATCCAGAAACATCTCTGGGAGGGGAGTAGGCCGGGAAGTGGGATGTGGGATCCAGGGAAGCAGGGACAGGTTGCCTCTGAGCTGCTCCTGGCACATGTTCCCGGCCGCCTGTTGCTGTCTCCGAACAGATGTGGGCAGTTTGTGGGATGATGAAGTATTGGATCTGTTTCTCCTTCAGGGATTATTCCTACCAAATAAATCTGCAGGTTTATATGTTTAGCAGCTGACGGAGATCCCTTTTCCCTCCCCTTCCCTGTTCTGTTATTCCTTGCAGCCAGAGCCAAAACAAGGTTTTTAAGGCAGGGAGAGCAGGGGGAGCGCTCAGGATGGGATTTGGGAAATTTTGGAGACAATGCTGCGGCGAGTGGGGGCAAAATATCCTGCCCAAAACACAGCCCATGGATCCATCTCATCTTGTTCCAGGATGGGTCCTGGACTCCAGGAGCGTTGGTTTAACCACCAGGTCATAAATTCGTCTGGGAGCTTTAGAATTTGTGGCCTGGGGAAAGATCTTTCCCTCTCTCCTGGTGGTATTGGATTTATACTTTTTTCTCTTTTCTTTCTTTTGGAGCTGCCTTGAGCTTGGATTTACAGTGGTTTAAATTCCTCTGAAAATATTCCCCGATCAGCCCCAGAATGAAAGACGGAGAGTGTGTGATGAAGGAGCCCAACCTGTTGGCAAGGGCATCCCAGGTTTTCTTTGGGAATGGCAGGTTGATCCAGAGGCGTGAGCTGAGTCATGGATGTTGATGTTTGGATGTCTCCTTTCTGGGGAGAGGGTCTGAACTTCCTTTAAAGCCCCTCCAAACCCAGCCTGGAAGGCTCGGTGTTACTTCCATGGCTCCTGGATGTCTGGTGCCAGAGATCCTCCTGCAGGGCTTTGCATCCTAAATCCTCCTTCCAGTTCCTAACTTCCCCTTGTTCCTCAAACATCCAGTTCCAGCTGCCAGCTCTGGAGGAATAAGGGACGTGCAGGAAACACTTGGTCCTTAAAACGGTGCTGCCACCTCTGCACCTGAAAAGGCCCAGGACAGTTTTACCTGGAATATTCCTCAAGGGATGGGGGATTCTCAATTCATCACTCAGTCCCTGCATGTGGGAGCCAGGGAGCAGCTGCTGAAGGGTGTCCTGGAATCATGGAATGTCCAAACTTGGAAGTGACTTACAAAGATCAACAAATCCAAACCCCAGCCCTGCACAGGGTGTCCCAAAATTCACCCCGCAGTGAAATATCACATCCTGACACTTGGCCATGATCATCACCATCATCCTAATCCCAAAGGCACCATGAGGAGAGGGAAGTGGTTGTGGATTCAGCTCATCCAGAGCCTCGGGGAGCCATGGAAGCAGATCCCACTGGGGTAGAGCAGGAAAGTGCGTGGTGCTCTTTGAATGTCCCTGCTCGTTTGACTCGAAAAGCTGAGACCTCTGCGGGAGGAAGCCAAGATTCCATGGGGAGGCTGCGAAAAACCGGGAATGAGGGCTTGGAGAAGGATGGATGCCCTTGGTGACAAGGATGCAGCTGGATTCGTGCGCTGTGGGAATTGCTTATCTTAAAGGGTTTTTCCAACTCCAAGGATTCTTTGACCCCATGTTTTCCTCGGCTGCTGTGTTTGGGATGGGGATGTGGCCGTGCCCATCCTTCCCTTGGGAATACAAGGCCGTGTCCCTGTGGGAATGGTGGCTGCTGAGGGGTTTTTAGGACAAAGGGGATACTTGGAGCAAGTTCGGGACAAATCCCTTGCCTCGTGAATTTTCCAACCTCACCCTTTGCTGCCTTTTCCACCCCCCCCCATTAAAATAACTAATGAGATAATTAAACGAGCATGGATAAAATAACAGGATCCATGTGGAGATGGGGAAGCTGTTGGAATCCTGACTACATCCCTGACTCCTGTGGCCAATCCAGGGAACGTGCCTCTGGAGGCGTCTCCCAGACCGTGCTGAATCACCCAGCAATTTAGGAAGAAAAAAAGCTGGAGTGGTTCTCATGTTACCCGGGAAAAGCCAATGGAAGTAGGACAGAGCCACTTCCAGAATAAAGCCTGGGGTTAACGCATTTCACAACAGCAAAATCTTTTCCCAGCTTGTCCCTTATTTAATGGTTAAATGGGGAGGGGGGGGAAATTGCTGTGGAATCCCACAGGGACAAACCTGCTCTCGGACTCATCCCCCCTCATCCCACAAGCAAAACCAAGCAGGAAAAAAAAAATTCTTATTTGTAGCATGTTTTAGACCCAAATAACACACAAAACCCCCCCCCCCTTTTTTTTTTTTTTTTAATTTTACACCCCAATTTGCGTGGATGACCACGATATTACACAGCTCTGAGGCAACTTTGGCAGCTTCTCTCACTGTTTTACAGCACAGTTGTTCTTCGAAACAAAAGGTTTGGATTAATGGTGTTTTAATGTCCAGGATATGACAGAAATGAAATGCAGGAACAGTTGGCTCGCACACTGGGAGCCGAGTCAAGCTCAAATTTGGCCGCCAGCCCGCAGAGCTCCTCTGGGACACCCGAAAGGGGTGTGAACATTAACTCATAGAGCCATAACCCCGCTGCTCCCCAGCCCTCTCAGCCTCCCACTAATGCAATAATTGAATCAAAACCATCTTCAATTGTGTTAAAAACAATTTTGAACGCTGGAGAAAGGCTCAAAAGCCCAGCAAACCACACATCCCCGGCTATTTAAAGGTCTGGATAACTCCGTTTTCCTGCTGAAGGTGAGCCTCTGGCACAGGGCGAAGCTTTGGTTGCATTTATTAAGATTTAACAAATTACCCCCCAAAAAGCAGCGCTGATTTGGCTTTTTTGTTGTTCCAAGACAACATAAATCCTCTAAATACCCGGAGCAGAAGGCAGGGATAATTATCACTGAAATTTCTCTGACATTTCCTTCAGGGTTTGTGAAATCCTCAAGGACTCTTTCTATCTTTGTCAGTGCCTTCCTCTGCTTCCTACGACCACGTGCCTTAACTCCTCCATCTCTCCAGCCTCCAACTCTTCTGTTCCATTGTGTGCTTGACTTCATTTCGGTGCCAGCTTCTTCCACTCTGTTTGTCTTTTTTTTTCTTTTTGTTTTTCTTTTCTTCGTTTTGGTAATTGGGAACAGGCAGAAGTTGGGGTATTTGGAAAAAAAACAACAAACACACCAAAAAATAAAAGGAGGGGGGGGGGGGGGGGGAAGAGTGTTCCACGTAATTGAGAGAAGTTAACAAAGCGTGAAACAAAATAAAAAACATCATCCGGTGCTGATGTCAACGTTCATAAATGCAGGAGTGCTCAGACCCATCCAGGAGAGATTGGAGCTGCATCCCTGCTTTTGGAATGACTTTGTTGCTGTTGTTCCACAGTGTTTCTGGGAGTTTTTGATCAGATCATTTTTTGGCCCACGGGATCTGCTCGAACACTTCTGGTCTCCTGCTTTGGGTACTTGGTGTGCCGCTGGTGCCACTCTAAATTATCCCACACACAACCCTTTGGGGGTTTGATCAGAAAGCCCAGAATCCCAGGATCCCAGAATCCCCAAATCCTTGAATCCCCGAATCCCCAAATCCCCGAATCCCCAAATCCCCGAATCCCAGAATCCCCAAATTCCAGAATCCCCGAATCCCAGAATCCCAGAATCCCTGGATCCCAGAATCCCCAAATTCCTGAATCCCCGAATCCCCGAATCCCAGAATCCCTGAATCCCTGAATCCCCAAATCCCTGGATCCCAGAATCCCTGAATTCCTGAATCCCCGAATCCCCAAATCCCTGAATCCCCGAATCCCCAAATCCCTGAATCCCCGAATCCCCAAATCCCTGAATCCCAGAATCCCAAAATCCCAGGATCCCCTAATCCAATAATCCTGTAATCCCATAATCCCAGGATCCCCTGATCCTTGAATCCCAGAATCCCAGAACTGAGGCTGGAAAAGCACTTCAGGATCCTGGAATCCCAGCTGTGCCCGTGCCCTCCTTGTCCCCAGCCCAGAGCTCTGAGTGCCACATCCAGGCATTCCCTGGATACCTCCAGGGATGGGCACTCCAAACCTCCCTGAGAGCTCCTCCCAATGCCCGACCACCCTTTCCAGGAAGAAATTCCTCTAGAATTGTAGCCATCCCTGATGAATTCACCTTCTGCTCTTGCTGAGGGTCAGAAAGGCCCACAAGGAGGAGGAATTATTAGGGAAGAGACTCAATATCCGCTGAGTTCCATGAGGGGATGAAGTCAGGCTGGGAGTTGGAAGCTCCAGAGGCAGATTTGACTTTGTCACAGACTGAAAAGTCCCCAAGGAGAGAGGAACCATCAGATTTTCTTCTGTGGTTTTTTTTTTGTTTGTTTTGTTTTGTTTTGGTTTTGTTTTTTTTTTTTTTCCCCAGCACTTTCTTTCAGCTTGTTTCTCCAGCAGATTTCCCAGTGGCCACATCCATGAGGACAATCCCCTCCAGCACACCTTTGCTGGTGTTTCACTCCTTTTCTCCAAGAGGATGGATTTCCCTGGAGCTGGGCTTGTCCTGCCAGTGGATTTTTTCCCCCAGGCTGAAGCACTGTGGTCAGTTGTGCTGGTGGCAGCTGCTTTGTGTCTGTCTGTCTGTCTGTCTGTCTGTGTGACCTCAACATAACACGGCAAAAATAGATTCCTTCTCCGTTTCTCCTGTCCCCACCCCGAGCCCCTCAGCAGCAAAGTTGATTTCCTGGTTGTGATTACATCCACTAAAGTTGTTTTCCTTTTATTCCTATCATTTAAACAGAATTCCTGGTATCGTTTCTTTGCCCGGACATCTGCACTTCCAACTTTGCCAACTTTGGGATGCTGAAATCCAGCTCATCCCAGAGGATTTGCACAGGCTGAGGCTCCGACCTGGCCTTCTCCCTGTGAAATCCCAACCCCACTCTGTCATTCCCACCACTTCCAAGTGGAGCTGGAAGAGGCTCTGCAGGAATTAGAGCACTTAGAGGAAAGTGTGATGTTAAATCCCTACGTGCCAAAGCCACCGGGATGAGTAATAACGAGGTGTCAGACTGACACTGATCCTCTTCCCACGGAAAAGGGGGGGATGGAGCCGGCCCGAGCCGGGCACAGCCAGGAGGAGCTGTGCGGATGGATGAGAGCATCCTTCCCTGCTCATCCTCCCTCTAAGGAGAAGCTGGATGAGCTGGGTGAGCTCTGTGCAGATTTCTCTCCTCCAGGGCTCAGCCAACGCTGTCAGCACGAGTCCAACCCTCCCCTGCCCGCTCCCATTCCAGGAGGAGGGAGAGGGAAGGTGAAAGGGAAGCTGGCAGTCCTTGCGAGCTCATTTTTCCCTGCTGAATTAAGTCATGCTGCTGAGTAAAGAGGTGGATTCACTTCTTCCATGAGGGAGTGGAGCTCGTTCCTTCAGCATATCTGGGAATTGTCTGTCCTGGATTTCAGGCGCCTCTCTGCCTTTTCCAGAGGGAGCTTATTCCTTGCTGAAGGCAGAGCAAGAATTTTAGGTGGGTTAGGAGGCTGCACCTTGAGGAAAGGTAATTTCTTAAAAAAAAAAAAGGATGATGGAGTGGCTGTCAAAGGCAGAGCATCCCATCCTATGGGAGAGCAGAGTGGATTTGGGATCAATTCTGGGAATGACAGCTTGACTGCACCCACAGCTCATGAGATTCCATCACCTCACTCAGCTGGGAATCACACAGCAGTTGCACTCTGGGATTTACCTCCTTTACCCGCCCCCCCCCCAAGAAAAGACAACAAAAAAAAAAAGAGTCAAAATATTTCCACATTGTGTCCCATTGGGAAAGTCCCACTCAGGCAGCCAAAACAAAATGTTCCGACCTTATTCCCACAAAATTGTGTCAGAAGCTTTGATTCCTCCTCCCCTTGTGCTGGTGTGGCTCCGTCCTTTGCCTTTGGCAGCATCCCTCTGGTTTTATGAGCTCTGGGAGGGGTCATTAGCGTGATTCCCAACTCCCTGACAATCCAATAAAAGAAGTGGTTTCTCCAGCCCTCAAATCCCAGCTGGCTGCAGAGAAACAAGTGGCATTCCCAAACCCCCCTGTGCTGGGCAGTGCCTTTGCAGGGAATTTCTGGGAATATTTCCTTGTTTCAAGCTCTCCTTCTTTCCTGCTTTACCATCCTTATAAATCCCATTCCTGGGGGGGGGTGGATACCTCCCTCTATCCTATAAAAATCCACTTATCTTGGTTATTCCTGTTGTGAAGAATGGATTGAAGCACCTGCTGTGTTGTCTCAGGCTGGAAGATCCAACTTCCCCCATGGTTAAAACCAGAGCTGTGACAACTTCAGGAGCACGCAGAGAAGGCAGGAGAGGGATTGTGCTCCCTAAATGATCCCCAGGGATATTTCAGGAGCAGGGACCACACAGCCTTGAACACAAACACACAGAGGTTTTAATACTTTTTTCTTTCTTTCTTTCTTTCTTTCTTTCTTTTTTTTTTTTTTTTTGCATGTCTGCCTCAGATTCACAAGGAGTGTTTCAATATTGTCTTCCCAATTTCCTGGCGTAACTCTATGAGACAGACCCAGGAGATGCCAAGGCAAAACCAGGAGGGCATTCCAGTAATCCAGATGCAGTGATAAGGGGAAATTTTGGGAACAAGTGCCAGCAAGTCAAGGAAAGGTATTTGGGCAGGAAAATTGGGATCACAAACCCTGCCTATGGGAGCTCTGTGAGGCCTCATTATCCACAGATCCATCCATTGCCCTCTGGAATTTTACAGTTATTGGTTGTAAGGCTCAGACTGGATCCCTGCTTAATGAATCCCAGCTCCAGCAGCCTGGGATAGTGGAAGATGTCCCCATCTCTGGAGATGGAATGGGAAAAATTTGGTCTGTTGGAACCCAAAGCAGTCTGGGATTCTATGGATGTCCATTCCTCTGGATCCAGAGCGATCCCTGCACTGGTTTTCCGAGGAATCACACAGGGATAACCCCGCTTTTGGTGGGACACACAACCCTCAGCACTGCCCTGCCATGGAGAAATTAATATTTAGGAAAAAAAAACCCCATATTTAAAAAAATGTACAGTTCCACAGGCCTTATCCATAAAGGATCCCTGTTCCCTGGATTTGGGAAAGGGCTGGGTGGAGAAGGCAGCGCTGTGTTTGCTGTAGCTGCCGTGAAATCCCATTCCAAGGCTGGATTTGATTCCTGGAGGTGCCTTTGAATTAAGGGTTTTTTAGCAGCATTTCTGACTCAACCCTAAACATGGCAACTGTTGCTAACAGCGGGCAGCAATTAACAAATTAATCTCAATGCAGGCACGGGCTGGGGACCAGCTTTTCCTGGGAAATGAGAAAGGATTTGTGCCCTGCTCCTTTGATTTGAGATGCTTGGTTTTTTTTCCAGCCCCCCAAATTTTGTACACATTTGGCCGAGCCACCTTCCCCAGGAAAAATCCCAAAGGGTGCAGAGGGAAGAAATTGTTCTGCTCAGAGGTTTCGTGATCTGATGGGGCAGGAGAAGTCCCCAGTGTGGGGTTTTTATCTTTCCAGGCTGTATTCCTGCCAGGAATCTCCTGTTCACCTTGGGAATGATTTCAACGCTGCCGAAGTGCTCCTGGAGCAGGGAATTTTGTGAGCACTGGGACTGGGATGAGAGCAGGGTTTCATCACCGTGCCTGATCCTCAAGAAAATTCCATAATGGCCCAAATTCCAGACATTTCCCGTGTTTTTCCCGAGCTCTGCAAGGGAGGATTTTCTTCTCTCTCAGCAGAGGTTGCAGGAAATCAAAGAACCCGAAATCCAGAGGCATTTCTGGTGGTGGAAAATGCAGGATGGAGGGAGCACCCAGAGCCAGCTGGGAGCATCCCCCCTCATCCTTTCACCCACCAGAAACCTGAGGGAAAAAGTAATTTCATTAAGGTGTCATTGTATGAAATTTTTATGAAATTATTAAAATATCGTTTTATTAAACTTTCAGTAGTGAAGCAGAGAGTGCAGAGCTGCTGCAGCTTGGCTGCAACCAAATAAATCACCCTAAAAGCACATTTTTTCGTCCTTAATTTCTGTGTTTCTAGCAAAGAAAAGTAAACGTGGTTTTGAGGAGACTCTTGGGGATGGTGTCTGCACCCAGCTGGGCCATTCCTGACCTGTAACCATCAAAAATGCCACAAAAATCCTGGAATTTTATCATTCCAGGCCGTGGGTTTTCAGGAAAATGCTGAGAGGAAGGATGGATTATCCAGGGAATGCTGCAGTGCCACACAGCTTGGTGTGCTGGTTAATTTATGAAATAGAACTCCAGGGAGAAAAGGATGAGGAAAGGCTGAGGAAAAGCTGAGGAAGGGATGAGGAAATATTGAGGAAAGGATGAGGAAATGTTGAGGAACACTGAGGAAATGCCGAGGAAAGGCCAAGGAAAGGTCCAGGAAGGGCTGTGGAAATGCTGAGGAAATGTTGAGGAAATGCTGAGGAAATGCCCAGGAATGGCTGAGGAAAAGTTGAGGAAATATTGAGGAAATATTGAGGAAATATTGAGGAAATGCCCAGGAAATGCTGAGGAAATACCCAGGAAATGCTGAGGAAATACCCAGGAAATGCTGAGGAAATGCCCAGGAAATACCCAGGAAATACCCAGGAAATGCCCAGGAAATGCCCAGGAAATGCCCAGGAAATGCCCGGGAACATCTCCCCTGTCCCCTGCCCAGCCCCAGGAACAGAATCCCATCCAGCTGGGATCCCGCCGTCAGGAATTCTCCATCTCCAGCTCCCAGGTCTGCCCAGAGCTTTTCAGCACAGCAACCCAACCCAGGGCAGACAGCGAGGAAACCACCCCGTGACATCCACTAAAAATATGCTGGAAAACATTCCAGGGCAGGCCAGGAGCAGCCTCTGTCCCTCCCTGGTCGCTCCAGCTCCTGCCTTTTGCTCTGCTCCTTTTTCCCTGTGATTTTTCCCGCTGAATTGGACGGGACACGATTTCCTATTGCACCCAAATTGTTTCTGTCGGCTTGTGGGGGAGAGAGCAGCACACAAATATGGGAATTTTCCCTCTGAGGCCCGGAGAAGACGATGAGGAGAGAGGCTGGATATGCAGATGGATAAATGATTAACCAGGCGCTGTCCTTTATCTGTCTGGAAGTCCTCTGGAAAAGAAAGGTTAAGGAAAAAAGAAGAAATCCAGGAGCAAGTGGCCCTGGAGCTCATTAATCCGTCTCTTTTTGTTGGCACCAGGCGGGTCCTTGGCTCCCAAGGGGCTCTCAGGGTCTGCTTCAACATTTTTCTTTGATAACCAAAGCGGTTTTTCATGGCCAGCAGTGACTAAGAGGTGGATTTGGAGCTGTTACCTCACCTTACCCCCGTTGTTTTGTTGGTTTTTTTTTTTTTTGGATCACAGGACAACCCAATCATCAGGAGCTGGCCCAGGCAGTGCTTTTAATGTGATTTCCAGCAAGAAAAACTCTGGAGTTTGGATGGGACACAGCCTGGGTTTCTCTGGAGTTAAACAGTGAGGGAGAGCTGGAAAGAGAGGGAAGCATCTGAGAACACAACTCTCCTGAATGAGGGAGTCTCGACCAGCAGAGCTGGGGTTTTTCCAAATATTTTCATTGTTTTGCTCCATTAGGAAAAAAAAAAAAAAAAAAAAAAAAAAAGCAGCCCTTGTTCCCAATATGCCAAACATGGGGACAAAAAATTCCAAGGAGGTTCTTGGCTCAGTGAATCCCATCCTGTCCTGGCCAGCAGCTGGGCTGTGTCCTTCTCCAGCACTTCCCAGGGGCAACATTCCCAATTCCACTGGAGAATGGGTGTCCCAAGCCATGCCCACGTTCCAAGTGGGAAGAGCCAGCACATCCCAGAGTCGGGGACTCTGCAGGAAAAAGCTCCTCCAGGAGCATCACCATCCCTGCGGGAATGGGGAAACTGAGGCACGGGTGACACCAGGGGGGGTGTCCATGGACTATTCAGGTTAGAAGGGACCTTAGAAATGATCCCATTCCACCCCTGTCATGGGCAGGACACCTTTTGTTATCCCAGGCTGCTGAGATCCCAATTCCAGAGCATCCAGAGGGAAAGGAGCACCAGGGAAGGGAGGAAAGCAAAGCAGAGCAAACCAAATCCACTTTTCCCTTCCTTCCTTCAGGGAATGCGGCAGGGGTGGGAGGAGAAGGGGTTAAAGGGATCCATCCAGGCAGGAATCACAGAGATTCCCCCTTTGGCAGCCTGGAATATGGAAATCACAAGGATTTCATTTTACTGAGGCATCAAAAAGTTGTTTGAGCTGAAGGTTGTGACTTTTCTGCAGCTTTCAGTGAGTGGGGAAACTGAGGCACGGGTGACACAAGGGGAGTGTCCATGGAATAGCAGAACGGTTTGGTTGGAAGGGACCTTAGAAATGATCCCATTCCACCCCTGTCATGGGCAGGACACCTTCTGTTATCCCAGGCTGCTGAGATCCCAATTCCAGAGCATCCAGAGGGAAAGGAGCACCAGGGAAGGGAGGAAAGCAAAGCAGAGCAAACCAAATCCACTTTTCCCTTCCTTCCTTCCTTCCTTCCTTCCTTCCTTCCTTCCTTCCTTCCTTCCTTCCTTCCTTCCTTCCTTCCTTCCTGGAATTCTGTTTCCTCAGGAGAGGGAGGAGAAGGGGTTAAAGGGATCCATCCAGGCAGGAATCACAGAGATCCCCTTTTGGCAGGGGTGGGGCTGAATAAATTCAGCAGCTCCTGGACCAGCGGCTCCCACTCGCTCCCTGCTCCTGCCAGCCCGTCCTCAAGGAGCCATGGCAACGCTCCGGGTGCCAGGAATATGGAAATCACAAGGATTTCGTTTTGCTGAGGCACAAAAAAAAAAAGTTGTTTGGTCTGAGGGTTGCGGCTTTTCTGCAGCTTTCAGCGAAGGAAGAGTCATTCCTGTGTTCGTATCTCTCATTCGGCTGTCAGTTAGCAGCTCTGGGAATCGCCAAACATGAAAATAATAATAATAATAATAATAATAATAATAATAATAATAATAATAATAATAGGTAGAAAGATTCTACAAAAAGAAAAAAGAATTCGTTTTTTCTAGGCTGGGTTAACGCTTGAGGTGCTGGAGGGATTTCATCCTGATGTCAGAGGGGTTGGAGAGGGATCACCCTGAGAGTGTCCAAAGGGGTGGGAAACAGGGAGATTTAAATGGAAATTTGGTGGAAATCACTGCAAGGGGAGAGCCAAGGATGGGATCAGGTTAGGATAGGGATGGGATCAGGATGGGATCGGGATGGGATCAGGATGAGACCAGGGTGGGATCAGGATGAGATCAGGATGGGATCAGGATGAGACCAGGATGGGATCAGGATGAGACCAGGATGGGATCGGGATGGGATCAGGATGAGACCAGGATGGGATCGGGATGGGATCGGGATGAGACCAGGATGGGATCGGGATGGGATCAGGATGAGACCAGGGTGGGATCAGGATGAGATCAGGATGGGATCAGGATGAGACCAGGATGGGATCGGGATGGGATCAGGATGAGACCAGAGGATGCAGGTGCCACCTTCACTTCTCTTCCCTTGGGAATCTGCCTCACCCCAGGAGTGTGGGATGCTCAGGTTGTTGGGACAAGCCCAGCCCTGCAGGAATCTCCAGCTTTGGGTGGGATATCAGCACTCAGAGCCCTTCCAGAGGCAGCTCTCACCCCCTAAGTGCTCCAGAATTCCAGGAAAATCAATCCTGACCCTGTGGCTTCCCGTGGAGGAGCGGGTGGGCAGCAGCTGCCTGTGCAAGCTGCCAAGGGAGCCGGGGATGGAGTTAATGGGAAAGCTCCGGCTCGTTTTCCCTCCCGCTAAATCCAGTAAAAAGCTGGAACAGCTTGGAGCGGGAACACGGGCTCAGCAGCTGCTGCTGGGACACTTGGTGACCTCTGCGGGCTGGGAGGCTCCCGCAACACATCCCAGGAAGCTGCTCCGGCTCCTCCGAGCTTGGAACTCCTGCTGGAGCCGAGTTTGAAACGCTCAGAATTCCCTGGAGCTCGGGGGGTTTCTCTGAGGTGCTGCCACAATGCAGGAAAATCCCATTTTTCCCAAAAGACACCTTGGGAAGGACGGCTTTCAGTGGGTTGACTCAGCCTTTGGATGGAGGTGGATTTGTGGGAGTATCCGAGGGCCTTTCCACCTTTCTGTGTCTCCTTGCTCCCATCCAGATACCAAGGAAGTCAGATGGGAATCTCACAATTTTTCTTCGGAAAATTCTGATTTGGAAGCAAACAAGGAGATCTCTCCTGGGAATAACAGAGATTTTTCTGCTCCAAGCCCAGAGAAGCAGGATCCTTGAGAGGGAAGGTGTCAGGAAAGGGCAGGAAGGTCAGAACTGAGTGGAATTTCATTATTCCAAGTTTTTTTCAGAGGTTTCTGGATAAACAGCTCTAAAATCTGCAGCAGCTACTCCATCCTTGATGATGGAAAACACTTCAGGCTCCTGGAGTCCTTTCTGCTCCAGCAAACACATAAATTATCCCAGATTTCCAAGATGTTGGAATAAAATAAACACATCCAAGTGGACACTAAAAATCCTGGAATTCCTTTCCTAGCCTTTCCTGGGTCAGGCCTGGGCATCAGCCCCCCTGGAGCAGGGAATTGCAGGGAATATTTTTCTGGGAATTCAAGGCTGGTGATGGGGAACGTCCTTCCCAAGTCCCTGTTTGGCATCCAAGGGATCTCCTGGAGCTCCAGGATGGCCTGAAATGTGTCCAGGGCGCGAATCCCATGGGGCTCCAGGAATTCCTGACCTTCGGATAACATCCATTAGAGATCAGATTCAAATAAATAAAATAAATATTATTTTATAATAAAACCATAAAAAATAAAATCATGAAAGCACCGATCAAACCTGGTGAGCCCTGATTCATCTGAACAGCCCTAAATGGTCCCACCTCAAAGCCCAAAATTCCACCAGTGCTGGGAGCATTTTTCCCCCCACCACAGGGATAACTGGGATAACAACAGGGATAACTGGGATGAGTGGGTTGCATCACATGGAATCAGCTCCAAGGGAGAAAATTCGGGACAAACTCCACACAAACCATGGGAAGAGCAGGGTAATGGGGCCCCTTGGAACATGGGCTCTATCAGCCAAATTTGTTGGAAATTCCAGTGTTTCTAAGTGCTATTTAAAATAAAAAATTAAAAATTTAAAATAAATTAAATTAAGTTAAAATAAAATAAAATAAAAATTTATAATAATTATAACAACAAAAAAACCTAAATAATTTTTGGTTTTTTTACACAGGCGGAAAAGAGCTGCACAGGACTGTAGAAAACTCTGACAGACGTGCTTAAATGCACGGCAAGAAAACCTACTAATAATCAAAACAAAAAAAAATCAATTACAAATATTATTTATTAGCAAGAAAGATGGAAATTTGAAAAAAAAATCTCTATTTTTTTACCCAAACATCGCTATTTTAATAAATTCCCAGCTCATCTCTTTCAATCCTTACATTTCAAACACCACAAAAAGCTGCAGCCAACACAAATTTCGTTGGCCCTTCCATACCCATTTAACTTCCCCGATCCCTAAAAATGAATTCCTTAAAAAAAAAAAAAACCCAAAAAACCAAACAAGAAACCCACTCAAATATTGACAAATAATTTGATTTTAGCAGAATTTTTCCACCGGCGCTGAAATATTCGTAAATCCTCCTCTGTCCACGGCGGGATGAACTTTGCCTCTCCTGTCTGGAAGTTTATTGCCCATTCCTAATGATCAGTATCCATTTCATTCCCGAGGAATGAAGGGATTTGAGCGTTAATGTGGCACTGGGAGCTGCACTTGGCTGCTGGCTTGAACTGGGAAAATGATTCCGTGGCTCCCTGTTTTCCTGGAGAGGGCAGACACCCAACACCAACCCATGGAAATCGCTCCCGGGTCAGGAGTTTAAGCCTGAGCTGGGCTGGGGGAGCTGATCCTGATCCCAGAGCTCCTCCCTGGAGTGCAGATCCCCGTGGATATGGGAAGTGTGCAAAGCAAGGGGGGAAAAGTCCTTTCTTTCCATGATTTTTAAACACGCTCCAAAATATTTTGGATTTTATTCCTCTCCAAAAAAAAAAAAAAAAAAAAAAAACTCATCTTGAGCCTTGCGACGTCCTCGGGTGTTGTTGGTGCTGATCTTTTCCAACATTGTGGAAGGTTTGGGTTGGAAGGGATCTTCCAGCTCTTCCAATTTCAGCCTCCCAATATCCCAGGTTGCTCCAAGTCCCATCCAGCCTTGTGCATTTCCATGGACAGGGAATCCACAGCTGCTCTCCCCAACCTTATTGTAAAAAATTCCTTTTTTTCTTGCCTGAATCTCCAATTCTTCAGCTCCAAACCATCCAAGGATGGGTTTTGGAGCAACCTTGGGACAGTGAGAGGTGTCCCTGCTCATGGCATGGATCAGGATGAGCTTTGAGGCCCCTTCCAACCACAGAATCCCAGATTTTGGTGAGGATCAGCAGGAAAGAGCCAGTCCTGCTCCCTAAGCAGGGATTTCTGGCAGGACATGGTGGCTGCAGAGCCTGGGATTGCCAGGAGTTCCCAGGCTGGAAAAACTCCTTGGGAAACTGCTGGGATGTTGAGCTGAGATCTCTGGGAGCCAGGATTGTCCCTGCTCCAAAAGTGTTATCAAGAAGATAAATTCAGGAAAAGATACCAAGGCATCCCCCACACTTTGAATTAAACAATCTGCAAAATCCTGGGATCTGCTGCAGCTCGGGGAGGGAGGCAGAGTGACAGGGAGAGGTGGGAAAACAGGGAAAAGACCACCCAAAGGAAAACTTGGATCTTGGAAGTCACCGAGCAGAGACAGCTGGGAAATTTGCACTCGCTTGAAGGCGTTTCAATGGTTTCTGGTCCCCGCTAAATTTTGGATGCCTCACAATCTGCTACATCCCAGTTTTCCGTAGGAGCATCCCTCTGGGCTCTGGGAGCAGCTCTGGAATCTCCTCGGTGTCCTGCAGTCCTTTTCCCTGTGAAATGCCATGCAGGGCTCGGAATTCCCTCCAAAAGCTCAACCTCTTGTGCTGGAAAAGCTTTTGGTTTTCAGGTCATGGAATGCTGGCTCATTCCAGCTGGGAAACCATTCCCTTCCCAACCCGCAAGCAGCCAGGGCCGTGTTCCTCACCAAAACCCGAGGAGCTGCCGAGTTCTGCTCTTGCCCCAAGGCCAATTTTCCTGGCTAATCCCTGTCAGGATGGCGGAGCCAGGCCCAGCCTGGCACGGTCCCCGAGGGAACAAAAGATCCCGTGACAGAGCTTAAATCCAGGGATCTGCCTTCCACTCCAGCCTGGATTGGCCTTTTTGCTGCTTTTCCTGAAGAGTAACAAGGGAAAGCCCTGCAAGGTCTGCGGAAGGCTCCAAGCCCCGCTGATAAATTCCGGATAAATTCCTTTATCACGAGTCAAGCCCAACATCTTTGGCTGCAGCTGGGGTGAAGTTCATGGCTGATGAGTTTTTTCCTGGTGCCACTGGACACATCCCAACCCAGTCATTCCCAATCTTGTCTTGGCTCGCAAATTTCTCCAGGACACAGCAGACAAAGCATTTCC
The DNA here is from genome assembly GCF_963662255.1 of Cinclus cinclus. Lineage (NCBI taxonomy): Eukaryota > Metazoa > Chordata > Aves > Passeriformes > Cinclidae > Cinclus > Cinclus cinclus. The sequence continues at coordinate 1,828,177 of NC_085061.1, read as the reverse complement.
CTCTATCCCCTTCCTTAACTCCTCTCTCCAGAACAGGGGAATAATGATAATAATAATAATAAATAACTAATGGGACATGAGCTACTTTTGGAATCTCCTGGAGCCTGAGGTTTGGGAGAGGGAGGAATAAAAACCAGCCCTAATTATAAGTGTGCAGAGGAGTTTGGCCTGGAGGAAATGGGAAGATTACACGCTGGAGGAATTGGGAAACAGCTCCAAGACGAGCAGTCTGAAGGGAATGACGGCCCATTTGGAACTATTTCCATTTCAAATTGAAAATAAAAACGTGTTTCCTTTCCTGATGGTTGTTCAGGGCACTCCTTGTCTAAGGAGCAACGTGGAAATTCCTGAACGTGGAGGAAGATGAGGAGAGAGAAGGGATTCAGGCTTTCCTCCAGCCCTCCAGGTTAGGCAGGAATAAAGAGATCATTGGGATAGAGCCAGAAGGGAAGGTTGTACACCCATAAATCCTTGGGACTGGGCTCTCTCTGATCCCAGGATCCCTCCTGGATCCCAGCTGGATCTGCAGCATCCTCATGGTCTCAGCTCATCCCCAAATCCTCCCCACGGAGCAAACTTTCCATCCAGCCCAGCGACAGCCAAAAACCAACCTCCCAGGAGGCACTCCACGACCTGACAGCCCCTAATTAACCACCCCGGGGTCAAGCGGAGGTGGGAGCTAATTGGAGAAGACCCTGGCTAATTAGGGCTTCTCTTCCAAGGTCACAGCCCTTTTAACTTGAAAATATCTCAATTTACCATGAGCCAGAGTAGGAAAATCATTGGAATTAGATCTGGCGTCTAATTTTCCCACTCCTTCAGTGCCAGTTCCTCTGCACCACCCTCCAGCATTTCCCAATTCTCGCACTTGCAGTGGAAATCCTTTTCCAGTTGGGAAAGTTTTCTTCACTTCCAGGCTTCATTTCTTTTTTATTTTTCATTTCTTTCTCCTTCAAAAAGCAAGGGAACAGCTCAGCCAGCAGGGATGAGGAGCAGTGCAGGAAATGCAGGAACAGCTGGGCTGGAGGATGGTGTTTTTATGGCTTGCTGGGATTCTCCTTCCATCAAATCCTCGTTATTGCATGGGATGCTTTTCCTTCCAGATGAAACTGCAATTATCATCTCTGCCTGTGAATAAACCACAGATAGGGCAGGCTGGGGGCTCAGATATCCCTGAAATCAAACCTAAAAAAGAGCCAAGTGACAGAAGCCTTCCTCAGTTCTCTGTGTGTATTTAAACAGGAGTTATTACCTTGACAATAGATCCAATGGCAGCTGTTTTAGAAGGAAAAAATCCCTGGGAAAAGAAGGGGAAAAAAAGTGGCCAGTGGTGAGCAGAAACCACCAATTTCATGCAGCAAGAGCTGGAGGTGGAAATCAATATTTTTCTTGCCCAAAAAGTCTCTGACTTTCTCTGTGGCAGGAATGGGCTGAGCCAGAGGCAGCCACAGCTTAATTTATCCCACGGATTTTCCCTGCTCAGTCCCAAAAAGAAACTCTCCCCCCCCACACCCTGGGCGCTGCCAATGGAGACAGAGGCTTTCCAGCTCGTTGTGGGATTTTGGCTTTTGCCAGAAATGTGCACATTTTAGGACTTGGCACGACAAAAATCCCAGCCTTGGACAGTAACCCCGTTAGCGGCTTAAAAAAGAAAGCCTGGCTTAGGGCTCCAGACTAAACCTCTGCAAGGCCCCTGAGGGGTTTCTGGTCCCTGGTGACGTGGGTTTAAACAAGGGCTAGCTCCAGGTCCACTGGTGGCATTCCAGGACTGGGATCAGCAGAGCCAGGTGCTTCTGCTGGATGAAAAGTCCCTGGAAAAATGGGATGTTGTTCTCATGGATTAGTGGAAAACAAGGCAGGGAATGACCTGCCCAAGCCATCTTCTGGTGGTGCCTGTGAGGCAAACCTGGTCTCCAGGAGGATGATTACAGTTTTCCAGCTTTTTCCAAGTGCTCAACTCCATCCTGTTAAAATGAATTTTCTTCTTTAAAATTCCCATAATTTCCAGAGCTTTTCCCAATGGGTGTGGAGGGAGGAGCAGCTCTGACACACTGGAAGACTCGAGAAGATGAAGGAGATTGGACTAATAACAATAATAATCAATAATAACGATTTTAATTGGCCTTTCCTCAGCATCCATCCCTCCAGGTGTTCCCCACGGATCCATTCCCCAATTTTCAGTAACAGCCTGGGAATCCCAGAATTTGATCCGCAGGCGTTCCCTCCTCTCTGCCCTCCCCTCGCTCCACATCCCTTCCGCTCTGTTTTTCCTGGTATTTTTGGGAAGGAAGAGCCCAGGAATGCTGCAGAGGTGGGATTTTTTTGGGAGGTGGCGCTGCCATCTGCGTGGCCCACTTGGGTCACATGCCAGCAAGGACAAGAAGGGGCTGTTCCCACTGTGGAAAAGTCACGCATTAGGAACTCCTGAAAAACCTCCAAAAAAAGCTGGAGATGTGGAGATCTTTGGCCTCGTTCTCCTCCAGCCCAACATGAGTTGATAAATCAGAGCCAGCTCCACACTGGGACCATGGAGTTTGTGTTTGTTCAATTCCTGAGTCTGGTTTTGCTCCACTTGGGCTCTTTGTTTTTACTCATCGGGATTCAAACCAAGGCTGGAGCTTCCCCAGGAGCCCGGGAGAAAGCAGGAGGGGTTTTTCCAGAGGAGGGAATTCCTGCAGGAATTCCGTGGAGGCTGAACTAGGGGTCCAGCCGGAGGTAGGAGAAGCTCAGAGCCACGTAGAAAGGAGAGAAATTCTCTTCTAAACCTTAATTTTGTTCCATCCCCAGCTCTGCTCTGATCCATGCAGATCCTACAGGTGCCAGTCTTTTGTAGGGAGCTGGACTTAATCCTGGAATTGCTTCATGAAATCCCAGAATGGTTTGAGTTGGAGGGAACTTAAAGCCCATCCAGCCCCATCCCCCCCCCCCCCCCCCCCCCCAAAAATAAGATCCTACAAAAAAAAAAAAAGCCAAAAAACCCCACCTCAACCCAGCCATAAAAACCAACTCCCAACCCCTACAGCTTAACAGCTTTATCAGTCTCGGAGTGGGATTTTGCCAGAACAGGGCTGGGGAGGAGTTGCCAAATTATTTGTTGTCATTAAAATAAATGAGGTATCAAGTTCTAAAACAATGGTGTGGTGACAGAAAGCTGGAAAGGAGGAGCAGCCCTAATCAGAGGCGAACACGCCACGTGTTCCGGAGTGCTGGGACAGGACCCGCATCCGGCGGGGGCTGTGGGATCTGGGATCCATCTGCCGGTCCTGGTGGCTGGGAACTAATTCACAGGGATTAATTATCCCAGGAACGGGAGCTGGGGTGAGGGGGCCTGTCTTGTACTGTTTTTTTGGGATTTCTTTGGGGACAGTGATGGTTTTCCAGGGCGGTGCTGCACGTGGCTGTGGATTGGAGGGATGCAGGCAGGCTGGTGAGGAGGAGGAAGAGGATGAAGCATCACCATCTCCTGCTTTCCAAACACTCATCATCAGGAGCTTCCAACCGTTCTGTGCCAGGGATATCCAGGGAAAGGAGAAGGATCAGCAAAGGGAGCTGGAGGCTGACACACCTGGACTAGAGCCAGGCTGCACCACACAGGTGGGGCCCGGAAGTCTCAAGCCATGGCTGAGTTCCCCTTGCAGCTTGGAGGATCCCAGTGGGTCCTGGGGCTGGCTTTGGACTCATCCCATTCCCGTGTCCCTGGACTCATCCCATCCCCGTGTCCCTGGACTCATCCCATCCCCGTGGCCCTGGACTCATCCCATTCCCGTGTCCCTGGACTCATCCTATCCCCGTGGCCCTGGACTCATCCCATTCCCGTGTCCCTGGGCTCATCCCATTCCCGTGGCCCTGGACTCATCCTATCCCCGTGTCCCTGGACTCATCCCATCCCCGTGGCCCTGGACTCATCCCATTCCCGTGTCCCTGGACTCATCCTATCCCCGTGGCCCTGGACTCATCCCATTCCCGTGTCCCTGGGCTCATCCCATTCCCGTGGCCCTGGACTCATCCTATCCCCGTGTCCCTGGACTCATCCCATCCCCGTGTCCCTGGACTCATCCCATCCCCGTGTCCCTGGACTCATCCCATCCCCGTGGCCCTGGACTCATCCCATTCCCGTGTCCCTGGACTCATCCTATCCCCGTGGCCCTGGACTCATCCCATTCCCGTGTCCCTGGGCTCATCCCATTCCCGTGGCCCTGGACTCATCCCATCCCCGTGGCCCTGGACTCATCCCATCCCCGTGGCCCTGGACTCATCCCATTCCCGTGTCCCTGGACTCATCCCATTCCCGTGGCCCTGGACTCATCCCATTCCCGTGGCCCTGGACTCATCCCATCCCCGTGGCCCTGGACTCATCCCATTCCCGTGTCCCTGGACTCATCCTATCCCCGTGGCCCTGGACTCATCCCATCCCCGTGGCCCTGGACTCATCCCATTCCCGTGTCCCTGGACTCATCCTATCCCCGTGGCCCTGGACTCATCCCATTCCCGTGTCCCTGGGCTCATCCCATTCCCGTGTCCCTGGGCTCATCCCATTCCCGTGGCCCTGGACTCATCCCATCCCCGTGGCCCTGGACTCATCCCATCCCCGTGGCCCTGGGGCGGGCAGCTGCCGTCGTGCAGCGGGATTAGGAGCGGCGCTGCTCCAGCTGTGCTGATCCGACACAGGCCCAGCTCCGAGACACGCCGGATTCCCTGCCAGGGCTGCAGAACGGACACCCCCAGTTGCTGCCCGTGCCTCCGTCTCGATCCAGCGGCACTAATTCCCACCCTAATCCCGCTCCACAACGGGCGCAGTGTTGGGGCCCAGGCAGCCCCTTCCTCCCCGGCTGACCCCGTGTCCCGGCCCCGGCCGTGGCTGCAGGGTGTCCCCAGGGAGGGGGTGACGACTGGGGTTGGGGCTGCAGGCACAGGTGGCCCCGCCAGCTGTGGGGTTTCGATTTCCCGCTGATTCCCAAACGACCCTGGTGGTGTCGGAGAAGCGGGAAAGGCAGAGCAGGCTCAGCCCGTGCTGATCCCTGGCTGTTGTGGTGTCTTCTGCTGCAGACCCCGTCGGGGATCCCATTATCCTGCAGAAATCCAGGATGCAGAAGCACAGCGGGTTTTCTCTTCCAGTTCTGTCTCAGGATTGCTCCAAACTGGGCTCCAGGCGCATCCCCCAAACTTTGGTTGTTGTCCCACCTTGATGTTGTTATTTTTATTCCTTTTCAAGGAACACAGCACCAATCTGTGCCTAAATGTCTTCCTAAAAAATTGTCCTGGACTGGCCAACCCTCTCTGTGTCTCTGGAATGCCCACAGGGATTTATCCAATGCATCCCTCTCCAGGAAATACGCAACAGCTACCTTTAAAAAATCATCTTTGATCCAGGTTCAGTATCAGGGAAGGGGGAAGGTATGGGACCAGCCTTAAATCCTCCTTAAATTCTCCAGCTGGAGCCTTATCCCTGGTATCCGGGGACGCCAGCCATAGGATCCAGCCTTAAAAATGTGTTTGGGTTGGAAGGTGCCACTTTTAACAATCTCCTCCTCAGGGATTGAATCCAGTCACTCCTCTGGAGCATGGTCCCATGTCCAAGGAATTGTCTGGTGGGGAGGGAGGCTGGCAGAACTCATCCCTTGGCATGTGGAAACAGCTTCCTACACATTCCTTTAAAAATGGGAAGAAGAAGAAGGAGAAGGGGAAGAAGGAGGAGGAGAAAAGGAGGAGGAGAAGGAGGAGGAGAATTGGAAGAATGAGAAGAAGAAGAATTAAAAGAAAAATGAAGAAGGAGGAGAAGAAGAAGAAGAAGAAGAAGAAGAAGAAGAAGAAGAAGAAGAAGAAGGAGAAGGAGGAGAAGAAGAAGAAGAAGAAGAAGGAGAAAAAGGAGGAGAAGAAGAAGGAGAAGAAGAAGAAGAAGAAGAAGAAGAAGAAGAAGAAGAAGAAGAAGAAGAAGAAGAAGGAGGAGGAGGAGGAGGAGGAGGAGGAGGAGGAGGAGAAAAGTGAAGAAGAGGAAGAACTAAAAGAATAATGGAGAACAAGAAGATATTGCTAATCCACACAGTTTGAAATAATAACCAAAACCAGATGGTCAATTCCCCCTCCTGTTTATTAACTGGATATTTTTCCAGTCTGGAGACCAAGAGCTTGTGAGGTTCCCCTCAACAAGAGAACATTTCTGGAGAACGTGAAACAGGAAGGGATTTCCCAGTGATGAAAAGAATCCCTCCAAACTGATGGATCTTTCAGCATATTCCTCCATTTCTCCCCAACCGCTACTGGATTTCAGCTTTCCCTCTCTGAATCTTCCCTTAGTTTCCCACATCCACTGAGAACCAGAACGAGGAAGTGAAAATGGCTCAAACTGGCTGGACCAGTTCCACTGCCCACATTTACTCAACTTGAAGAAGTTAAACAATGTTTTTGTGGCTAAGGCAGGTCCCTGTAGACCCACGCTCAGGCCCTGTGCATTCCCAATGGAATTCCGTGTCCCTGCTCCAGCCAGGGCTGGGTTTTCACCCCGGACATGCTGTGTCCATCCCCTTCCCTTCCCTTCCTTTATGCCCCTGGAATGAAGTCTTCCCTCGGAATGAGTTTTTCACAGCAGAGCAAACAAGAATGAGGATGAAGGAAATTCATTAAGATCCAACAATGGCTCTGCTCCATGATTAATCAGTCAAGAGAAAAGGAAAGTCCCTTTATGAAGAAAAAGAAAAGAGTTCTCAGGAACTGGATTCCCTTTGAAGTGGCTGTGGCTGAGTCACCTGCTGACCTGCAGCTTTATTCTATAAAGGATCTGGGAGATTTCCAGGTGCTGGGACACCAGGAGCACGAGGAAGACATAAGGAGATCAGGAATTCCCTGGAAAAGGAAGAAGGAGCAGTGGAACACCTGCAGGGTCACCTGTCCTGCTGAGACAGGTGACATTCCTTGCCACAGGAGAGCTGTGGGATTCGGCTCAATCCCAGTTTGGACCTCGGATGGTGTCCTACCACCAGAAATCCAGGCTGATTCTCACCAGCTGCCACAAGGTGTGGGACAAGCAGGACGTGCTGCCCCAGCTCCAGCCTTCCATGTTTTGTCTTCTTTTTTGCCAGGGTTGGGATTAAAAGCTCGAGAGATGGAATTTCTTGTTTGGACTCAGATGTTTATTAATTCTTATCTCTGTTACAGTGAGTTCTTCTAGGTAACAAGATAAAAACAGAGATGTACCTCCCTCTCTAAAAGGTCTTTTAAATGGTCCAATTGAGAACTAACACCTAAATTATTTTTATTTTTAACCCAATAACCAACAACCCATGGCTCACAATGTGGAATTTTCTATCCAAACAATCCCACCCAAACCCATGGAGAAGAAGGTGAAGAAGGACAAAACCTCTGTCCTAAAACCTCCATCTTTCTTTATATATATTACTATGTTCTAAAGCCTTAAACTCTAAATTTTCACCATGTGATATTGCACACTTCTATTCGAACAGCACACCAGTGCTCCCAGTTCTACCATTCCATTTTGGAAGCTTCTCCACAGCCTCGGGTCAAAAGCAGAATTCTCCTGGGGGTCAGTGCCTGTCAGCACAGAAAGTCCAAAATCCTCAGTGCCCAGGGTTCCACCACCAGCCCTTCCCAGTCCTTGTCCCAGCCAACCTGGCAGCATCTCCAACCCCTCCATGTGGGACACAGCTCTGCTCCCTCCCTCTCCAGCCTGCCTGATATTCCAGAGTGGATTTGGAGCCTCCTTCCCTGGAGAGACTCAAAAGCCACCAGGACACAATCCCAAAGCGTTCTAGGTGGGGTGGGACCGGACGAGCTCCAGTGTTCCCATCATCATCCTGAACCAGTCTGGAATTCTGATGCCTGACTCCATATCTGGTCCTACCCACTGAGGCCATCCCTGTCCTCCTGGCAGAGATCCCATTCCCACCTCACCCCATTCCTGCAGCACGTGGAATTCCTCCTCTCCAGAGGAATCCGGGTTAGGAATTAACAGCTCCCAGCAAGGAGCTGACGAATGGCTGGGGCAGGGGGTGGCAAAGCAAATCCCAGCGTTCTGGAGCTGTTGGAATTGTTTTGTGCCTTGGCTGGGTGGGTTTTTCTCCATCTTTCCTCAATGAATTTCTGTGGAATGCTCACTGGAGACAGGAATGTTGGTTTCTCTGCTGTTCTTCCCAATGGCATTCGGAGAAATCCCACACACAGCACTTTTTTTTAGCTCTTCTCCTGATTTTTTTGAGCTGGGGTTTGCTGGGATTTGGACTCAAGGCAAGGCACAGCTCCTGTTTTCCTGGAGGTCACTCAGTTATAGCCATCGGTGCTCCCAGGCTTCCAAAAATATTCCCTGGGGACTAAGTGGAAAACAATGGGAAGGGTAAGGAATGGCTGCTGTTGCTTTTCCCACCTAATGGAAAAAAATATATAATAATTTAATTTTAATTTAATAATTTTTTTCCCCATCTTAAATGTACCAGACCAAGAGATCTGGAGAGAGAAAATTCCTAATTTTCCCTTTTTTCCCCCCTCCTTGCTTGGCAGAAAAGGGCTGGTGATCATGGAGATCATTCAGGAATCTTCATCAAGAGCTCCAAGTTTTTCCTCTACCATTCCTTCCTCCATGAACACTTGGACACCTCCAGGGATGGAGCACCCACAGGAATACCTGTGCCAGGTCCTCACAGCAAAGAATTGCTTCCCCAAAAACATCTCTTCTAAACCAACTTTTTGTATTTGTGGAAATACAAAAATCCTTCCCAGGATTTCAAAGCTCCTGGATCCCTGGAAGTACCCCAGCCCTGCCTGGATGGAGCAAGTGGGACAGGGAAAGCTGTTGGAGAAGGAACTGGATGAGCTTTAAGGTCCCTTCCAGCCCAAATCATTCCATAATTCCACGACTCCTACAGGATCCAGGCTGTCCTGTGCATGCCAGCACACACAGAAATTTAGGGATGACTCTGAAACCTCTTTGCCCCACCCCAAGCAGCTCATCCCTGCTTTCCCCTCCACTCCTCCATCCCCAAGTGTTCCCATTTTTTTTTTTTTTCTGGAGAAGGGAAGTCCTTCCAGGGGCTCTTGGCAGAACTTTGTCCCTCGCTGGGCTCATATTGATCCATAGAAAAGCAGGACAAGAAGCAGGAGCTGTTGCAATCAGGTTTTTCCTGCTCTCCCATCCGAGGGCGCAGCCTGCTGCTCTTCCCTGTTGGAATCTGGGCTTGTCTGGAGCAGGGAGGAGGATTTTGCTTCAGAGGTGGGGAAATTAGGGAGTGATAATCCCTAAAAAAGCTGGAAACTATCCCAAGCAGCTGATTTTACATCAGCAAACTCCGAAAAACACACGGAGCCCGAGGGAATCCCGGGAAGCTCCAGGGTTCAACCCCAGCTGCTCTGGCAGCAGAGCATGACCCCAGGAAAAAAAGAAATCAGGATTTTTGTTTTCCATTTGATCCCAGAGAGGTGCACTGTGTCTGGTTTTGCCGAGCTCCTCTGCACGGCTGTGGAGCGACGCAGGCTCGGTGTTACCCCAGGAGAAAATTCCATCTCCCTGCTTTTAGCCTGGAACATCCCTGAGCTGTTCCAGCTGTCTGGGAGTGAAGGTTTTTCGGGAATGATGCTCCTCAGTCATCCCCACGGAGCAGAACTGACAATGCCACCACAGCCTGAGGCTTTTGGAAGGAGATGGGAAGATGCTCCTGGCCGTGGCTCTTTTGGGGTGGAATGCGCTGAATCCTGTGCTGAATTCCCAGGGAGCTCCTCTCCCTGCTCCTGCCATCCTTATGGAATTCTGCTCTTCCCTCTGGCCACAGAAGCCCCTCGGAGCTATGCACCCTCCCTCCCTGAAGAACCCTGCATGGATTCATCCCAATCATTTGGGAATTGCTCCACCTTGCCCTTCCCAAACCCAGAGCTCATAACTTTGAACCCAATCTGATCCATTCTTCCTCAAAAACTTTTCTTGGGAAGGGGGAGGATTTCTCTTTCAGCTCCACTTCCCACCTTGCAGAGCAGGGGCTGCCAGGATTCCAATCCACATTTCCAAGTCTGTCTTGTGGCTTCCAGTGGCCTTAAAATCTGCAAATAAGATCTGCTGGAAATTCCCTGGACTTGTCCCTGTTTTTTTGTTTTTTTTTGTTTTTTTTATGGGGAAGTCTCTGCACCTCCCATATCACCCAGCCCTCCTTGGGCAAACAGCAATTGTGCATTTGATACTTTTATCTTTGCCCACTTCGCCATTTTTCAGCTGCTAAATTGCATTTTTGTGGGCTCGTCTCTCCCTTTTTATTTCGGTTTACGTTGGGTTCTCTCCCCGGTGTAACCATACTCGGAGGAAGATTTTAATTACCTCCCTTTAAAGCCGAATGACAAGTGGAGCATGTCACTGGGAGCTAAAGTATCACTTGGAAATGCAAAAGGCCCGGCTTTATCAGGCTTAAAAGCTTTCCTGGAATCTGTTCAAAACCTGCTGACTGGGCAAGATTAACCACCCCAATGTTCACTCAAAGATCTGGGCATGTGGTGTTCTTTGATTCCCCCGGGGGATCTGTGAAATTCCAGCCCTCGGGCCTTCTGCTCCAGTATCCTCCAGGTTTTGTCTCCTTTGTGCACCATAGAGAAGTCGGGAATGGGAATCTCCAAATGGTTTTACTGGGATAGCCACGGTTCCTTCGGAGCCCTTCAGCTGCTCCTGGAGCAGCAGGGAAGCTGAGGGATGATCCCTGTTCTCACTCAGCCACCTCGGGCCAGGAAAGGAGCCTGGAATTTGGGATCCCACAGCCCTGGGACAGCCTGGGCGCATCCGGGTGTTGGGAATTCCCATTTGGAAAGGGACAGCAAATGCAGCTCCTTGGGATGTTTGGAAGTTGGGAACGGCACAAAGCGAGGCCGAGGGTGCCCCTGCTCACCTCCCCCGCTGGAGATGTCATCCCATCAGGATGAAAAAACTGGGAAACTGGGAGAAAAGGGCCAGAAGTGACTATTCCAACTCATCCCCCACCCTCACACTGGCCAAGGATTGTGGAACTGGGAATTCTGCATCCCAGGGACAGCCTGGGCACATTCAGTATTGGAAGTGCTCGTTTCCAAATTCCCATTTGGAAAGGGTCAGCAAATGCAGCTCCTTGGGATGGTTGGGACAATGTTTGGAAGTTGGGAATGGCACAAAGCGAGGCCAAGGGTGACGCTGCTCACCTCCAGTGATGGGAGGTGTCATCCCATCAGGAGCAGAGCCCCCAGGATGAGAAAACAAGGAAATTAGGGGAAAAAAGAGCCAGAACTGATCATTCCCACTCCCTCCACTCCACCAGCAGCTCCAGCTTGGGTTTCCCTGGAGGCTGCAGGGAACAGGGAATCTCTTAATTTATGGCAGCAAGTTTCCCCACCCTGAGCACAGCGAGACCATCCCGATCCAAGAGCTGCTTGGAAACGCTCGGGAAGGAGAAGTGTGGGACCTGCAGGGGAAACACTTGATGGTTTAAAAGGCACGTTGGACTTGCAGGTCTGTGCAGATTGTCTCTGAAGGGATCCTGGGGGAGCTGGAATTACTCATTTTTAATAGGAACAGGAACCACCTGCCTGCAATCACCCACAGAAACCGGGGATACTTTGCGAGGGAAGAGCAGCCTAAATGCTTTTTTTACTGGAATGTTTAACCCACCGTGAGTTTTGGAGCTTTTTCTTCTTTTAATTGAAACCACACTTTTGGGAAGTGCAGTGTGCTCCCCTCCAGCCTTCCCAAGAAGCAGGAACAAATCCCAACACTTGCTGTGGGGTTTGAAGAGCAAACACGGAGCTGCTGCTGCTCCTCCTTCCCCAAAATCCCCCAGGTTGATGGAAGGACACATCCTCTTTTTTTTTTTTTTTTTTCTCCTGCTGGTGAAGCCTCCTGGGCTCAGATCTCCCAGGAAAAGCTTAGCCAGGAGCTGGGAAAAGCTCTGGTGTCGTGTCCCACCAGCTCCTGAGAGAGAATTCCCAACAGGCACCTTCCTCACCCTCAGGATTTTGTATAATTCCAAATAAATCTGAGAAATTTGGTTAGGTTTGTTTTTGGGGGGGGGTGTTTGTTTTGGTTTTTTTTTTTTTTTCAGTTTTTAAAAATTTCTTTCAAAACCTCCTGAAAAAAATTCCTTTCAAAATCAAACCTCCCAAACAGTGGCAGCACCAGGCAGAGGTCTGGGAGAAGGTCTCCCTGGAAGAATCCCATTTTCCTGAATGATTGATCCCAATCCTGTTTCCCCAAAGCCACTAATGAAGGTTTTTAGATAATTTTCCCTTTTTTTCACATATCCAGGCCAATCTCATCACCCCAAATTTTACCCGGTTGGGAAAACACCGCTCTGTTCTGAGCCAAAACCCAACATTCGGGTGTGTTGCTGATTTTCCTGTTTTTTTCCTCTCCTTCCAGTCAGAGGTCTGGGAGATGATCTCCTTGAAATAATCCCATTTTCCTGATTGATTGACCTCAATCCCATTCCCCCAAAGCCACCAATGAAGATTTTTAGGGTTTTTTTTGTTTTTTTTTTTTTTCCACACCGAGGCCAATCTCACCACTCCAAATTTTACCCAGCTGGGAAAACACTGCTCTGCTTCTAGCCAAAACCCAAAAAATGGGGTGTTTTGTTGATTTTCCTGTTTTTTTTTCCTCTCCTTCCAGTCAGAGAAAAGCAACATTTGTTCATCCCTGACCCCCGTGTGTGTTTGTGTGCGTGTCCTCCAGCTCGGAGCACCTTTTGTCCCTTTGGCTTTCTGCAGGGACTGAGAATTCCCTTCAATAAAAGGCTCCCAATGAGCATCCCCTTCTCAGGGATATCACACAACCAGGCCTGCAAAAGCCTTTTATGAGGACATTCACCTCTGACGGGATAATTTTACCTATCAGATCACATAATCTCTTCCCCTGCTGCTGAGCCAGGAAATGAAAAGGGAGCAGTGGGGAGATTTCTGCCTCGAGAGCCAGTTCTGCTGCGATGACAGCCTCGATTACTCGGCCCCAGCCCTCTGAGAGGACCAGCACGTCCTAAAATGACAATACCCAACGAGACAAAAGGTGGGGCAAAGCCCAGAGCAGAGACCAGACAGTTTGAGATCAAATTATCAGCGTTTAACCCTTCCATAAATATTTTAGCAGGCTCGTTAGGAGCTCAGCAAGTGAAGATGTCTCGTAATGTTTGATCCAAACGCAGGTGGCTGGAAAAAAAAAAAAAATTAAAAAAACCCCTGAGTTTAAGAGGATTTGGGAGAAGAGGATTGAGATTAGCACACAAGCAAAGTGAAATGTTATCCCTGCTCTGCTCCCGGGGCTCTGGCTCCTTCCAGGGATCTCTTTTCAGAGGGTAACACAATCAGAGGCAGCAGGTGATTAACAAATACCTGCCCGCAAAAGGAAACTGCTCCCGCCTCGTTGGAACCCTGGGCAATGAGGATTTTAGATTTTCTGTGCTGATCCCCACATGAAAACACTGAGGCCGTGGAGAAGGGTTCCAAAATGGAATGGCCAAACTGGGATCGTGGGTGTGGAGCTTGAATAGAAGTGTGTAATATCACATGGTGGAAAATTGAAAGGTTTTAGAATGTAATAATATATGTAAAGCAAGGTGGAGGTTTTAGGGCAGAGGTTTTGTCCTTCTTCTTCACCTTCTTCTTCTTCATGGGTTTGGGTGGGATTTTGAAATTGTAATTTCCAAATTCCAAATTAAAATTCCCTGAAATCCAAGCCCTCCTTTCTCCAGCATGTGGAGAGCTGAGCTTTCCCCTCTCTTTTTACATTTGAGGATTGCTCTCATCTGCTTTTCCAAATCCCTTTTCCCTCATCCCCACATTCCTCCAGCAGGCTCTTGGTTCACGCCCGACCTGTGCTCAACTGCAACAATTCCAGGGTCTCTGCTGAAAGCCCCCCATGCCTGCCTGTTTTTTTTTTTTTTTTTTTTCCCATCCTTCCCAAAGTGCCCAGTGTTCCTGGTTTATACCTCGCATATTTTTCTCAATAATCTCATTCTGGGGTCACTCAGTCTTCAGAGTTCTGACTCCTCCTCGGTTCCTCCAGCAGAAAAGTCACCTCTTAATTTTATTAAACATGAACACGATTAGGTTACCCAGGTTAATTAGAAGACCAAATTGGGAAAATTCCCTAAATCCATGCAATCCAGGTGAGCCACCTCTCCCCACACCTGCCCTGACTCAGAATGGCCAAGTCCCAAAATTTTGTCCATCCACCACCAGGGTAAATCCGATGTGAACGATCAGCTCCGTGCTGGCACTGCTGCCACTGCACCTGAACAATCCAGCTTTTGAAAGATAAGGCATTTCCCCCTCGGAATGTCAGTGTTTTGCTGGAAAACTTGCACTGAAATGTCACCATTGTTCTCCCCAAATCACTTTTATGGTCGGATAACAAATTAGCAACGTCCACTGAGCTTGTCAAAACACCTGGAAGGGCTCTTCTCTTTCCCCTCGGAATAAAATGCCATTTTTATGGGAAAGGTGCATTGTGCCTCCAGATTTCATTGGATTCCTCAGGTAGGAAAATATCCCGCCACGGTCTGAGCCACCAGGTCCACGTCAAAAACCCCGAGGGGATAAAGGGGGAACTCCAGGAGTCCAATCCTGATGGAAACTGGGCTGTTGACCTTGGATGGGCTCCAGAGCACTCCCGTGGCATTCAGGGACTGATCCCACATTGACAGGATGTCATTCCAACAATTCCACTCTCCTTTTCCCCCAGCACACAGACACTCTCTTTGTGCTCCCCTCAGGATGAGAATTTCTGGGAATTCCAGCTTTCCCTCGCCTCACAGTTCCATCATTCACCCATTATGGGGAAGCCAGGCTCCCACTCCCGGGGTATTTTCTGGAGGAGGAAGCTGCAGCTGGGTTGGGATCGGAGACATCTCCCCTCTGATTCCCGCCCTGTTCCGCCTTTCCAGCTCCTCCACGAGCCTTCCTGGACAATATTCCTGCACGGAACAGAAGGAAAACCCACTCGGGATGTTCTTCCCACCCAGCCAGAGCCGATCCTCACTCCCGGCTCCCCATGGAACACAGGACATTCCTTTCCACACCCAGCTCCGCCTGAACCTGAGAAGATTTTTGGGGAAAAAACTCCTCGGTTTTCAAGAATCCACAGCACAACCAAATAATTCCCTGCTTGTTCCTGCTGGGGTCTGCAGCAATTCCAAGGGCAAAAGGCAGGCACTGGTTGTTCCTATGGAATTCCTGTCCCTAGGAATGTCTAAATCTGATGGGGACTGATGACAATTCCCAGTTCCTGGAAAAATAAGACTGGGCTCATTGCTGAGCTGCATTTTATTTATCACACAAACCCAGTATTCTGAGCTGGGAACAAACATTCCCTTTGGAATGGAAACAACATTTCCCTCTGGAAACAGAAATGTTCCTGAAAATCAGGATTTAAGAAAACTCCGCAGGGATTTGGAAGGACCGAGAACAAAAGTTTTTCTTGGGAATCATCCGTGCCACTTGAACTCCACTCCCAAATCCCTGTCCCACTCCTGTGGCCGCCCCCAGGGATTTGATAGCCCAGAGTTTGGGGGTGGGCACTTACCAGGAGCTGCAGCAGCAGCATCAGAGGGAGATTCAAGGATTGCACATCCCTGGGGCAGCTCAACCCTGGATTTATTCCCTCCTAGAACAAACCCCATCCCTGGATTTATTCCCTCCTCCTAGAACAAACCCCATCCCTGGATTTATTCCCTCCTCCTAGAACAAACCCCATCCCTGGATTTATTCCCTCCTCCTAGAACAAACCCCATCCCTGGATTTATTCCCTCCTCCTAGAACAAACCCCATCCCTGGATTTATTCCCTCCTCCTAGAACAAACCCCATCCCTGGATTTATTCCCTCCTGCTAGAACAAACCCCATCCCTGGATTTATTCCCTCCTCCTAGAACAAACCCCATCCCTGGATTTATTCCCTCCTCCTAGAACAAACCCCATCCCTGGATTTATTCCCTCCTCCTAGAACAAACCCCATCCCTGGATTTATTCCCTCCTGCTAGAACAAACCCCATCCCTGGATTTATTCCCTCCTTCTAGAACAAACCCCATCCCTGGATTTATTCCCTCCTCCTAGAACAAACCCCATCCCTGGATTTATTCCCTCCTGCTAGAACAAACCCCATCCCTGGATTTATTCCCTCCTGCTAGAACAAACCCCATCCCTGGATTTATTCTCTCCTTCTAGAACAAACCCCATCCCTGGATTTATTCCCTCCCTCTGGAACATCTCCAATCCCCTCCGGGGAGTGCCAGGCGCTGAAAGGGTTAACGGGGGCTATCTGCCGGTTCCTGGCGGAGGCTGGAGCGGCTTTGGAAGTGGCCAATTAATCAGGCCGGCTTTTGGAAGTGGTTAATTAATCAGCTGCTCCAGCTGGGCTGCGTTATCCCGGGAAGGGAGAGGCTCCAGGCCGGGAGATAACCCCGTCCATCCATCCCCGCGGATCCCCGGGATCATCCCGCAGGGAGCGGATCCCCCCTTCCCGGAGGTTCAGAGTTCAGCCTCATTAGCGAGAGCTAATCAGGGAGGAAGGGCAGCCTCACCGGCAGCAGGGTCATTAATTAACTCCTTGATGAGCCCTCCAAGTGCTCCTGCCCCCCTTGGATCTCCCAAAAAAAAAAAAAAAATCCTCCAGCTCCTCGGGATGTGTGTGGGAAAGGTGTTTCAGCACAGGGTGGCTCAAAATAAATAAAATTTAAAAATAAAGTCGTGTTTTGGGTGAAGCAGAGGACTTGGAGGAGCTGAGGGATGAGGTTGTGAAGGTCACCCTGGGCTACCAAATTCATGGAGGTGGCAACGGGAGCGGGACAGGAAATTGTGAGTGGATTTAGGGTGGTGTTCGGGTTTGTCACCCTGGTACTGGCAGGGATGCTGTGATTCCCAAAAAGAACTTTTGTGCTTGGTCCTTCTGACTCCCCGTGGAGTTTACTCAAATCCTGGTTTTCAGGAGCATTTTTTTTCTTATTTTTTTTTTCTTTTTTTTTTTTTTTTTTTTTTTCCCCAAAGGGATTGGTTTACAGACAGCTCAGAACATGAAGGTGAGCAGTAAGTAAAAATCCTGGGATTTTCCTGAGGTTGGGAAAACAGAGTCACTCTGGAACATCCCTGCAGAGCCACAGGAGCATCCTGGGGATGTGGGAAAAGGATTTATTGGGGTCTGAAACAGCTTAATCCCAAAAGAGCTGCTAAAATACCCCATCCCAGCTGGATCCTGGTGTCACAGTCATGGTGCCAGGGTGGCACTGGGCAGGGATCAGGCTGGGGATACTGGGAGCAGCCAAAATCCTGAATCTGCTACACAGGGCGGCAGTCTGGGATCCTCATCCTCACATGGGCCTCGTGTCCCCAGCTTGGGAAGGACATGGATGTGCTGGGAGAGCCCGAGGAGATGTTCCAAACCCCTCTGGAGCCAGGCTGGGAGAGCTGGGGGTGCTCACCTGGAGAAGGGAAGGATCCAGGGACACCTCAGAGCCACTTCCAGAGCCTGAAGGGGCTCCAGGAGAGCTGCAGAGGGACAGGGGACAAGGGGTGGAGGGACAGGACACAGGGAATGGCTTCACACTGCCAGAGGGCAGGGATGGGTGGGATTTTGGGAAGGAATTCCTGTCTGGGAGGGTTAGGAGAGGCTGGGATGGAATTCCCAGAGAAGCTGTGGCTGCCCCTGGATCCCTGGAAGTGTCCCAGGCCAGGCTGGACCCACCTGGGATAGTGGAAGATCTTGGGATCGGAACTGGCTGAGCTTCAAGGTCCTTTAAAACCCAACTCTGTAATTCCATGAATCCACAGCACCAGCGCTGGATTTCCCAGATCCCTACAGACAAACCAACCCAGGAGAACTCCCAAAATCCCAAATTCCACCCCCCCCCCCCCCCCCCCCTAATTCGACTGACCTGTGGCACCCCAAACAACCCCCAAATTCCACGCCAAGGAGCATCACCCGGCTGGAAAAGCTCCCAGGGGAAGGGTTGGAGGAGCAGATGTCCGGCTGCACCCGCACATTCCAGGCTGGAATTGGATTTTCTGCTCCTCACCAGGGCCCTGCAGAGCAGCAGCTGCCTCAGACTGCACCTAAGACGCACAAATAGAGGCACAATACCTTATTAGAAAGGAATGCATGTCTGAGCAGGGATACTGTTACCTTCCGAGGAGAAGGGGGAGGCAGAACGCTGGGAAGAGGAAGGAAAAGTGACAGGGATCTGAACTGCCTTGGAGCGACGAGACAAAAAAAGAAAAAAATAAAATAAAATAAAATTAAAAAAAAGGAAAGAAAAATCAAATTAATCCCCTCTCCTTGTCTTGAAGATAAAGGAGGGGTGAGTCCCGTGCCAGACCTGACTTTGCTTCCCAAATCCTGGGAAAAGAGGATGAGCCTGGTGTCCTTGGCACTGTTCGTTCCTGGGCACCAGGATATGGAGGAAAATCCGTGGATTTGGGAAACCTGCACTGCCACACTCGAGAGAGGCCAGGTGTTCATTCCAGAGCTGAAAATTCCTTTGACCATGCAGGGGAGGGGGAATTTGGTCCAACCATCAAAATTCTGGAATTTGGTCCAACCAACAGAATTCTGGAATTTGGTCCATGCAACAAAATTCTGGAATTTGGCCAATCCATCAAAATTCTGGAATTTGGTCCATCCAACAGAATTCTGGACACCCCTGCTGTGGGTGTGGAGCGTGGAGCCCACCAGGGTGGGTGACCTGGTGACACTGAGAGCTCTCCCCACGCTGCTTTTGGGACAATTTTAGGACAGTGCTGCCCCAGTCCCCAGCCCTGGCAGAATTCCTGCCTGGCAGAACCCAGGGAAGCAGAGCTGAGCTGGATGTCAGCACCCCACAGCCACAGCAGCCCTTGAGAGCCTCGTGGGGGTTTTTTTGGGGAGCTGGGATTCCTTGGTGTCCCCAGTGGAATTGCCCAGGTGGGTCAGAGCAGGAACAAATCCATGCTGAGCCTGCCAGATCCTCGGCTTTGATCCTCCCAGGCAGGGATGGGAGGGAACACCTGCAGAATTCTTCAGGAGCCAGGGGAAGGGAAGGTTCTGGCATTAAAGGCGCTGCTGGAGGAGCTCAGCTTGAAGGAGCTGCTTTTCCCAGGGGTTTTTCAATCCTGGTTGGTTTTCCAAGCCCTTTTCCCTCCTCTGTGCGCTTGTTCCCTGTCGTTTTTCCCAGCGTGTCCTCGTTGGTTGTCACCATTCCCCTGGGGAAAGGGAGGAGGGACAGCCCTGGGGTGTGGGGAAGGGGCTGTGCCACCTCCCACGGGGACCTGGGACATCCTGGGAGCCCTGAGATTTCCTGGGAATGTTCTGTGCCACCTCGGATTGAAGAAAACATTTGTGGAGCATCTCCCCCGGGACAAGGGTGATGTCAGCAGCCAGGGAAACCAGGGGGGAAGGACAGAAATCCATGTTTTGTGTGGCTGCAGGAGCTGCGGGAGGGGAATTCCCACTTGGAGAGGGAATTGGGAACTCACTGGGCACGCTGAGAACCCGCGGGGTGTGACCTTCCATGGATGTGGTGGGAATAAAGGCAGGGAGAGAGAGGGATGTACAGGCAGGGAGGGAGGGGGGTATGGAGGCAGGGAGAGAGGGATAAAAATCTGGGAAGAGAGGGATATAAGTCCAGGGAGACAGGGAGGTAAAGACAAGGAGAGAAGGATAAAAATCTGGGGAGAGAGGGACAAAAATCCAGGGAGAGAGGGATGTGGATGCAGGGAGAGAGGAATGCAGATGCAGGGAGAGAGAGATGTAAAGGAAGGGAGAGAGGGATAAAAATACAGAGAGAGATGGTTGTAAATGAAGGGAGAGAGGGATGTGAATCCTGGGAGGAAAAAATGGGAATGGGAATGGAAATGGAAATGGGAATGGAAAAATGGGTATGGCAATGGAAATGGAAATGGAAATGGGAAAATGGGAATGGGATTTGGGAATGGGATTTGGGAATGGGAATGGAAATACGGAAATGGAAATGGAAATATGGAAATGGAAATGGAAAAAATTGAAATGGGAATGGAAATGGAAATATGGAAATGGAAATGGAAACAAAAATGGAAAAAATGGAAAAAATGGAAAAAATGGAAATGGGAATGGAAATGGGAATGGGAATGGGAATGGGAATGGGAATGGGAATGGGAATGGAATTTCTGAGCCTGGTTTGTCTCCAGGCTCTGCCAGGAGGATTTCTGGGAGAGGAGTTGGTTTTCCTGCTCAGGATCCTTCCAGCCCTGATGATTTGTGACAGACATAATCCCAGACTAATTAGATTTCGGGGCATGTGTTGAAAGCCCTGCACACTTTTCTGTGGGCCGGGCTTTAGGGAGACTCCTGCTTGTTCTGCACAATTGTTTTCCAATTAATCCTTGGAACCACCAAGAAATCCAACAAGAACAATTAAAAAAAAAACAAAAACCCAAAAAACTTTATTTTTTAATTCTCCCCCATCCAGTCGGGTGCCAGGTTCCAATCTCTGCCATGACCCCTCAAAACTGTGCCGAGCTGTCTCCTCTCATCCCATCGCTGCCCTCAGCTGTGCTGAGCTGCTCTCAGAGAGTTTTAATTCTGTTTGCTCTTGGCTAAACTCCATTCCTAATCCTATTTTCACCCCTTTCGATCCAATTGAATCCAGCTTCTGTAAGTCAAAATTAATTACTCTGGGCTGAGGGAAGAACAGAGAAATCCCATCTTGGCATTGAGGGCACCTCGTGGCTGCTCTTATCCAGGGAAGCTGAGAGGGAAAGGAGTTGGATGAGAAAATCCCGGTGTTTATCTCACTTTTGTTATCTGTGTTTTATCCTGGTGGATTTCTCCTCGTGGAGGGATGCAAATATCCTGGGGAAAGGAAAGGAAAGGAAAGTTTCAGGAAAGGAAAGTTTCAGGAAAGGAAAGTTTCAGGAAAGGAAAGTTTCAGGAAAGGAAAGGAAAGGAAAGGAAAGGAAAGGAAAGGAAAGGAAAGGAAAGGAAAGGAAAGGAAAGGAAAGGAAAGGAAAGGAAAGGAAAGGAAAGGAAAGGAAAGGAAAGGAAAGGAAAGGAAAGGAAAGGAAAGGAAAGGAAAGGAAAGGAAAGGAAAGGAAAGGAAAGGAAAGGAAAGGAAAGGAAAGGAAAGGAAAGGAAAGGAAAGGAAAGGAAAGGAAAAAGGGAAAGGAAAATGGAAAGGGAAAGGGAAAGGGAAAGGAAAATGGAAAGGGAAAGGGAAAGGGAAAGGGAAAGGAATGCTGGGGATGAGCTGTGCCTGCTGCCCAGGCTGCTCCAGGGGAGCGTGTCCTGCTCATGGCTGGATGATCCCAAAGGTCCCTCCCAGCCCAAACCAGGCTGTGGTTCCATGAATTCTCACCACAGGAAGCACATCTGGGAAGTTCTTCCCCTGCAAGGAGGAAAAGCCACCCAAGGTCTCCATCCAAGGACTGCTCTCAAAGGTTCTTTGCAGTTTAAACCGAGTGCAAAGCTGGTCCTAAACTCCCCCCAGAACTCAAAACTTGGAGCAGAGGGGCAGGAGCACCTTCCACTATCCCAGGCTGCTCCAAACCCTGGCCTTGGACACTTCCAGGGATCCAGGGGCAGCCACAGCTTCTCTGGGAATTCCATCCCCGCCAGGAGCAGGAATTGAGGGTGTGTGAAGTGATTTTACAACCACGCTGCTCCGGGAGGGCAATAACAGGGCACAGCACAATTACCGAGGTTTAATTAAGAAGGGAACATTTAAATGAGGTGCATTATTGTGCTGTGTGGCAAGTGTTTCATTTCGGTCCTTACAGCACAGCTCTGAAATCAGTCAGCTCTGCTGGCATTCCTGAGCAGGAGAGGAGGGAAGGGAAGGGAAGGGAAGGGAAGGGAAGGGAAGGGAAGGGAAGGGAAGGGAAGGGAAGGGAAGGGAAGGGAAGGGAAGGGAAGGGAAGGGAAGGGAAGGGAAGGGAAGGGAAGGGAAGGGAAGGGAAGGGAAGGGAAGGGAAGGGAAGGGTAGGGAAGGGAAGGGAAGGGAAGGGAAGGGAAGGGAAGGGAAGGGAAGGGAAGGGAATGATGGAGCTGCCTCTGGAATTCTCCTTCTAAACCCCCCCCCCCCCAGCTCTGTCTGCATGCGGTGACACTCGAGACAATTAATTCCAGCTAATTAAAGGTGTGAGTTTCGAGCAGATCAGCTCAGCCACCCTGAGCAGCCCTCTCCATTCACAGCCCGCACGACCCAGCTCGGATTGATTCCCTTGGCGTGGGATGGAAGGAATGGAATGAAATGAGGTTTGAAATGTGAATGAACGCCTGCTCCAGCCTTTCCCAGGGATTTCATTGATCCAGTTCTTCTCCCTGAGCATCCCCGGTTTTTCTGGAGCTTTGAGTGGGCAGCTTCACTCTCCCAAATTTTAGCTGTGCTGGGAATCCCCGGCATCCAAAATCCCTGTGGGTGGCACCGCCAGGCTCTCCATGTCCTGCTCTGTCCTCTCCCAACTCTCTGCCCTGTGGAAATGGAATATCTCAGCTCACTGCTGTGGGAGATCCACTCTGGAGCTGTTAACACGCTCCAGCCAGGAAGGAACTCCCCTGCAAATTTCAGCCTCTCTGTCCAGCCTGCAAATCCCTGGATGCAGCCACTCCTGGGGCCAGGAATCCTCTGCCAACTGGAAAATTTCATCTTCTGCTGCGTCAGGGATGTTCCTGCATCTCTGGAATAACTCAGACATTCCCAGCTCCCACCCCTCCAGGAGCAGGGCTTGGAGCTGCAATGCTGGGGTATCCAAACCCACCCCCAGCATTCCCAAAAATGCCATCCATTCCCATCCATCCACCCCCAGAATTCCCAAAAATGCCATCACAGGGCTTAGTCTGCTCCTGGCTCAGCTCCATCCCTGTGCACACTCAAGGAATTCCTCCTTGTTCCACAGGAAAGTCTCAGAGTTGGTGGCAAATCCCTCTGAAATTCCCCTCTGGAGCGGCGGGGCTGGAGCCTGGAAACACGGAGTGCTGTCCCTGCTCCAGAGGGGAAATCTTGGGATCTGCAGGCATGAAAGAGGCCTTGTGGTCCCCACGAGGCTGCTCCTTGTCATCCCTTCAACTCTGTGCGCACTTTTCCTGGGAGGGAAGTGAAATTCCTGTCCTGGGATTGGCGCTGCCGTGCCAGAACAGCAGTGACCTCTGTAACCACACAAGATTTAGTGGTTACTTGATTTCAGCTGTAATGAGGCTTTGGAAACCACCACCAGCCGAATGTTTTCTTCTCCTTTAACTCTTGGTGGATCGTGGGGAATAAATGACGGAGCGGACAGGGATAAATGAGGGAATGGACGAGCTGGCTGGGCAGGAATGGAGAATTCCCGGAGAATTTCCCGGCGTCTGAAGTGGGAGCACGGTGGTACCCAGAGCAGGGAGGTGCTGAGTGAGAGGTTATTGGGAGAAATGAGGCGGCCTGAACTCCTTCCAGCAGGAGCTGGAATGGCTTGGAACGTTGAGGAGAATCCGAGATTCCACCCTGCACTGAGATCCAGGGATTCACTGAGGGGTGATTTCCTCCTGCTCGGGCAGCACCATCCCATAGAATCCTGGAATGGGTTGGGTTGGGAAGGGGCCTTAAAACCCTCCAGTTCCAACCCCAGCACCTTCCACTATCCCAGGGTGATCCAAGCCCCGTCCAGCCTGGCCTTGGGCACTTCCAGGGATCCAGGGGCAGCCACAGCTTCTCTGGGAATTCCATCCCAACCCCTCCCCACCCTCACAGGGAAGAATTCCTTCCCAATATCCCAGCTAATCTTAATCTCTGTTAATGAGAAGTCATTCCCTGTGTCCTGTCCCTCCACCCCTTGTCCCAAGTCCCTCTCCAGCTCTCCTGGAGCCCCTTCAGGCCCTGGAAGCTCCTCCAGGGTCTGTCAGGAGAAGCATGTGCTCATCCTTTTGACTCCCACAGAATCACAGAACAAATTAGGCTGGAAAAACCTCGGAGATCATCAAACCCAACCTAAATTTCTGTACAAGCAGGGGGATCCCTTTTCTGTAAAATTAGTCCTGGCTGGAGTCTGCCACCAGGATCTGCCTGGAGAAACAAAGGCAGACACAGACCCAGAAACTTCCTCATGGTGATAAAAAACAGGTTTTAAGAAATCTGGGGTTTACGCTTCGGAATGAGTGCCCAAACTTTTTCACTCGCCCAGCAGAGAGCTGCAGGAGCTGGATGGACCTGGGGCTCCCCTGCAGGGCTGGAGAGGGGCAGTGTCCCCACGGAGTGATGCCACCACCGTGCCACGCAGGATCTGCGACCCAATTACCTGGGAGCAGCTGGAAACGTCTTCGTGCAGGTTCAATTTGCCGCATGACTGAGTATGAGCTGTGTGAGGATTCCGTGGGGAAGAAGGGCAGGATCAGGGTGCGGTGTGATGGAAATGAGGCTCCTTTCCAGGTCCCCTCAGGGTGCTGGGATCCACGTGGCACCAGTGATATCCCTGGTGCTGGTCCCAGTGCTCCCAGCAGAGCTGAGGCTGTCCCAGCACCAGGAAAGGGGAGCTGGGGGTGCTCAACCTTCCCTGAACCTCGAACCCTGTTCCAGGGCAGTTCAGCCCCACTACACAGATTTGGGAATTCCCAAGCTGTTTATCCACAGAGCCAGGGCACCCAAAACCCAGGGATCTGCTGCATCCAAAGGGAAGGACGGGCACCCCCTGTCCCTGCGGGTGGCACGGGGGCTGCTGGTCACCTAGAGCTGATAATTCCCGAGCAAGCAGAGCCTGCTGAGATCCCAAACCCGGGATCCCAGAGCAGCCCCGTGGGGCGCAGGCAGCGAGAGCCTGCCAGGAGTGAACCCCAAGGCAGGGATTGCTGCCTCCCAAACCCCAGCTCAGCCTGGAAAGCCAAACCGAGGGAAAGCTGAGCTTTCATCAGGAGCCTGCCCTGCTCTGGCCCGGGAAAGGTGAAGAATTTCCATGAAATTCACCTCGTGGGCATTTCGTGCCCAACCCTTTGCCCAACCAGCAGCAAACCGTGGCTGAGCAGGGGCTGCTTTCAAAGCCTTGTGGGATTCACTGCATTTTTCCAAGCACCCCATCCCTTTGTTGGCCTGCTGGTGAACCAACCCAGCCTGACACTCCCGGTTTTTTGTGACAGCCATGACCTTTTCTATCCTGATTCCCATCTAACTCCAACCATTTTGGCAGCTCGGAGCTGTTTGCTGTAACAATAATCCTGCCTCGCTGAGCTTATAACCTCGTGTGCTGTACCAGCTTTTATTTAAATAGATAAAGCCAGATTCTCACCTGCACTAAGTTGGAGGGAAGTCAATTTATGCCATCAAAAGAGCTGGCCCCGAGTTTTAACTCCATCAAACGCCTCTTTGATCTCCTTTTGGAGGAAAGGGAAAATAGAATCACTTTGTAACTGCAGGGGGTTGTGCCCCACGTTTTATCTCCTGCCTCTAAACCTTCCTGAGTGGAATTGTGCTGCTCCTGATTAGGGAGAGGAGAGGAGAGGAGAGGAGAGGAGAGGAGAGGAGAGGAGAGGAGAGGAGAGGAGAGGAGAGGAGAGGAGAGGAGAGGAGAGGAGAGGAGAGGAGAGGAGAGGAGAGGAGAGGAGAGGAGAGGAGAGGAGAGGAGAGGAGAGGAGAGGAGAGGAGAGGAGAGGAGAGGACTCCTGCCCTCTGCAGGGATTTGGGAACGGCAGGAATTGATCCCAGCTGCAGGTTTGGCACTGCACGGACAGGCTCTTATCTAATCTCATCTCCCCTGGGTCAAGCAAGGACCCGACCCTGACACTTGTTCTTCTGCCAGGAAGATCCCTCTGCTCCACCCCCTGTGGTGGTTCCAAACAAAGCTCCTCTGTTGGACACCAGCATGTTCTGCTCCTCCTCCTCCTCACCTTCCTCCCCACTCCCTCCATGACCTCCCCGTGTTCCCTCTCACGATCCAGCTCCCATCCCATGGAGCCAGACAATTATCCTGCCCACATTCCCAGCGGGATTTCTCTGGGATGTTGCATTTGCAGAGGAACGTGGGGACATTTCCAGAAAGCTCTTCCCTGCCGAGCACCACGTGAGAGGCATTTTCCCAATTCAGTTCCTGGGTCTCCTACATTTCCTAGAGCTGTGGGATCAGCCTGAGCTGCTGCCAGGGTCTGCATGCCCAATGCAGGTCACTGTGCCAAGCTGGCATTGCTGCCCTGGTGACCAGAGTCCCACCAAGGAGCTGCCACCTGCAGCCCAGCACTCCCGGCCTCCACCAGCCCAGGCTGGATCCCAAATCCTGGGAAGTGATGGATGCGTTGTCTCCTCAACAAACCAGCTGCTGCTGGCGCTGCAGGAATCCCCAGGCTGGGCTTTGAGGCAGGAATTTAATCAAGCTGGGTCTCCCTCGTCTTCAGGAGAGGCTCGGGCCAGCTGAGAGGGACATCAAGCAGGCAGCCAACGTGTCCAGAAGGGAAAGGTTGTCCTTCCCCCTGCTCATCGGAGCTTTGCAGAGCACTGGAGCATGAGAATTTATCATCTTTCCCAGCTATTGCTTCTGGGCTTTTCCTGAGGCTCTCCAGCTCGGGGTGTTTGTGTTTCACCGTTCCTCCTCCTCCTCCCTCCCTGCTGCTCCAGCCCATCCTGACTCACCTGCCACGGCACAAGGCCCCGGCCAGCCCAGACAGGGGTTGTGCAATGAGCTTTTGGAAAGTCTGAAAGGTTAAACCATCCTCAGAAACAGAAGGAAGATCATAAAAGTTGTGTTTCCAACCCTCCTCCTCTCCCCGCGCACCTCGGAGTCATTTTCTCTACGGCAAAAGAAAACAGAGCTTTTAATTCAGCGTCTGTGCTGAGACCACTGAACACTGGGAAGAGGGCGCTGGGTCCTCTCCTGCTTTTAGAGAGCTAATTAATTTTAACTAACTTTGCCATAAGCCTGGCTTTCCCTTTGTCTGGGCAGAGCAGGGACGGAGGCGCTCATGGTGTGCGAGACCATGGCCAGGCCTCACCCGAGGAGCTGTGACAGCAGCCAGGGGACCCCGAGGTGACCCTGGGGGACACCCCCATTGCACCAGTGCATGAGGTAACCCCGGGCTGGGAGACACCGTCTGCCACGGGGCCGTGCAGCAGCAATCCCCACAGAAGTCCCTGCCTTGTGAAGTTGTCAAACTGTAAAGTTAATGAGGTAGAAACGAGAGCCCGGCGCAGGCGTCTGAGAGCTGGAATTGCTCCCCCGACGGGTTCCCCCCTCTCTGATTGCAGCCCCTGCAAATGAAGTGGCTGAGGGTCCCCCTTGGAGCCCGGCCAAGTGGCCACTGCTGCTGCAGAGAGCTCTTTTTGCAGCTCCATAAACACGGGCGAGGAGGAACGTGCGGCTGCTCGGAACGAGACAAGCAGGAAAAGCAGACAGACATTACACTGCTGCCGTCCCGGGCAGGAAACTTCAAACCATGGCAGGCACGAACTCACCGACAGCCCTGCACTGAGCTGGGACACAGCTGGGGTGGTCCTGGAGCTTGGGGACACTGGGGACGCTGGGGGCACAGGGGGACCTGTCTGGATGGAAAAGGTTGGAGGATTTTATGTTGAGCAGTGATGGGGTGGAACAGAGCCACGGGGGACACTGGGGGACACTGGGACACAGGTCTGGATGGAAAATGTTGGAGAGTTTTGTGCCTTGAGCAGGTTCAGGGGCAATGCAGGAGCTTTGGGATGCAAAAGGGCACAGGTCTGGATGGAAAATGTTGGAGGGACTTGTGCCCTGAGCAGAGGTGGGGTTGGACAGAGCTGGGGTGTCCCAGGAGCTTGGGGACACTGGGGGGACACAGGGGCACAGGTCTGATTGGAAAAATTGGGAGAATTTTAGTGGTTTGCCTCTGAAAAAGGGGCTCGGATGGGAGGGTTTGGTCAGAGCTGAGGTGCTGTGGAGGGACAGCCCTGTGCCCCATCCCTGCTCCTTCCTCCACCGTCCCAATGCTTCCCTTTCTCTGAGAGTGGAACCAGAATGCAAAGAGGGCAGGGCTGGAGCACACCTTCCTCCTCTTCCTCCTTCTCTTTTATTTCTCCGCAGAATCAGGGATTTTCCACACTGTACTTCTCAAGTGATTCCTTCAGGGTTCATCATTCCCAGGGACTCCACCCTCCCCTGCCTCTCTCCAAGGGCAGACATTCCCCTGCCTTCCCTTCTCTCTGCACCCTTCAGGATCTCTTCACCTTCCCCAGCACAAACCGGGGCTTTTCTTTCTTCCACGTGTCTCCTAAATCTCCCAAGTCAGATCTGCAGTTTGAATCCCGCTTGGTCTGTAGGAATTCCTTAGGAATAGAAGCTCAGGAGAGGGATTTCAGGCTTCAAAGTCCCCATCAATCCAGACTCATTCCAGTGGAGTGTTTTTTTTTTTTTTTTTTTTTTTTTTTGTCACCTGCAGGGATTCAAAAGTGGATGTGGCCCTTGGGGACACAGTTTAGGGGGAGAGCAGTTGGATTCGGTGATCTTTTCCAACCCAAATTCCATTTTTCCAGGATTGTTTTCAGCAAACCCTGCCAGGCACTGGTGGCTGCTCCTTCCCACCATCCCAGACACGGCTCTGGGTGCTCACCCCGAGTCTGCCTCCCCTCAGAGGGCACAGAAACACCGGATCTCATCCAGGAATATCACCCCAGAGTTTCCATCCTGCAGGGCAACTCTCCTTGAGAGGGTGGGAACGGCTCCTGCTGTGCAAATCCTGGTTTTCTGAGCTCCCATCCCAGCACTGGAATTTAGGATGGGGTTTAGGATTTTTAAACACAGCTTAAAAGCTGTAAGGAGCCAAAAGTGCTGCTTCTTCCAGCTGCTGGAAAACCAGCTTAGTGCTTTCTTCCTCTTGCAGCACCCCAGGCTTGTTTCTGCTGCGCCCAAACCCTGAGCTCATGTGGTATTCCCAATTTTACACTCCCAAAATCCTCCCTTCCCCAGTTAGGCCCAGTTTGCTGGGGGAAAAAAACCCAACCTCTCCCATGCCTGGATTTCCCCTTCCTTGTGGGTTGAGCCACCAGGAGAGCCATGAGCAGCCTCCTGCAGATGTTGCTGTCACAGCTGGACATCCCATTAATAGCAGCAATATTTGGGTTGAACCGTTTTAATTGAAACCACGGCTGGGATTTTTTAGATTTCTTTTCCCCCCCCTCCCTCCCTCCTCCTCCTCCTCCTCACTCATAGGCAAACGTGTTCCTGTCGTCCTTCCCAGGACAGTTATTGCTCCGAGACATCTGGTTTCCCAGTTCCAGCGGCACAGACGGATTTCCACCGTGTAGTTCCTCGCCTGTTGACAGGGCAGAATTTTTTAATATGGGGTTACTATCATCCAGACTTCCTCCACCTCCTCGTTTTGGTGATGGAAACCTCTAAACAGTCCCTCAGCTCCTCCATCTTCAAGCTGCTGGCCCCGGTTTATGAGCTCACAGACACGACACCTCCATGTCTGATTTCCCTCCTCCCTCCCCTTCAAGGTGAAATCCAAGCCCCAAATGTGAACTGGACCTGATGGGTTTTTTTTTTTATTATTATTATTATTATTTATTTTTTTTTGCGAGGTTTTTTTAGCCCTTTTGTTGAGGTTTGTTCCATAGAAACCAGAGCAGCAGCTTGGAGCACCGAGGGAAAATCCTCCAATTTCTGTAAGGGGGGTTCTGAAGGAGGGAGAGGGGCTTTATGTGGACAGATATTCAGGACACAGGGATTGGGTTTAAATGGCCAGAGGGCAGGGAAAGATGGGATTTTGGGAAAGAATTCCAGGCTGGGAGGATGGGGAAGCCCTGGCACAGATTCCCAGAGAAGCTGTGGCTGCTCCTGGATCCCTGGAAGTGTCTAAGGCCAGGCTGGACTCTGGGGCTTGGAGCAGCCTGGGACAGTGGGAGGTGTCCCTGACCATGGCAGGGGTGGAACTGGATGGGATTTAAGACCCTTTCCAACCCGAGCCATTTTGGGATTGCGTGATCCTGGAGCTGCTTCCAGCATTTCCCTGGAGCTGAGACCCAGAATGGTTTGGGTGGGAAGGGGACGTAAAAATCACCTTGGGACTCCTTCCACCATCCCAAGCTGCTCCAAGCCTGGCCTTGGACACTCCCAAAGATCCAAAGATCCAGAGATCCCAGAGATCCCAGAGGTCCCAGAGATCCCAGCTTCTCTGGGCACCCAATTCCCATTCCCTGAATCCATGCACCACCCAAGAGAGGTTTAAGCCCAGCTCCCAGAGCTGCACTTTCCCTGCAACAATCCCACCTGCTTGCCCAAGCTGTGAACTGGGCTCTTTATTTTCTTTTTAGGCTTTATTGCCCCCCCTCCCCAAAAGAGGCAAAACCCAGGAGGAAAAAAAAAATGAAGTAGTTATTAGGTAAGGTAAAAACAAACTTAACAAACTTTGCCTTTCATTCCTGCTTTTATTGGTTACTGGAAAATAAGTTTTACAAACTATCTCTTGCAGAGGACTTGTTTGCAGCTAGTTTATATAGTAGCTTTTGTTCACATAAAAATTTAGAAAGCTCCTTTCCTCTTCTCCTTTTCCCCCCAGCCCCTGCAATCCATAAGGGAGGAATTACAGTGTGAAATATATCCAGCGCTAGCAGGGCTGTGTTGTGAAGCTAAAATGAACACAGTAAATTCTGAGAAGGAATTTGTTTAACCTATAACCTTAAAGTAATAAGTGGAGTGCTAAATGTTTTGGCTCACACTGATATATTTTTATAACACTTGGCAAGGCAGCTCGGAGGCTGAAAGGAAAACTGGAGTGCTGCAGGAACAGTTCCCTGCTTCTCCAGCTCCCAATCCCTCCTGGGCGCCGACCCCAAAAATCCGTGTGGGCACCACGCGGAGCGGGGATGTGAATTCGGGTCCACCTGGGGCACCTCACCCTGCCCGCTTCCAGCTGCACCAGCTGAATTAGTGGTTTTAATTTAATTAGGATCCCCACGGAGGGTTTTGGGGATGTGTGGGACCATGGGCACCGCCTGGAGCCACCAGCAGTGACCCCACGGGCCCCGCTGGGAGCAATAATTCCCCTCTTCCCGTTCTCCCGGAGATTTAAGGGCGCTGCAGGCGCGGGTCTGGCTTTCCTTCATTAACACCCTCCTGACGTGGGCTCCAGTCACCCAGTCCTGGCTGTGCCACCGCCGGCATCAGGAGCTGCCAAGGGATCCATCCTGCTCCCAGCCCAGCCCAGGGATAACCTGGGATCCCTCCGGGAAACCTGGGATGAACTGCCCTGAAAGCACCGGGAAGGGGTTGGCAGGATGGGATGGGATGGGATGGGATGGGATGGGATGGGATGGGATGGGATGGGATGGGATGGGATGGGATGGGATGGGATAAAGGGATGGGATAAAGGGATGGGATAAAGGGATGGGATGGATCCTGCTCCTCATCCTGGTCCTGCTCAGCATCCCATCCCTGTCCCGCTCCCCATCCCATTCCTGCTCCATACCCCAATCCTACTCCCCATCCTAGTCCTGCTCACCATCCCATCCCTTTATCCCATCCCTTTTTCCCATCCCATCCCATCCCATCCCATCCCATCCCATCCCATCCCATCCCATCCCATCCCATCCCATCCCATCCCATTATCCCAGGCTCCAGGGCTCTGTCTCTCCTGGAGTTGCTGGGGTGTTTTGCCTGCAAACTCACCCAGGTTAAAGCAAATCCTTCTTTCTTTCTTTCTTTCTTTCTTTCTTTCTTCTCCCCAGACAACGTCACTCTTGTTGTGCCCCAGCCCGAGGTGATGTTTTTTCCTGGGAAGAGCCCAAGAGCTGGATTGCAGGGCCCTGTTGATCCACCAGGGCACAGCTTGCAGGGAGCTGTGGGGGAAGGAGGGGCAGCACCCCAAACCCCATTCCTGGGGATCTGTAGGGTGGGAAACAGGGGCTGTCCGTGTGGGAAACACGCCGGGACCGAGGGCAGGCTGGGCGCTGAGCAGGAATTTGGGGAGGGGGGATATCCTCATGGGAATGAGGATTTCTTTGGGGGATTCCAGCGGAACCTTCCCAGCCCTCCCAGCAAAGGGGTCTCACCTGATGAAGCACAAAATATCTGCCCTCAGCCCAGGGCACTGCAGAGCCCCAGCCCCAGCCCTCATCTGGGGAAGCAGCTCCTGGCGAAGGCTCTCCTCAAGTCCTCAGCACAGATTTGTGCAGTGACACCCTCAGCACTGAGCATCCCTCCCTCTCCTCCAGCCAGGATGCCCTTGGGAATTAGGAATCCCCAGTATTTCGTGTTTCAAGATGGGGAAACTGAGTCACGGCATTTTTTATTTTTTTTTTAGTAACTCTGTCCTTGTGGGAAGCCCGGGGCAGGTCAGGACAACGCGAGGAGTTTGACACACCTCTGACACCCTCCAAAGCTCCTGGGACACCAGGCAGGATCCGTGCTGGCACTCCGTGATCCCTGTGGGTCCTTTCCAGCTCAGGACATTCCAGGTCCTTCTAAATTGGAGCATTTTCCCTCCCAGGAAATCAGGGAGCAGCGACAGCAGGAATGTGTCACCTCCCCCTCCTCCTCATCCTACTCTTTAATTTTTTTTTTTCCATTTTTAATTTGGCATTATTAATCTCGGGGGGGGCGGGGGTGGAGAAGGGTGTGTAAATAACCTCCCTCCCCTTTCCCTGCCTCCCCTCCCAGATAATTTTCCATGGATTAATATTTGCTAGCTCGTTTGCACAGTAGCCTGTAGATTTTCAGCCCCGTGGCAGGAACGATGTTGACTGGCCGAGAAATTACAGGGGCTTTGCCCTGGCACAAAGCAAACAGTGTGTGCTGTAATCAGACTCAACACCTCGGCACGGAGTGAAAAGGGATATTATGTGGCTCTAATTTCCACGTGGGATTAGGTGTTTGTCTTGTAAGGCGTTCAGGTGGGGGAACCAGGGGGGATTCGGGGCTAAATGCGGGGAGGTGGGGCTGCAGGAGCTGGGAATTGGCACTGGAATGGGAATGTGGCACTGGAATGTGGCACTGGAATGGGAATGTGGCACTGGAATGTGGCACTGGAATGTGGCACTGGAACCTGGATGTGGCACTGGGATGTGAATGTGGCATTGGAATGTGAACATGGCACTGGAATGTGGCATTGGAATGTGAATGTGGCACTGGAACCTGGATGTGGCACTGGGATGTGAATGTGGCACTGGAATGTGGCACTGGAATGTGAATGTGGCACTGGAATGTGGCACTGGAATGTGAACGTGGCACTGGAACCTGGATGTGGCACTGGGATGTGAATGTGGCACTGGAATGTGGCACTGGAATGTGAATGTGGCACTGGGATGTGAATGTGGCACTGGGATGTGGCATTGGAATGTGAATGTGGCACTGGAACCTGGATGTGGCACTGGGATGTGAATGTGGCACTGGAATGTGGCACTGGAACCTGGATGTGGCACTGGAACCTGGATGTGGCACTGGGATGTGAATGTGGCACTGGAATGTGGCACTGGAACCTGGATGTGGCACTGGGATGTGAATGTGGCACTGGAATGTGGCATTGGAATGTGAACGTGGCACTGGAACCTGGATGTGGCACTGGGATGTGAATGTGGCACTGGAATGTGGCACTGGAACCTGGATGTGGCACTGGGATGTGAATGTGGCACTGGAACCTGAACGGCCCCACAGCTCCTGGGGGCTGCAGGGACTCCGCTGCTGTTCCTGGATCCCCACAGAAGATCCAAATCCAACCCCACTGCCTCCAAAGGATCTCTGCTCATCTTATTTTGGGGTGACTCCAGAGCCCCTCCAGCTGTCCCCAGCTGTCCCCAGCTGCACGGGGCCACCTTGATCCATCCAGGAGATGGATCTTGGATCAAGGAGAAAGAGCCGAGGATGAGTGAGGTGACACTGCCCAGAGTCACATCCCAAAAATGCCTCTGTGCTCTCCAGGTCTGCTCTGGAGGGGTTTATGGCCTGGCTGGGAAGGTGTGAAGGGACAGCAGCACACCCTGAATTTCCTCCTGAATTGCTTCCTTGTTCACTGGAGGCTGGAGAGGGCCCAGCCTGGGCAGGCAGGAGCCGCCGGCTCTCCCTGGAAAAACCACGGCAGGCACCGGGCTGGGAATGTCCACCCACAAGGAGACTCTGGGGTGGCACCAGCCCCAGAGAGGGACAGCCAGAGCCAGGAATGGAAACCACCCAGAACCCAGCTGGGAGCAGGGGCCGCTCAGCACCGGGAAGAGGTGTTAGCTGCTCTCAGAGATCCCATGGATAAAGGATGGATTTGGCAGCTCTGGAGGGATGCAGGGTGAGAGCTGCTGTTCTGGCAGTGAAATCCCTCTTGGCTCTGCACACAGACAACCTGGAGGTGCCTCACGGTGCCATCCCAGCCTCTGGCTCTATGAATCCCAGCAGTTTTCCCTGGAATAAGCCAAACCAACCCAAGCAGCTCCAAGCAGCCATCCAAAATCCAAGCAAGAATCTCTCCGGGCTAGTTTGTGCCCACGCAGGGCACGGGAGCCGTGGGGTCCTGGGCATCCTGGCAGGGACTTCAGGAGCAACCCAGCAAAGGAAGGAGCAGAGTCCAGGCCGGCAGGAGCCGGGAATGGGATGGAGGAGGCCGGGATGGCTGCCAGGAGCTCCAGGCGCCTGGCACGGAGGCTGGAGAGCTCCTGGAGCCATCCTGGCTGCCCAGCCTGGATTTACCCCATGGGGGTGGGCAGGGAGCAGGACCCCCCCCTCAACACTCAGGCTTTTCCAACACCGTCCCTGTGCAGAGAATTCCCTGGATATGGAGGGTGGGGGGCAGCAAGGAGCCCCCATGGGAATCTCCCCATTCCTGCTGCCCCCAGAGCGGAGTCACGGCTGATTTTTGGGAATGTTATTGCAGTGGAGAGAGGCTCCTGCATCCAGGAGCAGG
Organism: Cinclus cinclus; assembly: GCF_963662255.1. Classification (NCBI taxonomy): domain Eukaryota; kingdom Metazoa; phylum Chordata; class Aves; order Passeriformes; family Cinclidae; genus Cinclus; species Cinclus cinclus. Next base: position 1,793,428 of record NC_085061.1, on the reverse strand, counting down.
AAAGATCCTGCCTGGAATGTTCAGGGAGCTCTGCCATGCGCACTTTCATCCATGGAGACGTTTGGGTGGCAGCTCTGGCTCTGCCCGGGATGGGCTCTGGCCGTTCCTGAGTTTTTTCCTTCTCTCCACAGGAGACTCACCTGGGATGGGGAGTATTGGACACAAAACGTTCTACAGGAAATCCGGGGTCACGGGGCTCGGGGTTAGTATCACCTGAGAGAAAAGGCGTGGGAGAAGGGAAGAATTTGGGGAAACCCTAATGGCCCTACAGGGTGAGAAATTGTGATGTGAAATCAATATTCCAACCTTTGTCCCCAGCTGAGTGCAAGTTTTGGGGTTGGAAAAATGACTTTTAAAGGTCTCTTCCGACCCAAATATTTGGGTTCTATGGCTCAGCCCTCTGGGAACTGCTCTCTTCCTGAGCATCCATCCCTTTTTCCTTTCCTGTCCCTTTACAGCCTGTCCCTGCCTTCCCACTGCAGCCCACTCCGCAGAAATCCAGCAGCAATTAACATGAAATATTTGTCCCAGGAAAAAGAAAAGGGCTGTGCCTTGGCTGGGGAATGAAGAGCCACCTCCCAGCTCTGTGCCAGCTGGGTTTTCTGGCATGGAAAAGGGACTGGGAGGGCATCCAGGGCTTGGTGGCCCTGGGGCAACCCAGCCCAGCGGGTTGTCCCTTCAGCCCGACTGGGAAAACTCTTCCCAGAAAAGCAGGGAGAGGTTTATTAGCCCTATGGGGATCTGGGAGTTGGAGACTGGCAGCACAATGCCCAGGGTAAGAAATCCAAGCCCTGGGGATAAGGAGATTCAGTAAAAGGGTTGTACCCATCTCCTGTCCTGTTCTCAGAGGATGGGATCTGCTCTGGCTGCCTGCAGGGAAAAGGGCTCTAGAGCAGGGGCTGAGCCCCTGGCAGCTCCTTCCACCCTCCTGGGGCTGTCCCTGCAATCCCTGTCCCTGCAATCCCTGTCTCTCCCATCCACATCCCTCTAAACCCCATCCCTCCAAGTCCCATCTTGCCATCCTGTCCCTCCAAACCCTGACTCTTCAAACCCCATCCCTCTAATCCTCATATTTGTGACCCTGATCCCTCCAAATCCCATCCCTTCAATCCCCCTCCCCCCCAAATCCCAGCCCTCCAATCCCTGTACCTGTGAGCTTAATTCCTCCAAACCCTCTCCCTCTAAACCCTCTCCCTCCAAACTCCATCCCTCCAATCCTCGTATTTGTGACCCAGATCCCACCAAATCCCATCCCTCCAAACTCCATCCCTCCATCCCTATCTCTCCAAACTCCATCCCTTCAATCCCTTTCCCCCCAAATCCCATCCCTTCAATCCCTTTCCCCCTAAATCCCATCCCTCCAAACTCCATCCCCATCCCTCCAAACCCTCTACCTCGAAATTCCATCCCTCCAATCCCCGGCTCGGGCTGTGCCAGCCCCAGGATGTGGGATCTGTGCCGCTGGATCTGCAGTGAGCAGGAATAACCCCATCCAAACACGGCGGGATGGGATTCCTGCTCTCCTCCCATTCCCTCCCTGCTTCCATCCCATCCGTGCCCCCTGCCCTGCTCCCAGCTGCTCCCTGTATCCTTCAGGAGGAGCCAGAGGCACACAGGAATCCCGATCCCGCTGGGATTGTCCCTCCCGGTGCTGCCCAATCCCTTGGGATGCATCCAAGGGTACCCCGGGCTCCAAAATTCGGCAGGCAGGAGGGACCTTTGCGATGAGATGCTGCGAAATCGGGACAAAGCGTTTTAGTTCCTACAGGCAGGAAAGTTCCTCGTTGTAATGGGAAAAGTTACATCCCTCTCAGTAAAGTCCATTCCTGGAATTTCTGGGATTATCCATGAGGGAGGTGCTTTTGGGAACCACCGAGCCCCGGTCCCAGGACAGCTCCGTGAGAATGAGGCACTGCAGAGTCTGTGGAAGCAGGGGGTGCAGAGCTCTGGGATGGAAGGGAAGAGTGTCTTAATCAGCTAAAATTCAGGGAATTTCACAAGGGAAAAAAAAGTAATTAATAGGAAAAAAAAATGAGGCAGTTAATTGCAACAGCTGCAGCTGCGTTTGCACAGGGAGGAGCAGGATTGCACTGAGCGAACTCTCCATCCTCGTCCTTCAAATCCCACATCCACAAATCCCTCGGGGCCGGCAGGGACATGGATACCCCCGGGAGAGCTGGAAAACAATTCCCTCCCTCCCTGGGGCCGCTCCAGGCAGCCTCTGCACGGAGCTGAGCATGCAAATCCCAGTCCCTCTGTTTTGCATATCATCATCATCATCATCATCATCATCATCATCATCATCATCATCATCATCATCATCCTGCTCCGGGACAGGCTGGGGGGGAGAGGGGAAATGGGGGGAACTGCCTGCCTGGGGCTGGTAATGGGAATGGGAGTGGGAATGGGAATGGGAATGGGAATGGGAATGGGGATGGGAATGGGGATGGGGATGGGGCTGGTAATGGGAATGGGAGTGGGAATGGGAATGGGAATGGGAATGGGGATGGGGATGGGAATGGGAATGGGAATGGGAATGGGGATGGGGATGGGGATGGGAATGGGAATGGGGATGGGGATGGGGATGGGGATGGGGATGGGGATGGGAATGGGAATGGGGATGGGGATGGGGATGGGGATGGGGATGGGGATGGGGATGGGGATGGGGATGGGAGTGGGAATGGGAATGGGAATGGGAATGGGGATGGGGATGGGAATGGGGATGGGAATGGGGATGGGGATGGGGATGGGGATGGGGATGGGGATGGGGATGGGGATGGGAATGGGAATGGGGATGGGGATGGGGATGGGGATGGGGATGGGAATGGGGATGGGGATGGGGATGGGGATGGGGATGGGGATGGGGATGGGGATGGGGATGGGGATGGGAGTGGGAATGGGAATGGGAATGGGAATGGGGATGGGGATGGGAATGGGAATGGGGATGGGAATGGGGATGGGGATGGGGATGGGGATGGGGATGGGGATGGGAGTGGGAATGGGAATGGGAATGGGAATGGGAATGGGGATGGGGATGGGGATGGGAATGGGAATGGGAATGGGAATGGGAAGAGGGATGGTGGAAGGGTTGGAGAAAGGGAAAGAAATTGGGAAAGGGATGGGGATTAGCATGGGAAATAGGATGGGATAAGGATAGGATGGGAATGGAGATGGGATAGGGATAGGGACAGGGACAGGGACAGGGATAGGGACAGGGACAGGGATGGCATCAAGGCAGGTCCCAAATCCAGAACCAGCACCCGAGCTGGCCCTTTCCTTCCTCTCCCTTGTCTAGGAACTCTGATGATCCAGCTTCAACCACCATCAAAAAGTGAATAAAGTTGCAGGGAAGGCTGACCCCTGGAGAAAACTGGATCTGGTGGGAGGGAGAAGGTGGGAAGGGGGATGTTCCACCATCCCAGAGAACCCTGAGGCCGTGTCCTATGTCCTGATCCCTCCTCAGAGAAGAGAAAAAGCAGAAATTCCCAGAAATAAAGGAGCCCCTTTGCTCTCGGAGTGACCAAGCAGCTGGGAATAATTCCAAGGGGGCTGCTGGGATGTTTTTATCCGGGCTGTGGGCTTGGGCAGCTCCTGAGAGCCTGGTGGGGGGGATGAGCTGGGATGTTCTCAGCCAGCAGGGAGAACCAGTGGGGAGCAAACACAGAGGCCTGGAGGCAAAGGAATCACAAATCCTCAGCTGGGATGAGCACATGGAGTAAAAATAACGTAACATTAGTAGTAGTAGTAATAATAATTAAAATTATTAAAAATAAAGTAATGGAACCCTTTTCAAGCTGTGGCAGCGAGGCCAGAGTGTAGAAGAAAGTAAAAAATTCGGGGAATGAGGCTTGTCAGGTGATGGGAATAACAAGGGGGCTGGAAGGGGCAGTTACCTCATTCCTGGGTAATGAGGATTATTTACAAACATTTCCCTTGCAAATCAGGAGTGGCTGCCCCAGCCGGGATCAGCACCCGGCTTGGGCCAAATCTTCCACTTTTTTGGCAATAAAAAACCAAAAACTGAGCTGGTCATTCCCTCTGGGATGCTCCAGGGATTGAGTCAGGGTCTCATTTTCTTCCTAAAGCAAAAGAATTCCACCTCCTCTGTGGGCTCTGCTAAACAGGAAGCTACGAGCCATGGAAGTGGGGTTATTTTTTGGCAATTAGCAGTGGTTATAATTATTTTTCTCATTATTAGCAAGTAGAGCACCTGTCCTGTGTCATAGAACAGCACTTCCCAAGGATTCCCAGTAGGATGGGAATCCCATTCCCCTATTTCCAGGGGATCACCCTGGGTTGGATCCAGCTCCAAGAAGATCCAAAGTGGTCTCCTGGAGCTGTTTGGGTCCTCCCAGGCAGTGGAATCTCCACCACAGGGACAGGGAGAGCCGTGTGCCTGTTCCCAGCATGGACAGAGCTGGAAGTGTGGATTCCACGAGGGAATGTGAGCCTGGGAGGTGGAATTTGGGCTGGTTTGGAATTCCAGGTGCGTGCAGAGGGCTGGGATGTGCATGAGAAAGGGTTGGTGGGAGAGATCTCAGGCCAAATCCTCCTTTCATTTCCGAGTCTCCAAACTTGCAGCATCTTTCTGGATACTGGGAATGTGACTTGGGATTGCAGAGGGGTCACAGGAGCCTGAGGAACACCCAAATCCTCTGGAGCATGGAGAGATTTATTCCAGCAACCGCTGCTGAAACCATCCCTGAAATTAAACACAACCCTCGTCATGAACTGGCCTCCACGTTTTCCCCACCGGTGCAAATCCTCACGGAGATTTTTGGGGATATGAGCAGTGCCAAACTTGGCAAGATCTTGCAGAGCAGATGGAAGCTTGGAAATGTGACCTAGAGCTGCCTCTTCTCCCTGTTCTTTGGGATCCAGGGGACAATGGGACCGTGTTTTGCTGGGAATTCCCTGTCCCTCAGCATGATGCTCCCAAGAAAAATGGGAGTTCAGGCGTGCGTGGGCTGCCCTGGCCCCCCCGGGAATGCCAACAAGAATGGGAATTGTTGGCCATGGGTGTGGTGGGACCCAGTTCTCTGAGCCTGCCAGGCTTGGAATTCTGCCCCGAATTATCCACATGGCATTAATAACGATCCCATTCCCTGTTCCCACCCCTCCCCACGGCCTCACCAGGACTGGGGGGGCACAGCCAGAGCTCCACCCTGCCCAGGTGGCTCTGGTCACACCACCTGCAGTGCCCCATCCCATAGGAATGCCAGCTGGAATATTTGCTCGTGGAAATTGGGATAATTCCTTCTGGTGATGGATCAAAGGTTGGGTTTGATGACCTTGGAGGTGTTTTCCAGCCCAAATGATCCTGTGATTCCAAATGATCCAAACCCAAGTGGCTCTGGTCACACCACCTGCAGTGTCCCATCCCATAGGAATGCCAGCTGGAATATTTGCTCATGGAAATTGGGATAATTCCTTCTGGTGATGGATCAAAGGTTGGGTTTGATGATCCTGTGATTCCATCAGGACATGACAGGAAATCTGGGGAGCCCACGAGGAGCTTTCCTTGGGGTCCCGGTGCTGGATGTGGGATGGGGATGGGTGAAACCCCCCCCCAGATCAGGTTCTGACCACCAGGCAGAAGTGCTGGAAGAGAACAGAGTTTTTTCCACAGCATTTTTGCAGCACACCAATCGTCTCCAAGGAGCAGAGCCTTCATTCCCAGCCCTTCAGGTGCAGAGCCCAGCCGGGGGAATTGACTTTTTTGTCTGGCTCCGAGTGGGGCTGCTCCCGCTGCAGCTGGGATGGGATTTCCCGTCAGCTGCTGGAAAAATAAAACAAAACAAAACGAAACAAAACAAAAAAAAAAAAAAAAAAAACCAAAAAAACCAAAACCCAAACCCTCCTGCATGGAGAGAGCTGATATTCCATGAATAAATTGCAGTGGTCAATTCCCATTTTGTGTGGAAAGCTCGGTTCCCTGCCGAGGATCTGGCTCCTCAGGACTTTGGGGATATAAATAACTTCACAGGCTCCTTCTCCAGAGAAAAGCAACATTCGGTTGTTTGATTTTTTTTTTTTTTCCCCTGCCCGCTTTTTTTAATTTTATGCAAATGATCTTGTGTTCTGTGTTATTATGTAAACGAGCCAACCGAAATGGTAATGAGGGAACCCAAAGTATGCATATTTTAACTGCTGCTATGGAGCTTTACACCTCCAGAAATGGCACCGAGTCCCATTCCCAAGGGAGGCACAGGTGTCCCCACAGGGAAGATTTTTTCCTCCAGGATTTGGTTATTGCTGCAATCCTGCAGGGAATAGCTAAACCTTGGATCCAGACAGCAACCCAGCACTGAAATTCCTGATTTCCAGAGGCGGGGTGGGGTGGGGGGGGGGAAAGTGGAATTCTGTTAGCGCCGATCTGGGCAGCAGCAGATCACATCCCACCTCTCCTAATCCAATAGATCGGAGTCAGCACCATCAGGTATCCCGTGATGGAGGCAGAGCCTTGGGAATTATTCACTCCAAACATTCCATTGCAACAAATCCCTGTAATTAGGGAAAAGGGAAAATCCTAAGGATGCTGTTGGAGTAGTTTCGGGCTGGAAATTCGTGGGAAATAATTCCTTGGGAATTATTCTCTCCAAGCATTCCATTGCAACAGGGAATCCATGGGGAAACCATTCCAGGGTTGGAAGAAAGGACCAAGGGCAGCTTTAAGACAGAGGCAAAGCCCATTCCCAAAGGCCAGGCGGTCTCTGGTAAAATCCATGGCAAAACTCACTGGCTTTAAAGGAGTTAAAACATTTCTGCTTCCCAAAGCTCATCCATGCTGCTCCATGGGATGCACCTCAGGCCAGGAAAAACACCCTGAGGATAAGAACCCAAAAAAAAAAAAAATCTTCATTTTCTACCTTCTTCAAGAGGTCAACAGCATTAATTTCTCACTTTCCCAAAACTCTCTGAGGTCTGCCCACAGAGCAGGGGTGCCTCAAATCCCTCTGAATCCTGTGTCCAGCTGAGGTTTGAGACAATTCTGGGATCTTTTCCCAAAAAGGTGAAGCAGGTGTTGGATACAGAGGTGCTCTGAGCTCCCAGGAGAGGCTGGGCTGGAAAAACCTTGGCCAAAATCCACTTTCTTGTGTCTGATATTGGGAATATTCGGCTCCAAACAGCCTGGGACGCAACCCCACAGATCCCACTGTTCCCAGTTTGTGGGCTTGGGAGTGGAATGGGATCCTCCAGCAGGCGGTGGGAGCTTTCTCCTCAATCCCAAGGCAAATGGAAGGGAAATATCCGCAGCTTCTGGTCGATAATTAAATAAGAACCAGCAAATAATGGGTAATGTGTTGTAGGAAAAGCTCCCCCGAGTGCCTTGGCCTGATCCAGGAGCTCAGATCCAAGAGCCTGTGGAAGCTTTCCCTGAGCAGGCTGGGTTTGGAACAAGCCCATGGTGGTAATAAAAACAAATCCCTGCAATTAGGGAAAAGGGAAAATCCTAAGGATGCTGCTGGAGTCATTTCAGGCTGGAAATTCGTGTGCTGAGGTTTGGGCTGGGAATTCAGGAGCTGGGGATGGGGGGAGCAGCCCTGGAGAGACAATTCCCAGGAAAATCCTGAGGATGGGATGGGGACACAGCCCCAAGTTTAGGATCCATTCCCAGACTCTTCCTGACGTTCCCCAGGCTGATCCTTCCCTCCTGCAGGACAGTCCTGCCCGGGTTCCTTCACCATCCAAAATCCCAACATCATTTCCACAGCTTTTCCTTGAGTGGATTGTCCTGAAGATTTAGGAATTTATCCCTGGGAAGATCCAAAACTCAGGATTTATCCTGGTTGGAGTGGATTTTCCCAGAGATTTAGAAATTTATCCGGGGAAAGATCCAAAACTCAGGTTTGATTGGATTTTCCCAAATATTTAAAAATTTATCCCTGAGAAGACCCAAAACTCAGGATTTATCATGATTTGAGTGGATTTTCCCAAATGTTTAAAAATTTATCCATGGAAAGATCCAAAACTCAGGTTTGATTGGATTTTGCCAGAGATTGAGAAATTATAAATATATATAAAGTCGTTAAAAAATATAAATTAATTTATAAATATATATATTTATAATAATAAATATATAAGGATCTGTAAACACATTAAATATATAATTATATGCAAATACCTATATATTAAAATATAAATATATAAATATATCGATTAATATCTAAAATATTGGAGCACAAATGGCACTAGATAGAATAAATATATAAAAATATATTAAATATATATTAAATAGAAGTATACATATTAAATATATAAAGTATATTAAATATAATTTTTTCTTCTTTCACACTTTTAAGAAGCCGAAGGAAAAACAACCACCAGTGGGACCAGCTACCTTCCCATTTTATTTTATTTTATTTATTTTATTTTATTTTATTTTATTTTATTTTATTTTATTTTATTTTATTTTAATTTATTTTATTTTAATTTAATTTATTTTATTTTATTTTATTTTATTTTATTTTATTTTATTTTATTTTATTTAAATTCTATTCTATTATATTCTATTCATGTTGTTTTATTTTTTATTTATGTGTTTTCCACTCATCCCTTCCCTGGGATGAAGAGTGCCACTCCTCAAGTACAATTGCAGCATTTTATTGAAATATTTTTGTTTCATTGAGCATTCAATTTAATAAACATTTCATTTCATTATTATTGCTGTAGTGACATTTTTGGTGCCAGGCCCCTTTTCCTTTTCCTTTTCCTTTTCCTTTTCCTTTTCCTTTTCCTTTTCCTTTTCCTTTTCCTTTTCCTTTTCCTTTTCCTTTTCCTTTTCCTTTTCCTTTTCCTTTTCCTTTTCCTTTTCCTTTTCCTTCTTCCCAAAAAAGTTTGGGAGCCCATTCATCTCCTGGCCACCCAAATCCCAGATGGGAATAGGAATGGGAATGGGAATGGGAATGGGAATGGGAATGGGAGTGGGAGTGGGAATGGGAATGGGAATGGGAATGGGAGTGGGAGTGGGAGTGGGAATGGGAATGGGAATGGGAGTGGGAGTGGGAATGGGAATGGGAATGGGAATGGGAATGGGAATGGGAGTGGGAATGGGAATGGGAATGGGAGTGGGAGTGGGAATGGGAATGGGAATGGGAATGGAAATGGGGATGGGGATGGGGATGGGGATGGGGATGGGGATGGGGATGGGGATGGGGATGGGGATGGGGATGGAAATGGGAATGGGAATGGGAATGGATTGGGAATGGGAGTGGATCAGGATGGGGAAGAAGAGCTGGAATCCATCCCAGTCCTTCCCAGTCCATCCCAGTCCTTCCCAGTCCATCCCAGTCCTTCCCAGTCCATCCCATCTCATTGGCAGGAGCATCCAGAGGAGCTGGATGAGATCAGTGAGCTGGGATGGAGGGGAAAGGAGGGGAAAGGAGGGGAAAGGAGGGGAAAGGAGGGGAAGGGAAGGGAAGGGAAGGGAAGGGAAGGGAAGGGAAGGGAAGGGAAGGGAAGGGAAGGGAAGGGAAGGGAAGGGAAGGGAAGGGAAGGGAAGGGAAGGGAAGGGAAGGGAAGGGAAGGGAAGGGAAGGGAAGGGAAGGGAAGGGAAGGGAAGGGAAGGGAAGGGAAGGGAAGGGAAGGGAAGGGAAGGGAAGGGAAGGGAAGGGAATCTGGATCCATCCCCTTTTTTCCCCTGGAACTTTGGGGCAGCTGTGGCCGGCCCCGACAGCAAACTTCGATTCCTGTTTGTTATCCTTTAACAACCGACACCACTCCTCACGGCAATCACACCTGCCCAGCAGGCCGGGCTTTTATTCCTGCTTTTCCCCCTCCCGTGTGTGTGTTCGTGTTTGGATTTGATTAAAACTCGACACCAACAACAACAAGAAGGAGAGCACGGCTGTGGCAGGAGCAGCCCCGAAGGATGCGAGGTGCTCCAGGAACTTCCTAGCGACCAATAATTCCACTTGGCTGCTTCTCCTCGGGCTGCATCCTGCCCGTGTGGGGATGGGGAAGAGCTCACTGCCCCAATCCCGGGATTTTCACCACCACGGGGGCTCCGGCAGCTGCACGAGGCTTCGCCGGCTCGTTGAGAATGGGGGAAAACCAGGGAAAAAAAAAAAAAAAAAAAAAAAAAGCAGGAGAAGTTTATTCCTTCTTTTTTCCTCCTGCTAAATGAAGCTCCTTCTGGCAAGTCTAAATATTTACAGCCAGTCCTCAACACACACACACACACACACACACACAGAGAGAGCAAAATTAATAAAACCACGCACGGAGAGAGATCCTGCTTCCCCAATTATTTTGAAGTTGAAATCCAAACTTCCCCCCCACCACCACCCCGCCCCAACCTCCCCCCCCAAAAAAAAAAAAAAAAAATCCCAACTTTGTTTGCGCATTCTTATTGGCAGCACAATGCCAACAATGGAGAAATAGACAGCAGAATAAATAGCCCCACAATGCCGACAGAAAAGCCTTTCTGGTACTGCATACAAAATATAAACTGTGCCATGCCATTATTATTCCAGAGCCCTTGCTGCAACAGTGCAGTTGAAATTCCACCCCCAATGTGCACCTAATCAGCCATTCAGAGCCCCTTAATGACTTGTCAGTTCTTTGCCCTGCCATTTTCTGTCCAATTAATTCTTTTATTGTGCACCGGATAAAGGAAGACAAAGGCCTTCCATGCAATAATGAATCATTAAAATTCAGCAGCTCCTCTCTTGTGCTCTTGGCTCCTCACCAGCAATTCAGGCTGCTGCTGCATTCGTTATGTGTGTGGTGGTTAAAATTCACTCTACCTCAAACAAGACCTTTCCAAATGTTTAACCCTTTCCCAGACCCGTGCTGGGAATTTCAACACACACCAGGAAAAAAAAAAAAAAAAAAAAAAAAAGGTGAGGAAAAGAGGAGGAGGGGGATGAGAGAGGGGAGGAGAGAGGCAGGCAGAGGTGTTTTGGGAAATGTTTTAATGTCACTCTGACAGTCCCCGTGCTGCCTGAGCACACAGCCACAAACAAATCCAGAGACAGGGAGAGAGGAGGGGATACGGAGAGGGATGGGATGGGATGGGATGGGATGGGATGGGATGGGATGGGATGGGATGGGATGGGATGGGATGGGATGGGATGGGATGAAGGGATGGGATGGGATGGGATGGGATGGGATGGGATGGGATGGGATGGGATGGGATGAAGGGATGGGATGGGATGGCTGTGAGGTGCCGTGCTGGGACAGGTCTGTGGCTCCCTGTCCCTCCTGACCTCCCCTCCCACCCCAGAGGTGTCTTTGCCTCAGTTTCCCCAAACCAGCCCAGCCCCAGAGCGGGTTTGAAGCAGAAGGAAATCTCTTATTCTGGATTAGGAGCACCTTGGTTTTCATCCCTAATTGGTTTGAAATAAACGGAAGGAAGGGGCTTTTAAACCTGACTCAATGTGTCCAACTGGCTTTTTTTAACCCGGGCTGCCCTGAATCAGGCCAAGCCTGAGCCTGCAGTTAAGCCAGGGACACACTGGGCCTGCCTGAGCGCCGGGGCCATATGGGACAGGTTTAATGGGGTCAGCGGCAATGCCGGCAGCTCTTTCAAGGCTGGGAAGAGCAGAGCTGTGACTTCATCAGGGTTTATTCCAACTATTTCTGGGAAAAAGGCCCCAGGTCGGTGGCAGCAGCCACCCCACAGTGTCCCCCTACTCTGTGGCACTCGGCTGCAGCAGAAGCCGGGGTTGTTTTGGTGTCTGAGCTCTGTTCAAACTGAGTTTTCCCATTCAGACAGCGTGGTGTTATGGAAAACTGATGTCTGGAATATCACAAACTCCCTTCCCACCTCATTCGCTCCGGCCTCACCCCCCCAGCTGGAACTCCTGCAAATACTCTGTGACACCAACCCCACAGCCTGACGGCCACCCTGAGCCACCTGAGCTGCCCGCAGGGCTCTTATTCCCAAAATCCCAGCAGGCAGCACCCCCTGCATCCCACCCCATGGCAGGGATTGCTCTGCAGCCTCCCGGCACCGCGGGCTGGGGCTGCAGGACGGCAGGGAATGAAGCAATCTGGAATAAGCCCCATTTGCTGTGGTTTGGGTTTATCTCCGGGGGGGATTATTTTTAGCTCCTGCTGACTCTTTTGGGAATTGGTTTCCCCTCCCCAAGCCTCAGCCCGGTGTCATCCCAAATTCCTGCCTGGAACAGGCAGAAAATGGACTGGGAATGGCACTAGCCTGGCTCAGCTGGAGAGGGGATGGATCCGGGGCTGGATCGGCTCTCCCTGGATCCCGGAGCCCTGCACAGGTTCTCCTCACTGTGTGAAATCCCAAAAAACCCCGTGGAGCCTCTGCGGGGTCTCTGAGGAGGAGCGGGGCAGTGGTGAGGCTGTGGCATTGTTGTCACTGGGGTTTTTCCATGTATCCCTCATGGACAGTCAGGAACTGATGGGAAATTCCCTCCTCTCACCCCCAAAAATAGAGTTTGGAGCTCTTGGTCAATTCGTGCTTAGGAATTTGCCATCAGAGCCCTAAATGCAAACCCACACCCCTGAAAGCGGGAAATAAGGAAACACTGGAGTTTCCTTAAAGGCTTCCCAAAGGGAAGTTTATCCTGGCTCTGTGGGGACAGGGCTGTGCCACGCTGGGGTCACCAAAACCTTCCCTTGGCCACCAAAACCTTCCCGTGGCCACCAAAACCTTCCCGTGGCCACCAAAACATTCCCTTGGCCACCAAAACTTTATCCTGGGCACCAAAACATTCCCATGACCGCCAAAACCTTCCTTTGGCCATCAAAGCATTCCCTTGGCCACCAAAACTTTATCCTGGGCACCAAAACCTTCCCATGGCCACCAAAACCTTCCCTTGGCCACCAAAACATTCCCATGACCATCAAAACCTTCCCCTGGCCACCAACAGCTCCCCATGGCCACCAAGCCCCCCATGGGCTCAGATGTGCAGTTCCTGCTCCCAAAATCCCCCCCCAGCAGCAAAGCTCTGCCCTCCCAGGATCATCTGGAAAAGGCTTTTCCTGCCCCCCAGGAACACAGCCTGTATTCCAAACGCCATCTCATCTCCAGGAATTTTTATTTTATATTTTCCTTCTTTTTTTTTTTTTTCCCTCTCCTCCAAATCCCAGGGAGCATCCAGCCCTGGCAATGGGAATATAAAGGTGGCAGAGGGAAGAGGTCGATCCATAGGCAGGCACATCCCCTCGTGGAAGTTTATTAAAGCTCAAGGCCGTCATAAAAATGCTTTTTAATCATTTCTTGACCACAAAATGAAAAAACAAAACAAAAAACAAGTGTAACACGAGTTGATGTCACTCCAGGAAAAATTAAAACAAGGAGGATGGGAAGGGAATTTTTTTTTTTTTTTGCAGCCTGCAGAAAGAATGTGGATATGGTCTATAAAATTAATTTCCTCTTTCTTGCTAACCAGCACTGTCTGAGCTAAACAGCAACACTCTTTATTCCCTGCTCCCAAAAATAAAATGGAGGGACTTTTCTCACCCGTGGATTTCATGCAATTATCTTGAGAAGCCTTTTTCATTGGCAGCCAGGGGTCAAAAGGCAGCCCTGGTTCCACCTGATCTCATTGACTTTGCAGAGACATTCCAGCACAGAGCCACCAGCCCCGAGCACAGCACGGGACACACAATGCTGCCATTCAGGCCTGGAAAACTCCTGGAAAATCCTTCTCCTCCTGCAGCCCAGCTCGGCGAAGGGAAGGGGAGGACAAGGCGTGGAGATGCAAGTTTGTGCAAGTGATTCTTGAGCAAAATGTTCCTTTTTTGGGTAAAAAGGGATCTGTGTTCTCCTCTCAGCGAAATGAAATGGGAGATTCCTCCAGTAAATTGAGGGGTAGGGAATGAAATTCTGGAGATCTTGGGAACGTCCAGCTCCCCCTAAACCCCGGGTGCTGCATTTTACCTGCCTGACACCTTCCTGAGCTTCCATTCTGCAACACCTCTGAGTTTTACCCACAGCCCCGAAAATCCCCAGGAGCTGTTCCCTGGAATTGCTTCCAGGGGCTCTCCAAATCCTCAGCCCTGGAAGTGTCCAAGGCCAGGTTGGTTGGAGCAGCCAGGGGTGGTAGAAGTTGTCCCTGCCCAGGATGGGACCAGGATGAGCTTTTAGGTCCTTTCCAACCCAAACCATTCCAGGATCTGATGATTCTAAAGCTCCCGTCATGCCTCGAACCTATGGAATGGAACGGTTCCAAAATATGGAGTACAGATCTGAAAAAACACCAAACAAACCATAAATGTAAATGTAAATATAAATATAAATATAAATATAAATATAAATATAAATATAAATATAAATATAAATATAAATATAAATATAAATATAAATATATATAATATAATTATAAATATTAATATAGATATAAATATAAATAATATAAATATAAATATAAAACATAAATATATAGAACATAGAACACACAACACAGAATATAATAGATAATAGATAGTGAATAATAGATAATATATAATAGATAATAGATAATGTACAATATATAATATATAATATATAATATATAATATATAATATATAATATATAATATATAATATATAATATATAATATATAATATATAATATATAATATATAATATATAAAATAATATATAAAATATTCTATCAGGCTTGGACTTCCATCATCCTTGTGGATCCCTCCCAACCCCAACTCCATGGCAAAATGCAACACAGATCTATATGAAAACACACAATTTAATTGCTTTCTTTCTGTAAATACCAGCAAAATTTGGATTGATTGACTGATTTATACAGTTTATTTTTTCAAAGCTTATGGGAAGCAAAACCCAAGGGTGGTCCCAGCAAGTGGATTTAAATGTGCCTGGTTGGGATGTGCAGTCCTTGGGATGAGAGCAGAGCTCATCGTGCAGCTCCTGGGTGGGACAAGGGAAAGGAGGCAGGGAAGAGGCTGGGATCCATCCTCCCTGTGCTCTCCCGGGGATGCTTCACTGCCATCTTTAACATTTTTGGGGGTGATTTTCAATTTTTTACGTCCTTATTTTGGGCGATTCACCGTTTCATCACACAGAGGCATTTTAATTCTATCAGCTCCCAGCTAAGCACCCTGCAGAAAGCAAAGATCAATCCCCAAATCCTCACCTTTTATTTCCATTTTCCCATCCCTTCAAAGCTTGCAGGTTTGGTGACAAACCCCAACCTCAACACGTGGAGAGGGCAAAGCCAAAACCACATCCATTTTTCCAGGCGTAAACGAGGATTAAAAGTGAAATCTGCAGTGTCACGGGAGGGAGGAGAAGGGAGGGAAGGGAATTACGCTGCACTTTGGCTCCGGCTGGAATGAAATCCTCCTGCCAGGAGCTCTGGAAAGGAGCACGGAGAAAATGGTGTCTCCTTCCAGCCCCTCTTGGCAAAGGCTGCGAGCAGCAAATTCCGCGTGGGATTCTGCTCCCAGCCCTCCTTAATGGGCTGCAGCTTCATTAATTGTCATCACGTTATTCCCCGTCGTGTTCCAGCCTTTGCTCTCAAGCAAGGAGGGCTGAAATTCCCGAATCCCAATTTTTTTCCCCTCCTCCCAGGTTGTGAAGTCTTTGGTCCCTGAAGGGGACAAAAAGAAAAGGGATAAATGTTTTCTAGGAGGAACCAAAATTAAAGTTACGTTTGTAATAATTTTAATGACAGCGTTGAAAGAAAAAAACAATAATAAAAGAAATAAACGGAGCCGATGTGCAGCTTATAATTTTGGGTGTTCTGGTAATTCAGAGGGATTTATTTACCTAGATGAAAAGGGAATCTCTTCCTGCAAGTTTCCTACAGAAGGAAAATCAGCTGGGGCTAAAACCACACAGGGTGACCTCACGATCCCAGCCTCATGTGAGCAGTCTGAAATCCTACAAAATCCTCGGGATTATGGGCATGGAAATGCCCTTTTTAAAGGAAAAAAAAATCAAATTAATTTATCTGCATTGAAAAAGAAAATAAAAATCTCAGCGGAAGATACGCAGCGCAGGGAAAAGGAGCGAGGGGGGGAAAAAAAAAATCCAGACTAAAAGGAAAAGAAATCCTCGATGAAAATATTTTATTCTCAAAATTCCATCACTTTCCAAGTTGTTTTCTCTTTTTCCTTTCCCAGCACAGCAAACAGGCTCAAGCAGAAAGAAAACAGAACACATCCTTGATAAAAAGCACTTTTTAATTTTATCAAATGGATCTGTACAAAAGTTAGCATTGCTTAGTCAGAAGCGAGTGAAGAGAACAGATCAGTAACAACCAAAAGTCTCTCAAACTTTATACAGAAAAATAGATTGCATAAAAATGAGCTTTTTTTGTCTTTCCCCCCAGCCCAGCGCGTCCCTCCCTTCCTCCCCTCCCGAAAGGAAATACGCAAAAAAATATTTTTTTTTAGGAAAAAAAAAAAAAAAAGAGTAGGAAACGTAGAAAAGGTAAAAAGATGAACAACCTCTGAAAGGCAGGTTTAGATTTACAAAGGCTTTTAAAGGCACGAGTTCCCATAAAATAGATGGTTATTTATATGCTCAGCATACAATGGAAGAAGTAGAAATATATCAATGAAACATTAGTCTAAAAACTAAGTACCCTAAACCCTTTTTTTTTTTTTTTTTTTTTAGTGGAGGAGATTTTAGTTTCACAGCTTGACGGATGATATCTGGTCCCTAGAAGCCAAAATTAAAGCAGAAGTCGATGGTTTCTCATGGAATTACAGCTCCTTTAAAGTAGTCCTGGTTCTGAAAGCCTTCGGAGTCTCCTGAAATCCAATTTTAACAGCCCCAAAAATGGGTGGCCAGAAAATCACCTGCTCTTTTTGGGCAGCCTTTGAGCCTCCCAGTTGAATTAGTAATTCCCCCCCTCGTTATTTGACATTCCCTTTGGAGTTTCCAGGCGGATTCCTTCAGTCCCTCTCTTCAGCACGGCTCCTGCAGCGGTTCCAAAATGAAAAAAACCCAAAAACCAAAGAAAATCTATAGACTCAGAACACCAGTTTATTGGATCATCTCCACTATTTTTTAGACTCCCTCCCCCATCTTTAAAATCTTTTAAAAATTCTACTTTTTTTTTCGTTTTGCACAAAATTACTTCATTAATTAAAAGACAAAATAATACAGAACATAAATACATATTTAACAGATTAAAAAAAAAAAAAACAACCCAAAACAACCAAAAACATTTGAAGCTTCCAAAAAAAAAAAAAAATCAACAAAAAAAACCCAAAACAAAATGTTAATTACAGCCAAACCTTGCTTAGAACTCCTAAAAAAAAAAAAATAAAAAATAAATCAACAAACACTTCAGACACTGAGTTGGTTGGTCCCATCAGACTCTTCCCACGGGATTGTTCTGGGATTTCGGGGCTCATCCCTGCTGGTCCCAGTGAGCTCCTGCCCTCAAGGTTGGTCCGTTCCTCACATTGCAATAGACCCTGAAAGTCTCAAACAGCTTTTGTGGTGGTGTTGTTTTGTCTCCCCCTCTCTCTGCCCACCCCCTGCTCCACGTTTCGCACTTGGCCAAACTTCCAGGCCGAGCGAGTTCGGCTCAGTCCTCCCAGAGGAGTCAAACGTTTTGTCCTTCATTTACTCAAAAGGCATTGCCCGTCCTTTTCCTTTTGTGGATTTTTTATTTATTTTGTTTTTCCTCTTTTTTTTTTTCTTTTACTTTTTAGTCCTTTGTTGGTTGCTTTTTTTGTCGTTGTTGGTTTTTTGGTTTTTTTTTTGCTTTGTTTTTTTTTTTTTTAATTTCTTAACTCCTACAAATCAAAGGAGGAAAAAATAAAAAAAAAAATAGAGCTCTGTCCTTTCGGGGAGTTTCTTAAGCAAGGTGGCGACGAGCAGAAGTTCCCAGCGGCACAGGAGGCACTTTTGGAACACTCCACGCTCTTCCTCCTCATTCCTTCATTAGTGCATAATTCCAGGGAAGCCTCGGGAGGCTCCGGGAATCCTTTAAGGCCTGGTGAGCGTGGTGTAGACCGGCTGCTCCCAGTTGGCACCGGGGCTGTGCGCCGGCGGGATGGACAACCCGTTGAGGATGGGGGTGGCGTAGGGACGGCGCGAGGAGTGGAAATAGGGATACTGGTAGAGACTGGAGGCGTAGCCGGGATAGGGATTGTAGTAATTGGAGCTCTGCAGGTCCGTGTAGTCACACTGAGAGCTGGAGAAGGAGGCGGCGGCGGCGGCGGCCGGGGCGGCCGAGGTGGCGCAGGGCTGGGCGCCGTAGGAGCCGTAGGAGTCGGAGTGCGCGGGCGAGCCGTGGGGCTGCTCGCTGTAGTGGCTGGGGCTCAGCTGCTCCGTCTTGATGTGCGGCCTCTGCTGCTGCTGCTGCTGCTGCTGGCCTGGCTCCGCTGCCGCCGGCGATGCCGCAGCCGGGCTCTTGTGAGTCCAAACCTGCGCGGCCGTGCCCGAGTGCGGGTAGGAGCCGCCGTAGGAGCCGGCGCCGTGCTCGGCCGGCAGCGCCGCGTGCCCGTTCAGGGGCAGGTACTGGTCGAACTCGTGCACGTCGAAGGTCTCCATGTTGTTGATGACCTCGCTGCTCAGCTCGGAGATGTCCACGTTGCTGAAGTCGATGTTCTGGCGGCCGCTCTCCACCAGGCGCCGGCCCTCGTGTTTCAGTTCCTGCTTGCTGCCGTGGTGCAGGTCGGTTTTGGGGGTGGTGGGCGGCGTGGGGGGTCCGTGGGGCTGGCCTGGGGAGGAAGGGACAGCGAGGCTTTAGCAGTGACCACAGAACACCGAGCTCTGCCGCCGCTCGATAAACAGTTTCACCTATCAGTTATTGCTCGCACTGAGGACCACAGAACCCCCAGCTCCTTCACGATACAATAAATGCGTTTCACCTATCTGTTACTGCTCTATTTTGGACAACAGAACGCCCAGCTCCTTCCTAAATCAATAAATGTGTTTCACCTATCAGTTATTACTCTTATTGGGAACTACTGAACACCCATCTTCTTCACTATTCAATAAACGTGTTTCACCTGTTATTGCTCTCTTTTGGACCACAGAACACCCCGCTCCTTCACCATTTCATAACTGTGTTTCACCTATCTGTTACTGCTCTCTTAGTGGATTTAAATCTGCAGCACTGTGTCAGACATGGGTGATGCCCCCCGTGACCACATCCCCGCTGGGATGAGCCTCCCACATGGGCAATGGGATGAAGCTGGGAGCAGACTGTGCCCACCAGCATCGCTCTGGGACACAGCAGGACACCCTGGCAGCACAGACTCCGTTCTGCCAGGACAGCAGAATTGGGGGAGGATTCACAGAGTGAAGCCCGTGAAGGAGCTCACCCTCTCCCTGTGGTCAGCCCAGCTCTGCCAAGGCAGAGCTGTGGTCCCAGCAGGGTCTGAGGCTGCAGGACACTCGCAGTGCTCCCAGAATCCGTCAGCACAGCGCTGGGAAGCTCTGCCTCTCACTAACCCTAATTCCCAGATCCCTCATTCTCCTCATCCCAGTGCTTTGGGATTCCCTACAACACGGGCAGCTCAAAGGTAAAATCACAACCATGCTCCCAAGCACTTGGGACAACAACTCCTGCCTCTGGCTGTGCACGGTGGGGAGCAGCAGGATCCCATCCCATCCCACGGCACAGGGAGCAGCAGGATCCCATCCCATGGCACAGGGAGCAGCAGGATCCCATCCCATCCCATCGCACAGGGAGCAGCAGGATCCCATCCCATGGCACAGGGAGCAGCAGGATCCCATCCCATCCCATCGCACAGGGAGCAGCAGGATCCCATCTCATCCCCTCCCATCCCACCCCACGGCACAAGGAGCAGCAGGATCCCATTTCATCCCATTCCACGGCACAGGGAGCAGCAGGATCCCATCCCATCCCATCTCATCCCATCCCATCCCATGGCACAGGGAGGAGCAGGATCCCATCCCATCCCACGGCACGGGGAGCAGCGGGAACGCCGCCCTTTACCTGTGTGGTCCCCGTGGTGGTGGGAGTCAGCCATGCCCCCCAGCCCCGTGTCAGCCTTGTAGAGCTGAGTGCCGCCGTGGTGGCTGAGCTCAGCCCCCGAGTCCGAGTCGCTCTGCCCGGCTTTGACGCTTTTCCTCCTGCGGGGCTGGTATTTGTAATCCGGGTGATCCTTTTTGTGCTGCACCCTGAGCCGCTCGGCTTCCTCCACAAAGGGCCGTTTCTCGTTTTCGCTCAGTAAACTAGGTTTGGTTGATTTAAATAAGGAAAAGAGAGAGGGAAAACAAAAAAACAACAAAAAAAGGCAAAATTAGGATCTTTTCCTTAAAAGTTTTCTTCTTGTTTTCAGACTCACACATCCCCACTTCCCAAGTGCAGATCTGAGCGCTCAGCAAGTCAACTACAAAATTAATTTGCTGTGGTAAAAAAGGAGTTAAAATCCACGGCAGAAAAAAATATGGGTTAAAATACCAACTGGAGGAGCATGAAAAACCCGACCGCTATTGACAGGAGTAACTGGGCAAAACAAAAATCCCCCTTCCCCATTTTCAACACAATTACAAAATCTAATTCCCCTGTTTGCCCTGCAAATGCCACCCTCTCGCCGCCACAGACATTTCCAGCTTTGTCTGGTGCTTACAAAGAAACCACCAAGGCACCAGGGATGGGATTATTGCTTTCCAAACTCTCTTCCCCCCTGCCCACACCTCTCTTTGCAAACTATTGGGAGAGGCTCAAACCGCAGCGGGAGCATCGCTTGGCCCGAGCAGGCAGGAAAAATGGGAATTAGGTACAGGCAGACACCATGGGACAAACCACACGGAAAAACGCGGCTCGGGAAAGAGCCTTGGAAAGCAAAGCAGGCTCGGATGCTGCTCAGCAAATAAAAGTTTGCATTCCCGGGCAGCACTAAGCAGATAAGCAGGGAAATCAGGAAGCTCGTTAAAATAACTGCTAGAAATGAGTTTAGTCGCGTTTATAGCTTGTTAAGCATCAAGCGATCCAAAAGGGGAAAAAAAATTAGGAAAAGCCATAAAACAAGTCGTTAAAAAAGTCTCATCGCGTGGGGATGGGGAAGCCGCAGGCAAAGGAAGGGGCTTGTGCATCTCCGTGATGGAGCAGGGAAAATCCACCCGCGGCAGGAGCGAGGGTACCCAAACCCCTGCTCGGGGGACTTTTTTCGGAGCAGGGACCTCTGCGTCCTTTGCAGCGCGCCGGGATGTTCGGGGAGAGCATCGCACCTTACTTCAGAATCTCTCCGAGAACGCCGAGAAACAGAGACCAACAGAAACAAAGCGCGCAGAAAGCTTTAAAGAAGCGCTGGGAAGGGGAGAGAGTCCAGCCGCACAGGAGGCGGCGCGGGCTCGGGACTCACCGCCAGAGCTTGCCCAGAGTCTTGCTGAGCTCGGCGTTGTGCAGATGCGGGTACTGATCCGCCAGCTTCCTGCGGGCAGCCTGCGCCCACACCATGAAGGCGTTCATGGGCCGCTTGACGTGAGGCTTGGCTTTGAGCGATCCGTTCCCGCGGACGGGCATCGGCACCAAGCTCCAGTCGTAACCCTTGAGCACCTGCGAGACGGCATCGCGGATGCAGGCGGGGAAGCGCTCGTCCACCTCGGCCGCGTCCACCTTGGCTCCCAGCGCGGCGGTACCGGGAGGGCGCGGGGCGGCTGCGGGGGCACAGCCCAGACCCTCGGAACCGGCGGGGGAGAGCGGCGAGTCCGAGTCCGAGTCCACGTGGGACATGGAGCTGGTGGTGCCCGCGGGGCTGCACGGAGCTTCCAGCGTTTTGTCGTGCTCCTCGGTCATGTTGAGCATCGGCGGGCGGCGGAGCCGGGCCCGGCCGAGGGCTGTGCCCGCCCGGGGAGGTGGGTGGGTTTTGGGGGGTGCGTGGGGGAGCCGCGCACCCTCCGCGGCTCCCGCGGGATAAAGAAGCAAAAACAACAACAAAAAAAAAGAAAAAACCCAGAAAGTTCTAGAACGGAAAAGACACGAAACGCTCAAAACTCAACCCCGGTTTCAACCCCCCCTCCCTCCCTCCCCAAAACTTCTCGCTCCGCAGCCGGTCCCGCCGCCGCTGCCGCGCTGCCCGCGCCGCGCTCCACGTCCAGTGCGAAACGGGGCCCCCGGCAACAAGTTACTTTAAGGGCAGGGCGAGCAGCCCCGCCTCCGCCGCCGCTCGCTATTGGTAGAAAGAGCGGCTTTATTTGCATAAGGGGCGTGGTTTCGAGCTGGCGGGGTCGCGCCGCCCGCGCTCGGCTCCAGAGCCCCCGGTCCGCTCGGCCGGAGCCGCCGGCAGCGAGGGGTCCCGGACGAGGGGTTTGGTGAGGAATCCCCCGAGGATCCCCCCCGAGGGTCCCGCCGAGAGATCCCCCGAGAGTCCCGGCTGAGGAACCCCCCGAGGGTCCCGCCACCGCCCCGGCCCGGTGGATGTCACCACCCGCCGCTGTTCCGGCTCTCTGTTCCGGCTCTCTCTTTGCGGCTCCTCTGTGCATTTTTTAAATTATTTTTTTTTTTTTTTTTTTTTTTCCATGCTGCGTATCATCCAGGGGCTTCCCCGCCCTGCGGTACCGGCGGGATGCGTTCCGTACTCCGGTGTCTAACCTGGATCCCGATATTTTCTAGCGGGGTACCGAGCAGCGGGTGCGGGATGGAGCGGCGGGAGCAACGGGGATTGCCGCGGGGAAGAGGATCCGGAGCTGTGCCGTGGTTATTTAAAATAAACAACCGTGGTCCGCCGGTTATTTCAAATCCCCTTTTTTCGAGGGTTTTTTTTGGGGCGGTCGGTGCGTGGCACAGGGGACAAAGCTCCCCGTGTGTTCCCCGCAGCCGATCCCCGGTGCGCTCCCGCTCTCTCCAGCGGAGGAAATCGGGGATTCGCTGGAAAAAAGCGACACGAGACCCCCCCCCCCCCCCCCCTCCGTGTCCCCTCCCCGACTGTCCCTCCTCTTTCCCCGCAGCCTTCCCGCAGCGGGCTCGGTCCCGAGCACCGGGAAGCGCCCGGGAGGTCCCGGCTGGAGCAGGATGCGCCATCTCGGGGTGAGCCTTTGGATCGGGGGGGAAAAGGGAGGGTAACCCCCCCAAAAAATCTCCATTTAACTTGTCCTTTTCCGAACCAGCCCGGCTCTTCCAGCGTTTATTTGGAGCATTTGATTCTAATTATCCGCGGAATTCGGCCTTCTAATTGTGACTGGGGAGGAGGGGGGGAAGGAATAAAAGCAGCTCCCCAAATTCCAGTTTTATCCGCTGCTTCCCCTCGGAAAAAGAGAGGATCGCGTATAAGATTGACAGGGGGGAAAATAAGAAATTGACCTTCAAGGGTTCCAGCGTTTAAAAAGTTATAGGAGCATGGTGTTTTTCGTTTAATTACTGTGATGTGTAATAAATAAACCGTATGCTTTGAATTTCAATGTGTTAAAATGTGCCCAAACATCCGTCTGCCTTCTGTGTGAAAATTCATTTATCCTCTCAAATGGCAAAGCAGGTTTTAATTTTATTTTTTTAATGTAATTTTTCCAGTTTTCAGCTTTCCGTTTGCAGAGTTACCTCCTGATATACTTGAAATACAGTTTTCAAAGTGGCTTTCAAAAAAATAATATTTTAAGGCTCAAGGCGAATTATGTGTGTTGGATTTGCTAATGAGGAATAATTGAAATTTTCTTCTAAAACTTAATGAGATTGGGGATGAGTTGATGTTTCCCTGGGCTGTGGATTGGTGACTTTTCAGTGCTGTTGGACACTTGGGAAAATATTTTTTTTTTTCCCCCTCTCCTGCAACACATAATTAATGTATATTCCTATAAATCCTGTCTTATTGGGCCATTTACCTTGCCTCACAGAATTCCAGTGTTTCACGCCTTTTAGCCAGGGGTGAGTCCAAGCAATAATCACTATTTTTAGTCCCATCTTTCCCAGTCCAGCCTCTCCTGTGGAGCACCTTCCTCAGTGCGTGACTGAGGCTGGGAAGGGATTTGTGGGATGCTCGGAGTTTTGGAGGTAGGAATGGGAACAAGAACCCCTTTTTTCTGCTCCCTGTCTCCAGCTCCAAAGATTCCTGCAAAAGAAGCCCCCAAGGACATGAGGAATTACAGACTTGGTTTTCTTCCCTGCTCGCTGCTGCCTTCCAGGGCTCCCCAGCCCTGCCTGAGGCAGGGAATTGCATTTCCCAGCCCACAGGCTTGAATTCCTCTTTGTCCAGCACAGGTAGAAGGAGGAAGATGACTTTGGGTGGTTGTTTCCTCTTATTCCAGAGATGGGCTCAGGGATGAGGCCGTGCCTGGGAGAGGAGCAGGGAACGTGTCCTGCTGCACGTCCGTGATCCCGCAGGAACCATTCCCGTGTTCCCCTGTCCCTCCTCAGGAGATTCCCTGGCCTCACACACCCAAAGCACAGGGAAAGGAGGGAGCTGGAGCACCTGGAGGTGCTCTGGTTTCCTGAGAAGTGCACTCAGCCATGAAAAGGAATGAGATAATGCTCAGGGAACAAGTGGGTTCAAGTCTGTGCTGCGGGGGTCTCGTGGCTGGATTTTGTAGGACAAAGGATGGGGGATGTTTGCCCAGGGATGGGCACAGGCTGGAGCTGCAGGGCAGGATCCCACAGGATGTGCCATCCTGGCCTGACATCAGCATTCCCAGGAAAAGGGTGCAGATCTGGGAAGGATCCACCGAGGTTCCTGTGGCCCAGTGCAGCTTTTAGGAGTGCACCCAGTTTAGAGAGGATTTGGGGTAACAGCTCCAGCTTTTCCTGACGGAACGAGCACGGCAGAGGTTGATATTTGGAATATTGCTCCATTTTCTGACGTGGCCTCTGATAAAGTTCCTGGCTAGCTCAGCCAGTGTTTCTGGGAATCAGGCAGTAAATCCAAGGTCTGTGTGGCTGGCTCCACCACGTTCCCACTCGGGAATCCTCAGCGTCCCTGTGGGATGGAGCCTGCTCGACCTCCCATCCCGGTTCCTGTGTTCCATACCCTTCCTCCTGCAGCAGTAAGAGCGTGTGTGCATTGGCTCCAGAGCAGGCAGAGCCCTGCTGGTGCCAGGAAGGAAAACTTTCCTTCCCAGTGGCAGCCAGGGAAGGCATTTTTAGAGGATGAGAGCACGTGGAATCTCTGGAGCCCATGGATGTGCTCTGGGATGCACACACAGTTCCTCCCAAAGGTTGGCTCCTCTGATCAAGGGGGAAAGTTCTCATTTATCCCAAGCTGTTCTCCTTTGGCCTGCCAGCAGATTGCACACGGGAATTCCAAGGAGCAGAGAGAAGGAGCCTTCTGGGGAATTAAAAACAAACCCCGATCAGATAAGAGGAACCTGTGCTGGTAAAATCAGCCTCTGACACCTGCAGGATTAATGCTCAGCCCAGAGGATGTGGCAGATCTGCTGTGAAACAGCGTTCAACCCTTTCCAGAAAAACTGGTATCTGAAAAGAGGAATAAAAAGACAGGTGGTAACTCCAATTAATTCCAACGAAAACAAGCTTTGCCCTCAAGCTGGACAATAGTGCTGGGTCCCATCCCTAACTGGGTGCTTGGGAAGGCTCTGCTGCCTGCTCACACAATTTTAAGGCTAAATTTATGTGGATCCATTCCTTGCAGGTCACTTCAGGCCCAAAATTTGCCTTCTGTTCACGCAAAATGAGCCTTGCCTCACCCAAGTGTGGCTGCATGGGTTAGGGGTGGCCTTGGCACTGGATGATCCAAGGGGGCTCTTCCATCCCAATCCCACCATTCTGTGACCTGCAGCAGCTCTTTTCCAACGTGAATATTTAACTGGTGTGGATTAAAAAAATTAATTCTGCACACCTGCACTGGGCAGGACTCCACTGATGTCTCTCTTTCCTGCCTGGAATGCAAGTGGTGTACCTGGGATTCCTAAATGTTTTTCTAGGTTTGACCAGTGGATACCAAAGAAAAAGGACATCCGATGTCAATATTTTTATCCAAAATGTATTGAATAAAGTTCATTTGTTATTTATTCAAATATTTGAAGATCCCAGCAAGAAACAAAAATGTTTTTGCAGGATCAAAACCCACTCGTGTGTGAATCACACATTAAATGTCAGGTGAGGTGCTGGCAAAGGATCTCTTCTTTCCTCCTGCACAGCACAGCCTAGATGGCATCTTCTTAAAATAATGGGGATTACTGTGATTAATTATGATTATTGGGATTATTAATTGCTTGTTTTAAGGTACCACTAAAGGATCCCTCTTCTGAGCCAGTCCCTCCTCATTAACCTGCACAAATACACGAGAAAAAAAGGTGATTCTTCCTCTAAAAATCCTTCCCAGCCTTAATCCTGGAGTTAAAGGGCAGATTTCCACAGGGAAAATTGGGGATTTTAAAGGGAAGAATTATTACTGCTGGGAAAATAAAAAAAACCAGTCTTAGCAGAAGGAAGCTCCCGAATTCTCTGTGCCGTGCCCATCTCCCCTTCAGCAAACGCAGCTGAGTGCTCGGTGTGTGCCTGCTTTATTCACAGCTGAATATCTGCTCTCTTCAGAGGAGCCCCCCATGCTCGTGCTGCCTCCCAAACTCCCCGATTTCAGCTTTCTCTGCTCCCTTTCAACCCAAATCCTGGCAGCCAGAGGGGCGAAAGGCCAGAGCTGAATGAACACAGAGAGATTTCGGGTGCCAGGGCCGGGCAGCGGGGTTGGGGTGCTGCTGGGGACAGCTGCTGGCTGCTGTGACAGTAAAGGCTTGTTCCCCTGGCACTCCTGCAGCTGCTTTGGAACACAGCAAAAGAGGGGACGTGGCGTTGGGGGGCGGCCGGGTGAATGAGGATGAGCATCAATGATGCCCCTGCCCGCCTGGCATTCGTGAATTGCCTTCCCCTGGAGGCTTGAAAGGCTCCAAAGCTCGCTCTGAAGTGCCTTGTCTGAGTTATTTTTTGCTCGGGGTTTTCTTTCCTGAAGTAATAAAAAGAAAAGAAGAAATCGAGGAGTGAGCAGAAAAGCCAGCACAGGTGATGGGCCCCTCAAGGGGATTTGGGGAATCGCAGAAAATTCTGAGCTGGGAGGGACACACAAAGATCCTCGAGACACATTTGGGACAGAAAAGACGTCATTTGGTGTCCTAATCAACCGGTTTATCACATGTTTTTCTTTCCAGCCTGAATCATCTTCCAGGAAAGGCTTCCACTGCCTGTTATGTCAGTTGAGTCCATTTTAGTAACAACAGATTTCTGCCGGTTTAGGCTTAAAATTTACATCTTGTCCTTGCTGGAAGGTGCTCCTGGCACACGATGTCCCCAGCGTGGTGCCACCACCCCACCCTGGCACATCTCAGAGAGCGACCCTCGGCCATGAGAACCGACCCAGCTCAGCATTCCCTTCCTCGATTATCCAGTTTGTTTTACAGACATCCCCGTTTAATGTGGAATTTGCTGTAAAAGACCCCACAAAGGGAACCATTAGCTCCCATCTATTTAAATTTTCCTCTCCAAACCTCTCGGGCCGATCCAAGGGGAAAGCAGAACTGCAGTATTCCAGTGTTCTTTAACAAACAGCTGATTTTTCGTTCCCTATACAATGCACCATTATGTGGGATTTTTTTTTTTCTATTTTTTTTTTTCCTAAGGAGAACAATGCGAGCAGCAGTGATGGGAAACTGGAAAAACAAAAGGGGCATTTAGAAAGGACTGGTTTTAGAGGCTGAGAAGTGTTGAATAACGTTACACCTGACAGCAGATGCTTTCTCAGCGACCAGCACGGAGGTGTTTACTAATGGGATACTCAATGTGTGTTTACGCTCAAAAATACTGTTTTTAAAAATAAATACTATAAAATAAAATACTAGGAACTCCACGCAGCCAAGTGTTTGATGTCTGTAAATTATTAAAGTAAAAATCATGGCAGCATCACAAGTAATGGATTTAGATGGGATTTGAGAAGAAAATGATTCCCTGTGAGGGTGGGGAGGGGCTGGGATGGAATTCCCAGAGAAGCTGTGGCTGCCCCTGGATCCCTGGAAGTGCCCAAGGCCAGGCTGGATGGGGCTTGGAGCAGCCTGCAATAGTGGAAGGTGCCTGAAGTTGGAACTGGATGAGCTTTAAGGTCCCTCCCAACCCAAACCATTCCTTGATCCTATGAGGAAAACCTGAGGATTTGAACTTAAAATGATCCCTGAGTCCAGGCAGGGTCACCTGGAGCAGGTGACACAGGAAGGTGTCCAGGTGGGTTTGGGATGTCTCCAGAGCAGGAGATCCACACCTTACCTGGGCAGCTGTTCCACAGCCCTGCCACCTGCATGGAAATCACCTTTTCCATAAATCGAGGTGGGATTTGTTGTGATAATCCATCCTGAGCTCAGCTGGTCCGAGCATGGTGCTGATAACCCCAAGGCTGTGGATTCCATCCCTGTGTGAGCCCCATTCACTGCAGGGACTCCATCATCCTTGGGGGTCCCTTCTAAACCAGAATATTCTGCAATTTGGATTCTGGTTTAGTTTATTAATCACTCCTCATCCTGTCACCGAGCACCACCGGCATCATCCTCCAAAACCCCTTGGAAATATTTGGATGTGTGAGATCCCCTCTCAACTCCTGCATCCACATCACAGAGGTGCTCCAGACTTCTCACCACACTGACCGCTTATTTTATTTTAAATAAAACTTTACATTTTCTCACCGATTCACAGAGAATTCTTCCCATTTCCCCCCTATTTTCTCCCCATCCCCTTGTCCCCTCTCGTCCTTCCCCGCCAGGCTGCAGACACTCACTGTGCCCGACACTGTGGCACTGCTTTGGAGAACATTTTCCCCATTTCTGCCTGGTTTTCCCCATTTTTGCTCATTCCTGCCTGTTTTCCCCCATTTTTCCGTTTTCCCCCCTGTCCCCCGTGTCCGCTCACACACTCACCGTGCCCGACACGGCTGCACCACTTTCCAGACCATTCTCTCAATTTTTTTCCCAGTCTCTCCCCATTTCTGCCAGTTTCTCCCGTTTTTCCCCATTTCTGCCAGTTTCTCCCGTTTTTCCCCATTTTCCCCCGGTTCTCCCCACCGTGTCCCCTCACGTTCTGCCCCACCAGGCCGCACACGCTCGCCGTTCCCGGCATGGCTGCACCACTTTCCAGCACATTCTCTCAATTTTTTTCCCGGTTTCTCCCCGTTTCTGCCAGTTTCTTCCGTTTTCCCCCCATTTCTGCCAGTTTCTCCCATTTTTCCCCATTTTCCCCCGGTTCTCCCCACCGTGTCCCCTCACGTTCTGCCCCACCAGGCCGCACACGCTCGCCGTTCCGGACACGGCTGCACCGCTTTCCAGCACATTTTTCCCCAGTTTCTCCCGGTTTTCCCCATTTTCCCCATTTCTCCCCGGCTGTCCCCGCCGTGTCCCCTCACGGCCCGCCCCGCCGGCCCGCACATGCTCGCTGTTCCCGACATGGCGGCTCCCAGCTCGGGGCTGCGGCAGCGCCTCCCGGGCCGGGCCCGATCCTCCTCTGGAGCTGCCGGAGCGGCTCCCGCTGCATCCCCCGAGCCCGAGCTCGGTACCGCGGCCTCGCCGCTCTCCCCGGGCACCTTCTGGCTGACCCGCATCGTGCTGCTGCGTTCCATTGCCTTCCTGTACTGTGAGTGCTTTGGGCGGGCGCTGCCCCCGCCGTGTCCCCGAGTGGTGACCGGGGAGAGGCTGGAGCTGTGCCAGGGAGGGTTGGGGGACAGCAGGGAAAGGTTTTCCCCACTCCCCTCCGAGGGTGGTGGGACACTGAGCGGGCTCCCCAGGGAATGAGCGCATTCCCAAGGCTGCCAGAGCTCAAGGAGCCCTTGGACACTGCTCCCGAGCCCGTGGTGACATCCTTGGGGATGTCCTGTACAGGAAGGAACAGCAGCTGGACTCGATGGTCCTTGCGTGTCCCTCCCGCTTCAGAGTATTCCATGATTTTACGATCGTTGTGGGTCTCCTCTAGCTCTGCGTATTCCACGATTCTCTTCTTTCCCACTCCCCCTTTCCTGGTGGATTGAGGACCCTGTGGCAGATGGCTGGATGGGGTTGGTGGTGCTGGAAGCTGATGGAGCTGGAAGAAGTTTGCTTTGCTCACACCACGAGGCCGGCACCTCTTGGAGCTGCTCGTCCTTTCCCTTGGAGTTGTGAGCTCACAGTGCAAGAGAGGAACTTTGTGTTATGCAGCAGCAGGACTCGAGGGACAGATGCCACCTCTGGGTGCCAACACCGACAACAGCCAGGACCTAGAGTGACGTGACCTTAAAATATCCCCCAGTAAAAGCAGTTTCCATCCTCTGCCGTGCTCCTTTGCCTCTTACTTTGGTACTGAGAGCTGTGCTCAGAGCCCACTGGTGCTCCTCTTAAAAATATTTACAGTGAAACCAAAACTGACAAGTAACACACTACGGTACAAATTCTAAACTTGCCCCAGATTTGTCCACAGAATCGTTAGAATTTGTAGCCTGCCAGCCTGCTTAGATTATTTTGCATCAAAACCATGCAGAAGTTGTAGTTTCGCATGGCTCTGACACGTGCTCTGGTTCTAGTTTGGTTTCAGCTCTCGGTGAAATGCGAGGTTATGACTCTTTCAGTCAAAATGAAAGCGATTCCGATATTCCCCCGTGTGTAAATCCAGGCTGCTGAGTTTCCCGTGGCTCAGTTTGCAGTTTCTTTATGAAAAACTGATTAGTGCTCTCTGCTGTGCCTTCCGTGGAGCCTGCTGCTTCCCCGTGGTGGATTTGGGGTGATAAATGTGCCACACCTGGGACCGGGGGAAGTGTGGAGGGTGGGAAGGGAGCAGGGGCTGGCTGGAGGGTGGGAATGGGTGGAAATCAAAGGTGTGGGAGCTTGTGGTGAGTGGGACACCTGAGACAACGAGGTGGGGAACAAGGATCTGATTGGGGGGGTCAGGTGAGTTATGGGTGGAAGTTATTGAAACTGATGGGCTGCAGGAGAAAAGGAGGATGGAGCTGAGTTTGCAGGTTGGTGAGTAAATGTGGGGTGCTAAGAAAGAGGGAGAGTTCTTTGTGGTGCTTTTTCAAGCAGGAAAGAGGAGGGGGAACACCAGGGAATGGCTGAATGGGGTGGGGGAGTGAGGAAACCTTCTGGAGAGTGGGGTGGCAGAAGAAAGATTTGGGGTAGTGGAGCTGGGAGGAGCAGGGCAGAACGGTTGAATGTTTGTGGCTCCTGTTAAGGGATCGAGGTGGAAGAGAGGAAAAGTTCACCTGCTTGTTGTGCAACTTGTGCTTGGCTTCAGGCCCCGGGGGAGTTCTGCTGCTGGTTTGGGATGAGCCAAAGCCAAATGAGCCAAAGCCAGGAGCCTGGGCCTGGTTTGAGACAGGTCAGGTTCCCACTGGCAGTGCAGGAGAGATGCCCCACAAGAATTTTTGGGGTGGAAAGTGCGTGTTGTGTGTGAGCTGGCACGGTCCCTCCGACACAGCCCCGGGGATGCTCCGGAGGGAAGGAGCGCTGCCCTTTGATCTGTTTGGAGAGCCTGGGTTTAGAAACAGCAGAAAACAATTCTGTGCCTCTGTGCCAAGCTGCTCTTCCAGGTTGATTTTTTTTTTTTTTTTTTTTTTTCTGGAGATGGAAGCATTTAGTGTGACAGCTGATTTTTCTCGCAGACGCGGCGAGTCCGCGCGCACCGAGGCTCAGGCTGGCTGAGGAGACGGCTGATGCCGTTGTGACAGTTTGACATTCCTCAGCCCTGGGATGTTTTCCCCCCTTCTTTCATTTCACCCTTTTATGTGTAACCCTTTCCTTCCTGCTGGGCTGAGCAGCAGATTATTTAGGGGGGGATTTGTGCTAAGGTGTGGGGGAATGTGATGGGAGCTCCTCTGGGAGCTGAGGGATTGTTCCCCTCCTGGGTGGAAAGGGAGGGGTGGGAGAGAGAAGAGCCTTGAGGATGGGATGGAAAAAAAACAACATAATTTGGGGTGTAGAGTGACCCCAAAGTGTGGTCTGAGGGCTTGTCACCTCCTTCCTGCCCCCGGCCCATTCCCAAGGGGGTGTTCATTGCCTGCTGCCTGCAGGGAGATGTTTTCCCTGAGGATCTTCCTGTGTGGAAGGAGGCCAGGCAGAGCAGGGCAGGTGTGGAGTGTCCTTCTGTGTGCCCTCCCTTCTCCCCCTCCCCCTTGGCTTGGAACAACTCTTCCCTTTTTTTTTTTTTTTTTTTTTTTTTTTTTTTTTTTTTTTTTTTTTTGTGTCTTTTGAAGGGGTTTTCCAGAAGCAGCCCGAGCCTGGGAAGTCCCTGGCAAAGCAGCTGCTGTGTGAGAGGCAGGTTGGAGATGGGAGGTGGGAGAGGATCTGAGGATTTGGAGAGGTCAGAGACCGGCCCCACCTGCTGCTGGCAGGAGTGGGAGGGCAGGGAAAGTGGATCCAGCTGAAAGGGCTCTGTGAGGTTTGGTCCTTACAGCGTTATCCTGTCACTCCATCCCTCAGAAATGGTTTCTCTCTCTCTGTTTCCTGGTGGCTCTTGAAGGCCACAGTGAGGCTGTGCCTTGCCCCAGAGCTTCTCTTCTCCAGGTGAACAATCCCAGCCGAGCTGCTCCATCCCTCTGCTCACCCTGGTGCCTCCTCTGGGCTCTCTCCACATCCTGTGCTGGAGGTAGCTCTGCAGGTGGGCTCTCACCTGAGCAGGGCAGAGGTTTGCCAAAATGTCACTTTGAGATTTGCAGCTTTTCCATCCTGGTCTTGTCCTGTGTGTTTGTTCCCTGTGACAGGGATCAATGTTGTGGCAATCCTGAAATGCTTTGAGGTCTTGTTGGAAGTGCTCTTACAGGTACATGACTGGTCCTAAAGCTCTGGACAACAAACGTGCATTATTTGTTCCCTTCACCCTCTTTCTAAATCATTTTTAAGTGCCCTTTTTGGGTGATTACCATCATCAGATTCCAGCTGTAGAAATTTCAATAATTAGATACCACCCTCCCCAGTCTCAGCCAGGCTCTGTGGAGAGCTTTGAAATAAAAGCTATTATTTAAATCTAGTTTATCTTCCTTCTCCTTATGTATTGTTTAATAGTATTTTCTTTCCCCAGAGCTACAGGAGGTTCACACTCCTTTTTCCTAAATCTGAAATCTAAAGCCCTCTCAGGGGGTTTGGCTTCCTGTAGGCTCCTGGTTCTCCCCGGTGTCCTTCCTCCTCTCTTTCTCTGCCATCTCCCCTGCTTTCCCTTCCCTTGGTTTCATTGAGAGGCTCTCAGCCTGCCTGGTCAGTATTAGAGAACATCTTCAGGTACTCTTTGCTGCCCTGAAAGGTTTTATTTCAGCTCAGTGCTCCTTAGCAGGGCTGTGCAGCATCAGCTCTGGGTCCTCTGAGCAGCTGCATCCCCCTGGAATGGGGAAAAAAAATAACAAAGGTGGAGAAGGGAATATCTCTCTCTCTCTCTCTCTCTCTCTCTCTCTCTCTCTCTCTCTCTGTGTCTGTTCCTTGCTCTGGAGCAGAGGGATCTTCCCAGAGCATCCTCCAGCTGCAGGCTGGGGTGGTTTTGAACAGCCTGAGACCCAAAGGGAAGCTTTTTCTATTTCCACACCTTTTCAGACAAGGAGGCAGCAGGCAGATAAGCACTTCAAAACCCCCCGAGCAACCACCCTAAAGTCTTCAGCTGGGCCGTGAAAGGCAAGAAAACAGACAAGGTGTTAAGAACAGAGCACTTTGTTGTGTGTTTTTTGTGGGTGCTTGGCTTCACCCTTCGCTCAGTGCTCTGAGGTTGTTGCTTCTGTGTTGCAAAACTTTGCAGGGGAATTCATCAATTGAAAATTTATTTGATTCATTTCTCCTGGTAATAAAATACCAGGAGTATTTTGCTCTTTCTTCTTCCCAGCAGCGCAACCTCAGCTTGCAGCATCCAGCTCAGGGCCTGTTCAAATGCCTGGTTGGGTCAAAGGGGCACTTGATAAACTGCTCCAGGCAGAGTCTGTGTGTGTGCAAAATGTAGTTTGGCTTTCAGGTAAAGCTCTTTGCTCTTAGTTCAGTTCTTCTTGTGGTTTGGCCATTAAGGAAAAGTTAAGATTTCTTTTAACAAGGGTGGGGGGGAAGAGAGAAAAAAAGCCATATGACCGGAAAGTTTTGGGTTTCACATCTTTAAATCTTTCCTGAGCGTGAAGAATGGGATTCTCTCGTTCTCCTGCCATGACAGGCTGAGCCTGGACTGGGGGAAAGGAGCTGAGGTGCCAGGGAAATCTGGATGGAGAGAATCCCTTGGGATGGGGACGCTTGGGTGGTGACCAAACGGATCCAGTTGTCTAAATGCTTCAAAACCAAATGAGTTCTTTACAAAAACCAACATCGCATGTAAATGCAAGTTAACAAAAAATCCCAAAACTATGGAATTTCTTAACCTGTGAAAAGCATGGACAATTTCCATATGTGGCAACATAGAAGCTATTGGACCATTGTATTTATCTTTGATATTTCAAATTAAAACGTTACATATATTTGTGCTGTGCTTCTACCTCTTTAGGAACTTACTGGAGAAATCACTTAAACTTACTGGCACCAAACTCTGGGCATCCTGCCTCACACTCCTGTGGGATTGAACAAGGAACGTGCTGGGTTTGGGAAGGGAAGGAGAAGGTGGAGTGGGGGGGGGGAGTTAATGGAAAAGTACAGTGAAGCACCTTCTGAGGTGAGGATAAGTAGGGAAGGTCTATTAGCAGCCCCGATAATTTGCATGAATTATGTAAAGCTCAGCTGGCAGCAGGGAGAGCTCCCATGTGAGCTGTCAAAGGCTCTGCAGTGGGAGGCAGAGCTGGAGCTGCTCCGTGCCTGCCACCTGCACAGCCTGAGGAATGGCAAACCCAGGTGCAGCACAGGAACTGGGCTGAGCGCTCCCAAATCCTGGAATTGTCCCCGAATGGTGCAGGCAGCCAGCCCAAGGGGTTTGTGCTGGGTCTGGGGACTTGGAGGGGTGCAGAATTCCAGGGAGAAGCTCCAGGACCAAGGAGAAGCGGGTCAGTGTGCCCCAAGCCCAGCAGGGTGGTGATGGTGCCAGTCAGTGCCCAAAGTGGAAGCAGAGTTGCTTGAGCTGGAGGGAGTGGAAGATGCAGAGTGGAAAATCCCCAGACACGAGGCCACAGGGAGAGAGGTTCCAAAATAAGGGCGAAGGAAGTGGGGGGAAAAAAAGCACGGGCTTTGGGGGAAAAGGGATTTCTTTACCCCCTGACCAAGCCACGCTCAAAGGGAAGGTTCCTGGAGAAAGCAGCAGGCTCTGTTACACTGAATTTCAGGCTCTGGTTTCTCTGGGATTCAGGGAGAGGAAGCAGTGACAAACTGATAAATAACTTCCCTTTCTCCCTCCTGGGTCTGGGCATCTCCTGTGTTGCTGCAATCCTTTGCAGTCTCTGTCTTCAGTTCCAGCTGTTCCCCGTGTCCAGCAGCACAGGAACTGCTGCCTGAAAGGAAAAAAAAAAACCTCAGGAGATTGGAGCAGGGATGGGTGGGTGGAAGTGGGAGCTGGCTTTGGGGTGAGCCCTTCAGAGATGCTCCAGAAGATGCTGGATGAGGGAGCCTGGAGTGATGCAGAGGCTGAGCACGGGGAATGTCCAGGAGAGGGAGCTGGATCCGGGATGGAGCCCTGGGAATGTGAGCATCACCTGGGAGGGGATGGATCAAACACAGGTGGAACGGTGAGGTTTGCTTTGGGGGGAGGAGAATCCTCCCAAAATCTGGGTTGGGGTTTCATTGTGGATGGCGCTGTGGGAAATCCTAGCAGTGGGATTTTTTTTTTCTCCTGGGAGAAAACCCCTTTGGAGCCCGAGCTGGGCCATCCTAAAATGTGCATTTCATGGCAGCTCCAAGCCAGTGTTTGCTGCCTGCAGGCTTGGAAAGGCTGAGCTGGGTTTTACCCATCTAGTGTGCACTTTGCTGGAATTGCTGGCGTTTGTTTTTCCTAATTTACCCTTTCCTTGTTTGTCTCGCATACAGGGGTCTAATTTGGACTTTTTTTAGGCAAGAACCTGCTCAGCATTTATGGGTTGGGGCAGCAATTCTGGAGTGTTTAGAGGTGAATTTGATTATCACTTTTGGAAAACTGTGCAGCAAATTGCAGTGCTAATCACTGCAAAAATCAAGCCACTGAGTTTTAAGGCAGAACTGGCTTTCAGTTGGCTTTTTTAAAGCCAAAAATGAAGATATTAAGCTGTCTGAGGCTCAGAAGAGTTTTATTTCTGCTGGTTTCACGTCAGGTTTTCTGATGAGACAGTTGTGCTGAGCCGAGTGTTGGTAGGTGATGGATAAAATAGAAAGCACTTAATTTGTGTTCTGTAGTGTTGGAATCAACTTTTCTCATGTCTCTCCCTGTCCATAATTGAGTAAAATAATTGAAGAAAAATGCCTTTAATTTGTAAAATCATTCACTGTGTATAAAAGATGGATGGGAAGAGACACAACCAATTAACTCCCAACTTTATTGTGTCATCCCTGGGGTTCAGGATCTGCTGGAATCAAAGGGAAACCCTCCCAATGACCTCTGCTGTGTGCTGGATGATGACTTTCAGTGGTTTTTTAAATGAGGATAAAACTCATGGCTGTGTGCAGAGAGCAGGGGGAGTGTTAAGTGGATTAAGTGGAACCCACTGGAGACCTTTGTCTGGGGAATGGGACTTTCAGTTGGATTCCCTGGGGCTGCAGACTTTGGGTTGCTGCTGCAGACTTCAAAGAAATGGGAATTTGGGCTCTGATTTCACACAGCCTCTCCCCCAGTGCTCCCAGTGAGAGACACCAGATGA
The DNA here is from genome assembly GCF_963662255.1 of Cinclus cinclus. Lineage (NCBI taxonomy): Eukaryota > Metazoa > Chordata > Aves > Passeriformes > Cinclidae > Cinclus > Cinclus cinclus. The sequence continues at coordinate 1,756,909 of NC_085061.1, read as the reverse complement.
ACACCAGGACTGTTGTTTGCAGAATGCCAGCATTGAGATAAGGAAGGAAACAGATTTGATCATTAACCAAGGAAAATTGGGGAGGGGAACAAATTGGCTTTTTCCAAGAGCTCTGGTGCTGCTGCCTGTGACGTGGCTGGTGTTTGGGTAATGTTTGAAGGATGGGTAAATTAGTGGATGCAGCCTAATCAGGAAATGTTGGCCTTCCTCTTTTTTTTTTTTTTTTTAATTTCCCTGAGACATGGAGATTACTGGAGTTACAAACTGCAAATTGGTAACTGCAGGAGATGCCTAAAATATGAGATAATGCCTAAAAACTGCCCAACTTTCCCTGCAGGACATCAAATGCTAGGTCTATGATCTGTAATTAAATTGCTGATGTGCTGTTAAAAAAAGCAGCTGCATGGGCTAAGATGGTCCAGGGCAGGAGCAGAAATGCTATAAATGGGCCATGGAAAAAGTGGGCATTTAAGGGATGGGGAAATGTTGAGATTTTGGATTTCCAAGCTTCCAGGGTGGTGTGAGAGGATGCAGAGGGTCAGAGCTGCTGTTGTGGGCAGTTGTGGTGGTGGTGAACCATGGACTCAAAGAATTTGAGTGTGCTTTGAGCAGCTCTGGGGTCTCAGCATGGGAAGGAATTGTTGGAGCAATTCCAGAGCTGTTCCGAGGGCTGGAGCCAGGCTGGGAGAGCTGGGGGTGCTCACCTGGAGAAGGGAAGGATCCAGGGACACCTCAGAGCCACTTCCAGAGCCTGAAGGGGCTCCAGGAGAGCTGCAGAGGGACAGGGGACAAGGGGTGGAGGGACAGGACACAGGGAATGGCTTCACACTGCCAGAGGGCAGGGATGGGTGGGATTTTGGGAAGGAATTCCTGCCTGGGAGGATGGGGAGGCCCTGGCACAGATTCCCAGAGAAGCTGTGGCTGCCCCTGGATCCCTGGAAGTGTCCCAGGCCAGGCTGGACAGGGCTTGGAGCACCCTGGGATAGTGGAAGGTGTCCCTGCCCATGGCAGGGAGTGGAATGAGAGAATCTCTTAAGGTCCCTTCCAACCCAAATCCTGGGATTCTGTGAGCACCTCATTAATGCTGCAGGCGAGTCTAAGCTGTCTCATTAACAGTATTTTGAGATACGAAACGTTTTCAGTGTAAGGAAAATATTCAGGTACTTGATGGGTGCCCAGGTAAAGGTGGAGATCTCTTGTCCTCCAAAGCCAAACCAGAATTTATAGAATTCCTTCATCTTCTGCACTGTGGTTCGCAGAAACCTTGGAATCCTGGAATGGTTTGGGTTGGAAGGGACCTTGGAGCTCATCCAGGTGCATCCCAGGGACCCTTTTGTTGGGCAGTGTAATGACTGTGTTGGTTTTTGATTGAGACAAGGGCTTGGGAATCAATTCCTTCCAAGAATGACTTCTCTAACTCAGGATTCAAATCAGCTCTCTCCTCCTGGGCCATTCCTCACGTGCTTTTTCCTCTCTCCTTGTTCTCCTGCAGCCGTGGCCTTCCTGGTGGCATTCCAGCAGAACAAGCAGCTGATAGGAGAGAAGGGGCTGCTCCCCTGCAAGCTCTACCTGCAAGAAATCAAGAAATACTTCAAGGGGAAGGTCGGCCTGGATGCCCTGAGCTATGCCCCCACTCTCATCTGGTTCCTGGACTGGTCTGCCATGGACAGCACCTTGGACTGCCTGGCCCTGGCTGGGCTGGCAGTGGCAGCCTTTGTGCTGCTGACTGGCTGTGCCAACATGGTCCTCATGTCCCTGCTGTGGCTGCTCTACCTGTCCTTGGTCCATGTTGGACAGATCTGGTGGGTTCTCAATTCCTCTGCTCTGCTTTTGCCTCATTTTCTTTGTTGCACATTGGTTTCCCCGTTGCCCTTTTGTTTTTTTTTTTTCCCCGTTGCCCTTTTGGGTTTTTTTTTTTCCCCCCTGTTGCCCTTTTGTTTTTTTTTTCCCATTGCCCTTTTGGGTTTTTTTTTTTCCCCCGTTGCCCTTTGGATTTCCAATCCAATTGGTGATTGCTCCTCACCAGATTATCCATGTAGGAATATGAGATAAGGACAGCACCTGGCAGGAATGATTTATGGGCACGTCCCAGCTCTGTCTTACCCAGGATATCTGCCCTGAGTTCTCCTCAGTTCAGTTGGTGCAGGATTGCATTTGAGGATCCTTGTGGTTCCCTTCCCACTGAGGTTATTCCAGAACATTCCTCTCTGAATTATCCCAGCTGTGCTATCCCCTCGTGGCTGTTGCAAGGGAATCCCCTCAATCATTGCTTTTAGGGTGGTTTCTCAGTTTTCAGCTCTGTCCAGGAGAGAGCTAGAACTCTGTGTTTCAGACTAAGCACAGAAATCTTGTGGGGGGGAAAAGGAGAAACCCTGACTCTGTAAATCACTGCTGCTGGGAAGGGCCCTGGTGGAACAATCAAGAGCTGAGGTTGTCCTTGCTGTTGTTAAGGCCCCAAATACATTGGTTGAAAGGAGGATGTGCCCTGAAAACCCCAAATTTCTTCAGGTCACCTCCTGAGCTGCCTCTCTACCTGCAGCTCAGGTGGTGTGGAAGGAAAAGGCTCTGCCACCAAGAGGTGCCCAGGGATATTCTTCCCAAATTTTCTGGCTTTACAACAGGACACCTTTCCCACGGATGGGCTCAGTGGATTTAACTGTAAGGGTTTGCATGTGCTGCTCCGTTCATTCCCATCCTACTGCAGCTGGAATGTCAGTGGGTGAAGGAGAAAAGCTCCATTCTCTGAGCTCTAAACTCAGCATGAGCTTAAAGCTGTGAAACCAAGCCACAGAGTTGGGAAAATAACTCTGTGGATGGTTTTCCATTGCCCGTTTCCAAATTATTCCAGAATTTCTTGTCTTTTTTTCATTAGGTGTTTTAATGTGAAAGGGCAGGAATTCAAGCATCCTTCTGCTCCTTTCCAGGGATACAGGAGCAAAACCTGGATGTCATCCTTGACTTTGTGTTTGTTTGGAGGGGAAAACAGGAAAAAAAAAAATAAAAATCCCAACAACCTCCCCCTGAAGCTGCCAAGGTTTTGTAGCTGAGCTGTGGAGCTGCAGTGACTCCAAAGCTGGATCTGTTAATTCCTGGAGAAGTGGGATAATTAAGACAGGCTCTGTTCATTAATGCCCACAGCTCTCTGGAGTGCTCCCTGTGCTGGTGCTGTGGCTATAGAGCTTTTAGGGGTTGATTTTTCTAAAAAAAATAAAAAGAAACAAAACCCACCTGGAATATGATTTTCTTTTTTTTTTTTTTTTTTTTTTTTTTTTTTATTCCATGTCTTGGAGCAGTGTGTGCTGTGCTCCCACTTTTCCTGGCATGGGGGTGCTGTGTGCTCTGACAGTCCTGCAGAACCCTTGAGGTTTTCCCAAGATAATTCCAGTTGTGCCTGTGAACTCTGCTTGGCTGTTCTGGCACTTTTTTAAGGAAGAGGCAAAGGGTGGGGGATAGAGAGAGGAGCCTTTTTCCTCTCCTCCCCCAGCCCAGATTCAAACCCCTGTTCCTAAGCTCAGGGATGAGTTTTGGGGTCCCTTCCCAGCTCCAGGACAATGATCTGCCTGGCAGGAATGCCAGGGATTGACTCTTGATAGTTGAGATAAAGCTGGATTTATTTTACTTTCCCCCTCTCTTTTGCTCCTTGAAATTTGAGGGGGGGGTGAAATTTAACCTGGTGCACAACACAAACACAGCAAGGGGGAAGGGATGAGAGAAAGTGGGGGGGTTAGAGATGTTCCCTCAACTTCTTTTCCTCTGAATATTCTGTCTTAAACAGGAAATGAGGTGGTTCTTGTAAAGGGAAAAGATTCCAGGCAGCCCAGCTCAGCTCATTTTTCACCAGATCCCCTGGAATGGGTCAGATTATTCAAAACAGTAAAATAAACCTGGATTACTCCTGTGGTGCCTGCAGGGTGACATGGAATTCCCTGGATGCTGGCTGCAGGAAAACACAGGGAAAGCAAAGCAGGACTCACTGAATTCTCCCTGTCCTTCAGGAGGTGTGGTGGTGGAAAGGGAGGAGCTCAGAGCACCCAAAATCTGCAGGACTGACCTTAAAACCAAGGCTGGCTTTGCAAGTCCCCTGTGACAGTTTTGTAGGTGGGGTTGGATGCTGCATTGATTGTCTTGCTCCCAGTTTGGGGCAGATTGAGAGGTTCTGGTGAGTTCTGCTGCTTCTCCAAAGCCACCTGCAAGAGACCACGGCTCTCCTGAAGTGGGGAAGGACAAATGCCCTGGCTGGAGTGATGAGACAGCTCAGCAGAGGTGGCTGAAATGAGGAGGAAATTCCTCCTGTAGCCCAAATCTAAACAAAAAAAAAATAAAATTCTGTGGCTCAAAATAAAAACATTATTTTGAGCTTTTTTTTGTTTTGTTTTTTTTTTTTTTTTGTTTTTTTTTGTTTTTTTTTTTTTTTTGTTTTTAACAATCCTGCTGTCCCTATTCACTGGCCAGCCTGGGCACCAAAATCCTCTGCTGAGCTTCCCTGGGAAGCCACTCCAGGGGAAGATGCAGCAGGAATAGAGCTCCCTTCTTTAGGCCAGCGAGGGACAATTTATTCCTTTTATCGCCTTTTTTGTCTATTTTAATTTTAAATGTCCCTATTTGTTTTGGGCTGCTGAAGGAGCAGCTCTTTCAACTGCTGCCCAGCTGGCTTGGGCTCAGCCAGGGGAAGCTTTAGAAGAGCAAAGTGTGGTCTTTGAAGGGCAGGACACATCCCCTGCCTGCCCTGGCCCCACCTGGCAGCTGGGGACAGCACAGCCAGGACCAGCTGAGGGCTTGGAGGGTCTTAAAACCCTCCAAAAAAAAACCCAAAAAAAAAACCCACAAAAAGTAAAAACAAAAAACAAACAAAAAAAAAAAAAAAAACCAACTTTTCCTCTGAGCTGTTTGTAGGATAAAGGAGCATTTTGGCAGCCTAAAATCCCCAAAAACCAGGGCCTTGACTTTGCCAGTTTACTGTCCTTGATTCTGAAATAAGATGTGCTTTGGTGGTTCTCAAAATTAAGTGACCTGGAAGAGAAATGGATTTATTTTGGAGATGTGGGGTTGAGATTCCCAGTGCTTTCCACCTTGGAATGTGGTGATTTTTTTGGTCACTCTGGGCACAGGTTTTTCTCGAAGCAGCTGTGGGTCTGTGCAGACTAAACCTGGATGTGTTTGGGGTCAAGGCCACCCATGTGATGGTGTCACACTTCCATCAGAAGCTCAGTGGGTCTACCTTAAAATACAGATTTTTTTTTTTCCCCTTTTTTTTTTTCCCCATCTGCCACTTTGAACTTTTTTTCCTTTTGAAGTAGGAGACTGTCAAGAAGCTCAAAATCTTCGAGAGCAGATGAATAGTTAATATTTAATGTCTGACCTGTTGTGTGAAATGCTGAATCATTATGTTCATTTTAACCTTGATGATTCCTGGCATTTCTGCAGTAGTAAAATAGGAGTAAAGTGATAGTAGTCAGTTTGAGTCGAGTAGGAGCTGTGTAAAGATGTTCTAAGAAGATTTTTGTGGCAATTCCTTGTAGCCCAACATCCATTTTGCAAACCCAGCTTGTCCAGAGTCCCTGCCTACTTCCTCTCTCCTGAATATTCCTATCCTGGATTTTCATCCAATTAAAGAAGATTATGGCAAAAGCTCCTTGGTTTAAGCCCAATCCTTGTTGCAGGTGACCCCAGGATGCCTCCATTTGTGGGATTGCTGTTTTTTGGGGTTGAGCAGGACAAGCTCTGTGGGAGAGGCTTCCAGCAGGAATTAAATCAGGGTTTGTTTTTTTTTTTTGTACCAGAAATCACTAATGCACTTCTAAAGTGACTGGGTAATTCTAGGATAAATTCACTTTTATCCCCCAGTAAGGTGTCTCCAGAGAGCTATTACATTTTCTTACAGCAACAAACTTTTCAGCTACTCTGCCACTGATCTCCTTTTTCTTCTCCTTTTTGTTTCCTGCCTTCCAGAATTTCCAACTGGCATCTGAAAACCCTTCCTTTCCCTGGGTTATTGTTTTCCCAAAGCTCACTGCCCACTGTCAGACAGCAGAGATTAAAAAAAAAAAAAAAAAAAAAAAAAGCCAAAAAAACCTGGAATTGTGGGATTTTTAAAATCCTGCTGCCTTTATTTTCTTTCAAGATTCTGGTTGAGTTACAGGAGCTCAAGGGGATAAGTTAAACAAGCCAATAAATAAAATATTATAGCAAGAGGTGGCTGCAAGGTTCTTTTCAGTGTGTTGTTCCCTTGTGGAAAACGGGGGGTGCAGGTGTTTTGGGGTCTAAAAAAGAGAAGAGCCAGCAGGGATTTTGGGGTCTAAAAAAGAGAAGAGCCAGCAGGGATTTTGGGGTCTAAAGAAAGAAGAGCCAGCAGGGATTTTGGGGTCTATAAAAGAGAAGAGCCAATGGGGATTTTGGGGTCTAAAGAAAGAAGAGCCAGCAGGGATTTTGGGGTCCAAAGAAAGAAGAGCCAGCAGGGATTTTGGGGTCTAAAAAAGAGAAGAGCCAATGGGGATTTTTAGGGTGAAAAACAGCCCCAGCAGAGATTTTGGGGTCCAAAAATAAAGACCCAACAGGGATTTTGGGGTCCAAAAACAAAGACCCCCTCCCCAAAAAAAGCAGATATTTTGGGGTCTAAAGAGAACCAAGCAGGTACTTTGGGCTCTCAAGACCGAGCCAGACCTTTTTGTCCTCCAAGGAGTATGAAATGTGCCCTTTGAAACCCAAAACATTGCCCAGAGGGGAGGAGATGCCTCAGTTTCTGCTTCCAAGTTCTGGGGCTTTTCCCTCTTTAGCTGCTGGCACAGGAGAGCTTGGAAGTTTCCTGTTAAAGGACTTTTGGGAAGGGCAAGTGTGCAGCAGGTCAGGAAGGCTTGGCCCTGAGCAGGTGCTTTAATTGCAATAAACAGTGTCCTCAGGAGTTCATCTGCAGCACAGGAAGAGGAAGGGCTGCTGTGTTCTGGAGGGTTTGTGGGGTTTATTCTCATTCAAAAGCACTTGAACCACGTAGGATTTAATCAGGGTGAGCTCCAGGGGCCCAGGAGATGCTCAGGATTTGTTTTCCCTCTCCAGGAGTGTGTGAGTGGCCATTAAATCAACCTCTTCCAGTGCTTTTTTTTTTTTTTTTTTTTTCCCTCTTCCCTTCTTATTTTCTACACCTTTGGGTTCTTAAGGTGCTTTGTCCAGAGTGATCCAGCCCAGTAAAGGTTGGAGGCAGATCTTTGAGGTTTTTATTCCAGCTTGGAAAGCAGCCAGGGTGTAAATCAGGGCTGGACTTGGCAAAGCACCCCCGATTTTTAAGCACTTTTGTTTGTGACCCTTTGATGGTGAGGGCACGAGGGCGTGAATGGAATCATCCTGGAATGGTTTGGGTTGGAAGGGAATTTCAGGATGATCCCATTCCCACCCCTGCTGTGCCAGGGACACCTTCCACCATCCCAGAATGCTCCAAGCTCTGTCCAGCCTGCCCTTGGACACTTCCAGGGATGCAGGGACAGCCAGGGCTTCACCATCCTCACATTCCATCCCAATATCCCACCTAATCCTGCCCTCTGTCCCTTTGAAGCCATCCCTCCTTTTCCTCTCACTCCATTCCTTCTAAATCCTCTCTTTCCATCTTTCCTGCAGGCTCCCTGCAGGTCCTGGCAGGTCACAGTTGAGTCACCCTGAAGCTTCTCCAGGCTGAACAATCCCAACTCCAGCTCCATCCCTCTGCCCATCCTGGGGCTTTTCTCTGGCCTGGAGGAGAAAAATCTTACTGGAAAAATGAAAATTCCCCCTTGGAGCTGCCAGCTGCAGCAGGAATCAGTGGATCAGGAGTTTTTTTAAGCAGTGTGGATAATTCAGGAAGGCTTTTTTTTTTTTTTTTCTTCCAGACCCTGTAAAATCAGGAGCTGAGAAGGAAGGAATGGCAGCCTGGGTGTCCTGGGTTTTCTCAGGACACGTGGGAAGTTCTCAGGGATCACAGGAATGGATGTGGCAGCTGTGCTTGACACAGTGACCTTGGCAAGGGCTCCCCATCAGTCTCTGTCCTGCTTTATCACGTCTGGAAGTGATACAAGCTTGTACTGAGGGGCTGTAATTCTTAACTGAGACCAGCTTTCCATTCCACTTGGAGGTGGAAGCAGAAATTCCTGCTGTGCCTGAATCCAGTGTCCAGTTCTGTGCATTAAAAAGAAATCTCTTTAGATAAATCTCATTAACCAACACCACCTTTGCTAAACTGGAAGTTCTCAGGGCCTTGTGAACAGAACCCTTTTTTTCCCAACCTGGCTTGATTTTCCTAGCTCTCCAAAACACACCAAAAAAACAACAACAAGAAGAAGAAGAAAAGTTAGAATATCTTATCCCTTTATCTGGCCTTGGCAGGGGAGCTCAGGAATTTCTTTGTTATCGCATCCCTTTCTCTCCGAGCTGCCCTCCCTGTGTCCCCAGCAAGAAAAGATGATCTCTGCAAACATCGAGCCAGAGTTGCAGGATCTCAGGGGGTCATCCTTCCTGCCCAGGAAGCTGCTTTTTGGCACTTCCTCCCCAAGCAGAAGAGAGGGAATGTATCGGTTTCAAAGAATGCTGCGAGCAGCCCTGAGCGCTGGGGATGACACATTAATGAAAGCAAAGATGAATTCCATGTGACACCGCTGCCTTGCAGTGCAACTGGGAGCTAATGAAGCTAATGAGAACCACATTTGGGGTGGGAGATGGAAATGGAATCGTGGCTGATGGCAGAAATGATTCATGGAGTGTTTTTCCCCCCACTCCTCCCAGCGTGGGGAAGGTTTTCCCCTCCTTGGTTGGGGTTGGGGTAGGAGCAGTCCTTGAGAGATCCCAGTGGGATCTGCTGAGCTGGAGTTTGGAGTGGATGGGGCAGGAGGAGCTGAGCCATGGCTGGATTAGTGCCGGAGACCTGGAAATGTGGTGGACACTCATCCCGGGTGAGGTAAATTAGTTCAAGAAGGACATTGAGACGCTTGAGCGCCTTCAGAGAAGGGCACCAGGGATGGAGAGGGGCTTGGAGCACAAACCCTGTGAGGAACAGCTGAGGGAGCTGGGGTTGTTCATCCTGGGGAAAAGGAGACTCGGGGCTGATTTGATCACTCTTCCAGCTCCCTGAAAGGTGCCTGTGCTCAGCTGGGGTTGGTCTCCTGCTCCAGGCAGCACTGACACAACCAGAGGACACGGCCTCAAGGGAAATGTAGCTTGGGCGTCGGGAAAACGTTGATTATGGGAAGAGTGGTCAAGCACTGGAATTGTGTGCCCAGGGAGGTGGTGGAGTCCCCATCCCTGGATGGGTTTAGAGAAGACTGGATGTGGCACTGGGTGCTGTGGTTTGGGTGAGGTGTTGGGGCTGGGCTGGACTCGATGGGCTTGGAGGTCTCTTCCATCCCAGGGATTCTGAGATTGTGTGATTGATTGTATGATTGATTGTGTGATTGATTGTGTGATTGATTGATTGTGTGATTGATTGTGTGATTGATTGTCTGATTGATTGTGTGATTGCTTCTGTGATTGATTGTGTGATTGACTCTGTGATTGACTCTGTGATTGATTGTGTGATTGATTGTGTGATTGATTGTGTGATTGACTCTGTGATTGATTGTCTGATTGATTGTGTGATTGATTGTGTGATTGACTCTGTGATTGACTCTGTGATTGTGTGATTGATTCTGTGGTTGATTCTGTGATTGATTGTGTGATTGATTGTGTGATTGTCTCATTGATTCTGTGATTGATTGATTCTGTGATTGATTGATTGTGTGATTGATTGATTGATTCTGTGATTGATTGTGTGATTGATTCTGTGATTGATTGATTGATTGTGTGATTGATTCTGTGATTTTGTGATACTGTGACTGATTCTGTGATCCTGTGATTCTCTGATTTTGTCATTCTGTGATTCTGTGATCCCATCCCAGTGATTCTGAGATTCTGTGAAATGCAGGTGGCACTGGGGCCTCTTATTCTGCAGAGTACTTGGCAGCAGGGCCCAAGCCCAGAGAGATTCATTAATGCAATGAAAGGGTTCATTTTTTAATCAAACAATTACTGACCTTCTGTTTTCTTGGGATTTCAACGTGCAGAACCTTTCTGCTGCTCGCAGCAGGGTCCCAGCAGTGCTCCGGAGGCGATTCCCCCTTGCTCTGGATCCTGGATGTGTCCAGGCTGATGCTGCTCCCCAGGTGTTCCAGTTCTGCCCCTGCTGCTGGAGCTCATCCCAGCCCAGGAATGCTCAGCCTGGACTCTGCTCCCATTTCCCTTTCCCTGGGCTCTGTCCAGCCTAAGGAGCAGCTCCCATCCCAGTGGGATTCCCAAGGCTGCCGCCTCAAGCTCTCCTTTGGGCCCTGGCAGGATTTGACCAAAGCAAACCCCCCTGGAGCCTGACAAGTCGTGCAGTCAGCCAGGGCAGGGTTTGGAGTAGTTTTTGACTTTGCAGAGGAGCGTGGGCAGTGCTGGCGAGGGCTGGGGCTCTCTCTGTCTGCGTCCATCACGTTTGCTCTCCCGAGCGGGGAGCACAGTGGGATGCTTTGGGAAGATCCAGGTGGGAAATCCCATTCCTCACCCCCTGCTTGGCTCCAGCCCTGCCCAGGAGCCTTTCCCAGCACCGAGGAGCAAACCTCCTCCTCCTCTTCCTCCTTCATTTGTAGTGTTCGCCCCGTTCCTCCCCTTTAAACGTGGATGCTGTCACGACAGAGCACAGCACCCCAGCTCCTAGAGCTCTGTGACCACAAGTGAATCCAGAAACCAGACTGGTTTCATCTGCTCCCATTCCAGCTGATTTCCTCCCCCCAGCGTGGCTGTGCAGGGCTGCTGAAGGCTTGGCAGGGACCAAAACCAGCTGTCAAAAAAGGTTTCTTACCCCCCAAACTTTTTAAGTTAATGATGTTCTGAAATTAACGGTGCACCAGACTAATCCTGGATCTCATTTTGATGGATTTTTGCCAGTGATGTTTCCCAACTGGGCTGGGGAAGTGAATCCCTAGGTCCCGGGGGGGGAAAAAAAAAAATCAAACCGGGTGTTTTTCCATCCTAAGTGCTTACAGCATTAATTTGGTCGGTATATTGTGGTTTTCCAGCAGGCTTCCAGTAACTTTTGGAAGCTGTGGATGAGCTTTTCCCCTGCTCAGAGCCAGGGGAGTGGCAGTGTCCGGGTGTCCCTTTGCTCTGGAAGCGACAATCCCAGGCACAGGAGAAAAACGGAAGGATCCGAGTCGGATTAACCGAGGGAAAAATGTCAAAAGCTGATTAAATAATTAGGTGAGGGAAAGGAGAAGTGGGAAAGGAGACAGGGATGAGGTGTGGAAGAAGCGGGGATTTTGTGGGGTCAGCCCCGGGAGTGTCCCAGGGCAGGCTGGATGGGGTTGGAGCAGCCGGGGCAGGGGAGGTGTCCCTGCCATGGCAGGGCTGGCTCTGGGCTCTTCCCAACCCAAACCATCCCAAATTCTGCTCCCTGGGACAGCACAAGGAGCTGCGCCTTCGTGTGCTGGGAAGGAAGATCCAGCTCAGGTGGAAGGAGAAACCTCCTAAAAGTCCTTGTGGAATAATGCCAGGACGAGGAGGGGAAACCTCCATTTCTGCCAGGTCTCTGGCTGAGATCATTTATGGCAATATAAACAGATGGGACGTTTCTTCACGTGGAAAAGCTGATTTTTTGGATTAAATTAAAATTTTTATTTGCATTTGCTGTTTTATTATTGCTATTTCTAGGAAATCTGAGAAGGCAGCGTGTTGGACTTTCTTGGTTAGCAATGTCAGAAACTCGGTGGCTTGGGAAGGGCTGTTGAATGTGTCTGTCAAACTTTATTTTCAGATATGATTGCACACCTCACAGATTATCATGGGATGGATTCCCTGTTTTTAGAGGCGTGAACAGTTCTCTTATCACAACTGTGTTCACTGATTCTTTTTATTATTTCTGGGAATTTACCAGGCTGGTTGTTGCACTCAGCTGAAGTAACAGGCTTAAGGCACGATTTTAAAAAGCCTTATTTATATAAAGTCTTATTTATATATATTTATAAACTACTATCTTTATCTTTATCTTTGTATTTCTTAATATTTATATTTATATCTACATTTCTATTTCTATTCTATATTTCTATTTCTATTTCTATTTCTATTTCTATTTCTATTTCTATTTCTACTTATATCTATACTTTTATTTATACTTGTATCTATACTTATATCTATACCTATATTTATGCTTATATCTATACTTATCTCTATACTTCTATTTATACTTATATTTATACTTATATCTATGCTTATATATACTTTTATTTATACTTGTATCTCTACTTTTATTTATACTTGTATCTCTACTTTTATTTATACTTGTATCTATACTTTTATTTATATTTTTTTATTTATTTAAGACTTATAAAGTCTGTCTATCTTCAGTTTTTTTTTTACCTGTATGTAACAGTGATTCCCTCCCAGTCCTGGAGGATTTCCCACATTTTCTGTGCTTCCATGGCTTGACCCTTTTTAACTGAGACCAGCTTTCCATTCCACTTGGAGGTGGAAGCAGAAATTCCTGCAGTGCCTGAATCCAGTGTCCAGTTCTGTGCATTAAAAAAGAAATCTCTTTATAATAAATAATCTCTTTAGATAAATCTCATTAACCAACACCACCTTTGCTAAACTGGAAGTTCTCAGGGCCTCGTGAACAGAACCCTTTTGGGTTTTTTTTTTGCAACCTGGCTTGATTTTCTTAGCCTCACCCAAACACCCCCCAAAAAACAACAACAAGAAGAAGAAAAGTCAGAATATTTTATTCCTTTGTGGCAGGTGGCTCACGCAGCTTTCCCTGGTGCTGGAATTTTGGCAGGAATCTCCCTTTGGTTGTCTGGGGCTGCTCCGGGGTGGATGAATCCCTGTTCCATCCCTCCCTTCCAGAGGGCAGAATTCAAATTCCTCATTCCCAATTGTTTATTTTATTTTTCGGTGGGTTTGGGTTTGTTGTTGGTTTTTTTTATGGGATGCCTCCCAGTGCAGCTCCCAACTTGTGGGAGACCTCCTGGAAACCTTTTGGGGACCAAATCCTGATGGAGAATTGAAAAAGTGCCTGAACCCAAAGAGCTTTTCCCTCATCCCAGAGCCCGGGGAAGGAGAGGGATTTGGGAAGGAGATGGAATTTACCATCTGGGTTCATTTTTTAATGTTTTTTTATTTTAATGGGAGCTGTTCACAGCAGCTGCAGATTTAGGGATGAGCAGGGAATTCTCCTCCCTCTGGAAATTTAGCTCCACAAGGAGCTGGTGGTGCTGGGCTCTGCTGAGCTGGGAATGGTTTTATTCCATTTTTATTCCAAATTCAGCTGGATTTTCCTCAGAACACCCATAGATGTAAAGGGAAAATCTGTCGGGTTGATCCTATTTTTAATGGACTCTCTTTGGGATATTGTTTTGGGAATGTTTTAAAGATTTAGAGGTCCCTGTCCTGAGCAACCCCTGCATTAAATGTGAATTTATGGGGCAAGTCTGGCTGATGAGAAAATAAAAAAACAATATATAAAAATAAGATTTTTATATACATATACATATATATATAAATGTATGTATATATAAATATATATATGCATATGTAAATATATATATGTATATATATATGTATATATAAATGTATATATATGCATATATATATAAATATGTATATATATGTATATACATGTATATGTATATGTATTTATGCATATAAATAATATTTATATACATTTACTTATATTTATTAAAATTAAATTCTAATTTATAAGTTAGATAGACATCTATTCTATATAATTAAAATATTAAATTTTAGTTTTTATGAAATTTAATATGTTAATTTAAATTTTATTAATTTACATTTTGTATTAAATTTATGTTCTGTGTTTTGCTATATTCTATATTAAATAATATCAAATTACTATATAATATTCAATTATCTATATTTATGAATTTATAATTCATAAATCAATTTATTATTTATATTTTATAATATATTTATATGAATAAATAAATAAAACCCATGCTTTGCACGCAGCAAATCCATGTGTTTTTTTCCTGATTATCTGATGGGAACCTTTCAAACACCAAAATACGAAAAAAAAAAAAAAAACAAACCAAAAAATAAAACCTCATTTTTAAAATAAATAATTCAGTGAACTCATTACAAACACCTTGAAAAGGAAAACTAATTAAGGTTCAAACTCCAAGCTGAAATCTGTGGGAATTGGGTACCTGCCCTGCTTGTACCTATTAAAAATGAAGAAATCCCTGCAAGAATTCCTGCTGATTTTATGGATTCACAGTGGCCCCCTTGGTTTGGTTTCCTTGGAATCTTCAGAGAAATAAATCCACAAGTGTTTGCCCGTCATCACATGATGAGGCCAGGAGGAAAATACAAGATTTTATTTTTTTATTAATTCCTTGGTTGTTTGGGGTTTTTTTTATCCTTTTTTATTTGGTTTTTTTTGGGAATTTTTTTTGTGTTTTTTTTTTTTTTGGGGGGGGTTTTTTTTGTTTATTTGGGTTTGGTTTTTTTTGGGGGGCAATGAGTTTTTTAAATGATCCTCAGGGGGTTCTTAAGTTGTGCCAAGAAATGAGAATAATTCCTGCACCAGGAGCGTGGTGGAGATCAGCAAAGTGAGGTTCACTTAATGGCAGAGAAATTCATAAAAAGCTGCTTTTGTTCTTAATTAAGTTACAAATAATCCTTGGGTTTTTTTCCCTCTTATTAATTAAATTACAAATAATCCTGCTTTTTATTTTCTTTATTAATTAAATTACAAAACATCCTGCTTTTTTTATTTATTTTTCTTTATAAATCAGTAAATCTGCAGGAAATTGTTGTTAAATACGGTGCAAATAGTGAGGTTGATTAGCCCAAAAACTCATCAACAATGAGTATAAAGTGCAATTTATTCAGGATATTTTCAGTCTTATAAATCCTTCTAAAAATATCTTTGAAACCTGGTGTGGGTTTTACTATTGGGTTTTTTTTTTTTTTTGGGGAGGGGGGGTCAGTTAGTTTAATACGCTGCAAATAGAAATAAATAAATAGAAATAAATAAATAGAAATAAATAAATAGAAATAAATACAAAGTCCTGATGTGGGATTGAAGCTGTACTGGGAATAAACAAAATTTAAAACTTGCTCCGATTCCTTGGAGTCTGAGTAGCCCAAAAATTCAGGAATTTCTACAGCAGCATTTTCCCATTTTTGTTACATTTTCCGTGATTCAGGACGGCGTTTAGAAACTCCAGAAGTTGGAAGTGAGGAACAAAAACCAACAAAAAACATCATTCCCTTGAATTTATCAACCCTAATTTTCATTTTAATTTTTTTTTATTTTTGCTTCATTTTGTTTTGCAGGTATTCCTTTGGTAAGTGACTAAAAATGAGCCAAAAGCTGCAGTAATATTTACTTGATCCATTTGTGGGTATGTAGCTTTTCCCCCTATTCCTGTTTTTTGCTCTTCCTCTGGCACGTTTAAATTTTTTATTTCTTTTTCCCCTGCCATATTTGAATTGTGATTTTTACTTTTGCTCTTCCTCTGGCGTGTTAAAATTGTGATTTATTTCTTTTTCGCTGGCATATTTAAACTGTGATTTCATTTTCTCTGGCATATTTAAATTGTGGGTTTTTTTTTTTTAATTTAAGGGTATTTTTTATTAAGTTAATTTTTTTTATTAAGCTTTTGATTACCTTTCACTGCATTTCTTTCTGCCCACATGCCCTTAAAGAAAGGAAATTCTGTAAACTGAGGATGAGGAGAGTTGGTGGAAGGGTCAGGTTTGAGATGAAGGGAATCTGCTCCTCCCAAATTCCCTTTCCACAGGTGATTTGGATATCAGGAACCTTTTATTCCTTTTCCTGGCATGAACTGCAGGTGTTGCTCTTTTGGAGGTCAGATTTTTTATTTTTTTTTTTTTTGTCCCATTTGAATTTTTTTTGTGTTTTCCAACCCATTCCTAAATGGAAGATTAGAAATCCTGCTGGAAGCATTCCTCTCTGTGGAAATATGGTAGGAAAACGAACAAACAAACAAAAAAATAAACTGAATTTTTTTTACAACCATCAGCAACACATCCAGAGGATGAGTAACTCCAGTCCGATTAATCCCCGATTAAATATTAAATATTTAGCAGGGGAGAATTGTGTGGAATGCTGCGTGCATCAGAATGGAAAATTCTCAATATTCCCTTCTCTCATTGAAGAAACTTCACCTCAGCATTCCCAGAAAGCCTCGGGCACATCAAGCCCAGCTTGAATTCCAGAACAATCCATTGGGAATGGGATTCCCAGAGGGAAAAGGGACCAGAGCTCCCAGGAGCAGACAAAGGGAATGGAACCATTCCTGTGCCTCCTGTGAACAACCAGCTCCCGTCTGGGACAGGCTGGGAACACAAATCCCATCTTTGGGGTCTCCACCCGGCCCACGAGCACATTCCTGAAGGGAATGGGAAAACCCAGCCAGGCAGGCTGATTTCAGGTGCAGTAATTCCCAGAAAATCAGCACTTTTCCCTCTGGGAATCCCATTCCCAATGGATTGTTCTGGAATTCAAGATGGGCTTGATGTGCCCGAGGCTTTCTGGGAATGCTGAAGTGAAGTTTCTTCAATGAGAGAAGGGAATATTGAGAATTTTCCATTCTGATGCACGCAGCATTCCACACAATTCTTCCCTGCTAAATATTTAATATTTAATCGGGGATTAATCGGACTGGAGTTACTCATCCTCTGGATGTGTAGAAATTTTATTTTTTTTTCTTTTGGACCAAGACAGACTCAGGACCCTCGAAGTCTCTTCTGAATATCTGGGATTACTTAAAGCCAGGAGGCAGAGCAGGAAAAAAGAGATTGTTCTGGAATTCAAGCTGGGCTTGATGTGCCCGAGGCTTTCTGGGAATGCTGAGGTGAAGTTTCTTCAATGAGAGAAGGGAATATTGAGAATTTTCCATTCTGATGCACGCAGCATTCCACACAATTCTTCCCTGCTAAATATTTAATATTTAATCGGGGATTAATCGGACTGGAGTTACTCATCCTCTGGATGCATAGAAATTTTTTTTATTTTTTTTTTGTTTTTCAAGTGATTTTTTTTTTGTTGTTGTTGTTGGGTTTTTTTTTGGCCTTTCCTCGTGTCCCAAGTGGAGATCCCCCTCCAAGGAGCCCTTTGTACGCAGTGGGGTCTCTCCCTTCCCCGTTTTTGGCGTGAGGGCTCCTCAGGAATGAGATGAAGGAGATGTAAATCTCCAGTTCCTTTTGTTAGAATACAGGAAAACCACAATATTTTTGTTATAATATAGCTGAAACAACAACACTGTCATCCATTGCTGGGGCAGTACATTAAATATTGCTGAGCTCTGGAAGCCTCATTCTTTGGGAGCATCTACTTCAAAGCAAGATCCTTAAAAAAAAAAAAAAATTAAAAAATATTCCTGGAGAGTTCTTTGTAAGTGCTGATTGTTTCCTATCCCCCTCCAGGAAGTGTGGGGTTTTTTGGGTTTTTTTTGCTACATCTCAGGATGGATTTTGGTCACCTCTATTCCAACTCCAGGCTGTCCCTGAGACTTTTAAAGAATTCCAGAGCCTGGAAATGACAACAAGCTGTGGGATCAAGTGATGCTGCCACAGGTTCTGCTCTTTGCTCTTAATCCTGGCAGGGAAAAGTGATTAAAACCACTTTTTTTATTCTGTTCTCACGTGGAGGGAACGAGCTGGGAATGAGGAGGGCAGAGCACCAGGCTGGGCTGCTTTTCCCTGGAAGCTGAGGAGTTTTCTGGGATGCAGATCCTGGAGCGGGCATCAGCCAGGGCTTGTGCAGCTGAGCTGGGATCACCTGAGCTGGGATCAGCTTGGGCTGGGATCAGCTGAGCTGGGATCGGCTGAGCTGGGATCACCTGAGCTGGGATCACCTGAGCTGCAATCACCTGAGCTGGGATCAGCTTGGGCTGGGATCACCTGAGCTGGGATCAGCTGAGCTGGGATCGGCTGAGCTGGGATCAGCTGAGCTGGGATCACCTGAGCTGCAATCACCTGAGCTGGGATCAGCTTGGGCTGGGATCACCTGAGCTGGGATCACCTGAGCTGGGATCGGCTGAGCTGGGATCACCTGAGCTGGGATCGGCTGAGCTGGGATCACCTGAGCTGGGATCACCTGAGCTGGGATCAGCTGAGCTGGCTCGGTTTCACGTCCCTGTGCTGTGAGCCTGGCCTTGGAGCCCGCTGGGTGCCCTCGGTGACGGGGAGGTGGCACCTGGGTCCTTCCCTGGGGATGGGCACAGCTGCAGCCCCAGCTCCGGGGCACTGTGCCTGGCAAGGGCACCGTCCTGGTGACACTGCTCCTGGCTGCCTTTTTGGGGTGGCTTTTTATTTTATTTTTTTTTGGAGGGGGGGGGATGGCTGGCTTTTTTTTATGGTGGCTGGGGGTGTTTTTTTTTGACTGGCTGGTTTTTGTTTTTTGGATGGCTGGCTTCTTTTGCGGTGGCTGGCTTTTATTTGGGGTGGCTAGCTGCCTTTTTGGGATGGCTGGCTACCTTTTTGGGGTGGCTGCCTTCCTTTCTTTTTGGGCTGGCTGTTTTTTGGGGTGGCTGGCTGTGCTGCCTGCCCTCACTGCAACACAGTTGCAGGACCAGGCTGCTCCTCCTGAGTTTTTCTGCCTTCTCCATCCTCATCCTCAATCTCCTCCTCGAGCTTTCCTATTCCAAAGCCTTTCCCTGAGGCTCTCCCTGCTGGAGCCCCTCTCGGGGTGTCCTGGCTCAGCTCTGCCTCTCTCTCCAGGTTCTCTCTGTGCTGCTGGGATCAGAAAGAACCCCCAGAGCCAACTTGCTGCTTTACCCTGAAAATTTTCATTCTCCTGGCTTAGAATGAGACCAGATCTGCCTCCCCAGCTCTTTGCTGTTTCTGACCCCGGGCTCTCTCCTGGAAGCTTCTGCCTCCAAGAATTCCATTTTCTTTTTTCCCAAAGAAAATCTGATTCCATGTAGGGGATTTATTATCCCTGCTCTAGCAGAGGCTTGGAAAAGGTGCTGCTTTTTTCCAGGCTTTCTTTTTCCCCTCTATTTTTCTGCTCTGCCTCCTGGTTTTAAGGAGTCCCAGATATTCAGAAGAGGCTTCGAGGGTCCCGAGTCTGTCTCGGTCCAAAAAAAAAAAAAAAAAAAAAAAAAAAAAAAGTGACACTGGGGAGCTAAAAACAGGAAAAAAAACTGCAAAGGTGGATCTGTGTAGAGTAAAAATCCAGGGAAAATGAGGTCACTGTCCAGAGAGATGCTGGATTGTCCCAGTGGTTACAGGATCCCTGTTCCCAGCAAGGAGCAGGCAGGAAAGGCAGGAATGCATCTGCTGCCCTCGTGGCTATCAATGGGATCATTAAACACAGAGGATGGAGGAGCAGCTGATCCCATTTGACTCCTGATGCTCCAGAGTGTCCTGCTTGGAGCCAAAGCAAATGTTTCCTTAGGGATCATTCCAGAGAGCCTGGCTTCTGCACTCCTTGCAGGCCAGAATTAGAAGCACATTTTAAAAGCAAAAGCTTTTCTTTTTTTGCCTTTTTTTTTTTTCTCCGTCTCCCAGTAAACTTCCTTGTTAGTTTTGGTGTGGAGAAAAGACAGTTCCTGAACAAACTCTGGAGGTTTGGTTTTTTGTTTTTTTTTTTTTTCCCATGTTATCTGTAAACATGGAATGAACAAATAACTGAGCTCCTACCCAAAATAGCCCCCAATTTGATATTGCATCTATTAGCTCAGAATTTGAGCTGAAGCGTGTTTTGATTAGAAGTAGAATAAAAAGTTGAGAGCAGAGTATTTGTAATTCTCCATCACTTGTTAAATCCTCACTCTTTGCTTCAATGCAAATTGTTCCAAGGAGGATTTTCTTTTAAAAGGTCTTCAGGGATGTCGAATTTTAGATGTGCATTGACATAAAATTAAATGTTCGAGTGCACAGCTGGGGTTCTGGGGGAGATGGAGGAGATGTTTCTGCTCCCTGAGTGTTCCCAGGCAAGGGGGGAAGTTTTCCTTTAGCTGCACCAGCCTGGAGAGCAGCTCTGTGCTCATGGAGGAAAATGAGAGGGAAATGAAACAACTGAGGTCAAACTTCACTGGTGCAAGGCCCAAAGCTTGGCTTAAGGTGGGGATGGGCTGAGCTCAGAGCTAAGCTGGAGATCCAGGCTTCCCAAGAGAATTCCCTGGCGGAGAAGCTGTGGCTGCTCCATCCCTGGAGGAGTTCAAGTCCAAGGCTGGAGTGAACGTGGAGCAGTGGGAATCTGCCCATGGCAGGTGCTGGAGCTGGACCAACCCAAAGGTCCCTTCCAGCCCAGCCCAGCGTGGGATTCTGAGAATTCCCATGGCTCTGTGACTGGGGACACCCTGCCAGCTGCTCTGTGTCATTCCCAGGGAACTTTGCTCCCTTCCCACCCTGGATCTGAGTGTCCCAGATCCCCTGGGAAGGTCTGGACACCCAGCTGGCCACGGGCTGCTCTTTGTTCATCCCCCCACACCACCGCTCCTGTCCCTGCCTCGTGTTGGGGTCTGCTGTTCCTGTTGCTGGTGTAAGAGTGGGAAACTTTTCTCTCTGTCTTATTAAATCTATTTTTCAAGCTGTCACTTAAGCAGGTCTAGTGACAGAGTCGGATGTTTATGTGGCCCTGGACACTTGAACTCTGGTGTTTTCAATCACAACAGCACCTTTTGCCAGCCGGTCTGAATTAAAAACTCCCCCTGACCTTTTACCCCCGGCCCTCTTAAATTCATGCTTTAAAAACAGCTTAATGAGGGGTTTACTGGCCCAATTGGAAGTTTTTATTAAAACCTATTAGTGAGCTGGAGCAGCCTGCCTGAAGGAAACGATTAGGCCAGAGCAGCTCAGCTCAGAGCTGGCCCTTAGCCACTCCAGGTTTTCCCTAAACTGCTTCCAGACCCACGTTAACCCCAAAGCTGCAGCCTGCACGGAATTCATATCCTCTGCTTTAATTTATGCCTCATCTGATTCCCTGCCCAGTCTCACCCCTTGTTTGGGTTTAATGTTGTTAGTCCTGCCTTAAAGGGCAGTGAAGCCTCGGATTGAGCCTGGCTCGTTTGGGAACCTCAAATTGAGGGAGGTGTTCCCCCAAATCTTCTGCTGGCCCAGGGATGAGGTGTGAAGAGAGCCACGATGCTCCCGTAGCCCTGGGAGAGCTTTCCATGGGGAACATCCCAGCACTGTGCAGTTGGAGATGCACTGGTGGAACAGCCAGGGGTGGAGGTGAAATTGGGTTTTCTGGAGATCACAGACAGGAGCCAGAGCGTGGAAATCCCAGCTGGATTCTGCTGTGGACTTCCAGTTGGATCTCGGCTTGTTTTCTCTGTGTTTGATATTTACAATCGGGCCAGTGCTTCTTGCCCGAGTTCAAAATCAACCTTCCAAGGTGGCTGAAGCCTTGGAGATGTTAGCTCCATGTTCTTACCTCCATGGATTTGAGGGATCCGGGTCACAGCTCCAGCTTCTCAGGAAAATCCTCCAGTGGGAAGTGGCCCTGCCCAGGCAGGGGTTGGAATGGGATGGGCTTTGAGGTCCCTTCCAGCCCAAACCATCCCAGGGCTCTGGAAAGCCAAACCACAGGCTGAGATTTGGCCTCTCCCTTCCAAAACCTGGTTTTAACCTGGAAACGAGCCAGATTCCCTTCTGATAAGACAACAGCAGCAAAATGAACGGGGCGGGGGGGGGGGGGGGAAGCAGGAATTTCCCAATATACCAACCAGGCTGCTGTTCAGTTGACAAATATTTTGGTTCTGGGATGCACCCTGAGCATGATAAAGCAGAAACCATCCCGAAACAAAAAGCAGCCCCACATTCCATGAGTGTCACCTCCTGCCTGTGCTCCTCCTGGCACCTGGATGCACCGACCTCGGTACATTTAGCAAAGAATGTTTAAGGAGCAATCTGCCATTAAAGTTATTACTGTAAAGTAGTGCCTTTGATTGCGGCAATTATGCAAATGAGCTGGAGGGATAAAATACTTCTTAACGAGGCCTGGTGGAACTGGTGGTGCTGGAAGGAGTGCAGAACTTCTCCAAAGAGATTTCCACGTGTGGAATTTTCTTCCAGCCCTTTGCCATGTTCCTGGATCTCGACCTGTGGCACTGCTGACCGGCCTGCGGATGTGATTTTTATTTTCCCTTAATCCAGGAATGTAAGTGGGTGGAATGGGAACGCTGGCCTTGCAGAAACTGGGAAAGCCTTTCCCTAAGCAAATTGTTTCTGCACAGCTCTTGTGACCGACTTTTGGCCCGGCCTTGAGAAAAAGGAAACGAAGAAAAATGCCTTTTTCAGGCAGGGGTGTTGTTCTGGGGAGAAATTCGGGAAGAATTTCTCCATGGAAAGGGTGGTCAGACCTTGGAAGGGAGGTTTGGAGTGCCCATCCCTGGAAGTGTCCCAAGAATTCCTGGATGTGGCACTCAGAGCTCTGGTGGGGACCAGGCACAGCTGGGACTGGATGATCCTGGAGGGCTTTCCCAACCTCAGGGATTGTGGGATTTTGTGATCTTTCTCTAAAAACGGACTTGGTGATGTTCCTGGAGGTCTCTCCCAACTTTCCTGATCGTGGCATTCCGTGATTTCCATGAGAAGAGGTGGATGGGGCTGGGTGACTCCCAGGGGTGGAGATCTCCTTGGTTGAGGCTCTCAGATTGAAGCGTGGCCAAGTTCACTGGAATTGTCTCCAACGTTTGTTTCAAAGCTGAGGCCTGGATCCTGGTCTCCCATCGTTTGGGAAAACGTGGCCTGCAGTTAGATGGGAAGTGCCTGGTGTTGGATGTGGCTGAGGGAATTCTCTCCCAGTTTGGACTGGGTTGAAAAAGAGAGAAAGGCACATTCTATATGGACAGATGGTGACAGGATAAAGGGAAGAGGTTTTAAACTGCCAGAGGGCAGGGGTAGATGGGATACTGGGAAGGAATTCCTCCCTGGGAGGGTGAGGAGAGGCTGGGATGGAATTCCCAGAGAAGCTGTGGCTGCCCCTGGATCCCTGCAAGTGTCCAAGGCCAGGCTGGAGCACCCTGGGATAGTGGAGAGTGTTGGGATTGGAACTGGATGAGCTTAAACATCCCTTCCAACCCAAGCCCTTCATGATTCTACACTAGGAGAAAGGCAGTTAGTTTAATTACCTGTTAGTTTAATTAATTAGTTTAATTGCTGTTGGTGTGTAAGACTGAACCTGTCCACGGGTTCACCTGCAGAGTTTGATGGTGGCCCTGAGCTCTCCTGAGCTCCTTGTCAAGCCAGGATTGTCTCTCTGTTATCTCTCCTGGATTTGTGTTCAGCCTCCCATTAAACCCACGGCTGTTCCCAGCTCTCCTTCTGTGCCAGAACTTCTCCTGGGGTTCAGGGAAGTGCCAGCTCAGTTCTTTGAAAAATACCAAAACCTTACAGCAGCCTTTTCCCAGCGAGGTGGATCTGGGCTACACCTCACGTTTTGAGGAGGATTTGATGTCCGAACATCCCAGCTCGGGCTCATTGCTCCCTGTTTGTGATGAAAAGGTTTTGTTTTTTTTAACCAAGAAAAGCTTGTTATAAATTCACTGTAAACCAAAGAAGTGCTGTCACCACTTTGAGCTGAAGGTCAGATCGGGTGACAATGTCCAGGGGGTGACCTGGACACTGCAGCCACTCCTTTGGGGTTTAAAGGAGATCCCATGGAATTCCCCAGCTGGAATGTGGCTGGGAAGGGGTGATGAATTCCCCCAGCTCCTTCAGGAATGGGAATTTTAACGACCCCAGTGACACAATCCTCGTTTTGTGCATCCTTCAGGAAAGCTGAGCCCCACAGCCCGGGCTGTGCTGGGATTTGGGATGGGAGCTGTGACATGGCCAGTGTCACCTGCAGGGCTCTGTGGCACACGAGGACTTGCAAAAGAAAATCGGGGATGTGGGACTGCTCTGAGCCTGCTCCAGGTGTGGTCACAGATATCCTGGGAGTTGTTGTTGTTTTTCTCCCATTTCATTGCAAAAGATGAGTTTTTCCTTCTGGAAAACCCGAATCCCCCAGAAAGGCTGAGCTGCAATGCCCACACAAAGTGCTCCTGCAAATATTGTATTGTGTGATTATTTTCAGCTTTTCGCTCTCTTTTTGGGAAAAAAAAAAAAAACACCAAAAAACAAAATAAAACCACCCAGCCAAGCGTTTTAAAGAGGATTTTTGGCAGGTGCAGAGAACATTGGCTTTATTTTATGGGATCATGGAATGGTTTGGGTTGGAAGGCACCTCAGAGCTCACCTTGCTCCATGAGCAGGGGCATCCAGGTTGTTCCAACCTGATTTATGGAATTCTGCCGAATTTTAAACCTTTGTGCTCGAAGGGTCTTGAGATGCCAAGCAACTTTGGCACTTCTTGTCCCTGCAGTATTTTCCAACTGTCCCAACCTCCAGGGAAAATCCCCCTGCTTGGCTCCACGTGGAAACAATCAGCTCTAGGGAACGTTTGGTGAGCCCAGGACCCACCTAAAAGCAGAATCCACCTCGGAATTGGGAGACAGGAAGGTTTTTCTGATTTTTTCGGGAGAAAGACAAGCTGGGGAGGCTCCAGTGAAAACAATGGATCAGTGCTGGCTCCCACAGGCTGACTCTTCTCAGCATGGAACTCTTTGAATTCCCTGTTCTGTCTCCAGGCTTTTGATGGAGGGAGGATGAGAGTTGGGCAGAGCTTCCTCCAAGGCTTGCTCCCATCCAAAGTTCAGGTCTGGCACGGGGGAGGAAGTTTGATTTTTATTTTTTGTATTTTCCTCAAGTTAAATAAACCTTGATGTGCAGAGTAACCCCTGGATAATCACAATAAACCAAAGGGCATCCAAGGAGCTGCTGGAGTTTTCCTTTTCCGTTATCCACTGTCATTTCCAACATCTGATTTATCTGTGCCATTTTTCTGCCCTGATCTACATCCCATAAAAGATTTCTGGCAGGGATTTGTGAGGATGATTCCAGCTCTTCCTATGGATTTTTGGAGCACCGTTTAATCCTGGGGATGATGAGTCCTGGTGGATGTTCCTCTGTGGAAGGATTGTTCATTAAAGGCTTGGAATCTCTGCATTGGACATCTCAGGGCAGCTGGAAGTTTTGTGGAAGGTTGGACCCTTTTTAAGGATTCCAACTCTTGGGATATTCTCCATCCTTGGAATTGATGGAAGTTTGGGTGGATTTTGGTTGCTTTCCTTCAGGAATGTTTGATGAGCAGAGAAGAAGTTTGGGTCAGGTTAAATGGCCTCGATTTTTTTGGTCTTTTTTTAATCACTGAAAAAGTTCTTGGTCTGGAGCACCTTCTCCATCTCCCTGCAGGATCCCAGCTGGAAGCAGCCACAGCATTGCACTGGAAACGGGGTGAAAAAATTCAGTTTCCCTGCCCATTCCTATCTGGTACTTTCTTTTGGCCATGGATTAAAAATCCATTGGTTTGAGCAATAAAATTAAGGCTTTTCTCCAGGACATTTTTTCCTGTGTTCTTATCTATTCTTGTCCCTGCTGGAAGGAGGAGAAGGAATGGTGTGAGATTGGGTTTTTTTCTCCTTCTTTTAAGTTGTCTTCTTAGGGATATTTATTTGACAGCTCGATGCTACTGAAGGTTAAATATTGTTTAATTGTATTTATGCTGGCAGAGCCCCTTTTGAATTCTCTGGGATTCTTCACAAGTCTCTATTTTGAGGTTTATTGCATTTTTTTGTGTTCCCTCTGTGCATCAGAACTGGTGGCAGTGAGAGCCAGAGGTCAAGTTTGATCTTCCTCTAAATCCTTGATCTGCCTGGAGCAGGGAACAAACTCCATGAATGGAACTGTCTGTGCATTTCTTCTTGAAGTTCCTTTGGCCAAAAATGTTATTTCCTTGATATTATTTGTGGGGTTGAGCAGATTTCTGGATCAACGAAAGGAAAGTCAGGTTGTTGGGGGTTTTTTTGTTTTGTTTTTTTTTTTTTAATTGATGCAGTTCTTTTTGCCTTGCCGTCTTTAAATTGGGAAGGAAACGTGTCGGAGTTGAGAGATAAATACAAATTTAGACTTCGGTGGTAACAGGGATTGTGTGGCTCAGTGAGTTTGTGCACGTGAGAACATCTTAGCAACCGGATTTTCTGTATTTCCCTTCCTCTCCTCCCTTTAAATGGGAGCAGGAGCTCATTGATGACTGAGCATCATTAAAAACCAGGGTTGGAAGGGACTTTGTGGGGTTTCACTGCATCACCTGAATTCCTGATTTGGGGTTAAATCCAAAGATCAGATGTGCCAAACCTGAAGGAAAAGAGCAGAAAGTGGGAGCTGTGCTTGAGCCGTGGCTCCAAAAGCTCAGGGAGCTCAGGAACGGAGCTGCCACTTTCCCTGCTGTCCCCAGGGTTTGTTTGTTGACAGGAATTTCCTGGGAGTCAAAATCTTTTGTGTTTTTCTGTCCTTCTTTCCTGCTTCCTGCTGAGCCCTGTGTGGGCTGCCTCGATTTCCTGAAATAATTCCAGGGTGTCCCATGTTCTCATTCCTGATTTCGGGGGCCAGTGCTACCTAACCAAATATTTCTGGCCACCCCCTCACTGCATCCCTGAAACTCCTCAAGAAATGGGATTCATTTATTTACTTTAAGCCCAGTGAAATGATTTTCTCATGGGCTTTTTTTCCATCCCCAGGCCGGGTGAAACCGCAGTGTTGAGCCATCCTCTCCCCAGCCACCCCTGGGAAGCTGGAAGGAGCCAAGGTACATATTTGCTGTTACTCCAAGCAGATAAGTGTCAGGATTTCAAAGCAAATTCCAGCTGCACCTCAGCTCCCGTGCCTGGGCTCGGAGCAGTCACTGCTTTTCTGGCAGTCCTCTGGTGTTTTCCTGTTTTTCCCTTTTTATTTTTT
Source organism: Cinclus cinclus (assembly GCF_963662255.1). Taxonomy (NCBI): domain Eukaryota; kingdom Metazoa; phylum Chordata; class Aves; order Passeriformes; family Cinclidae; genus Cinclus; species Cinclus cinclus. Next base: position 1,730,107 of record NC_085061.1, on the reverse strand, counting down.
TTTTTTTTTTTTTTAAGGATGCATCCCCAAAATTGCCTGTCCTGCAGGAGAGAAGGCTCCAGGGTGACCTACTCAGGGATTTTGGCACCTGAAGGAGCCACAAGAAATACGGAGCTCTGCTGTGCTCTCTTCTCTTTATTTCCACATTTTTAGAGGCTTCAAAGATGATTTTTCTTTCGTATATGTGCTTATGTGGTCACTTGGAGTGGGAAATGGGATGAAAGGATCCTTGGAGGGGGGAAAAGAGCCATGGAGCAGGATGAGGAGGAGAAACCTCCTGGGAAATGGCTCTCGTCCCTTGTTTTGGGTTGCCAAGGGAATGCTGTTATTTTGGACGTTTCCACATTTTTAGATACTTCAAAAATAATTTCTATTTAATATCTGTGCTTATGTGGTCACTTAGAGTGGGAGGAGGTGTGAAAGGATCCTTGTAGGGGAAAAGAGCCATGGAAAAGGTGAAGGATGAGGGGCAGAAACCTCCAGGGAAATGCTTCTTGTCCCTTGTTTTGGGTTCTTGAGGAATGCTGTTATTTTGGAAGGGAGAAGCCGTGTGATGTGTCTGCCAGAGTGCCAGCACAGCCCTTTGTCACCGATTGTCACCAGGGCAAAAGCTGCCAGCGGATTTTTATTCCATTAAACAGCGGGGGGAAATGCCAGGTGTAAATCTGGGCCAGGGTCAGTGCCCCTGGACTTGCCCAGCTGTGCTGGATATCTCAGCCTGGAGAGACAGAAATTCCCAGAGGGATGGGGAAGGCAGTGCCAGGGGGTGTCCGAGGGGATAATGCAGAGCTGTAGCTCTCCCCATCTGTCCTTTGCTAAGCTTCCAAATCCCACTTTTCGTCCCCTTTATCACAACATGTAATAGAAATATTTTCCATTCTCATTTACGTGGCTTCTTAATATTCCTAATAACATCCCTAATGACGTTCTTCTGGCTCATTCAGCTTTTCAGACACACAGTGGCCAGGGAGAGAGAGGAGGAGAACAATTTTAAAGTCGAGATTTGGTGGTTTAGGATCAACCCTTTAAACGTGAGCTGCAGCAAATCCAGCTCTGGGCTTGATGTTTCCATGGAATGGCCCCGATGTGACCTGGCTGTGCCCGGGGCCATTCCCACTCTCCTGCACATCCACGGGCACAGCACTGGGAGCTGTGTCCCCAAAGGCTCCAGGATTTCCAGGATTTTGGCTGTCACACCCTCGGGGTGGGAGCTGGAAGCTGTGGGAGCCTGGGGAGATTCAATCCCATAGTGTCATTTGGGATTTCAAGTCACCTCCCAAATCCCAAACCAGGAGCGATGCAGAGCCTGGAGCAGGGATCCATCCCTTTATCCCATCCCTTTATCCCATCCCTTTATCCCATCCCTTTATCCCATCCCATCCCTTTATCCCATCCCTTTATCCCATCCCATTCCATCCCTTTATCCCATCCCATCCCTTTATCCCACCCCATCCCATCCCATCCCATCCCATCCCATCCCATCCCATCCCATCCCATCCCATCCCATCCCATCCCATCCCATCCCATCCCATCCCATCCCATCCCATCCCATCCCTGGGGGTTCTCCGTGGCCTGCTGGGTGTTTGATCCCTGCTGTAGCTCCAGTGATGATTTCATCTCTTTTTTTAAGATTTATTTTAAAAGAAACTCACTGGATGCTGCTATTTCCCCCTCCAGGAACAGGGAGAGCTCAGGGAAAATGCTCCCGAGATGGTTAAGCAAGGGAATTTGGCCAGGACTTTCTGGTACACAGCTTGGACAGTTAAAAATAATTTATTAGGATATTTTCCCATCTGTTTGTTATTATTAAATATGAAGGACTGTTGTTGCACAATCTTACCTTTTGGATTTATGGCCAGAAGAAATCGGTGGCGGTTTTTATTGAGTACCTTTTAACTCTGACTCAGTTACAAACAGCATTTTGAACTTCTTGGTGAGGCTTTAAAGTAAAATGAAATTAAAGCAGCTCCCAACACGTGCTGCTCTTTAAGGATCAGCACTTTGTCTTTGGAGAATTATCTGATAATTGTTGTTATTATTATTGTACAGGAGTATCTTGAAGTGTTTGGTTTCATTTTGGAGTCCACAGGTGTTAAAAACTCCCCTCCCTGCAGAGGCATCAGGAAGAGGATCTGGGCTCTTTGGAAATGCAGTTTTCCCTCCTTTGGGAAGCTCTGCTGTGCTCTCTTCCCTTTACTTCCACATTTTTAGATGCTTCCAAAAATAATTTCTCTTCAATACCTGTGCTCGTGTGGTCCCTTAGGGTGGGACACTCTCCCTTTATAAAGGGTTCATCCCTTAAATCCTTTTCCAGCCCAGCTGAGAATTTGCAATTAGATTATTTGTGAGGTCTCTTCCAGCCCAAATCATCGCCATTCTATAAAATAAGAATATTTTTGTGCATAATCCCCAATACCATTTAAAAACTGGGCTGGTTAATAATTATTTTAACAGAGAACAGATATTTTCCATTTGGATTTCCCTTTTCTCGTTTCCAGGGATTTTTAACCTGAACATTTCTCCCTCCTCTTGCAGCCAGGGTGTCACTGGGGTGCCACACGTGGCCTGGCGTGGTTGATAAATCACCAGGATAAGCAGTGCTGGTGTTCCAGCTGCCTTCCCACGTGCTTCCACTTAGGGAATTCCAGCCCCCAGCTTCCCTGACAAATTCCCCATCGATGACTGAACATTTGCATCAAAGCCTGGGCAGTGATTTCTGTCGAGAAATTGAATTCTTGGAGCAAGATCCACTTGAAATTGCAGGATTAAAGCAGTGGCAGGGTATTTCCCCAGGTTTTAGGGTATGGAGGATTATTTGTCTGGAAAATCCCTGATCTATATCTGCTTTTTTACAATTTTACAATTCCAGGTTGGTTTTATGTTGCTGAGCACTTTAAAAAAAAAAAGCGGTTTTGGTTTTTTTTGGGGTTTTTTTTTCTGGATCTTTCTTTTCTGGGTGCACCATGATCTCAATGGTCCCTCCCACCCCACAGCATTGTAGGATTTTCATTCTGATTTAATAAGTGCAGAGCGAGGACTGAAATCATTCATCTGGTTCATTTTAGGCACTGAAGTCATTTGGATTCCTTACAGGTCCAAGGAGCCTTGTGGTGCTGGGACATCTGTGAGGAGCTGTTTAATATCACTTGTCACTGCCCTGGCTGATTGCTGTTTTTCATGTGGTCGATTCCAGAGGTTTCCAGCAAAATGTAAAAAGCTGCTTCTTCAAATGGGAAGCAAAAAAAAAAAAAAAAAAAAAAATTAAAAAAATCCTTAATTCCACGGCGGGGAAGTGGCTGTGATGTCACTCACATGGCAAAGCCACCACCCAGGCAGCACAGGGGAAAATCTGAGCTTGTGTTATCATGGAACTGCTGGATCCTTCCAGCTGGCAGCAGGACTCAGGGAATGGGAATTATTTTTTTTGGGGGGGGAAAAAAAAACCCCACTGTTTTCCTGCAGCCCTGCTCCCTTCTCCAGGAAGGCTCCGTGGTGTTTGCAGCAGGAGAGCTTTGGAGCTGCCCTAGGTGGATTTTTGCTGGGTTATCCAACCTTGTGACTTTCTCCAGGAGCCATGAAAATGAGGTTGGAGAGGCCCTGGCACGGAATTCCCAAAGGAGCTGTGGCTGTCCCTGGATCCCTGGAGATGTCCAAGGGCAGGCTGGAGCAGCTGGGCTGGAGGGAAGTGTCCCTGCCCATGGAAAAGGGGTGAAATGAGCTCATCTTCAAAGTCCCTTCCCACCCATCCCAAAACCATCCCAGGACTCTCTGACTTCAAATTCTCACTGCACTCTGTGTTACTTTGTTGAGTTATTGCTGAACTGGTTCCTTTGTTCTGTTTCATTTTGGTTTGGGGTTTTTTTGTTGGTTTTTTTTTTTTTATTTTTTTTTTATTTTTTTGGGTTTGTTCTGTTTATTTTTTTGTTTTGTTTTTTGGGTGATTTGTTGTTTGTTCGGGGGTTTTTTTGTTTTTTTTTTTGTTTGTTTGGTTTTGGTTTTGTTTTCGTTTTGTTTGGGTTTTTTGTTTTGTTTTGTTTTGGATTTTTTATTGTTTTTGGATCACCAGGCATATTTTCAGCCTTGGCCCATAATTCAGGTGTCTGACCATCAGCATTTCTGCCTCTTTTCACCGTGCAGGGTGAGAACAATTTTTTAACCCAGCTGATTTCTTCCCACTTGTCCCACAGCCACCAAAAAGCTGCTGCTTCCTCCTCCATCTCCTCAGACCTCTTTAAAACCAGCTTTTGAAAGCAGCTTTTTGATTTCCTGAGATCCACATTTGGTCTCCTCCCTCTTCCCCCCCCCTCCCTTTGTTCCTGGAGGTTCAAGCTGTGGGTGTTGGGGTCACTTTGGTCACTTCTGTTGCAAAAGTCCTGGATGAAAGCAGCCCTGGATCGCAGCAGATTTCCAGCCCCAAATCTTCCTTGGAGCTGTTGAGTTCCACGAGGGATGGGGCTGAACGGAGACTCTTGTTTGCTTTTTTTTTGGGATTGAGGGATGTCCAAAAGGACCTGTCAATACCCATTTTCTTATTTAATTGTAATCCTGAAAAACAGCCTTGAGCATGCGCAGAGAAAATTCCCCTTTTAGTATCAAAAAAAAAATCATATTTCTAGGTACTGGAGTGGTTTTGTCATGGTCTCTTGTTTAAATGGGATCCTTTTGTGTTGTTTGGTTGGTTTTGGGTTTTTTGTTTTTGTTTTTTTTTTTTTTTTAAGGTTTTGGGTGTGAAAGATGTCACAGAAATCCTGGAATCATTCAGATTGGAAAAAAACCTCTGAGACTTTTAAGTCCCCACCTTGTCCCCAGCCCAGAGCACTGAGTGCCACCTCCAGGGATGGGGACTTCAAACCTCCCTGGGCACTTCCAGTGCCTGAAACCCTTTCCATGAAAAACTTCCTTCTGCACTGCTAAATTCCATCAGGAACCACTCACGGCCTTCTCTTAGAATTTAGGGGGGGAAAAAAAAAATCTTCCTGGGAAGAGTTGTCAAACCCTGTGAGAGGCTGCCCAGGGCAGTGGTGGAGCCACCATCCCTGGAATTGTTCCAAACCCACGTGGATGTGGCACTTGGGGACGCGGGGAGCGTGGTGGCTTTGGATTGATCACTGGACTTGAGGATTTAAGAGAAGTTTTCCAACCTTGAAAATTCCACAATTCTCACACAGACCTTTCAGATCCCAGCTTTGGTGTCTCTCCTGTGTCTGGTGGGTGCTGGACAGGGATATCTGCCTTGAGGTTAATCAGTTATTCAACAATTTTTACCCTACTCTGTAGACAAGCTGTGCTTTAAAAACACTATTCAGGAAAAAAAACAAAAATTCAGGGAGGCAGAGATGATATTCCATGAGACATTCACTTCAAATCCATGGGGAAAACCATCCCCTGGCCTGGATTTATCTCCTGCAAACGCTCAGGGTGAAACTTGTGCTCAGACTGGATCTCTGCAGGGCACTGGGGGCCAGCAGAAAGAAATTTGTTTAATTTGATTTCTTCATTTGGAGGCTGGCTCGCTGTCTGCTGGCAGAAACCCTGGCCAGGTGCTTTCGTGGGGTTGGCTTGAATTTGTTGTGCGAGCAGGGAATGGAGTTTGGGATGGGAGGAGAGCAGGTGGGATCTGACCTGGAGCAGAGGCTGGGCAGAGTTCAAGGAATTAATTTATTTAGGGATTTATTAAAAAGCCTTTAAAGGATTCACCTTGGGCAGTGCAAGAGCCTGGTTGAGGCTACACCAAGATGGGTGACTGGTCATGAGTTTTCACACTTTTGTAAGTTTTGGTCCATTTCCATCTTGGGGTTCATTGTCCAATCCCAGCTCCAGGTTCTGCAGTCCCATCCTCCCAGATTCTCTCCTCAGTTCTCTGCTGTTTGCACTTTTTGGGGGCTGGAGCTGTAAAAGTGGCTGGAGAAGGATTGGTTTGTGTGACCGAGCTGTGAGGAGAACTCGCTGACCCTTCGTATGGAGTTCAGAGTTATATCCTAATGCAGAATCGGGAAAATACGAAAGATAAAGCTGAAGGCATCAGGGGGAACAGCTGCTCACGGGTTCCAAAGCTGCCAGAAAAGAAGAAAGATTGAACACCCAGCACCCAGCACCTGTTTGGAGCAGTTCAGCTCCTGGGGCACATGGCACGGGGAGGAGCAGATGGAAGGAGCGTAGCAGGTTGTGCAAAAATCTGGGAATCACCATGGGACGAGTGGGAATGCGCTGCCGTGTCCTCGTGCAGGGCTGAAGGGATGTCTTGGGATTTCTGCTTTTCTGTTTTTCATATCTTTGTAGCAGATTTGGAGCTGCAATCACCTGCTCCTGGTGGTGTCATTGTCCTGGGTCTGTCCTGTTCCCATTTCTCAGCCAGGCCCTTCCAGCAATTCCCATTCCATTTATTCATTTATTCCCTGTGGGCTGTGTGTCCCACAAGCTCTGCTTTTCTTCAGGTTGGACATCAGCAGGAATTTCTCCATGGAAAGGGTGGTCAGGCCTTGGAAGGGAGGTTTGGAGTGCCCATCCCTGGAGGTGTCCCAGGAATTCCTGGATGTGGCACTCAGAGCTCTGGTGGGGACCAGGCACAGCTGGGACTGGATGATCCTGGAGGGCTTTCCCAACCTCAGGGATTGTGGGATTTTGTGATCTTTCTCTAAAAACGGACTTGGTGATGTTCCTGGAGGTCTCTCCCAACTTTCCTGATCGTGGCATTCCATGATTTCCATGAGAAGAGGTGGATGGGGCTGGGTGACTCCCAGGGGTGGAGATCTCCTTGGTTGAGGCTCTCAGATTGAAGCGTGGCCAAGTTCACTGGAATTGTCTCCAACGTTTGTTTCAAAGCTGAGGCCTGGATCCTGGTCTCCCATCATTTGGGAAAACGTGGCCTGCAGTTAGATGGGAAGTGTTCTGGTGTCTGATTTGGTGACCCTGGAGGGCTTTTCCAGCTTAAATCATCCCGGGTTGATTTTCTTCCCTTTGTGCCCAGCCTCATCCCTGCTGTCTTTGAATTATCAGGAAACCCTGGGAATGCTTTGAGCCATTCCTGGGTCTTGTTCCCCTCCCTCCCTGGGATTCGAGGCACAGGCTGTGTGGGGATTTTCAGGGATGGTCGAGATGTTGAGAATCCTGGAATGGTTTGGGTTTGGAAATCTCATCCAGTCCAACCCAAGCACCTCCCAGGGTGCTCCAAGCCCTGTCCAGCCTGGCCTTGGACACTTCCAGGGATGGAGCAGCCACAAATTCTCTGGAGAAGAGGATTTCAGGGAATGCTGTTCCCCATCTCCGGGGACATCTCACCCTCCCTGACCACTGTGGACACCTTCTCCTCACCTTGAAGCTGGAGAGCTCCTGGTTGTTCACAGCAACAGGGGCTGAACTTATTTTCCTTCCTTGAAGACAGAGTAATTAAATCCAGTATGTACAGATCCCTCAAATTGACAGCCGCCCACAGAGCTAAAAACAGGAAATCCATTAACTTCATTATTTAAAAAATAAAATAAAAATCTTCCCAACTGATTCCTCTGTCACTTAAAGTTCTGCATGGAAGGAGGGCTAATTTAACGCTGCATTAACTCCCTGTTATCACCCTCCTGTTACCTAAGTAGTTCCTAATGACTACCCTAGAGAGCACTTGGAAGCTTTTAAAAGTTTTTATGCTAAATTTTTTTTTTTTCTGGGTAGTTTATACTTTAAGAACAAAAGTTCCTGCTAACATTCTCCCAAATCTTCCAACAAGAGCCAGAACTTTTCTGGTGGCTGCAGAAATGTGGAGTATCCCCAAGGTTTGAGGTGAATTTGGTGAGCAAGAAATGGGAAATATTTAATGGTGTTGGTAGAAGATGGGTTTGGGAAGCTGGGTCCGATCCCGCTGACCAAAAGGGGTTTGTGAGCTTCAGCAAAGAGTTTTGGCTCTCAGAGCCCCAAAAAGCCTCGAGACCCCATCTGTGAGAGGTGTCCCTTTGTTCTGGGGTCTGCGAGTGAGAGGCACTGCTGAAATAAATCCATTTGGATTTTTGATATAAATTTAAATTTTTTAAAAGTTTTTCATTAAGAAACAATAAATCACAGTTTCTCCTCATTGTCTCTTCCTCAGAGATCTGATGGGCAATTTCTTCCTTTTTTAATCATTTATCCTTTCTCTGTCTTGGTCCAACTCTGCTTCTCAGAGCAGCACCTCAGAATTTGTTTTTGTTTTTTTTTTTTGAGGGGGTGACCTCAAAATGTAACATCCCTGTTGCTCTGCAGTGTTTTTAAGTCACAAAATTGAAACTTTCTGCTTTATATTGTTCAAAAAGGGAGCTTTGCTGTGCGAGTACCTGGGCTTTTCCACTGACTGGAAAATTATTTCAGTATTAATTATTGAATTATTATAACTGAATTATTTCAATTTTAATCCTCACCCATGTGCTCTGCCTGTTGATGGAAGAGATTCAGAGGTGCCCTTTGAGGTTATTGACAGGAGCTTGATGATTATTGGTCTCTCCATTGGGAATCACCACAAACCCCATCCAGTTAGAGGGAAACTGGGAAAACTCGACGTGAACTGGAGCATTTCTTGTCTTTGTGCCTCTGTTTCTGCTGATTCTGTGAAGCTGGGGAGTGAAGGGAGAGAGTCTGTCCCTCTGGGAGGGTTTTTGTCCTTCTGGAAAAGGAAAAATGACTGAGAAAAGCAGCTTGTTCCAGCAGGTGGTAACTGGGACCTGTGGGAGCCAAACCCAGCTGGAACTGGGGGTGGTTCTGGTTTGAGTGGGACCAATATTGCACCCGGGAGATGAACGAGGTGTTTGTGCTGAGCAGGCAGGAGCGGGATTTGGGGCATTTCTGAGGGGATGTGCTGTCCAGGCAGCTCTTCCAGGGGTGGTTTGGAGCTTTGCTTTCCTTTGAGGAGGTTGCTGAAGGATCTGCAGGGATCGTCCAGTCCCACTCCAGCACTCCCACCCTGGGAGCATTCTCCAAATTCTCCTGGAGCTCTGGCAGCCTCGTGGCCCTGCCCATTCCCTGGGCAGTGCCTTTTTCCCAATATCCCACCAAAACCCCCCCAGCTCCAGCCCCTGGCCAGGGAGAGAGAGGAGGAGAACAATTTTAAAGTCGAGATTTGGTGGTTTAGGATCAACCCTTTAAACGTGAGCTGCAGCAAATCCAGCTCTGGGCTTGATGTTTCCATGGAATGGCCCCGATGTGACCTGGCTGTGCCCGGGGCCATTCCCACTCTCCTGCACATCCACGGGCACAGCACTGGGAGCTGTGTCCCCAAAGGCTCCAGGATTTCCAGGATTTTGGCTGTCAGACCCTCGGGGTGGGAGCTGGAAGCTGTGGGAGCCTGGGGAGATTCAATCCCAAAGTGTCATTTGGGATTTCAAGTCACCTCCCAAATCCCAAACCAGGAGCGATGCAGAGCCTGGAGCAGGGATCCATCCCTCGTTCCACAGCACAACTCAGATATTTCCAACAGGTGCTTTAAGGCTGGAGCTGAAACCAAAGCACGCTGGGTTTCGGGGAGGTGGGCTCGGGAGCAGGTCTAATTCCAGGGAAAGTCAGTCTGAGCTGGATATCTCCCTCCCCTTGGCTGCTGGGCTGTCTGACACACAATATCCATAGGGAGACAGCTGCACTGGGAGCTGGAAAATCTGGATCTGTTGGCGCAGCATTTGTCTGTGCCGTGCAGACGTGCTCTGTGTCAATTTGATGTGTGGGTGTTGCTGTACAAAGAGAAACAATCGGCTGTTTTCACCTTAAAACCGTGTTTTAGCAAGGGGAATAAATAAGAATTAATTACCTGAGCTCTTTCTAGCATAGCCAGGTATGAGGGTTGATTTTGGCCAGGTGTTGTTTTTTTGTTGTTTTTTTTTTTATTCAGAAAAACAGAAAAATAAGAAAGTTCATTATCCTTGGAATGAGTTTTTATCTTCTGAAGGCTTTCAGCCCATCCCTCCCTCACTGCTTTCTCCCAGCAATGCCTTGGGATGAGGGGGTTGGGGAAAGGACTGTGCTGACCCCTCTGTAGCCATGGCCAGGCTGTGGTACCTTGGCATGGTGAAATTATTCATGGCAAATATTAAAGGTGAAAATGTGGCATCCCTTGATGTCGAGCTACGAATACAAACCTTACATGAGGGGTTTGAGCACTTGAAAGAGGCAAAACCCTAAAAGGAATAGGGGAATTTAGGTTTTTGGGTTTGGGGTTGGCTTCTTCTCTTCCCTTCTCCTCTCCAGCACGTCCTCACTGCTCCTCCTCCTCCCCTGCCCCTGCAGAGACCTCTGGAAAATCCCAAACCGTGGATTTTACCACCCCGTGTTCCGAGCGTGTCCTAAACCCTCAGAGCGCGTGTGGGGCAGGCGCAGCCGCCATTGGTGCTGGATTTTATTCCTTTTTTTTTTTTTTTTTTCCAAAAAAACCCAGCCCGTGGCTCCCTCTCCGGCTGTGCCAGAGATAACAATGGGGGGCTTTGTGTTACCCTGCAGCTGCTGAAATTTGACGAGATTCAAGTGAGGAAAACAGGAGCAGGTGGGTCAACAACGTGACCCTTTCGTTCCCAGCAGGATCAGCGAGCCCCGGGATGGAGCCCGGGAATACGGATGGGTTGGTTGGGGCTTGGAGGTTGGGAATTGTCCCTTGGAGAGAGCCCTGAGGGGCTTTGCTGCTGTTTATGGGATGGGTTTCACCCCCAAAACTCCAGGGTTGGGGAATGTTACTGGAGGAGATCGTTACTGCCTTCATTCCCAGATTGTTTCTTGGGTTTGGGATGGCTTCGTGTGGATGAAGCTTCCATGTGGATGCTCCTGAAGCTCCCAATGGCCAATATCTGCTTCCCATCCCACAGCCCCAAAATGGGGCTGTCCCAGAAGCAGCTGCTCCATCCCTGGGAGTGTCCCAGGCCAGGCTGGATGGGGCTTGGAGAAGCCTGGGACAATGGAAGGTGGCACTGGATGGGATTTAAGATCCCTTCCAACCCAAACCATTCCAGGATTCGATCCCAGTCTCTTCTCTGAGTCCCCCCAAATCATGGAGATGACTCCTTCTTGTTTTTAGCTGTCCTACAAAATGTCAGGGGTGGGAATTGCTGCAGTTGGAGAAGGGTCTGGGATGCCCTTCCCAGGGTGTTTGGTGCACATGGAGGATAGGGCTGGGTTGGCCTCCTGGCACTGCCACATCAGCAAATGCATCTCACTGCAGAATCCTGGGATGGCTCAGGTTGGGAGGGAGCTGAAATCATCACCTTCCTCACCTTCATCACCACTCCCCTTTGACAGCAGCAAGAGGAGGGTGAAAACCGGGAGAGAAATCCTGGAGCTGATGAGTGGGGAAGGGTCAGTGAGGAGAAATCCTGGAGTTGTGAGCGGGGAAGGGTCAGTGAGGAACCAGCTGCTCCTCAGGGCTTCCCTGGCAGGTGGGGCGACCTGGCTGATCCCTTTGGGTGTCCCAGGCTCTGTGAACCCCTGAACAGTGCTCAGAGGTGACAACACTCAAACCTCAGCAGGGACGTGGCTCCAGCCTCGGACCTGTCTAAGAATCTGAAGGATTTGGAGTCTGAGGCTTTTCGGGCAGATGTGAACAAGTGTGTGTGAGTCAGCGGGGAGGAACGAGAGGTTCTGCTGATGGATTTGCTAATCTTGGGCCTGGTATCATCTTACAGCCCAGTGAGGGTGAGCCAGAACTCAGCTCCCCCCTCATCCCCTGAGCTGTGGATTCACTTGTGGTGTTCAACACATTCACATCCCCGAATCTTCCTGAGTGAGCTGAATTTTTCTAGGAACCGCAGCATAGGAGCATCTGGGATAATCCCACCACCCCCAGCGATTCCACTGGCCATGGAGCAGCAGCCAGCAGTGCTTTGTTGGCACGAGATGAAGCCTGGAAGAGGAGTGGGCTCAGGGGTCTTAGAGGTCTTCTCCAAGCTTAACGTTTTTCTAGGAATGACAGATTATGGTCAGGATGAATCCATGCTGGATGGAGGAGGGTTTGGGGAGAAGGAAGGCTTTGGCCAGGAGAGGTCCAGGGTGAGGATGGGATGGATGAAAGGATGGGATGGGATGGGATGGGATGGATGGATGGATGGATGGATGGATGATGGATGGATGGATGGATGGATGGATGGATGGATGATGGATGGATGGATGGATGATGGATGGATGGATGGATGGATGATGGATGGATGGATGATGGATGGATGGATGGATGGATGATGGATGGATGGATGGATGATGGATGGATGGATGGATGGATGATGGATGGATGGATGATGGATGGATGATGGATGGATGGATGATGGATGGATGGATGGATGGATGGATGATGGATGGATAGATGGATGGATGGATGGAGAGGGATGGATGGATGGATGGATGATGGATGGATGATGGATGGATGGATGATGGATGATGGATGATGGATGGATGGATGGATGGATGATGGATGGATGGATGGATGGATGGATGGATGATGGATGGATGGATGGATGGATGGATGATGGATGGATGGATGATGGATGGATGGATGGATGGATGGATGGATGGATGGATGATGGATGGATGATGGATGGATGGATGATGGATGGATGATGGATGGATGGATGGATGGATGGATGGATGATGGATGGATGGATGATGGATGGATGATGGATGATGGATGGATGATGGATGATGGATGGATGATGGATGGATGATGGATGGATGATGGATGGATGGATGGATGATGGATGGATGATGGATGATGGATGGATGGATGATGGATGATGGATGGATGGATGGATGGATGGATGATGGATGGATGATGGATGATGGATGGATGATGGATGATGGATGGATGGATGATGGATGGATGATGGATGGATGATGGATGGATGGATGATGGATGGATGATGGATGATGGATGGATGATGGATGATGGATGGATGGATGATGGATGATGGATGGATGGATGGATGATGGATGATGGATGATGGATGATGGATGGATGGATGGATGGATGGATGGATGATGGATGATGGATGATGGATGGATGATGGATGGATGGATGATGGATGATGGATGATGGATGGATGGATGGATGGATGGATGATGGATGGATGGATGGATGATGGATGGATGATGGATGATGGATGGATGATGGATGATGGATGGATGGATGATGGATGGATGATGGATGGATGATGGATGGATGGATGATGGATGGATGATGGATGATGGATGGATGATGGATGATGGATGGATGGATGGATGATGGATGATGGATGATGGATGGATGATGGATGATGGATGGATGGATGGATGGATGGATGGATGGATGATGGATGATGGATGGATGGATGGATGGATGGATGGATGGATGATGGATGATGGATGGATGGATGGATGGGTGCAGGCTGGAAGAAGCACAGTGGGTGATGTGTCCCAGAACACTGATCCCACATGGGCAGCTGTGGACACTCCATCCCTCAGGAACGCAGCTGTGAATAAACCAGAGCCTCTCCCATCTTACCTGCCCCTAAACCTGGTTCTAGCAGGACCTTGTGACACAGCCCCACACTCCACCAGGGAGCAGCCAGAGCTGGGCAGGATCTAACCCCAAACTTGGCCGATTTTGGGGCCCAGACTCCTGCCCTGGCCTGTGAGCTGAGTTTATCCTTGGCTGCACTTGCAGTTAAACCTGGCTTAGGGCCGGCTTAGCTGCAGAGCAGCCGGGGATGCCAGAGCTGTGTCCCAGCAGCTGGCAGTGCTGTTTACTCCGTGCTCCGCCATCCCCTTCCCGCTGTGCCGCCTGGTGCCAGGGCTCCAACCCATCCCTTTGGGATAAAAGCACAGGTGCAAGGCTGGACTCGTGGTCTAGAGAGGCCAGGCTATGCCAGCAAGGCTTGGCTTGGCCCACGTGGGCGCTGGGAGCATCCTCCTGGAGCCGTGGGATGTGCGGGAATTGTCCTGCAGGATCACAGCATCCTGCTGTGCCCCTTCCCCGGGGATTGGGGTTAAAGAAAAAGCAGGAAAAGCTGCTGGTGTTCCCTGCAGTGCTGCATTCCAAGGGAATGGATGCAGGGGGATGCAGGAGTTTGGATCTGTGCCCTGCAGTGCTGCATTCCAAGGGAATGGATGCAGGGGGATGCAGGAGTTTGGATCTGTGCCCTGCAGTGCTGCATTCCAAGGGAATGGATGCAGGGGGATGCAGGAGTTTGGATCTGTGCCCTGCAGTGCTGCATTCCAAGGGAATGGATGCAGGGGGATGCAGGAGTTTGGATCCCACCCCGACACCCATCCGCAGCAGGGCAGGGTGGCGATTTCCATATGAAAACGGGGATAACAGTGGGATTCTTGTGCGGGCAGGAATGAGGGAGATCTCCGACCCTTTTGGTGCCAGTCAGTCCCGGAGCTGAGTTCAGGCACAATTAACCTTTCACTTTTGGGATGAGCCGGTGCTTTCCTGCTGCAGCTGCTTTTGGGACAATATTCCTTACTTCTCCTCCCAGAAACATTAATTTGGGCATCTGGAGGGGCTGTGCTGGGAGCCACAGAGTGTGTGGAGGGAGGAGGGGGAGTTTTTAATGGCTTTGATGTGTGTGTAATAATTTGAGTTTTTAAAATTCCAGTTTGATTTAAGGCGGTTTTGCACAGCAAGATAAAAAAAAATTGAGGTTTCACGACCGTTACTGAAAATATTTTAAAGCAATTTCAGAGTGGTTTTTCGTGTGTGACAACATCAAATCAGGGGCTGGAAAAATCTTGGGGTGGGGATGAGGGGGCTCAGGCTGAAGCTGGAAGGGATGGATGGGTTGGGGATGGGATTGGGATGGGTTGGGGATGGGATTGGGATGGGTTGGGGATGGGATTGGGATGGGATTGGGGATGGGATTGGGATGGGATTGGGATGGGTTGGGATGGGTTGGGGATGTGTTTCCCTGCCTCTTTGGGCTGGGTGAAGGGAATTGTTAAGGATCAAACTGGTGAAGTGACTGGAGAAACCTTGGGAAGGAGCAGGAGCCATGGACACTGCCTGGATTAATTTCTGTAGCTGAGAACATCAGTGCCTTAACTGGCTCCAGCAAGGAATTTTCAGGAATTCTCCTCTCCAATGTGCCATTTCATGTCTTTTTTTTTAGATGGTTTCAGAGTAAAATTCTATCGCACAGAAATATTTGAGAATCAGAATAATTGGAGGCGGGACAAATTTGATTTTGGCAGGGATAAATTGGTGTTTCCAGACGTGGTGGGGGTTGGACTTCACCTGTCAAAACAGAGCTGTGTGTTCTGCCTCTCTTGGAATAATCACTCCAATATTTATAGGCTGGGGTGGAAGAGAAAATGCAAAATGCAGATTTGCATGGATTAGGTTGGAGTCTGTCTGCTCCAGAGGATCCAGGGAATGGATTCATGGTGGGATGCCAAGGCTCTGCTTTGAGCTCAGTCCTGGGTAATTTGGTTAAATCCAGGCTTGGGTAAAATCCAGCAACTGGTGAAAGTGGCCTAATGGACAATTTTGGTACCATTTTGATTTTTTTTTTTTTTTTGGTGATTAAAATCCCAAGCTTCTCATTGCACTGACTGTTGATGATGACAAGACCCAATGGGATCTTAATTAGTATCTTTTGAAGCTCAAAATGCCCCATTTTGGCAAAAATCCAGCCCAGTCCATGGCACTTTGGAGGAATCACTGGCACTGCTTGGTTGTCCCGTGCCATTTCCCAGGGCACTTAAATATATATATTTTTTTTCTGCTTCATGGAAGTTATTATTTTTTATAAAACCCCCCCTTTTATTCAGTTTGTGCTTGGAGAAGAACAACACAGCCCCAAATCTTCAAACCCCTGAATCCCCCCTCTGTGGGATGTCTCTTTTAGGACAGCTGCTGCCTGATTTCCCCCAAATTAACCTTAAAAAGCATTCAAGATGTTTTGTTGTTGTTGTTGTTGTTGTTTTTAATCCTTCCATTTAAATTTAATTCAGGTCTAACTTCCAGCACTCGCACCATAATTATTTCCTTCTTCGCTTCTC
Source organism: Cinclus cinclus (assembly GCF_963662255.1). NCBI lineage: Eukaryota > Metazoa > Chordata > Aves > Passeriformes > Cinclidae > Cinclus > Cinclus cinclus. The sequence goes on along the minus strand of NC_085061.1, from coordinate 1,714,147 downwards.
GTTGGCCCTGCAGGATGGGAATCGCAGCTCCTGGAGACAGGATTCCTGGGAATATTCCTGTGCCCTCTCTGGAGCTTGTCCCACCTGCCCCAGGACTCTCCTCCTTCCAAAATTGTCATCTGGAGCTTCCGCTGGCTGATTTTCAGGATCATGCTCGGAGCGGTGAGTGGGAATTCTCCTTTGGCTTCTTGGAGCTGGCGGCAGCAGGAAATGTCCCATCCCAGCTGGGAATTTCCCCAATCCAGCGTTGGTTTGGGAATTTTTCCTGGAAAAGCTTCCTGCTCTGCTCCTCAGGATCCCTCAGCTCGCTCCTGGTTTTGTTTTGAGGAGGAAAAGCAGCAGGGAATGATCTGTGGGGATGTGCTGGTGCTGCACTTGAGTGCCTCTTCCAAAGGAATTGTTAAAGGGAAGTTGGGCATTGTGGCTTTTCCACAGCACTGCTGGAATCTGGTGGGTAATTCCCAGCTTTCCCTGGATTTCTTCTCCTTCGTTTTTGGCTTTTCTGAGCTGTCACTCTCACAGAAGAATTGCTGCAGAACTGTCCCGGTGCCAGAGGGAATTCCCAAGCAGCTTGTAAGGGAATCCATCAGGAGCTGACACATCCCTGTAAAAATCAAGGCGTGGCAGGGTCCTCCTCCCATCAGCTCCATCTGCTTGGACACTCCAGAAAATCCCAAAACTTTAAAGCTGAGTTGGGTTTTTTTGGGAATTTTGGCTTGCATTTTTTTTTTTCCCCCCAGGGATCTCATCTCAGGGTGAAGGTTTTATCTGGGGCATTTTTCACCAGTGGGATCTGAACCAGATGTCAGCACAGGGAGGGATGCAGGCTGAATCCCAGGATCTTGATGCTTCTTTGGATCCAGGGAATGCCTGGACGTGGCACTCCAGGGCCCTGCTCTGGTTGGCAGCGTGGGGATTGGTCATGGCACGATGATCTTGGAGGTCTTTTCCAACCTCAGTGATCCCAGGATTCTCTGGCTCTCAGCCATGCTGCGGATTGTTGAGTGAATTGACACCAAGTATAACAAAACATCCCTAATTTCCTAAAAAATTGATCTGATCACCAATTTGCATCCTGCTTTCCTTCTCAACTTGGATCTGCCTGAGCTTTTTTTCCCGCTGATGTGTCTGATATATTCTGAATTACGGGGCAGGCTGGATATGAAGGAAAACTGTGCTTCCCAAACATCTCTGTTCCCGTTACCTCTCTTTACCAAGAGAGCAATAACTCCTGATTTTTGTGGGAAGAGACGAGTCCCTGAGTGCCTGGGACTCTGATACATCTCTGACAGCCACGGGAGAGGAAAACATGGCAAGGTCATTAAATGGGGACCCCCACAAGCGAGTGACTGATGGCATCTTTAATGTTTTGGGGCCCGGAGCGGTGTAGGATTTCTCCTGGGTGCTGGCAGCCAGTGGGAAGGGAAGGATCCTCCTGGAATGCAGGTGCACCTGCTCCCAGAGCATCTTTGGTTTCCTCCTGTCCTGGCCAGGAGCTGAGCCACGTGCACCAGGGGCTTTTCCCAGGGGTGGGATTGGCAGTGGTTGTGTTTTCTCCTGGAAGTTTCTCCCGGGATTCTTCGGGCTGCTCGGGGCGAGGCTTTCCTTGGGAAATCCTCCAAGCAAGCACAGCATTCCCTGGGGGCAGCTGGGCTTTCCCCACCTTGTGCTGGCTGGTAGGGGAGCATTTTGGAAATGTTCCTTGGGTGGGTGAGGTGCTGCCTCCTCTCCAGCTTCTCATCCCTGTTTTCCACGGTCACTTTCCTGATTTCATTGTCAGCCCCTTTCCCTTCCATTCAGTGCCTCATATTTGGGATCTTTTGGTTTTTGGGAGCTCTGACAGTCTGGGCCTTTGCACTGAGCAAACCTGCTCTGTTTTGGAGGAGGATGTTGGAGGAGAGGTTGGAACGAGATGATCTTCGAGGTCTCTTCCAACACAAACATTTCACCATTAGGGAGTTTTGCTGTTTCCTGGCTAAACCTCCTCCCAAAAAATCACATCCAGACTTTATTTTATTGTGCGCAGGAGCTGGCTGGGCTTGTTTAGGGGTGACACAGCACAGGAGAAGTGGGATAATCCCTGCTGGGGTGGGAGGCGAGGAGCTCAGGCAGGCGCTGCTGCCAGGGTTTGATTGGCAGCGAGTGCTGGGCTGAGCTCAAATATTGCTGCCTTTTTAAAAGGCATAATTACGTGATTCAATCTATATGTTTGATGTTCCTAATCATCCATTAGAGCAGGATGTAAAGAGGGATGCTTCCCCAGGAACACGGAATAGGGGCTCTTTGTGTGAGCCAGCAGCTCGTTAGGCAGCGAGTGATGCAAACACTCATTTCCCTGGGTGGTTTGATGGATTCACCGTTTTGTTTGTGACTCTGTGTCACTCGGGATTCTTGAGGCTTGGGAGATGCAAAGTGTGGGTTTGTGATCCCATCGGAGGCACGAGGTGTGTGCTGAGATTTCTGCCTCTCCTCAGGTGAAGGGGTGAGAGGAAACAGCCTCAAGCTGCGCCAGGAGGGTCAGATCAAATATTAGAGTTCTTTTTCTTTTCTCTGGAGTATGAGTTGCAGGGAGGTGGTGAAGTCACCATGGAAGTGTTTGGGACATTGGGGATGTGGTTGCACTGGATGCTCCTGGAGGTCTCTTCCAATCCAGGTAATTCTGGGATTCCGTGTTCACCAAGCCACAGGGACTTCCCAAGAGGAGCAGCAGGGTCCTTGCCTTGGTGGCACTGAGCTGTTTTGTCACCTGCAGCTGCCTGGGTGCTCTCCAAGCCTTGTCCCTCTCCGCAGTAAACACAAACATTGGATCCAGCAGGCAGGGTTGGTTTTCCAGCTGCTCCGTTCCCTCGGTGGTGGGTGGGTTTGGGGTGGTGCCAGCCCCTTGCTGCAGCCTGAGGGGGCTCCTGGCACTTTTTTCACAAAGTGCAGACTTTAGTAACCCCTGATTCCCAAAAAAGGGATTCCTTGGAGCTGTATTTCCATGGACCAGCATCTCTCTGAATCTTGTGGATTCCCTAAAGCCCAGTTCCATTGGTGCCAGCTCTGCTTGGAGCTTCTGGGGGAGCTTCTGGGGGAGCTTCTGATTGAACCCCCACCCTGTGCTTCCAAGGTGAGGCTTTCCCTCCCAGGTGTGAGAGTTTCTGCTTCATTTTTGGGTTCCTTTTGGGGGTTTTTTTTGGGTTTTTTTTTGGGGGCAGCAGCCTTGCTCAGGAGCTTTCCATCACAAACACGACTTATGGCTGAAACCCCACTCAGCAAAGGTTAGTCCTGGGCTTTTCCTGCAAGGCCTGAGAGTAGGTGACAACTTCAGGGAGTCCTGAAGGAATTCTGGGGAATTCCCTGCTGCAGGTGAGAGCCACGTGCTTGGGGAGCCCAAATTCCTGCCCAGGGGTGCATTGGAGCTGAGGAATTGCCAGCAGCATCCTGGAGAAAGCCTGGAGGAGCTCCCTGTGCCCTCGAAGTCGACAGGGATTGTTAAAGTAAACCATAAAACAGAGTTCCTGTCTGTCCATCAGCGCAGGGGCTGAGGGGCGCTGTGGGAACTGAGAAATGTGAGAATTTGGCTGCCATCAACACCTGCCTGCCACTGCAGCAGCACTGAGCACACCTGGGAGCTGCAGGAGCGCAGGGAAAGGGATGGGTGCACAGGAACGGGACCCCAGAGGGGTTGGGGAAGGGTCCTGGAGCAGCAGGCTCACCCTCCAGTGAGGATGGCAGTGCTGGGGGGCTCCTCCCGATGGCTGCACCCCGGGTTCCCTGTGAGCTGTGGGGTGGGAGCTCAGGCTGCAGCCTGGGAAACCATCAGGATTTTCCTGGAGCTCTCGGCTCTGCTGGGATGCGTCCGTTAGCCACACCTGGGTCGCACACCTGATGATGTTCTGCACGAGGAATGTTATCCTGGGATGGCTGGGCTTGGAAAGGATCTTAAAACTCATCCAGTTCCAATCCCAGCACCTTCCACTGTCGCAGGTGATCCAACTTCCAGGGATGGACGCTTCCCAGCTTCTCTGGGAAGCAGGGAATAATTATCCCTGCTGGGATATAATAATACGTAATACAATAATATAATATAATTATCCCTGCTGGGGATGCACGGAGGAGGTGGGGGAGCTTTGGGCATCAGAGCACGCTGGAAAACTGGGAATAAACAGGGAATGAAGGTGGAGCAAAGGATCCCAGACATATGGAATGAGTTACCAGGGAAGGTGGCTGGAGCAGTGAGTGTGAGTCTGAGACATCTTGATTAGTTTCTGCAGGAAAGGGTTGAGGAGTGGAGTGGAAAACCAGGGAAACGGGATTTAAAGCACATTACCACTTTAATTTAAAAGTGCCCAAAGCAAGGAAATTCAGATTTAAAGCTGCCAATCTCTGCCTGGCTGCTGCAGGTGTTGGGGCTGGGAGGGCTCCGGGGTCTGTGTCCAGATGGGTCCTGGGGCCGCGAGCCCGATGCCAAACTTTGGGTTTGTCCCAGGAGTGAGATCCCTTCATAGGGGCGTTCTGTAATAATTTTATTCTTTATAACAGAAATGTATTTGTCTTTAATCATCTGCCCCGTGTGATGCCCTTGAAACTTGCAGGATCAGGGATGGGGTCGCTCGGGAAGGGTTTTCTTCCCCTTTTATCCTCCCCATTTGAAGAGCCCTTCCCAGGAGCTGCTCCCTCTGCTCCTCCTCACATCATACACCAGTTCTGAGGAGGAATTTAGGGAAATTTAGGGAAACCCAAGAGTGTCATTCTCACTTGGGATTTGTGACTTGGCCGGACCTCCCCTTGCTTTACTTCCTGTAAACAAAATTTCTCTCTATTTATTTTTTTTCCTCCCAGATTTCCCTTTCTGTCAAAATGCCCCCCCCCCACCCCCCTCCTTTTCCCAAATCCAGGCTCAGCCCCTCTGAGCTGTTCAGGAACATCCTCGGAAGTGGCTGCAGAGAACAGAGGAGTTGGGAGCAGTTTTTGGCAGGCAGGGACTTAGAAAATAATTTCAATCCTCTGCTGTTTCAAATCTGCACAAGAGATAGTTTCCCCTTTTGCAGGGGGATAAAAGATCATTTAATGTGACAGTTTGGGAGGGGGAAATAGTGCAGAAAGAATTATAATAATAAATTTTTTCCCCTTAAATTGACAGTTTTTTTTCTGTGGATTTGTCCACCTTTCTCCGAGATGTGTTTTCACAGCAAAAGGATCAATTCCTTCCAGATTATTTACACACCACTTGATATTTAATATCGTTTTTTTTTAAACGGTTTTGAATTTTCTTTGCTGCTAAAAAATATTTCTTTTAACCCACTGCAGCAAATCCTTTCAGAACCTTGTGCTTGGTGCGAAACTCTCGCGTTCCTTGTTTTGTTTTTGTGCTTGGAGCCTGTTAAAAGTGTCAGGACGTGGGTGGCATTTGAAAGGTTACTGGAAAGGGTGGGGCTGTGATTAGCTAAGAAGGGAGATGAACTTTCTGGCAAAAAAATAAGGAAGACTTTGAAGCAAACAGAATCTGGATGCCCGCAGTAAAACGGGATCAAACAAAAATTGGAATTTCGGGATTTTGGAGACGCGAGAATCCGGCGGATGTAGATGTCAGCTCGGTGACAGGCGTGCCCCAGTGCTGGGCACCGTGGCCCTGAAATGGAGAATAATTATTCTAATTTGTTTTATTACATTAGCGTGGGTAGGAGGGAAGAAAGGGAGCTTTTTTCACTGCCTTTCTCATTATTCCTCGGCGAGCACGGCGGGGCCAGCTCCCGGCTCCCTTCATGGGAATTTTTGGAAAATGATGTCTGCAATGTTCTGACCTTTGCCGTCCCAGCTGCAGCCTCCTCCTCTCTGCAGGGATCCCACACTTGACTTCTTAGCAACCTCCTTTGTGCCTCTGATCTCTCCCTGGGTTTGTCTGCTCACAGCCCTTTGGCAGCAGGACTTGTTGTTCCTTGGTGGCTGGAAGAGGCAGGAGCTGCCAGTGCCAAGGATTTTGCAGAATTCTGCAGAATCCCTTTCACCCACCGGCCCTCAGATGATGCTGGTGGCTTCTCAAAGGTGTTGTTTGTTTGGTTTTTTTTTTCGTGTTTTGTTTTGTTTTTTGGAGGAAGGGAAACGGCAGCAAATTAAAGGAAGGAAAAAGTCAAAGCCAGGGGATTGTCCCTGCGGGGCTTTGTGGTTGTGGTGGCTCCGCTTTGGCTCTGGGCAGGTTCACCTGGGCAGGTGGGACCTGTCCTGGGGTCAGCTCAGAGCCCCTCTGGGCAGGAGGGAGCAGGCAGGTGGGGTTTGCTCACCTGGATCATCCTGGAATGGTTGGGGTTGGGAAGGAGCCTCATGGGCAGGGACACCTCCCCCTGTCCCAGGTCACTCCGAGCTCCGTCCAGCCTGGCCTCGGACCCTGCCAGAGTTCTCAGGATGTGTGGAAGTGCCAGGCTCGGAGCTGAGCTGGGCTGGGAAGGGGTGGCCAAGGTGCAGAGCAAGGCAGAGTGAGCTGGGGAGCGCAGAGGAGTTGTGAACCATGGAATGGGTTGGGTTGGGTTGGGTTGGAACACACCTGAAATCCCATCCAGTGCCACCCCTGCCGTGGGCAAGGACACCTCCCACCATCCCAGACTGCTCCAAGCCCCATCCAGCCTGTCAGGAAAGTTAATCCGCAGACACCGGAGGTTTATGTCCAAAAAGGAAGCAGAGGAGTCCTTTTATTTTATTTGAACAAAGGGAGAGGCCGTGGGGCGTTCCGCTGGGGTCTCTCAATTTTTGGAGGACGCAGCCTCCCTTTTTATCCCAATTTCCCATCTACGTTTCCCTCTCTCTTTCCCATGGGCTGAGGTACTTGAGAGGCACAGAATTCCCAGAACTCCTGATACCTGAGATTCTCCTGTACTGTACAACCTTCCCTTTTCATTTTTAATTCTTACAAAATTCATGGTTTTTCCCCACTGCTTCTTTCATCTCTCAATATCCAATTTCGTTTATCAGCAAACCTTTGTTTGTAAAGGCAAATATCTTTTTTTTCTTTTTCCATTCATCCATCAGTGAAATCCTTCCCATTGTTCCTTTTATCTCCCAGTGCTGGATTTATGGACCCACAACTTGTTTGTAAAGACAAAGTCCATCATTTCTCTCAAACCTTTCCAGGGATGGAGCATCCTGTTATTCCTCTGTTTCATGGAAGAAGCAGCAGGAGCTGAATTCGGTGAGGTTGCTGAGAACATCAGGTGCAGCTCTGTTTTCAAACCTTTGGTTTGCTGCTGGCACAGCTGTGTCCCCTGTTCCCTGTGGGACATTCCCTAAAAACCAGAAAACCTGGGATCCAGCTCGTACTTCCTGCCCCACAGACCTGCATCCATCAGCAGGGAGGGACATGTGGAAGGTTTGGAGTCCTGGAGCCCTGAGGGAGTTTTAGCCCCCCCCCAGCTGAAGTTGGTCTCGTTGGATTCCTCAGATTCAGGTTCTCCAGGAGCCTCTTCCAGCCCTGCCCTATAGTCCTTAAATGATTTTATTTTTAGATTTCACCTTGGGAAGCTCCTTCCTCTCCCACAAACTGGGGTCTAAATTTGTCTCAGAATACCCTGGTGAGGGTTTGGCTTTCACAGAGAGGGTGAAACCACTTTTCCCATGGGTAGCAGAGGTGGGAAGTGCACGGAGCTGGGATTTTCTCTGGAAGCGTTCCTTATTTAGAGCAGGAGCAAAAAGAAAATCTAGAATTTAGTTGGGAATTTTGGGTGGGGTTTTTGCCCATCTTTTGTACAGAAAGGTCTTTAAATTGACTCTAAATTTATAACATGGGTGCCCCATTCCCCACCCTTCCCTCTGGAGCTGGGATCAATAGGGAATTTTGCAGACATAGCTTGAGTCACCAAGCTTTTGCTCAGCTTCCCGTGCTATTGGCCTGTCTGTACCATTTTTTTTTTTCAGAATTAATTTTGGGCTGAAAAAGTCTCAAAGAAGTGCTTTGTTCCTCCTTGACACTCACTCCAGGGAAAAAAGGAAAAAAAAAAAAAAAAGAGGAGAAAAAGGAGAAAAAAAAACCCGTGGAAAATCTGACATCTGCATTGTAGAGAAAAATCAATAGATAGGGAGGAATATAATTATCCCCCACTCCTGAAGGAATTTTTCAGATATTTTTTGGAACAGTGACTCATATGGGCTTAGGGCTTGAATGACATTTTAATTATTCTGGCTTCTTTTCGCTTTGAATCACCCAAGTAGAGCAGCCTGGAAGGGGCAAGGTTGGGCACAGCCAGCACGGGAAGATGAAAGGGCAGGATTTGGTGCTGGAGCTGAGCTCTTCCTGCCCTTCAGGTGGGGGCTGCATCCCCCTGGATCCCTGGTGGATCCCTGGTGGATCCCTGGTGGATCCCCTGGATCCCTGGTAGACCCTGGTGGATCCCTGGTGGATCCCTGGTGGATCCCCTGGATCCTGATGGACCCTGATGGGTCCCTGACGGATCCCCTGGATCCCTGGTGGATCCCTGGTGGACACTCCTGGATCCCTGGTGGATCCCCTGGATCCCTGATGGACTCCCTGGATCCCTGGTGGATCCTCCTGGATCCCTGGTGGATCCCTGGTGGATCCCTGATTGATCTCCTGGATCACTGATTGACCCCCCTGAATCAGTGATGGATCCCCTGGGTCACTGATGGATCCCCTGGATCACTGATGGATCCCCCTGGATCACTGATGGATCCCTGGTGGATCCCCCTGGATCACTGAGGGATCCCCCTCTGGATCCCTGGATTCCGTTTGCTGGCATCCTGTAAATATGGGAATGTTTCCTCTCTTTTGGGAATGTTTTATTCCATATTCCAAAGCAGGGCTGCTGGATGGGGGCCAAGTGATCGCACCCAGGAATTTTGTTATCCACCATTAAAGTCAATCTAAAAAAAACCCCACAAATCCTAAATGTAATTTTCTGTGAGAAACGCTGCTGGATTTAATTCCCCTTCACCAGGGGAGCCTGGAGTTTGGAATTTTCCAAATCCCAGCAGGTGCTGCATCTCCATCCTGCCCCCAGCTCCTCGGCCGTGCCCTGCAGGGAGCAGACCTGGCAGGGGAGGAGGAATTGAGCCCATATTTCATTCTGGAGCTTAATTCAATCCAGGGGGCAACATTTTCTACTCCTCCTGCTGTAAATTCCTGTGACAAGGACCTCGAGTTCCCCCTTCCCAGGCTCATTATCCCGAGGAACCAGAGTGCCACGAGTGCCCGACCCCGGTGTCCCTGCAGCCACCAGCCCAGCAGTGGGAATTTAATAATCCCGGCTTCAGAGCGGGGCCACAGAGGTGAAAGGGGCTCTGCTGGTTCACTTGGCCACCTGGTTGCTTGCCTTGAGCTCAGATTTAATTTGTATTCCTAAAAAGCTTCCCGATTTCCAGGAGTCCCCTGGACGTGCGGAGCTGTGCCTGGTGCTCGGAGATCTTTTCCAGCCTCAGCAGTTCCAGGATTCTGTGATTTCTCCTTCTCCTTTCCTGCCTCTCCTCGGCAGAGCTGGAGCCTCAGAACACCTAGATTTTCTGTGCACTTTTTTCTCTTTTCCCTTGGTCCGAATTCCTTGGGAAAACAGGAAAACTCAGGTGGGAGTGTGGGAGTGAAGTGGGCTGGAAGGGTAAAGCTTGAAACCCCTCAGTGATGGGAGTGGGAGTTTTTTATGCAGAACATCTTTGATAGGAAGACTTTCCTGTCTGAAAGCTTCCTAGTAAATAAAAAAAATAATTAAAAAAAAAAGGATGAACTGCCTAGGTGAGTCACTGCAGGGAAAAATCAGGATTTTTCAGAGCGCTGGTTTTAATTGGAGTTTTAATTATCCCTGCTAAATAATAGAGCACGATAACAGCCCCGGGAAGGAAGGAGGGAAGGTCATCAAGATAACTGTCCCGTTTTAATATTGCAGCATTCCTGCACAGAGCTTCCTCAGTGTGCCCTGGCCCTGACAGGGCTGGAGCTGCAGCACATCCTGGGAGATGCTATCACCAGATCCTGTAATTTTAGAAAAGCTTGGAGGGCAGGATGGGCCAGGAAGGGGAGGATGGAGAGGCTGTTGACAGTGAGGGTGTCTTGTCCCTGCTGCAGAGGGATGGATGGGATGTGCTGAGGAAATCCCTGGAGTTAAAACAGCTTTGCCATCCCAGAAATCCTGGGAGATATCACTTTGCATCCCTCTTCTGCCAGGCAGGAGTTCATAAATTCTGCTCTGCCCTCTGCTCTCAGCTGTCAGACAGATATAAAGCTCTGGGAACTGGATATTCCTGGATATTTCCGAGGTCTGGGCAGTTTTGGAGGGTCTTTAATTGGAATTTTGAATTTCTTTTGAGCTCCAAACGTGTTAAACTTTATTTAATGCCGCAAGTGAAGATTTGTTTTAGCGTGAGCAGGGAGGTCGGAGCAGAGGAGCCGCTGTGGTCTCTTCCAACCCGTTCCAATTCTGGGAATTTGGATGGAATCCATAAAAGCTGGAGTCTCCTCTGAGCTCAGATTTTAGCGCTGCATTGTCGCTGATCCCTTCCGTGCTGCCAGGGGAGGGAATGCTCAGGATGCTCCTGCTGGAGCACCAAGCTCCAAACTCCCAGAAACTCCCAGAAACTCCCGGCTTTTTCTCCTGGGGGAGGCAGGACCGTCACAATTAGGGCAAATACCCCCTAATTGTATGCAGATGACAGAGCTGCTTCAACCTTTTGACTAGTGAAGCTTTCCTCAATTTGGGATATTGTGATCCTAATCAGGGACCTCTCCCGCACATCAAAGCCATCCTTGATTGCTCGGCTTCCTGCTGCAGCCCATCCCTGCCCAGGTGTCTTTCCTGCTCTGGCCCACTGATTCCTTTCTGCTCTTCATCTCCGAGGCAGAGAAATTCAATCCCAGTTTTGCTGCCAGCCCTGGAATGGACCCGGTTCTTTGGAAATGTCCCCTCTTGTTGTTGTGAAGGATGGCTGCTGCTGCAGCCCCTGAGCCGAGGTGGGGCAGAGCTGTCAGCAGTGCAGCCAGCTGTGGTTGGGGCCGGCTGCTTCCTTCCCCTGCCCCTCTTTTGTTTCTCTAATTATTTTAATTACATCTCTGTGTCCCCATCCCTGCTCCGTGTCCCCATCCCCAGCTTCACGGCACTGCTCCCTTTTCCACATCCAGCAGAGGTGCCTTTGCCCGAGGGAAACATTTGGGTTTGGATGTTAAAATTGTGAATTCTGCTGGGTTTAGTCTGTTATCCTCAGGAGCAGAGCCTGGTTTTTCCCTATTGCTGCTCCCCAGGGATGCTGGAAGCGATGCCAGGGCTGCTCTGACCTGAGCAAAGGCTCAGGTGTGGCTGAGGCTTCTCCCTGGAAGGGGAATTTGGCATATTCCACCAGGATTTATGGCAGATTGTCAGTCACCAGGCAGTGGAATGACTCAGATCCATTATGTTCCCTTGGGAACAACTGGACCCGTGCCGTGGGTCTCATTCAACCTCTGCAGTTTAACCACAGGATTTGGCACCTTGAGGCACAAAACAAAGTAAAATAAAATATTTGTGACCATATTTTTACCCTTTTTTCCTCCCAGGGGCTGATTAAAATCCGAGGAGATCGCTGCTGGAGGGAGTTAACTTGCATGGATTATCACTACGAGGTGAGTGATGCGCACACAAAACCTCATTTCTCTTGTCTGCTTTTCTTTCGTAAAACCATTTCCCCCAGCCCGTCCTCCCCTGCCAGGCAGCTCTCCATGTTTTCCCTCTTTATCCCAGCCCCTGGCAGTCAGGCCATGTGCATGTGCCAGCTGGGTGTTGCTGTCTTTTCCCCAACCACAGTCCTAAAAAACCAATTTCTCCCCTTCCCTCCCCATCGTGGATCCAGGAGCAAACCTGAGCCTCACTGAGAACTTACACTGTAACCCTGCTGCAGGGCAGGGGGAGAAATGAGGTTTTTTGGTGCTGTTTTTCCTGCTCACACCCCCAAAAAGTGACCACCTGACAGCAACAGAGCATCCCTGTGCTCTCCGACATGCAGAGCAGATCCTCAGCAGTTCAGAGCTCCGTGGGTTTATCTTTTTGACATCTGCTGCAGTGATTATGTTGCATTTTGATTATAAATTCGGGGTTGTTTCTTAGCTCTGGGTTCATCTCCTCTTGCAGAGGCAAACTCGGGTCCCTTTCTCTCCTCACCTCTATTTTTGCATTTGGGTTTGATATAAATGGTGGTAAAAAGGAAAATGCTGCACCCAGCGATGTTCCCGGGGTGAGAAGCTCTGGGTTGGTGAAGGGAATGCTCCTGAAGGAATATTCCCTTCCCTGAATTCTCTCACAGCCACTGCCAGTGGCCCAGGGTGTTGTAATGTCCCTGCTCTGGAATCCATGGCCATCAAATATTTGGGAATACAAGCTGGGAAAGGGGCTCAGCCTGGAGAAAAGGGGGAGCAGGAGGAATCTGTGGCTCTGCACAACTCCCTGACAGGAGGGGACAGCCGGGGGGGATTTGGGATCTGCTCCAGGGAACAGGGACAGGAGGAGAGGGAACGGCCTCGAGGTGCTCCAGGAGAGGTTTAGATTGGATATTGGGGAAAATTCCTTCCCTAAAAGGTTGTTCGGGCATTGGAAGGGCTGCCCAGGGCAGTCCCCACCCCTGGAGGTGACCAAAAACCAGATGGATGTGGCACCTGAGGACATGGTGAGGAGCACCCTTGGTGTTGATGATGGTCTTAAAGGGCTTTCCCAGCTTTAACAATTCCATGACTTTATGAAACAAGATTCTGCAGGTCCAAAAAGCTCTGTTTTCCTTCTCAGCTCTAAATCTCCTTTTTTGGGTCACTCCCATTTACTTTCACTGGCGTTTCCCCCCTCGGTGTGGGGCTGAGCCTGTCCAAAACTTCCCTTGGCTCTTGCACAACACCAAGGATCCAACTTCATCCCCAGTAAAATTTGGGATGAAAAGCCCCTTCAGTGCTGTCGTTCCTAATCCTGAACATGGGGGTGGCTGCAGTAAATTTTCCAGTTTTCCAGGCACCTGGCAGCACTTGGGGAAAATCCAGCTCCGAGCCAGCTCCGGCACTGACCCCAACCCACAACAATCAGCCCCAATAATCCCAGCTCTCCCAAATCAATCCCAGCATCAGTCCTGGAGCCCAGAGGGATAATTGAGACCATTCCTGTCAGATCCATAAGGCAGGATCCCCAGCCTGTGCAAGTAATTGGGACCAGGGGCGGGGGGCAGATCTTGTTATCAATATCAATTATTTTAATCCCCACAAAAAGAGGCTGCGAGAAAAGGAACATGAAAGAGGCCAAACTTTGTTCACCAGCAATAATGGAACAAAAAATAACTAAAGGCTGGGATTCACCTGCTGGTTTCAGGCAGAGGGAGGGAGAAAAGGGGGCTGAAGGTTCCTCAGGGAGGGAGGGAGGGAGCTGGGAATCTGCTCGTAATTAGGATGATAAAAGTGGGGATTGGAGCAGGTCAGGGATGGATTTGGGCCAGATGGGTTGTGCTGGGGATGTATGCTGGCCACCCCAGCTCTCCTGCTCCAGCACGAGCTGCATCCAAGATCTACATGGGCTCCTGTGCCAAGAGAATTAATGGAAACACATGGCCTCCATCCCTGCCTGGACTATTTATTTGTAGTAGTCCCGTGGAAAAGAACATTTCCAGTTTGGTCAGGAACGGTGGGTGGAACAGTCTGGTGGAACAGTCTGGTGGTGTTATGGTTAAATGGGTCATTTTCCCTTCCTCTTTCCTTTCTGGTGTGCAGGGCCTTCATCCCAGCCTCGCTGGGGCTCTCTGTGTGGTTTGGAGAGGGATTTTCCTACCAGCCTGACCCCCCTGGATCCCTGAGGAGGAGATGGGCTCCAGGAAATGGGGGAGAGAATTCAGGCTCAGCTGGAGGAGGAGACTTTGCTGCAGCAGCAGGCACAGCTTTGGCACGTGGGAACTGCCTGGAGCCTGGGTGAGGGCTGGTGGGTTCATGGTGCAGCCCCAAACTCTAATCCCAGCCTGGCAAGACTCCTCGAGCAGGGAATTTCAGCTCCCCTGTGGATTTCTGTGCTATCCAGGGGCTCCAAGGTGTGCCCTGTGGTGTGCTGGAGCTTCGTGTGTTCACATCACCCCATCCAAATGGGTGACATGACCCAGCACACTCCTGGGTGGTACCTGGCAGGAGAAGTCCTGGAATCTGCCATCCATGGGTTTATTTATCCCTTTTTTGGGGTTGCTGTTGCTCCACTGTGCTTAGAGGGCTCTTTGCCCTGCAGGAAATCCCAGGAAAAGGGAGCTTTTCCCTCAGTGGAACCTGGTCCTGGTGCAGCTGCTGTAGGGAGAAGCTGCTCTGGCTCTCAGCTCTGTTTGGCATCAGGATTATTCAGATTTATCCGCTGTGGACACCGGGCTTGGCAAATCCACGAGCAAGGGTCGCAGGCTGGAGCTGGAATTCTGCTTCCCCTGGAGCCTCTGGCACGAATCCCACCGTGCCTGGGACATCCCAGCTGCCAGGGGAGGCAGAGGCAGCCTCAGATCCCTGACTGTGCAAGGGGGGACGTGGCTGAGCGTGTCCCCCTGTCCCTGCCTGCTCCAGAGGGGTCGTTCCCAGAGCCCAGCAGCTCCATCCCACAGCCCCTCTGGGAAAGTCTGCCTGGGAAGGATCTTTCTGGACATTGCCCAGGTGGGCTGGAGCAGCTTTCACCAGGTCTGAGCCAGGACTGGGATTGGGATGGGGATGGGGGAGCACCTCCTTCTCACCAGGGCCTCATCATTCCCTTGGTCCAGGCTTTATCTGGGAGTGCAGTCTGGCTGGCACAGGCACAGCATCCAAACGTGCTCCAAACAGAGCAAATCCCCTCGGGCAAGAGCCAGGCTGGAAAATCCCACCAGCCCTGCAGCTCCCAACCCTCTGCCCACATCTCCAGAGCAGCTTGGGTGGCACAGGCAGGGCAGGGACATTTCAGACCCCAGCCACTCCAGGAGGAGCCTTTGGGTGCTGCTGGAGGTTTTGGCAGAGCAGTTCAGAGAATCAGAGGGGGTTTGGAAGGGGCAAACCCTCCACGGTCTCACCTCTCCCATCCCACCAGGGAGCTGCTGCTCGGGGTGGGATGCAATCCAGTGATGCATTTTTCCTGATGGCTGCCAAAGTGCTGCTGCTGCTTTTTTAATTCCAGACAGATATCTTGGAAAATTCAGCCACCAACTGGTGGGAACAGCTGTGGGAGCAGCTGCTGGGGCAGGAGCCCTGCTGGGCACCAAATCCATGCCCGAGGTGCTGGACACAGCCATGGGTCACTCCTGGGGGACCTCAGTGACCTGTCCGAGCAAGGGGGGACATGGAGGGGCTGGAGCGTGTCCAGGGAAGGGAATGGAGCACCAGGAGAGGCTGAGGGAGCTGGAAAAGGGGCTCAGCCTGGAGAAAAGGGGGATCAGG
This sequence comes from Cinclus cinclus, assembly GCF_963662255.1. Taxonomy (NCBI): domain Eukaryota; kingdom Metazoa; phylum Chordata; class Aves; order Passeriformes; family Cinclidae; genus Cinclus; species Cinclus cinclus. Next base: position 1,698,804 of record NC_085061.1, on the reverse strand, counting down.
GGGGATTTTTGGCTCTGCACAACTCCCTGACAGGAGGGGACAGCCGGGAGGGGATTTGGGATCTGCTCCAGGGAACAGGGACAGGAGGAGAGGGAACGGCCTCGGGGTGCTCCAGGAGAGGTTCAGATTGGATATTGGGGAAAATTCCTTCCCTAAAAGGTTGTTCGGGCACTGGAAGGGCTGCCCAGGGCAGTGGTGGATTCCCCATCCCTGGAGGTGACCAAAACCCAGGTGGATGTGGCACTTTTGGACATGGTTTAATGGTGACCGTGGTGATGGGAATGGTTTGGCTTGATTTCCTTAAAGGTCTTTTCCAGCTTTAATTGATTTTTTTTCTGAGGCAAAGGGACAAAGGGAAAGCAAATCCAAACCCCACTCCTGGAGCAGGGTCTCCTGAGATCCAGGATTTGCTTCCCGGTTCCGGAATTCCCTGGAGGAGCTCGGGATGGGTTGGTCACCACCAAAAGCTTGGAGGATTTCACTGAACCAACCCCTGCTTCATCCGAACCCCATTTGAGCCCCAAAAATGTCTCTGCTGCTGAGAAAATCTGAGAAAATCTTCACTCGGTCCCCACCACCCTGGCACAGCCACAGGGACAGTGGCAGGGACAAATTGTCCCTAATTCCCCTGGAAGTGCTTTTCCCAGAGCGGGGGCTGTCAGGCAGTGCTGCAGTCCCCAGCTCTCGGTTCCTGAGGATGCTCTGGAAGGAGCACAATGGTTTTTGTGCCTAATGAGGCCCCGCTGACTGATAGCTGAGCTGATAAGGGCGATAAGGAAGCTCAAACTGCTCCTTAACTGCCTCTTCATTCCTTTTCTCCCTCCTCTCGCCTGGATTAGAGCTCGTTAAGCTTTTCATCCAGCTTTTTTTCCAAGCCATTATGGAACAAAAAGTAAATAATATTTAGCAATCTGTTGGGATGAATCAGAAAATGAGCTGCTTTTATGAGCCCGGATGGCTCAGGGTGGGCTTTGTTCCAACAGTTTGCATGGCTGGAAGGGAAAATGTTCCTAGCAGGGAAGCAGGTGCTCAGATTTCGTGCTGAAAATTCTAAAGTTGCAAATTCAGGCGAGGGAAGCAGTGCTGAATTAAACAGAAAACAGTAATTATTACAGGAAGTTACCGTGCAAATAATTTTGGACATCTTTTTGTTGGTGATGTTCATAATTATATTATAAACTATTTACGGGGCATCAGAAGTTTCCAGTCCTTGGGTCTGTGCCAGGGCCTCAGCACCCTCACAGGGAAGGATTCCTTCCTAATTTAATTCGATGCAGAATAATTGGTGTCTCTGCTCCTTCCTTCGTGCAAGGTGTGAACCTGGAGGGTTTTACTGCTGGATTTTGCTGGTTCCAGCTCAGGGTTGTGTCCAGCTCTGGTATAAAAGGCATCCCTGACATGGGGAGATTTCCCAGATTTTCCCCAAAAGTCATTTGGGAGTTTTGTGGCTGTGAGCTCAGGGCCACTTCCAAGAACTGACCGTGGGATTCGGAACCTGAAGCAGGGACATTGATCCACTGGAAGTTGTGTTTCCATGAGAACAGGAGGGAAGTGAGCCCTGCTCCCTCCATGCCTGCCCTGGTGGGACAGCTCTGGGTAGGAACCAAAGCTGCTGCTGCTGAGTTCTGGGTAAGGAGAGCGAGGAGGGAGCGAAGTTCTGCCTATGGAGGGCTGTAAATTCTGTTTATTTTCACCTCTTGGTGCAAAAACCAACTGCTTTGAGTCAAGGTGAGTGACACCAAAGGAAGAACACACTGGTGCTCAGCTGCTTTATTTTTCGTCCTTCCCATTTGGTCAGAAGTTTTGAGAGCTGACCTTTGCAGAGGCAGAGTTGCAAAAACCACTTGTCTCTATTCCCATGTCTCCGAGGGCTGCTTAGGAGGGATTGGAAGATGAAGATTTGGGGCTCTGTGCTGGGTTTTGGGGCGTTCCACGAGGCTGGAGGAAGGGCCAAGGGCTGAGCTGGCCTGGGGTCAAGGAAATAATGAGATCCATCATAGGGCAAGTGCTTGGAGCAGTAATATTGGCAGATCAATGTCAGCAGGACATCAAAAGCTTCTCAGGCTGTATCTGGACTTTGTATGAGGCTCTGCAAGGAGAGCTTGAGCTCAGATGAATCCTTTCAGATGAATTTTTCAGCTTTTCAGATGAATCCCAGGTCTCTGACATGGATTCGAGGGATCTTTGCTGGAAAGTTTCGTTATTCCCAAGGCTGGGTTGGCTCTGCTGTTCTGGAGGTGCCCATCACTTCCAGAAAGAGAGAGAAAATGCTTTAAAAGTGGGATTTGGGCTTGGCTTGGAGGATCTGCCGTGCTGGGTTTGCACAGGTTGGGTTTGCTGGCAGAGATTCAGGGATATCACTTCCAGCTGAGCACTTCTGGGGAGGAGTCCTGGTTTTCCCAGGATTTGCAGTCCTGGTTTTCCCAGGATTGGGAGTCCTGGTTATTTCTGGATTTGCAGTCCTGGTTATTTCAGGATTTGCAGTCCTGGTTTTCCCAGCATTTGCAGTCCTGGTTTTCCTAGGATTTGGAGTCGTAGTTTTCCCAGGATTTGCAGTCCTGGTTTTCCCAGGATTTGGACTCCAGTTTCCTAGGATTTGGAAACACTGCAGACAAGCAGTACTTTGGAAAATGAGGGCTGAGCTCTCCGAGCAGTGAATTCCCAGAAGTGAACCCATCCTGGTGGAGCTGCACTTTTAGGGGACAGAATGATAAATGTTGACAGTGATGCCCAGTTAGGCCAGGTTTAAAAAGTGGGAAGGAATTCCTGGGCTTGTGCCCTCCAAGGATGTGCCAGAAGAACGAGAATTATTAATAACCCCGGGCCTGAGGCAGAACAAAAGCAGATTTATGCAGGGATGTGGTGTGGGATATTTTATTCCCAGCAGAGCAGGCAGGGAAGCAGCTTTTCCAGAGGCAGGCAGTGGTGGGAGCAGGGCTTTACTGTCAGCCAGGGCTGGAGCACGAGTGTGCCTCGTGTTCCAAATGCAGCACACGGGCAGGAACTGGAGTCCCAACACCTCAAAATCAGCGTCAGCTTTGTGTCCAAGGGGACCGGGATGCTGGCAGGGAATTCAGGAGAAGTCTGGTCAGAGAATTATCAAGAGAAAAGGTGGAGCTGCAAATCAGCATCAGCAAACAGCCCCAGCTTCTTTGGATTCAGGAATTCTGCTGGAGGGAAGTGGATGTAGGCAGGTGCTGAGGGAGAAACTTCCCAAAGGGAATCGTGCAGGAACTTCTACAGGGGTCTGGAGTGCCAGGACGCAGGGAATGGCTGCCCACTGAATGGGAGAGGTGGGATATTGGGAGGGAATTGCTGCCTGGGAGGGTGGGGAGGGGCTGGGATGGAATTCCCAGAGAAGCTGTGGCTGTTCCTAGATCCCTGGAAGTGCCCAAGGCCAGGTTGGAGCACCCTGGGACAGTGGGAGGTGTCCCTACCATGGCACTGGATCAGCTTTAAGATCCCTTCCAACCCAAACCATTGCAGAATTCCATGTAAATTCTAATATCCAGTGATGATCCCTCCCAGACACGGCTTCCACAGGCAGTGGAGCACCAGGATCGGGGCAGGATTTCATTCCTCTCTTTGCTGCAGTTCAGATCTGCTTTTCCCTCTGTGATCCTTCCCCAAAATATCTGTATATACTCAAAAACACCTGGCCTTCCCCCTTTGCCACCTGCCACTGGTGTCTCCCGCTGGTTCCCTCAGCTTTCCGTGATTCCCAACAACACCAGACCCAAGCAGGACAAACCAGGGAAGGTTTCAGGGATATTTCCCCCCATGGGGAACTTTGTGTGGCAAGGATTTGGGATCAGCAGCAGAGCTGTCAGTCCCACTGCACTGGGAATGTGCCAATCCCCTTTCCAGCAGTAACACAATTCCTCTTCCTGGATTCTTGGCTGGTTTTCTCACGGATTTGTTTTAAGCTTGGTGAAAGCTTCCTGTACACCTATTGGGTTTCATCTCGTCCTCACACTCTCCCACTGTTCCCAACTCGTTTACAGACCACCCAGGACCCCTCCTCACTTCCCTTAAATATTCCCTTTCCCTCCCCCCTCCTCCACGCATTCGGGGTGTTTTTTTGTTCAATCCTAATTGGATTAATCCTCATTTCACCAGCTCTGCCTGCTCTGCCCCTGCACGTGGCTCTTCTCCTCCCTGGGCTTCTCCAGGGGCAGGAATGTTGGATCCCATCACATCCCTGTGCCCCTCCAGGGCTGTGGGGAATACTGCTCTGCTCCTGGAACGTGCAGAGCCCTGGAGGTTTGGCAGCCTGGAAGGAAACACAGACAAGGCTCTGGTAATTATTTAAATTATGGATTGACGAGCCTGTTAATGGGGTTTTAAAAGAAATGCACAAAGAGAAGGAAGATGACAAATTTTGATGCTTTCTGGAGGACAGAAATGAGAAGGGGAAGTGGCACAAGAGCCTTTTGCATTCTTTGGAAGTAACGTGGAATGGTTTGGGTTGGAAAGGACCTTGAAGCCCGTTCAGTTCCAAACTCCTTCCACCATCCCAGGGTGCTCCAGCCTGGCTTTGGACACTTCCAGGGATCCAGGGACAGCCACAGCTCCTCTGGGAATCTGGGACCTCCCCACCCTCTCAGGGCAGGGCTTTTTACCAGGTCTGCTTTCCTTCTTGCTTTAGGGCAGAGAAAAGCCCAGGGGATGTTGTTGGCAGCTCCTTGATTTCTACAAAGGTCTCCTGGTCCTCATCCTCCAGTTTGGGGCCTTGGGGCCTCCAGACCTTGCCCAGAGCCCTCATCCCAGTTTATCCACCTCTGGATTCTCCCAGTGGTCAGAACAAATCCCCATGGCCATGATGGGAGTCCTTGGGGACATTAAATAATCTCTTTCCTGCTCTCCTCCTTAGCAGGTGCAGTTTAAGGAGTCATTTTTCCCACCCATTCCCATCTTTGTCAGTGTCTGTAGGAACTTCCCTCATTCCAGGTCCTTTGCCTCAGTTCTGCATTTCCAGTGGTGGATGGGGATGCACATCCCTCCTCCTCCTCCTCCTCTTCCACTCTCATTCTGAGCTTTTTTTTCTGGGAATAAATTTAATGACCACTTCCAGCTCTCTGGGTAACACTCCTGGCACAGGCTCCTGCAGAGTTTGTGGCTGCCCCATCCCTGGAAGTGCCCAAGGCCAGGCTGGATGGAGCTTGGAGCAGCCTGGGATGATGGAAGGGGTTGGGGTTGAACTGGATGAGTTCAATTCCCTTCCAACCCAAACCATTCCATGATTCCACAGTAAATTTTTTTTTTTTTGTCATGCATCAAAGGTTTTAAGCTCAGCTGGAATTTTTATTCCCCCAGAATAAAACAGGGTCTGGCCAGGAGAAGAACCCACCATGGGCAGAACCTTGGAAATAGCAGAGCCTTTCCCTTTATTTGCAGAACTCAAATTTCCAGGTCATTTCTGCCATCTCCAGACAATTCCATGTGGGTTTAGACTCTCCATGCTGGACATGCATTGATTGGAAGTGCAGCTCACAGGTTCACTTCAGTGATCAGGGGCTGAGCCAATTCCCAGGCACAATTCCCTCCTTCCCAGAGATCAGGAAGAATTCCATGTATTTTTTTTTTTCCATCTTCTGAGTGCTCCAGTGCTCACAGCAAGCCCTGGAAAAAGAAGAATCCAGGGTTGGGGGTTGCAGGAACGAGTTAATTTGAAGTCTCTGCCGTGGTGTTTTGCTCCAAAGTCGTGTGCGCCAAACTGACCTTTAATCTTGGAATATAAATCACTTTCCAGTCCTATTATTTCTAAAATCCTACAGGCTTGAGAATGCACAAAAGAAGCCTTTGTCTCCTATTAATTTAATTTATAGGTTAAAGTTTCAAATCAGTGGCAAGCACCAGCTGATTTACTGTGCACTGCAGGAATTGCTGTTCTGGGAAGCGTTTGCTTCCAAAGGGGGATGTGTAATTAGGAGCTTCTGTAATTAGGTATAATGTCAGATAATTTGCTGATCGTTTTTTGGAATTCACTCTCCAGAAAAGCTGGGAGGGGAGCTCGGGGTGGATTAGGCTTCTTGTAGCCTAAAGATTCCCCAGATCAGAAAAATCCTGTGTGGAAGCATCCCAATCATCTCCTGTGTGATGTCATTTGTGCTACAACAAAAACCAGCCACTTTGGGGATAAAATTCCCATAAAAGCAGGAAGGAGCAGGAGCGTCCCCGTGGTGGTGGCTCTGTGCAGACCCCTAACCCTGGTCCTGTCCCCAAGTGTCCCTGTCCCCAGGGAGCTGGCCCTGCTCCACGTGGGCTCCATCAGGGCTGGCAAATCCTTGAGGCAGGAGTTGCCGTGAACAGTTTGTGAGCAGCCCACAGTGGAAATCATGGAATGTGTTATCCTCGGCCCCCCCAGGTGAACAGGGGAATATTTTAATTCCGGGAGTTAATTGCCATTTTAGCAGCCTGTGGGAGCCTGGCAGGTGATGTGAGACCCCGTCCTGCTCTGATCTCAGCTGAAGGATTGGGAACAGCGGCGCGGATGTGGGAATCCAACAGCAGCAGGAGCAGGCTGGGGATGTTTCTGGGCTCTTTGTGTCACTCATTAATGGGTTTTAGTGGAGCTGCCACACTTCTACATTGCTGAAGATCATCCCAAAGGGTTTTCCCAGCAGGAGCTCCCCATGGCAGGGAGCAGGGAGGATCCTGAGGTGGATCCTGAGGTCTCCAGGCAGCTCCGGGTGCCTCCCCCTCGCTCTCCCTGAGCAGCTGTGTTGGTAAACAGAGCTGATGGACATTTCCCTCCCTTTGAACATTGAACCTGAACTCTGGGAGGGCACAGGATTGACAGCAGGGAGCAGAGCCAAGCCAGGAACCCTCTGCTGTGCCAGGACAAGGGGAAGGGTAATTTAGGCACAGTTATCAAAGGGGGGGTCTCAGAGCTGGTCAAACCTGACTTTCCTAATTAAACTTTGGGGTTTTTTGGGTTCTAATCAAACTGTGGGTTTATGCTGCAGACAGGAACTGGATTTGGAATTTTTAGAGATTAAAGTTCAGGAGCTGCTGCCTCTCCAGGCTCCTGCACCCATGGGCTGGGACACCTTCCACTGTCCTAGGATATAGGAGATAGGATAGGAGATTAGGATAGGATAGGAAATTAGGATTGGATAGGATAGGAGATTAGGATAGGAGATTAGGATAGGATAGGATAGGATAGGATAGGATAGGATAGGATAGGATAGGATAGGATAGGATAGAGGGGGATATAGGGGGATATAGGGGGATATAGGGGGATATAGGGGGATGTAGGGTGTAGGATAGGATAGGATATAGGATATAGGATATAGGATATAGGATATAGGATATAGGATATAGGATAGAATATAGGATATAGGATGGAATATAGGATATAGGATATAGGACATAGGATAGGATAGAATAGTATATAGGATATAGGATATAGGATAGAATATAGGATATAGGATGGAATATAGGATATAGCATATAGGATATGTTACACACTCTGCTCCATGGAAGAACAAAGGGCTGCCTGTTCCATGGATGAAGGCTGGGAGGTGATGCTGCAGACGGGGCAATTTGGGATCCATTCCACATTGTAGGGGTGTCAGCAGCAATACGAACATTGCAATAAAACAGGACACAAACTGTCCTTAAATCCTGGGAATGCAGGAATAAATGGGATGGTAAATGCAGGACTCTGGCTGCAGTGGTGTTTGTAGGGACACGGTGGGTTGGGAAGGCTGGATCCTGCTGGATCCTGCTGGCTCAGGGGGCAGTGGGGTCAGGGGTTGCTGCTGCCCTGGGGCTGTGCTGGGTTATGGCAGCAGCTCTGCCCCTGCTCCCGGGGCTGCATGGATTCCTCCACTCCCATGGAATCTCTCCCTGCTCATCTTAATTCACAGCTCTGTACCAGATTCAGGACTTTTTTTATTTTATTTTATTTTTGTGCTGCTGGTTGAAGGTGGCGACCAAAACAGGGTGAAATGCCTTTGGTTTTTAATTCAAATTTAATCATTTAGCCAGATCCTCATGGAGAACTTCAGGTTTGCCTTTCCCTGGGTTATCCCAGGAGCTCCTGGGCACATCCAGGAGCCTTTTATTGCATTTTTGGCCCCATTCCCTGATGGAGCCAATCCTTGTGGTTTTTGTGGCAGGAGAGCCCTTTGTAGGGTGTGCTGTGACATTCCTGGACTAACCCCCTATATATCCATACACTGATGTATTTCCCTGGAGATTTTTAGTCCACTTCCTTTTTTTTTTTAGGGCCTGCTGGAAATTCCAGGCAGGAATTTTTATCCTGGAATAGTGGATGAAACGATTTAAGTTTCTTTCTCCTGCTGTTACAGAAGAGCTGCCTTTGATCTCCTCTTACTCTTCCTTACCTTGGGCTCAAATCCATCAGCTGGAAAAGTGGGGATCATCTTCAGGACACCAGACCTTGGGCTTCTGTTTGGGATGGGAAAGGGGAATAAGAACCATCAGATCCCAGGAGCTGGGTTTGGATTTGGGACCAAGAGTTTCCACAATGCCTGATGTGGTCGTGAGTTCCTGCTGGGAAGGTGCCAGCCCATGGGAATATTGGATTTTTTTTATCCAAATATTTGTCTTTTAGCCAAAATTTTCTGTCCTAAAAGCATCGTGGGAAGAATTCCTTGGTGGGAATTTTCTTCATCCCAGTCCAGAGCTTGCCATGGGTGTGTCAGTGAGCAGTAATTAACTCATCATTTAATATTCCACATTTTTTAATGGTTTTATGGCTTTGGAGAACCCAAAACCATTAAAAACTAAAAACCACCCAGAGCTCTTGGATTCCTGACTTTTGTCATTGTAACCCATTAGGAAAACTTGCTCCAGGATTTGCTTTACCTGCTGGAAGAATTTATTGTAGAAGATATTGGGAGCTTTGTCTTGTTTCGTTCACAGATTTCATGGGATAAATCACATCCATGCTCCAGGACCACGGATGTGTGGCTGTGACAGCAGCTGGTTTTGATAAACTCCAAAATGTCCCTCTCAAGTGAACAAAACACAAATTTCACCCAGCAATTCCACACCGGCCTTCTCATTGCCTTCCCTCCGAGCTGGAATTTGATTTTATTGCTTGAGATTTCGCAGAAATTTAATATTTTATCTCCTTCTGAACCATCCCTCCCAGGCCCAGCATTCTTCTGGCTGGATTTGGGGTTCCAAGCATGGCTGATGTTTTGCCAAATTGAAATTATTCCGTGCCTGACTTGTGGGGATGGCTTAAACTTTTGAAGTTGGCCCAAAAATGTGCTTTATGTTGAGTTGTCTGGCAGGAGAGGCCTCTCCTTTTCCATTTTTTTTTTTGTTTGTTTGTTTAAATCAGCTTTTGGAGAGCCCAAAATCATCAGGAGTTGCTCCTCTCCCCAAATTCGGGGTCTGCAGCCGGATCTGCTCATTCCCTAGGGATGCAAGGTTTATCTTTATGGAAAGGAAGGAATTGTGAGGAATTCGTGGTTCCCAGCTCTGTTCCCCGGTGGGCTCAGGGTATTCCCACTTTCCAGTGGCAGGAATTCCATCAGCAGCTCTGGTGTAATAAACCCTTCCACCTGGGAGAGCTGCGCCAGTCCAGAACAGGATTTTTAAATGGATTTTGATTCACAAAATCTCAGCATCGTGGGGTTGAAACCAAATTTGTGCTGCTGAGGAAGGAAAACCTGACACAGGTTGGTGGGGGGCAGGGCTTGGAGGGGGTGTGGGGTGGCTGAAATCCCGGGAATGCTGAGATGCCACGGAGCTGATGGAAGCGTGGTGAGACAGGGATGTTGATGTGGGATGAGGAGGAGGAGGATGCAGAGCTGGAGGAACCAGGAGTTCCAGAGAAGGAACCAGGGAAAATTGGGAAGGTGTTGGAGCTGTCAGAGCCTTCAGCAGCTGCCCCAAGATGGGAGCAGATCCCCGAGATCCTTGAGAGCCTACCTGGAACAGAGGCTGGACAGAGTTAAAGGAATAAAGGGATTTATTAAAAAGCCTTCCAAGGATTCACCTTGGGCAGTACAAGAGCCTGGTTGAGGCTACACCAAGATGGGTGACTGGTCATGAGTTTTCACACTTTTGTAAGTTTTGGTCCATTTCCATCTTGGGGTTCATTGTCCAATCCCAGCTCCAGGTTCTGCAGTCCCATCCTCCCAGATTCTCTCCTCAGTTCTCTGCTGTTTGCACTTTTTGGGGGCTGGAGCTGTAAAAGTGGCTGGAGAAGGATTGGTTTGTGTGACCGAGCTGTGAGGAGAACTCGCTGACCCTTCGTATGGAGTTCAGAGTTATATCCTAATGCAGAATCGGGAAAATACGAAAGATAAAACGTAAAGCATTCAGGGCTGCTCCTGCAGAACTGTCCCGAGCTTCCCAGAGCCCTTCAGCATCCCAAACACTCCCTCTGGCACAAGGAAAACCCAGTGCTGGCTTTTCTCGAGCTAAACCAGGGATTTAGGGAAAACTGGCTTCTTGGAGGCTTCATCTTGGTCTTCTCCTCTGGAAGAGCTTCTGGGATGCAGAATTTTGTTTTGTGAGAGGCAGAGTCTGCTCCGGCAACTGTCAAACCATGGATTTAATTTATATTATCCAACATGGTTGATCCCGGTCTTTTGCACCCCATGGAATTCCTTTTGCACCCCATGGAATTCCCAACCCCCCTGGATGTTAGAGCTGTGGACACCAGCTTGGCTTTAGGGTTTATTTCCAGCCCCAGGGAAAGTCTTTTGTTCCTTTAGATTAAAATGGGGCCGCTTCTGTGGCCCTCCCGTGGGAGGCTTGGGGTGGGTGGAAGAATTATTCCATTATTCCCCATTATTCCCACGTGGCTGCTCCGTGTCCTTGGCAGGGACAGGAGGAGGAGGAGGAGGAGGAGAAGGAGGAGGAAGAACCACGTTGGGTTCTCCCCAAGGGCTTCACCCCAAATTACCGAGGTGTTGTCACATTTTTGGGGAGTTTGGCTGTGGTGGGAAGGTCCCCAGTTCCCCATGGGAATACTGCCAGCAGCTCTGACCACACCGTGCTGGGTTTGGTGAATTATCTTCATGTGTAAATCTGTGTTGGGGTGTAGAAACAACAGCTTTTCCCTTTCCAGTTAAAAACAAACAAACAAACAAAAAAACAACCCACAGTGTTGTTTATTCCTGTGGTTTTTGTCCAGGAACTCCGGGCATCTCCTGCCCAAACGCAGTGACTGAGGCAGCAAATCTTTTGTAATAAAAGAGGAATTTCTTTTTTTTCTGCTTTGATATTCTGAATTAATTCCATTTTTAGCACTTTTCCATTTTCCACTTGCATTTCCGTTGCCTGGAGGATTTGGATGGATATTCCAGTGGAAAGGGCTTGGAAGGGACCTTAAAGCTCATCCCATTCCAACCCCTTCCCATGATTTGTGTGATGTCCCTGGGGCTGGCACAGGGATGATCCGATTAGGGATGAGCGGTGGGACTCCCAAAAGGCAGGAGGAGCCTTTCCACGTGGGATGAGCTGGCAGGAAAGCCATGGTAAAGCCATTGTAAAGCCGTGGTAAAGCCATTGTAAGGCCATTGAAGGTGTCACGCTTCTTATCTGCTTTTTGTTTATTAAAAAAAGAAAAAAAAAGAAAAAAAAGAAAAGAAGCTACAAATAAAGCTGTGTCACGAGATCCCCCTGGTAATTGAGGGGCCGAAATTAATTAGGCATGGTGAATGTTCTGCATGGTTCCCTCTCCCCTCGGAAGAAGGAGCCCTTTGTGCATCCCGGCCAAAGGCAGGAGCTGGATGTGGAATACCTGAGGGCATCACGGGGGCTTCTCCTCCTTCCCTTCCTCCCTCTCCTGGTTTTTCCACCTCCCCATTCCCTGCCTGTCCTTTCGAATCCTTGGGAAAAGAGGATTTCCTGACAGCTCTTTTCCAGCTGCCTCCCAAACCCTCAGAAGTGGTGGAGCCACCCCTCTTGTTGGATTTTTTAATGTCAGGGATGGTGCATGGATTTTGGCAGGCTGGGATGGAGCTGAGGGTGGGATTGTTGGGATTGCTGGGATTGCTGGGATTGTTTGGATCATTTGGATCGTTGGGATTGATGGGATTGCTGGGATTACTGGGATTGTTAGGATTGTTTGGATTGTTGGGATTGTTGGGATTGCTGGGATTGTTAGGATTGCTGGGATTGTTAGGATTGTTGGGATTGCTGGGATTGTTAGGATCGTTGGGATTGTTGGGATTGCTGGGATTGTTGTAACTGTTGAGATTGCTGAGATTGCTGGGATTGTTTGGATCATTTGGATTGTTGGGATTGCTGGGATTGTTAGGATTGTTGGGATTGTTGGGATTGTTGGGATTGCTGGATTTGTTTGGATCATTCAGATTGCTGGGATTGCTGGGATTACTGGGATTATTAGAATTGTTGGGATTGCTGGGATTGTTTGGATCATTTGGATTCTTGGGATTGCTGGGATTACTGGGATTGTTAGAATTGTTGGGATTGTTGGGATTGCTGGAATTGTTGGGATTGCTGGGATTGTTTGGATCATTTGGATTGCTGGGATTGCTGGGATTGTTAGGATCGTTTGGATTCTTGGGATTGCTGGGATTGTTTGGATCATTGGGATTGTTGGGATTGCTGGGATTGAATGGGGTAAATCCAATGGGGTAAATCTGATGGGATGAATCCAGTGGGATAAATTCAATGGGGTAAACCCAATGAGATCAGTTGAATGGGATAAATCCAATGGAGTAAATTCAGTGGGATAAATTCAGTGGGATAAATCCAATGGGATAAATCCAGTGGCGTAAATTCAATGCGGTAAATTCAATGGGATAAATCCAATGGGTTAAATCCTATGGGGTCAATCCAATGGGATAAATCCAGTGGGAAGCCATCTCCCCCAGCTTGGAGCAATCTGGGAGCTGCCTCTAATGTGCTCAAGTGGGAATTTCCAGCCCATTCCTTGCCCTCCTTCCCTTTTATTGCTTTTGGGGCCGTTGAAGCCAAAGCTGCTCAGCGTGAGCAGAATCTGATCTCAGTGCCCAGCACTGAATTAGCCCGGGCTAATTAAACCCCACCTCCTGACACTTGGGCTGGAGCAACTGCACTAAGTCAGGCTTAAATCCCCCAGCCAGGTCTGGCGTTGGAGACATTTTTCATAGGGCAGTAACGAGCTGAAATTCCAGGTATTCCTCTTCCCTGCAAACAAGCTGTTTACTCAAGGAAATTAAAGCCAGCACCGTGCATGCTGAAGGGGCTTTTATTTGGGTTTTTGTGTTTGAAAAACAAAACAAAACAAAACAAAACAAAAAATCCATCACGGTCCTCCCAGGCTGTTCAAGTTTGTGCATGATTGATTTTGGGATTAAAAGAGCAAATTTTTTTATTATTATTATTTTGTTTTGTTTTGTTTTTGCCACGTTTCAAATCATCCAGGGAGACTTTTCCACCCCGGGAGCAGCGTGTGCGTTATCCCAGATTTAATTGTGGAGCCTGGATGTGTGCAAAGCGTTCCTGAAGGTAATTGGATGAGGGTCACTGGCTGCCCTGAGATATATGGGCACAGTAATCAGAGAATAATTTCAACCCAGGTTGGAGTTGCCAGTAAAAGTTGTAAAAGTTAATTTTATAGGGGCTGGGACAAAATATGAGCGAGAGCAGGTTCGGGGTTCTGGTGTATTTGCTTTGTCTGGTGACGTTTTTATGATGTTTTATTATTATTATTTGCGTTTTAAATGCAGTTTGGGGCAGAGGGGAGGGAGGGCTGAGCTGATTAGCAGCGTGTGCAGATGGCTCAGCCACAGGAGGAGGAATTCAGCACTGACAGGAGCCTGCCCTGGGCACCACCAGAATTAAGTTGTGGGGTGATTTATTTTTTTAAATTTTTTTTTTTACCGTTATTTTACTTCCCCTTGCTCTCCAGCAAGGAGCAAAGCCCTTTCAGAGGGTATTTAATGAGTGGTTTTTCATATTCCTGCGTGGATGAAATCTTCCAAAGCACTGTCCTGGCTGAGCCCTGTGGGGACAGAGCAGGGGTGGAATCACTGAGGTTGGAGAAGAGCTCCAGGATCATCGAGCCCAGCCTTGGGCCAGGGCTCAGGGAGTGGGAACAATCCCATTTTGGGGGATTACAGGGCCAGGAGCAGTCAGTTGGTTTGGGAATTCATCACATTTATCACAGGAAATCATTTCTGTGAGTCCTTTCCTAAAAATATCCCACTGGGCATTTTCCATTGGTATTAATGGATAGAAACCCACTCTTACTGGGTATAAATTGCTTCCATTTATATTCTTATTTCAGCTGAAATCAGAGAATCCTGGAATGGTTTGGGTTGGGAGAGACTTTTAAAGGTCCGATTTTTTTTTTTTTTTTTTTGACTGAAGTGGGACACAAAAGTATTTTTTTAAATCCTCAGTGTGAGGACACTTCCCTTGCTGTTGAAAATTCCCTTATCAAGCATTCATGATGTGGTTTTTGGGGGAGAACAGGAAATATTGATTATTCCCAGCACCAGCCTTTGCAGAGTTTCCTTTAAAAAATACTGGGCTTAATTATTCCAAGTAGGAAAAATATTTGCATTATTAAAAACATCTGCATCCATCTGAGATTGCTCTTATCAAGAGAAACCGTAATTGCTTCTGACTGACGAAATGAATGTTTATTCAAATCTGTCTTTATGTTGATGATCGTGCTAATTAAACCCTTTATTTTATTTAGACAATTATGTCTAAACTATTGGGGAGTTACAGTAGCTCTAATTGGGCTTTTGTTTTCTTACCTGCTTGAAGATTCCACAGGGTTTTGGGGAAAGAGGGAGAGGAAGGGCTGGGTTTGAGCCGTGGAGGATTTGAAATCCCAAACTGGTCCAGTTCCTGTTTCTGTGAAGGACACAGGGGGAGGAGAAAGGTTGGGTTTATTCCTGATTTTGTTGTTTTGGGGTTTTTATTCCTTTAGTGGATTGTGCTTCTCCCAGCCTGGCATTGCCATTCTGGGTGTGGGGGCTGCTCCTCCCAGGGATCCCCTCTGCTCTGGGAGAGCTGGAATGGTTCACTTGGAGAAGGATCCAGGGAGAGCTCAGAGCCCTTCCAGGGCTTAAAGGGGCTCCAGGAGAGCTGGAGAGGGACTGGGGACAAGGGATGGAGGGACAGGACACAGGGAATGGCTTCACATTGACAGAGATCAGGGATGGATGGGATATTGGGAAAGAATTCCTGGCTGGGAATGTGAGGAACCAGGGGCTAACAAGGATTAATCCAAATTTATTTGGTTTAGTTGGGACAGGAAGGTGGGGCTGGTGCCACCTGGGATGGGCCACACCGAGCAAAGGGGGTGAAGGAAATGTGGGATGGGGTTGTTCATCCTGGGGAAAAGGAGACTCGGGGCTGATTTGATCACTCTTCCAGCTCCCTGAAAGGTGCCTGTGCTCAGCTGGGGTTGGTCTCCTGCTCCAGGCAGCACTGACACAACCAGAGGACACGGCCTCAAGGGAAATGTAGCTTGGGCGTCGGGAAAACGTTGATTATGGAAAGAGTGGTCAAGCACTGGAATTGTGTGCCCAGGGAGGTGGTGGAGTCCCCATCCCTGGATGGGTTTAGAGAAGACTGGATGTGGCACTGGGTGCTGTGGTTTGGGTGAGGTGTTGGGGCTGGGCTGGACTCGATGGGCTTGGAGGTCTCTTCCATCCCAGGGATTCTGAGATTGTCTGATTGACTGTGTGATTGATTGTGTGATTGATTGTATGATTGATTGTGTGATTGATTGTGTGATTGACTCTGTGATTGATTGTGTGATTGATTGTGTGATTGATTGTGTGATTGACTCTGTGATTGATTGTGTGATTGATTCTGTGATTGATTGTGTGATTGATTGTGTGATTGATTGTCTGATTGATTGTCTGATTGATTGTGTGATTGACTCTGTGATTGACTCTGTGATTGATTCTGTGATTGACTCTGTGATTGTGTGATTGATTCTGTGACTGATTCTGTGACTGATTCTGTGACTGATTCTGTGATTGATTCTGTGATTGATTCTGTGATCCTGTGATTGCAACCTGGTGAATTTGTGATTCTGTGATTGATTCCATGGTTCTGTGAATCCAACCCAGTGATTCTGTGATCCCAGTCTGGTGATTCTGTGATATTCCACTGGGTTTGTTTCAAAGGGAATGCACCACGAGGGCCTGGAGGTGGAGAGGTGATGTTTAAAATGTGGAAATTTAAAATTCCAGGACATGGAATGGTTTGGGTTGGAAGAGAATTTAAGAATCATCCAGTGCCACCCCCTGCCATGGCAGGGACACCTTCTATCATCCCAGGCTGCTCCAAACCCCTTCCAACCTGGCCTGGGACACTTCCAGGGATGCAGGAGCAGCCACAGCTTTTCTGGGAATCTTTGCCAGCCCGCTCCCCCCCCCCCCCCAGCCAGGAATTCCTTCCCAATATCCCATTATCCCTAAACTGCAGAGGTGTGGACAGGGCAGTGTCACCCGTGAGATCTGGGCACCCTCATCCCCACTTTTAATTTTTTAAATTTTATTAATATATTTCCACACTCCCAACAAAACAACCTCCTATCCTCCCCAGTGCTTGGAGCCTTTGGGAAGCAGATTAAAAAAGTTTTCATCAGCTCTTCTTAATGGAGGCAGATAAAGCAGGCTAATGGTCATGTGTTGAGTTATTGAAGGGAATTCAGGTAATACAAAATCACCTTTAACCCTCGGCTTCCTCGGACCTCCTGCCTCGCCATTGTTTGCCCAGGGTGTAAAAAACCAGAGTCCAGTTCATAAATTATTATGGAGTTCCAGTGCCCTTAATGCAGGACAGCTTTGGCGGTGTTTCATTTTGGGGTGGGAGCTAATTCTGGGCTGTGCACACCATAAAGCTCCCAGTGTTCCCAGGATTAACCCTTCCCCTGCCTGGCTGGGAGGGAGTTATCAATATCTGTACATCTCTGGTTTTATTCATGGGGAGCGATCCGTGAGGAATTCTCTCTCTCCCCCTCTCTTATTTTGTGAGGTACTGGGTAAAACGCAGCGGGAAGATTTTGTTTATAAAATGAAGAAAAAAGAAAATCATCCAAGTCGTCACTTTTTAGAATTCAGCGTTCACTGTGATGATTTTTTTGAGGATTTCGACCTGAAATTTGTTAAAATTTTTCCACCGCTGAAATTAGGAGAAGGTATTTTGGTGTAATGTGACACAGAATCCTTGTGGGGTGCTTTTTATTGATTACAAACCAATAGATTCCGTGCCCTGGGCACCTCCCTCTCCACTGACCATGGAAACTTATCCTGAATTCCTTGCAGCAGTTGCTGGTTTTCCACGTGAGCTGTGTTTTTAGGGTGAAGCCGTGAGGGATGAAGTTCAGACATTGCTGTTGGAGCAGCATTCCCAATGTTCCTTGTTTTTGGGAATAAATCATTGCTCCGTGAGCTCTGCAGGGCCTGGATGGCATTCAGGAGGTGGGAGATCTGCACTTCAGGCTGTTCTTAAATCTGATTAAAATCATCCCTCCCCACGTTTTTCTGCACTGGCTCCTCCTCCTGTCCATCCAACCCCGAGGGGCTTCCCAAATTTGCCAGTTCCTTCCCAACCCTTGGGAATGTTGTTATTAACACAAAGCAATGGTCAGCTCCATAACTGGCTTTTTTTTTCCCCCTAAATACAGGAGGAAATTGCTGGCTGTGCTCTGACCTAAAGATGTTTTAATGGCCAGTTCTGTTCTGGAGTTTTATTTCCTGGTGTGTTAATTTTATTTTAATTAATGCATGGACTCAGGAATATGTTAATCACTTACAGAGAGGTTCTAGCAGCTCTCTTTTGGGGTTAGGGCACACTGAGCTGCCTGTGTGGGTGAGAAGCTGCCTTTTGGAATATTTTATTGAAGTCTCCAAGGTGTTTTTTGTGGCAAGCTAAAGATGGAATTCAATCCCAACAAACAGCCGAGAGTTTATCCAGGGAAAGTTTGTGTCTGTGCAGAAATGCTGCACAAAACCCCCGAATTTCCTACGAGTTGTGTTCTGGGCTGGCTGGTTTTTTTGGTTTTTTTATGGAATTGTTGGATGCTGAAGTCTTTACTTTTCCCTGCTGTGTTTCTGGAGCACTCAGGGTCACCAGCCCTGGGACATCTCCCATGTGGCTTCCAGGAGGGATTGGACCCAGTGACAAATCCCACGTGCTGGGAGGCTTGGTGAAAATTCATATTTCAGGGGTAAAAGAAGGTAAATCTGTTATAGAAATCTCTATATGATTTTTTGTTCCCACCAGCTGTGTGGTGGGAACACTGAGTTCTAACTCAGCACTGAGTTAGAAGGGCTCCAAACCCTGGCTTTTCCCATTATTCTTTGGGATAATTTCTGGAGTTGCAGCTTCTGGTCCCATCCAGTAACACCAGAGGAGAGCGGGGCGGTTGATTGTAAAGGAAGAGTGAAAAGATTTGTAGTAGAAATGGTGTGAAATGTCCTTGTGGGGTGTAATGTGACACAGAATCATTGTGGGGTGCTCTTTATCGATTACAAACCAGTAGATTCCATGCCATGGAATCCTCCACTCCATGACAGTGGAGGTGGTGAATTCAGAGATGGGGACACCTCTCTTCAAATTACTCATTTAATGTTGTATTTTAGTCCAGCCCTGTTTGGTTGTTTTTTTTTTCTCCTCCCCTCTCATAAGCCTTTCTGATCCCTCCTTTCCTCGCTGTTTTCACGGTTCTCACTGCAAAAAGTGTCCCAGACACAGGCAAGCTGCTCTTCATCCAAAAAAAAACACCAGGATTTTTTTGTGTGCAGACAGGTTTGGGATGAACAAACGAGGCAGCTCAGAGCACCTCTCACCTCCTTGTTTGCTCTCTCCTGGCTGTGCTCAAGACTGGGCTGGGACCATCCTGAATAATCCTGAATAATCCATAAATGACTGGCAAAAATTGTAACCCACTGCACGTCTCTGTGTTAGTGCAGTGTAGGTGTGGAAGGGATTACCAGGTGACCTCACCCCTGATAAATCACAGTTCTGCTAATTGCTAAGTAATTACTAAAGTAATTACTAATTACTAAAGAAGAGGAACAGCCTTGGCCTTAATGGGTCAGAGCTGTGCCTGTTAAAGATAAGTGTGATAAAAAGGGTGAGTTGGCTGCTCAGGGGCATCCTTGAGGAAGAGGACCTGAAGAAACAGGAGCTGGTGGAGGTAGAAGAACCAGGGAATAAAGCAGAACAAACCAGGACGTAAAGCAAGATAAACCAGGAAGTAAAGCAGAACAAACCAGGACGTAAAGCAAGATAAACCAGGAAATAAAGCAGAATATATCAGGAAGTAAAGCAGAACAAACCAGGACGTAAAGCAAGATAAATCAGGAAATAAAGCAAGATAAACCAGGAAATAAAGCAGAATAATCCAGGACGTAAAGCAAGGTAAACCAGGAAATAAAGCAGAATAAACCAGGAAATAAAGCAAGATAAACCAGGAAATAAAGCAGAATAAACCAGGAAATAAAGCAGAATAAACCAGGAAATAAAGCAGAATAAACCAGGACCCTTTTCCCCTTCTCCATGAGATCTGTGTCTTGGCTCATCTCTACCCCTAACCAGAGGTCAGCTGCACCAGCCCAGCTTCATCCTGACCCCAAACCCAAACCATTTAACCCCTGCATGGCCGGGGGGGATGTTCCCTCATTCCCGCTGCTGCTCCCTGGATTCCTCGTGGCCGGCGGCGCTCGCTCGATTCCGCCTTCGGTTTGAGGGAACTGCATTTAATAACCACTCCTTCAACACAGCGAGGTGCAGAAAGTAATTTGTCCCCTTGCCAAGGAGCAGGAAGAATGGGCATTTTGTTCGTGGTGGTTTTACCTGGCTGGGTTCTGCAGGGACAGCAGTGCTCCGTGCTACCGTTGCCCCGCACGCTGTGTTGATTTATTGAAACTGGAGCCCGCGGGTGCAGTCCTGAGGTACCTCCTGACATGGAATTTCTAGGAGAAATATACAGTTGGCTTGGTTATTATTTTTTCCCTCCTCCCTCTGCTTGGGCGTCTCTCCAGCTTTTGCACTAAGGAACGAGATTTTAAATTAGCCTTGAATTTTAACGCGGTGCAGCTCAGCCTTGTTGTTCCCAGGGTTTTATTATGAGGAGTCTGACGTAGTGTCCTGGTTTCATCTCCATCACCCGCCCTGAAATGCAGAGTTTCTTCTCTTTTCTTTATTTTTCAAATTTTCTTTAAAATTTAAATTTAATTTTGTTTCTAGAGGGATTGAAAAAGAGGCTGTGGGTCTGGTTTAAATGTCATCATTCCCATTCCCTGTGGGAGAGAAGGTTGTGGAATCTCCCTGGCTGGAGATATTCCAGAGCTGTCTGGGCACAATCCCGTGCTCTGGGATGACCCTGCTTGAGCAGGGAGGTGGGAGAAGATTCCCAATGGGGAACTGGGAAAGTCCTGTGACTTTCCAGGTGTTCACATCCAGGCAGACAATCATCTTGGGAGGGGAGTTCCCAATGGAGCCAAAAAAAAGGGATGAGAAAACCCCAGGGAAGGGATGGCTGGAGATGTATCCATGTCCCAGATCTGTGAAAGGAGTCAATTCACTGATAGCAATTCCAGTTAATACATTTCCTCTCAAACAGTATTAAATAACAAGTGGAAATCCCTCTCTTAATTAATATTTATCAATTTTTATCATGTTTACTTTTAGAGCAGAAATATTCAGAATTAGTATTTTATGCTGATACCTCTGGAGGCTTTTTTGCATCTCCTTATTGGACATTTAGACTGCTTCTCCTCCTGTTTTGATTTATTTCCTGAGCAGATTTTAGGAAAAAGCTCTATCTGGGTGAGAACTCTGCAAACGCACTGGGGTTATGTTGAGAACAAGCCTGGAATCTCTTCCCTTTCACTGATTCCCACCAAATTAAATTTGAGCATCGGTTTTCCATATCACTTTTAATGGCTTTCTGTTAATTATTGTCCCTCGTAGTTATTAGCAGCACCTTTGATGGTCTTTTCAACTTTGTTAAGGCATTTCCACAGCCTGATGTTTTTTTCCTGTGGAGAACAAAGCTGCCCCTTTGCCACGTGTGGTAATTCAGGAAAACACCGGGATGCTCTGGGAGCAGCCGTGTGCCACCAGATCGGGCATTACATATAATTAAATATTAAACAGGCACATTTATCACCTTGGCGTGATTAGAGGCGAATTTTGGGAGCAGAAGCGGGGCCGGGGCCTGGGGCTGCCCCATGGCAGCTCAGCACAGCTCACTCCAAGCCCTCCCTGCTCCCTTCCCGTCGGATCCGTGGCTCGAAGCCGCCTTCCCTCTCCGGTGAGTAATGCTGTGCAGCTGGACTGACAGAATGTGATTGCTCATCAGATCGCTTGATGACTTAATCTGGGGCTGATTAGCATCTTGGAGCCTGTCCAGGCGATCACAAATGATGCAGAGTTCTGCTGCGGGCCCCGGTTATTTCATGTTTGAGCAGCAGCAGGGGCTCCACCGGGTTTGGGGTTGGGGAAGGGGCTGTGCCGTGGCCAGGCTCCTGTCAGGGAGAGGGGTGGCCTGGATTTGTGTCCCAAGCACGTGTGAGCCCAGCAGGCAGGGATGTAGAGCATCCTGGAGCACTCGGTGCTCTGGTCTGCTTGACCAGGTGCTGTTGGGTCGCAGCTTGGACTCCGGTGATCTTGGAGGGGTTTTCTGATTAATTCAGTTAATTTGTGGTCGCTCCCAGCAGCGTGCTGTGTTCTTGTGGAGTAACAATAAATCCACAGGAGCAATACAAATCCTCTCCTTCCCCTAAAAACTGCTCCCTCGAGTAAGTGAGGGCATTCCCTGCTCCTTCTGGTGTTGTCAGATCATCACCCGGAGACTTTTCACTGCAGGGGCGAGTTTGGGAAGCAGGAGATGGGACAAAGGCCAGGATATGGGATGGTGTGGGTAAGCTGAGCTGTGGAAGCAGCCAGCCTCCTGCCCATCAAGGGTTAAAAGCTGGAGCAGGGAGTGCTGGAAGAGTTCAGTTGTTTCACATTAGGCTGGGCAGCCCTGGCTGCCTTCCGTGCTCAGGGAGCCGGGGGCCGAGTCCCCAGCGCTAAATCTGCGTAACCGATGCCGTACAACTGGCACCAGCCTTGACCACAAGTGGCCATTAAAATAAACATCCCCGGGCTTAACTGACAGGCAGCAGAGAGCAGAAACAGCCCGGCATGATGGGGAATATTCAACACCCAGCCAGAACCGAATTTCGGCAGGCAAAACGCACCCCCATCCCTGCCCCGGCCCTGAGGCATCAATGGGAGCAGTGTCTGGGATCAGAGTGTGCTGCTCCCGGGGGTGATGAGGTGGTGCCAGCCCTCTGGGAGATGGGAGAAGTCCAGCCCAAATCACAGCTTGGGTAAACACAGGGTACGAGCCCCAGGGTGGCACCAAAATCCAGCCCAAAACCCGTCCCAGGAAATGCAGGGTACGAGCCCCCACAGCAACACCGGCAGCAAGAAATCCAGTCCCAGATATATCCCAGGAAAAAACGAGGCACAAACCTACCCTGTGATAGCACTGGAGTGGAGAAATCCAACCCAAAACACATCCCAGGTAAACAGAGGACACGAGTCCCATGGCAGCACTGGGATGAAGAAATCCAGCCCAAAATTGATCCTGGGTAAAAACAAGGCACAAGCTCCACAGTGGTGCTGGGACTGAGAAATCCAGCCCCAAATATATCCCAGAAAAACACAAGGCATGAGTCCCAGGGTGGCGCCAGGACCAAGAAATCCAGTCCAAAACACATCCCATGAAAACAGAGGGCATGAGCCCCATGGCAGCATTGGGATGACGAAATCCAGCCCACAACTGATCCCAGGTGAAGACAAGGCATGAGCCCCATTATAGCACCAGGATGGAGAAATCCAGCCCCAAACTTATCCCAGGAAAACACAGGGTACGAGCCCCAGTGTGACATCAGGATGGAGAAATCCAGCCCCAAACCTATCCCAGAAAAACGCAGCCCCATGGCAGCGCCAGGATCAGCTGCCATCCCTCGGGCACTGAGCTGCTCCAGGATCTTGTCTGGCGTTAGGAAAAGAGGTAAAAGGCTTTATTAAAAATGAGCTGCTTGCCTTGGGTTGGCAGATTTATTTATAATGGTGATTTGTGAGCGCTCCAAGTTGGGACAAGAGTGAGGGCATTATTATGTCCACAGGGATAGAGGAGCGACACATTTATTGGGTGGAATTTATCTGCCTGGAGTATTTCCTTATTTCTTTTTTTATAAGAAAAGCACAGAAACAAGCAACCCTTACAAAACAAGCGATTACACAAGGGCAAAACTCGCCAGAGCTCGAGGCAAGAGGATTTGGACATTGGGATTGGTGCTGCTTGGGAGAGGCTTCTTCCCTCCTGGATAACAGCACAACTCCCTGTTCCGGCACGTGCTGCTTGAAATCCATCACGTTTTTGTGTCAGAAGGGAAACCACTGGAGTTATTAAGGGTGTGCTGGAGAACTTCCCTGAAATTGTGTCCTTTAAAATATAGTTAATTATTGGTTTTACCCAAGGAAGGCCTTGAGCAGGACAAGGATGTTTGTGACAAGCGCAGTTTTGTGTTGGGGAGTCCAAAGATGGCCGAGCCTCTTTCCTGACATTCCAGGATTTAAAGTTCAGTGTCGCTGTGTGTGTGTTATGTCCTGGAGTGTTGTTATGTTTTTGTAAGGAGTCACTCATTTAACCCTTTAATTGTTTTAAAAAAAGAGTTGTTGGAATGATGGTCGCACCAGGAGATGCAGTGCCTGTGGCACCGCTAGAGAGGTGCAGCTCATGGAATCACAGAATCAGAATGGTTTGGCTTGGGAATGATCTTAAAACCCACCCAGTTCCAACCCCAACACCTCCCACTATCCCAGGCTGCTCCAAGCCCTGGCCAGCCTGGCCTTGGGCACTTCCAGGGATCCAGGGACAGCCACAGCTTCTCTGGGCACCCTGTGCCAGGGCCTGCCCACCCTCACAGGGAAGAATTTCTCCGTAATCTCTAATTTAATTCTCCCTTCTTTCAGTTTGAAGCTGTTCCCCCTTGTCCTGCCACTCCAGGCCCTCATTCATTGACGAGGTGAGCAGAATTGGCTGCTGGGTTCACCCAGCAGAGTTTGGACATCAGCTCCTCACAGCCAAGAGTTGTCTTGTGACTTCTTTTGCTTGTCCTAAATTCTTTCCTGCTGCATCCTTTGTTACTCGGGAGAAAGCCTAAAACAGAAGCAAACTCTCCTAAGCTTTTGGCTCCATCTTTGGGACACCAACCTGGCTTTTTCCCGGTGTCTTATTTTCATCCCATCCTGCTGTAGAAATACTGGTGGATGCGCGGGAGGTTCCGAGCTGGATCAGCCGCGATGGTTCCTCTGGAGCCGGCGCTGGATTTAAAACCACGTGGATGTGGCGTGTGGGGACGTGGGTTGACGGTGGAGTTGGACTCGATGGTCTCGGAGCTCTTTTCCAAGATGAATGACTGTGCAGTTCTGTGCTGGGTGTGCTCTGTCTCCTGGGCAGTTGCGGAGTTAAACGAGTTCCCCCTCCCGCCTGCCGGCGCTGGCGTTGGCTCGGAGCGCGGTGGCGTTTTCCAGTTCGGAGAATTCCAGTGACCAACCAGGTAGTCGGCTCCTAATGGCACAATTTACCCTTTGTGAACACATTTTATGAAAGCTCTCACTGTTTGTCTCAAGTTGTGGAGGGGGGGGGGGGGGGGGGGGGGGAGAATTAAAAAAAAAATAAATAAAAATAAAAAAAGAACCAACCCAACTGTTGTAAACGTCCAGGCCACGGAGCTGCCTAATCCAAACACAGGCACGAGCTGGGGCTCCGTGTGTTCCTTGGCCTGGTGCTGAGCTCGTGTTTATGAGCACACACCAAAAAAAATAAAAAAAACCTCTGAAGGAGACTGGGACTGGGTTTAGCGCTGGACTTTTTAAAGGGGGGGGGGGAATGAAGGAATGGGGGGGCTGTGGGAGAGCAGCTGTGGGGTTTTTTTGGGGTTTCGAGTGGTAAATCTCTGGGACGGTGTAGCCATTGGAAAAATGTTCAGAAAGATGTTCAGAAATTTGTTCATCTGCTCTCCGAAGCCATAGCTTTGCCCCTTCAAGGCACCAGAGTGTGCAAGGAACTCTGGGGAAAGAGTTGGAGAATCCTTGAAAAATGCTGCAATAAAATGGTCCAGGTGACCTTGCCGAGGTGGGAATGGCCAGGGGGTGAGCAGGAGCATGGACAGGGAATGCTGGAGGTGCCAGAGGTCCCGGGGGAATGGGCTGTGCCAGCCAGTCTGGCCCTGGCTGGAATTCAGAGCATGGAAGATGCTGCTGGCCTGGGATGACCTGCGTTCCTTCGGGAGAAATCTTCCAATCTTTTTCATCCTCCCCTTGGGAATGTTCCCCGCTTGGGCAGAACAGGGGGATCATGTTGGAATTGTTAAGCTCTGTTCCCCTCAGCCCACTCCAGGAGGGAGCTTTGGGTCTTGCAGTGATGCTCAAACCTTCCTGTGGAGTCCTGGCTCCATTTTCCTTCCTATCCACTGCTTATTCCCATCACTTTCCTGTTCCTTGATTTATCAGTGGTGCCTGGTGGGAGCTGGCAAATCCCTCACCGTGCTCATGAACCAAAGCAAAACCTCTGGCCTGCAGGAGAAAACACCAAGTGAACCCCAAATAATGTGTATTAAAGGAAAATGTAAGATGGCAGAGGGCACATGGAGCAAGCAGAGGTATTTTCTGGCTGTCTGGTCGAAGCTTTGGTATCATTTTTCTCCAGGATTACAGGGGCTTTCACCTCATAAATTTGGGCCTGTTTGAGGTCGTTAATCTTTCTTTACATGTTGCCTTGCAATTTTAGAGCTTTGCCACCATCTGGGATCACATTTTAAATGAAGTTTCCACTCACTACGTCCCCTTTTCATGGAATTATTTATATATGGAGAAATGCATAATAAATACATCAGCTCTGGGTTGTTTTTAAACATTTTCAGGGCTTACCTTGTGTGGAAAAACTTGTCTTCTCTAATAGAGAGTCATAACAGTGACCAATTAAAGGATCACATTTGCAATATGCTCTTAAATGGCAATTTAAAATATTGGTGAGTGATCCGTGGGGAAAGGGAGCTCTGGGCCAGGGACCTGAGTTGGAAAATCCTGGAGTGTAAGACAGAACAGCACCATCTGATGGAAACAGCAAACCTGGAGAGGGATTGCAGCTCCTCCCTTGCCTTTGGGATGGAACCTTCTTAAAATCCTGGTTGTTCTTCACTGTATAGTGGTGCTGGGTCAAACGTTGGACTTGACATCCTGGAGGTTCTTGCCACTCTCTTGATTCTTATGGATGGACCTTCCAGCCTGTCCCACTCCCTAAACCAAACTTTCCCCATCTCTGCTGGTCCTGACAAACCCCAAAGGCAGGCAGGACCCACAGTTGGTTCTACCAGAGCCAAGACGTCTGCCCCAGGCCCCGCCAGCTGTTTGAACGGGGTTTTGAACAAATAAATAGCCTCAACTGTTCAGTGGTTCCTTGTGTAATTTTAGCTCAGGACCTCTCCAAGAATGTCCAGAATAAATAGGTGAATCTGTAATCCATCCCCAATGAACTGGATATTCCGGGAGCAGCTCAGAGCACATTACGGAGGGGCAGTGTCAATAAACAGGGATGCTGTGGGCCCTGGAAATGTGGGCTCTGTTCCTGGAGAGGGAGGCCTCAGGCAAGAGCTGGGTGCAGGCTGGAAAAGCAAATAAAAAGGAGCACCCACCCAGGTGGTTGGGATTCCAACCCCCATCCTTCAGTGTCCCCCAGATCCTCCTGGGGTGATTCACCCTGGGTAGAACTGAGCGTGCAAGGGAGGTTTCACCTCCACCCACCCCTTTACAGCATTATCAACAGGAAAACAACGAATTCCCCGGGATATTTTACAGTGCTGAGGCATGAAATTGCAGAGCAGAATCTTCTCCCCAAGCCCCCTTTCCCCTCTGGAGGCTGCAGCCACCATTCCCTAAGAAACCCAACCTCCAGACGTGAATCACTGCTTGGATTTTTTTGGGTTTTTTAACTTTTCCTTCCCTCAGCTGGGAGGAGCGGGGACCTGCTGGAGCTCTGAGAAACCTCCGAGCAAGGGAAAGGAGTTAAAAATGAACCAGCAGATTTATATATATATATATATTTATATATTTTTATATATATATATATATATATAAAAAGTAAAAATATATGTTCTCCATCTGAAGTTTATTTAGGTCCTTTGGGAGAGTGGCGCGGCACCACGTCTCTACTAAATTGCCAACATTTTATGGCCGTGCTGGCACCGAGTCAAACACACATCTCCTTGGCTTGCTCTGCTGTCTTAAACAGGCAGATTCCAGTCTGTTTTTCTATGGACTGAATATTCCTTTTGACTGGGCGAGGGGCGCTCTGCCCAGCAAGGACCAACAGGCAACTTCTCTTTTTATTGCTTTATCGAGGCTTGATTATTTTGATATTGCGCTGCTGAAGAGCCGACCCCTTGTGACCCGCTGGATGTCAGAGCAGTGTGCATTTCAAGCCAGATCCAGCTTTTTTTTTTACTTTTTTTACCTTTTTCTTTCTTTCTGATTTTATTTGGATTGGAACCTTATTAATAACTGGAAAGGTTTGAAGGGGCTATTTTTAACTGCTTAGCTGTCGTATTTCAGTAGCATGGACGTGGAGCTTTGAGTGTTACAGATAAAATACCCCCAGCACAAGGTGCTGCTGAGTTTAAACCCAGCCTAACCAGCTCCCTGCTCCATTTCCTTCCCAAACCCTCCCCTACATGAGAATTGTGCAAAATCCTGCCCATTAATCAAGGTCACTGCCTGCATGGAGCCCTTCCATGGGGAGGAAGCTCCGGAATCTCCCCCTGTTCCAAGCAGGGTGTTTTTTAGGAATCCTCGGTTGCTGTAGAAGCTGAAACAGGCTGGCTTGAGGCAGGGCACTCATCTGCCCACACCTGCCAGCAGCTGGGAGTGACCCCCTTTATCTCCCCAGCACGGGGCTGGGGAGACGTTCCCGTCGGCTTTGGGAACGTGGGGCTTTGATCTGCAGATGCCTGAGCAGCCAGGTCAGCATCTGGGGCAGAATGGACTGGCAAGGAACAGCCTGTTGGACCTGTTGGATCAGCCTCTTGGACCACGCTGATCCAATTACGCTCCACGACGGAGAATCCTTTTTATTTTTTGGTCCAAAGCACAGGAGAAGCGAGGGCTTTGCTTTGAAGCCGAGGAGATGAGTTCATGGCTCAGCGCTTGGGAAGCTGGAGAGCTGAGCTTTGCAGCTCATCTGGATCTTCCACAGCACTCCAGAAAACATTTAGTAAACCTCTCAGCCTGCTTTTCCAGGGGACTGCTGCTCCTCAGGCTCGGCTGGCTGTGCCAAAGGCTTTCCTTCTCTCCTGGCTTTGGGAGCCTGCAGAGCTGCTCCTGCTCACTGCACCCCTGTGGGGTCAAGGGGAGGATATTCCATCATTCCATAGGACAAGGAATGGCTTCAAGCTGGGCTGGATGGGATACTGGGCAGGAATTGTTCCCTGTGAGGATGGTGGGACACTGGCACA
The DNA here is from genome assembly GCF_963662255.1 of Cinclus cinclus. NCBI lineage: Eukaryota > Metazoa > Chordata > Aves > Passeriformes > Cinclidae > Cinclus > Cinclus cinclus. The sequence goes on along the minus strand of NC_085061.1, from coordinate 1,670,311 downwards.
GGGTGCCCAGAGAAGCTGTGGCTGCCCCTGGATCCCTGGAAGTGTCCAAGGGCAGGCTTGGATCAACCTGGGATAGTGGAAGGTGTCCCATGGCAAGGGGTGGCACTGGATGAGATTTCAGATCCCTTCCAACCTGGATCATTCTGGAATTCTGTTCTTTTTAACCAAATAGTTGCTTTTTCTCCTTATTTATTCCTATTTGCTGTTGTTCCATTTCCTTCTGTTTTTCAGCATTTCTCTGCCATGAAGTGCACTTGGATGGATTTGTCAATCTTAGAGGACTTTTCCAACCCAAACCATTCCATGATCCCCTGATTCCTTACCCTCCAACTCCACACTCCCCTGCTGCTCAACTGTGCCGTGAGCCCAGGAAAGAATCCCAGGATGGTTTGGGTTGGAAGGACATCCCATCCCATCCCATCCCATCCCATCCCATCCCATCCCATCCCATCCCATCCCATCCCATCCCATCCCATCCCATCCCATCCCACCCCATCCCATCCCATCCCTTTATCCCATTCCATCCCTTTATCCCATTCCATCCCTTTATCCCATCCCTTTATCCCATCCCATCCCATTCCATGGGTTCCATGAGCAGGGACACCTTCCCCCATCCCAGTCTGCCCCAGTCCCAGCCCTGTCTGAGCACTGGGTTGTTTGAGGACAATGTGGGATTTGTTTCCCTGGAGCTTTCCCTGGGCTGGGCTGGGCTCTCCAACCCCAGGATTAAATACTCCCTTGAGTTTCTGGAAAGCAATAATGGGGCTGGGAGGAGGGACGTGGGCATTCACAGCCCCCCAGAAGAGCCCTCACTCTGCTGTATAATGGCCTTCTGTTGGCTTTTAGTGGGGTGCAGTTTAGTAAATTAGGAGTCTTCAGGTACTTAGCACTTTAATGGTTCTCACTAAGAACATAATTAAACCATAGACCCCGTAGAGAGAAGAAAAAAAAAATCAGTTTATTGTGCGTATTTTTAGACTCTGTTACCAGCCCTCATAAAACCTGCTCCATCCAAGCCAGGGAACAGGCCTGAGCTGGCGACCCAGAATTCCTCCAGCAGCACTCACACCTTACAAATCTGCCCCGTGAATTACGGAATTCATTTTCCTGCTCCCATTTCCAAAGGCGTTTGCAGCAGGGTGTCTCCCTGGCTGCTGGAGGGGCAAGGGAGCCACCAGGGTTATGATGTTGTGTTGACACACAAAGCCAGGGTTTGCTAATTGTTTTTTTGTTTTGTTTTGTTTTTTATTTACAACAATTAAATTTTTTATTTATTTTATTTGCAGTCTGGCAGAGGTGCTCTGAGCCCACGGCTCCGCTCCCTCTCCATGTGCATCCACCTTGGGATTGTTTAGTTCCATCTGCCTTGGAGCTGCATTTCCCATGGCTGTGTGTCAGGAGATCGTTTCCCATGTCTGTGTGTGTCAGGAAATCACAGTTCTGGATGTAGGAGAATTCCCAGCTGCTTCCGGGGTGATTCCTAGGATGAAGGGATGGAGAGGGAATTTTCATCAGGTGCTGGGGTGCAGGGACAAGAGGGAATGGCTTCAAGCTTTCATTTATGATGGAAGGTGGAATAAGATGGATTAAAATGGAACATTGGGATAAAATCCTTCCCTGTGAGGGTGGGCAGGCCCTGACACAGGGTGCCCAGAGAAACTGTGGCTGCCCCTGGATCCCTGGAGGTGTCCAAGGCCAGGCTGGACGGGGCTTGGAACAGCCTGGGATAGTGGGAGTGGGAATTAAATAATCCTCCAGGTCCTTTCCAGCCCAAATCACAGCACAGCCACCAAGCAAAGTGCAAAGCTCCAAATCCCCAGGACAAGCTGGGTGAGGAGAGCCTGGGAAGCTTTTCCCTCCTCCTGGGCTCTGACACCAACACCTCCAACAGCCCTGGGACGTTTCCATGGGACAGGATTTCTCTGGAACAACAGATGTGGGGCAAATTCCCTCTCCAAAATTCCAGCAAGGTGCCCTGGGTGCTTTCTCTTTGAGTGCCTCTGGTGGACCGGGGGCGCAAAAAGAATCCAGGAGGTTTTCCAGGCTCCTGGTGATTCACAGGCTGCTCCTGCCTCAGAAGGGCTCCCTTCCCAGATGTGCAGTGCAACATCTGGAAGGCATTGGGAGGAACACACACACACACACACACACATCTGCTCCCCCTGCAGCTCTCGGAGGATATCTGGGACATGGGAATCACTGCACTATCCTGGGCTTCATCCTCAAATCCCACACTGGTTTGGCTTGGAAAGGACCTTAAAGCTCATCCCATTCCCATCCCCATTCCCATCCCCATTCCCATCCCCATTCCCATTCCCATCCCCATTCCCATCCCCATTCCCTGTCTGTACCCCATTCCCATCCCCATTCCCATCCCCATTCCCATTCCCATCCCCATTCCCATTCCCCATTCCCCATTCCCATTCCCATTCCCATCCCCATTCCCATCCCCATTCCCATCCCCATTCCCATTCCCCATCCCCATTCCCATTCCCATTCCCATTCCCATCCCCATTCCCATTCCCATCCCCATTCCCATTCCCATCCCCATTCCCATTCCCATTCCCACCACCCCAGGCTGCTCCAAGCCCCGATGTCCAGCCTGGCCTTGGGCACATCCAGGGATCCAGGGCCAGCCTGGATCAGCTGCTCTGGGAATTCCAGCCCTGAACTCCCACTACAGTGCCATTCCAAGCTGGAATTTTCTCTTCCTGCCCTTAAACAATTCGGGGTGAAAATATCTCCAGTCCCAGCTCAAACAAGTGGGATCAGCACATATTAATGATATTAATTATTATTATAATTGTATTTTTTGTATTACATTAGTAACAATGTGATTATAATGATATTAATTACAATTAACATTACAATTATAAAATAGGTGTGCCATTAGTAATCCCACCTGCTCTCCATGGTCTCCTCATCCATGAGTGCTAAACATTCCAAGGTGTTGGATCGATGCCTTGGCTGTGTCAGGATTGGCTAAATAAATTAATTTTAAAATAAAAATAATAAAATAATGAAATTAAATTTAAAATTAAATTTGAATTAAAAATAATTAAATAATAAAATTAAATTTAAATTAAAGTTAAAATTAAAAACAATTAAATAATACTTAGTTTTTAGCATTATTTAAGTAATAATACTTTAAAAATATTACGCATTTTAATATGCTTAAATATATTTTATTATTAAATTATTAAATAGGTTAATGCTAATAAACAATAATTAGAGTGATTATAGTTGATACATTATTATATATTATAGAATATATATATGTTATAGCTATAAAATTTACATTATATGTTATGTTATGATATATATTGTTATGTTATATTATATTATATTATGTTATGTTATGTTATGTTATGTTATGTTATATTATATTATATTATATTATATTATATTATATTATATTATATTATTATTACTATAACATCATTAATAATTATAGTGATTGTGGTAATAATAATGACAATTAAGATAATAACAGTTTTATAATTATACTTACTTTTATATTTCCAATTAATTATTATTACAACAATAAATAATAATGATAATAGTGATAGTGATAGTGATAGTGATGATTGATAATTATGAAAATTATGACGGTAACGTAAAGATAAAGATAGATAAAGATAAAGATGATAAGATAAAGATAAATATGATAAGATAAAGATAAAGATGATAAAAGATAAAGATAAAGATGATAAAGATAAATATAAATATGATAAAGATAAATATAAATATGATAAAGATAATGACAAATATGATGCTGACGATGACAATGACGATGACGACGATGATGACGATAACGATAATTATAATGATGATGATGATAATGATAATGATGATGATGATGATGATGATGATAATGATGATGATAAAAAGGACCGACCTGCCTGCTTGGAAGGATAAAACCATTCCTCAGTAATTTGGGACCTGAGCAACCCCTTTGGGAACGCTGCGAGGATCCCAACACGGGATTAACTGGGAGCAGGTCCTGGCAGGGGGAAGGACCCCGGGGGACACCTGGGGCTGCCCTGACCCCCCGGCCCGGCCGGAGTGGCCTTGGCAGAGCTCCCTGACCCCAGCCCGGCTCCATCCGGGAAGGAAGGATGCGGTCTCCTGTCCTGAGGGGCCACAGCAGCCCCCAAAGCAGGCCAGGCTTTATTAATCCCAGCTTTGCTAATAAGGAATTACAACAGTTGTGGGATTTGGCAGCGGGAGCGTGCTTGGCTGCCATGCATCCTGCAGGATTTGCCCTGTTTTGTTTGTATTTTGGGTTTAACTACAAATAATTTAAAGATGTGTTGTGTCTCCTTCAGTTAACGTTCGTGTTTTCGACCTCTCTCTTTTTTTTTTTTGGTTGCTGTTGAAGTTTTAAAACAATACCGGGGAATTCGAGCCTGTCAGACAAATTCACATTTATTCTTCTTGCTCCGGCTGTGGGATTTCTTAGGGCGGCACTTATTAACATATCAGAATTTTGGGGTTGTTCCCTTTGAAAAATTTGCTGTTTTCTTCTCCTGGATGGAAAAAAAATCTCCCAGCGTCAAAAAATTTCAGGCTGACAAAAGAATAATATTGTCCCAAGGCCAGTATGTAAATACCTTAACCAATATAACATGTTTAGAGGAATTACACTTTCCTCTCCCAAATTACCATCTTGGAAAGCAGCTCCACCACCACTTTTATTTGAATTTTAAACATTTTGAAAGCAGATCTCCGAGGTTTTGAAATCTGGTTTCCATTCCTGGCTCTGTTTGACCCAAGGCCTGACCCTGAGCAAATCTTGGGCTCAGTTTCTGGATCTGCTCCGTTGCTCTGAGGATCCTCACTCAGTTTAAAATATGATCTAAGTGTAAGATTTCAGTGTTCAGTAATAGCTGGGTTAATTTAAGATGGGGTTTGGTTATGATGACAAAAATTAAAACCTTTGGTTTTTAAGAGATGAGTCGTAAAGATGCATGAAAAAACTCGAATAAAGTAATTTTCTCTGCAAAGAGACAAGTTCCCAGAGGTGAAGGACGGTTCACATGAGGAGGAGAATAAAGAGTAAAGCCAGAACTCCATAACTTTGTAACTCTGAGACTTGATTTATTTCATTTTTAAAGCAAGATTTCGAAGGTTTCCAGCTTTAACAACCAGCAAGATGTGTGTCAAAAACCACGGGTGGTGGTGAACCCAGGCAAGCTCCTTTGCAGAACATTTTCACACTGAACACGCTGTTCTTCTGCACCCTGTGCCACAACTAACTTCAATTTCCATTTTCCCTCAAGTTTCATTTTCGAGTTTCGTTCAATTACAATTAGAAAATTACGATCGATTACGATTAGACCAATTACGATTTTGGAAAATCCGAGCTACCGCACCAAGTTTTGGAGGGGAATTAATTCCCTTTTTTTGTTTTTTTTTTTCCCTTTGCTATTGCAGACTCAGCCGGTGCCCAACCCCATCTCGTACTTCATGCACCGCTCTCCGTGGTGGTTCCATCGCTTCGAGACCTTGGTGAACCACTTCATCGAGCTGGTGGTGCCCTTCTTCCTTCTGCTGGGCAGGAGGATGAGCATCCTGCACGGGCTCCTGCAGATCCTCTTCCAGGTGAGCTGCTCCTGCCTCACTGCAGCACAGACCCTGCCAGGGAGCTGGGGTTGTTCATCCTGGGGAAAAGGAGACTCGGGGCTGATTTGATCACTCTTCCAGCTCCCTGAAAGGTGCCTGTGCTCAGCTGGGGTTGGTCTCCTGCTCCAGGCAGCACTGACACAACCAGAGGACACGGCCTCAAGGGAAATGTAGCTTGGGCGTCGGGAAAACGTTGATTATGGGAAGAGTGGTCAAGCACTGGAATTGTGTGCCCAGGGAGGTGGTGGAGTCCCCATCCCTGGATGGGTTTAGAGAAGACTGGATGTGGCACTGGGTGCTGTGGTTTGGGTGAGGTGTTGGGGCTGGGCTGGACTCGATGGGCTTGGAGGTCTCTTCCATCCCAGGGATTCTGAGATTTTGTGATTCATTGTGTGATTGACTCTGTGATTGATTCTGTGATTGATTGTGTGATTGATTGTGTGATTGATTGTGTGATTGACTCTGTGATTGATTGTGTGATTGATTGTGTGATTGATTGTGTGATTGACTCTGTGATTGATTGTGTGATTGATTGTGTGATTGATTGTGTGATTGACTCTGTGATTGATTGTGTGATTGATTGTGTGATTGATTGTGTGATTGACTCTGTGATTGATTCTGTGATTGATTGTGTGATTGATTCTGTGATTGATTGTCTGATTGATTCTGTGATTGATTGTCTGATTGATTGTGTGACTGATTCTGTGATTGTGTGGTTGATTCTGTGATTCTGTGGTTGATTCTTTGATTCTGTGATTGATTGTGTGATTCTGTGATTAATTCTGTGATTCTGATTCCAACCCAGTGATTCTGAGATTCTGTGACTGTGTGATTTTGTGATGCTGTGATTGTGTGATTGATTCTGTGATTGATTGTGTAATTGATTCTGTGATTCTGTGATTGATTCTTTGATTCTGTGATTGGTTCTTTGATTCTGTGATTGATTGTGTGATTGTGTGATTCTGTGACTGATTCTGTGATTGATTCTGTGATTGATTCCAACCCAGTGATTCTGAGATTCTGTGAGCTAAAAGTGAAGAAATTCTTGATGTATCTCGCTCATTACAAGGTTCTTTTAAAGCTAAACAGTCTAATTAAGAGTTAACACTTACATTATTTATACTTTTGACTCAATGACTGAACACTCGTGACCTGCAGTGTGACATTTTTTATTCACTTAAGAAATATTATCTAAACTTCAGAAGAAGAACAAGGAGGAAGAAAAACTTCTGCTCTAAAACCTCCGTTTTGTTCCATACCTATTCCTATATTCTAAAACCCCAAATTTCAAACTCTTTCCCATGTGACATCACACACCTTCATTTCAACTACACACCAGTGATTTTAATTCCATTTTTTAGCTCCAGAATCCTCCTCTAAGACCTCAAGCTAAAAGCAGCAATTCCTCTAAAAATCCCCACCCAACCACCGCAAAAACTTCCAAACTTCCAAATCTCAAAATTCTGACACCTGGGATGGTGGAAAGTGTCCCCGGGGAGGGGGGGGTTGGAACAAGATGATCTTGAAGGTTCCTCCCAGCCCATTCCATGCTCAATTCTCCCCTCTCATCCCCTTCTCTCCTCGGGGTTTTCTCCATCCCAACCAGGAACCTCCAACTCATTCCTGCTCCTCCCTAACGAGCAGCAGGGCCCTGGGGGAACTCGGGGAGAGCCAGGGGAGCTGGAACAGCCGAGCCCACCCCATAAATGTCCTAATGACAGCGAGTAAATGCAGCCATCAAGCCCCCTTTAATTGGCCCTTTATTGATAGCTGGCAATTACTGATTTATTTCGATCACGAGGGGAGTCTGCGAAGGCAAAAAAGGGTCCCAGTGTAAGAGGCAGCTCTGGTGCATTTATAGCATTTCAACAAAAACCTGTTTATTTAATATTTACTGCCCTTTTCTTCATTCAGAATGACTTTTATTGACAGTCCTTGTGCTCTGCAAAGGAAGCAATAAAGTTTAATGTTGATATACCACTTAATTCTGCTTTTCAAGATTTGAATTGACATTACAGACAAGTTTTATTGGACATTTTATAATTGTTATTGGAGTCATGGTGGCGAGGTTGAGTGAGTGTATTTTTCCAGATTCCAACTGGCCTGGAGAATATTGCTTTGTCAGGAACCCAAAAAAAGTTGGGCTTTAAAGGAGGAAAGTGGTTGGGTTGTTTTTTTTCCAAGTGTGAACTTATTCTTCTTGCCTGCTTCATGTTTGTAAGGAAAAAAGCTTAGAGAGGGTGGAAACGTCAGAGAGGAGGTGCTCAGCAGCCTGAGGATGGATGGGTGTCCACCAGGGGATTCCTGTGGGGTTGGGATTCCTGCCTGGAGTTATCCCAGGAGAGCTGGGAGCTCCTCCTTGCTGCCATCCTGGACGTGCACAGCAGGTTCCTGTTGGGGTTTGGTGTCTGGTGGGACCCAGGTGGGATTTAGGGTGGCTTTGATGGACACCGGAGCGCTGCCAGCACCTTGATTCCCCCCTGGAGGAGCCACAGAGACCCTTGGGATGAGCCCAATCCCAGCAAATCCACGAAGGGCTCGGTGCTGCTGCTCCTGGCCAGGAGTGTTCCCTCCTGCCGTGCTTCCCTGCCCCTCAGCTTTTGGGGTTTTTGCCACGTTGTGTTTGTGAGCTCAGGTCAAACCCCGCCATTCCCGTGCCAACTGTGTTTGCCGGGAATAAATGATCCCTGGAAATGTTAAAAAACCTGTGGATGTGACACTTCAGGGCATGGTTCAGTGCTGAATGTGGTGGTCGATGTTTGGATTTGATGGTGTTGAAGAGCTTTTCCAGTCTTAACAATTCTGTGATTTGCTGGATTTTGTAGCAGAGGTGGGGTCTGGGCCTCAGAAATGCACACCTGGATCTGAAACACCCCAATATTCAGGAGAAATCAAATTAAAAACAGGGCTGCCAGTACATGGAGGGGGGCAAAAGATATCTTGGAAGGTCTTGGGGACCCCAGGTGAGGTTTGGACTCTTATTCTTGGTTCTGTAGAAGCAGCAGGGCAGAGCCTGCCCACACCCCGAGGAGTTTGTGGGGTGTGGGAGGTTGGAAGTGCTCTTGGGGAAGGCAAATCCTTCAGTTTGGTGAGGATTTTGCTGCTCCCTGCATCTTCCTCCTCCAAACCCTGCATCTTCCTCCTCCAAATCCTGAAGCTCTGTGTTTTTCACGCTGTCTAACTCCCAGCTCACACCAAATGTATTTCTTGGCTCCTTGGAAGCCAGGCAGTAAAATTACACTGCTTGGCAAATGAGTTGATGAGGGGAAGCGAGAGGGAAGCCAAAAAATAGACAGGAAAAAGCCACCTTGCCCCTCAGAGCTGGCAGGTAGTGCTGGGGGCGAGGGAGGGAAGGGGCTGGGGTGGATTTGGCAGTGCCAGGTGTGACGGAGCTGCAGGATCACAAAGGTGAAATCCATAAATGAATCTACAGAATGGAAATTCCATGGCTGGTGCTGTTGGGAAGGCAGGGCCACCGCTTTGATTCCCAGTCACAGCCATAAAGTCACAATCTGGGGAGAGTTTTAAAATCCCGTCAGATCTGGATGGATTTGTGGAGCCTGACTCCTTCCCGTGGCCCCTGGAAGCTCCTGGCGTGTCCTCCAGCACGGAGCATCCTCGTGGCTGGAGAGGTCCTGGGTGAGCTCAGCCCCCAGGGCAGACACGGGGACAGAATTCCCTGGAGGAGCTGGAGTGGAGCCTGGGGAACATTTCCCCTCCCTCCAGATCCTGAATGTTGGTGTGGCAGGGTCTGCCCTGAGACAGTCCCGGGGTGGTTTTCAGCAGGAGCCATCTCCAGGGCACAGGGGTGACAGTGACAGGAGCACAGGGGTGACAGTGACAGGAGCACAGGGGTGACAGTGGCAGGAGCACAGGGGTGACAGTGACAGGAGCACAGGGGTGACAGTGGCAGGAGCACAGGGGTGACAGTGACAGGAACACAGGGGTGACAGTGACAGGAGCAGAGGGGTGACAGTGGCAGGAGCACAGGGGTGACAGTGACAGGAGCACAGGGGTGACAGTGACAGGAGCAGAGGGGTGACAGTGGCAGGAGCAGAGGGGTGACAGTGGCAGGAGCACAGGGGTGACAGTGACAGGAGCAGAGGGGTGACAGTGACAGGAGCACAGGGGTGACAGTGGCAGGAGCAGAGGGGTGACAGTGACAGGAGCAGAGGGGTGACAGTGGCAGGAACACAGGGGTGACAGTGACAGGAGCAGAGGGGTGACAGTGACAGGAGCACAGGGGTGACAGTGGCAGGAGCAGAGGGGTGACAGTGGTAGGAGCACAGGGGTGACAGTGCCCAGAGCGAGGCACAGTCCCAGCCCTGCAGAGGGCAGAGATGAAACCTCCACATCCAAAACCCCTCCAGGGTTCAGAGCCCTGCAAAGGGAGCCCCGAGGAGCAGTCGGGGACTTTGGGAGCTGGAGAGGGAAGGGAGGACCTGCTGGGAGAGGGACCCCGAGGGGGATGTGGCACAAACCTCCAGCTCTGTTCCCTTGGAAAACGAGCTGCCAGCACTGCCCTGCCCAGCTGGGCACTGCACCAGGGACACGCAGCCCCTGGGAGCTGCGAATGTGCAGGAGAGCAGCAGCAAAGTAATTTTCACCCCCCTTTTTTTGCTTCATTTCAGGCACAAAACAGTTGTTGAACAGATATTTTCTGGCTTTTAAATTTTTTTTTCTTTTTTTTTTTTTTTCCTCCTTGGCTTGGCCAAACCCCAACCTCTTAAAAACGTTGATGGAAACGGACGTTTCCCTCTGGTTGATTTTGTTCCCATCTCTCCAGGAAGGCAGGGGAGGCCAAATGGGGCTTTCCCCTCTCTTTTTTTTTTTTTTTTTGTTTTGTTTTGTTTTGGGGAGGGGAGGATAGAATCCCCCCCCCCCCCCCGTTGTCCCAGCACTGCCTCTGCCACACCACGAGATGCTGGAGGGATGAGCTGCCCCTGCAGCCACACACACACAAATTAAATCAGGCTGCTGCAGTGCCACAGCTGCAAGAGATTGTGTTGCTGACTTAGGAGGTAGCAGAGGTCACAGCAGCAGCCTGGAGAGAGGGAACAAAAATTAACCAGCACCCCCTCCCCGCAGAAAGTGTCTGAATCCAGTGTTTGTTTTCACTTGTCAGATCCGAGCTGGGGTTTGTTCTCTGGTGTAAATCAGGGGTGTCTCCAGCAGGATTAGCGGGGTTACACCAGTGCCAGGCTCGTGGCAGGAGGATCAGGCCCCTCGTTAGGTTTTAATTGGGCACTCGCAGGACACGGGCACTGCTCGAGGAGGTGTTTTTCTGGTTTTTTTCTGTTTTTTTCTGTTTTTCTGTGTGAGGATGCAGAGTAGCGTTGTTAAGCTGTGTGAGAATAAAGCCCAGCTCACTGGAGGGTGGAGAAAATTCAGGGATTGTTCTACAGTTTACACAATCCCAGAATGGGTTGGGGTGGAAGAAAACTCAAGCTCATTCAGTGCCACCTCCTGCCATGGCAGGGACACCTTCCAGTGTCCCAGGCTGCTCCCAGCCCCATCCAGCCTGGCCTTGGGCACTGCCAGGGATCCAGGGGCAACCACAGCTGCTCTGGGAATCTGTGCCAGGGCCTCACCTCCCTCCCAGGGAAGAATTTCTCCCTGATATCCAACGTAAATCTCCTTTATTTCACTTTAAATCCCTTGTTCTATCACTCCATGTCCCCGTAAAAAGTCGCTTTCCTGCATTTTATAAATCCCTGAGGATGCTGGGGAGCGTGGTCCCCCCAGCCCACCTGGGTGGGTGTCACTGCCTGGGCTGGGCAGGGGCTCCCCTGCGAGAACAGAGGAAATTCAGCCTTCCCCAGAGCCCAAACCTCGCTGGTTTTGTTGTGGTTTAGAAAGAAACAACAAACAGAGAATCCCAGGAAAATGAGCAGCAGAGCACGACTGCAGGAATGGGCCCACGGAAAAAGAGTTGTGCAGTTCAGTTGTTGAAAAATCTGCTTTGGATTTTTAAATCTCGTGGGGTGTGAAGGTGCAGGGAGAGAGATTCAGAGGTTCTTTGGGAATGTTGGATTTGGATTATGGGGGTTGATCCCCAGCCCTGGTGCTGGGTGAGGGTGGATGGGGTGTCCCTGCCCCTCACTCCCTCCTGGATCCCCCAAATCCCCTCCCTCGACCCTGGCCCTGCTCCAGCTCAGCTTTTCCCCACAGCAAAACAAAAGGAATGTGAAATCAAAGCAGTTACAGGGCAGATTTTCTGTTACATTTAAGCCCCCTTAAATTAACTGCTGAGCTCTACACCCTCCCCTACAAGAAACATTCTGAGTTAAGCAGGCAGAACCCAAACTGTTTAATCACTCTGATATTTGATTTCACATCCAGCTCGATAGGATCTGCTGTGCCAGACACGGGAATAGCAGCACATACCACCCCAAACCAGTAAATAACACTGCTCCCATAATGGGGTCTGGGATTAGTTAGCAACAAGTTAAGTCCTTGCATTCTGCAGTAGTCAGAAGGACTGAGAAACACACTGGGAGCCATAGGAGTGCATTTAATTAGCTCCTGATTCAGGGCGCTGGGGGTTTTTTTTCCTCTTCTTTTTTTGTTTTTTTTCCTCCTTTTTTTTTTTTTTTTTTTTTTTTGAAATCATTAAATAAAGTGTCACCCCAAGCCAGTGCTGTAAACTCTATTTTGATTGTGGCTGCAATAACCCCTTTGGGCGTCATTCAGATTGTACTAAACAGTTTCTGGAGAGCGCTGGTTTCTCTCAAAATAAACCCCAGTCCGGCTTTGACAAGCTCTAATGAAAAACAAATTGTTATATTACTTAGAAAAATAATTTGAAGGAAGTCTGAATTAGTTGTAAAGGTGGAAAAGGTTCAGCTACTTGAAAATAGAAATTTGGAAGGTATTTATTTTAACCATTAAGCCAGTGGCCTTGAAATACAGCCTTGTTTGTTCCAGAATGCTCCTAACGAGAGCCATGAATCACGCTGTTAATCAGTATGGGAACTTGATTAATTGGAGAGGGGAGCAGCAGTGACTGCAGCAGGCAGAGCAGCCCGGAGCTGGGCTCCTTCACCATCACTCATCCCGCTGGCACAAGGCTTTGGAGGCATCCCACAGCCCTGCCCTTGGGGCTTTTGAAAATTAGGACTCAAACTTGGTTCTTTGGGGCTCTGGCAGCCCTGGATTCACGGAGTTCCTGCTGTTGGTTGGCTCGGAAGGGGCAGCTTCTCTGTGGAGCAGGGTTTGGGGTGTCTCTGCTTACCCTGTCCCAGCCTGGGATGGTTCTCACCTCACCTTTGCTGCTGCTCCTGGCTCTGCTGTTCAACCTGAGAGGGAGATCTGACACCCAGCCGTGAAATCAGATTTTCACAGGAGGCCCCCAGGTGGGGTGGGAAGAGCTTCCATGGCTGGAAAAGTGCAGCAGGAAGGTGGGGATTGGTTTTCACTCCTGGCTGGGGTTTGGGAAGCCAGCAGGAGCTGCAGTGGTTTTGGCCATCCAGGAGCTCGGGATGGTTTTAGGGCTGCAGGGATGAATTCCAGCAGTTTCAGGTTCCTGCCACGCGTGCCAGGCTGGCCCAGTGCTGGTGGCACGGTCTGGTGGGATTGGGAATACTGGGAATATTGCTGAGCGCTGACTCCAGAATCACCAGCCGGATCCTTAAACTGCAAGGTTTGCTTAAATTCAGTGGAAAATCACCCAGTGCTGGCGTGTTGGCCTCCTCACAGCTTTCCAGGGGCTCTCAGGCCTCTCTTTCTGCTCCCTGTCTGCTCTTCCCTCTCCAGGAGCAGCTTCCAGAGCTCATGGAATGACGTGGCTGACAGGGAGGCTTCATTCCCTGGGCTCTGGGGCAGCTCGAGGCGCTCGGGTTTTTCTCCCTGTTTGGATTTTTCACCTGATTTTTGCAAATTTTCCTCCGTGCTCCAGAAGCTTTGTGTCCTGCAGCAGAACTTCCAGGTGCTTGGGCAGGGTGGGGGAGATCGATGCTGGCAGTGAAATGATCTGAGCTGGAGCTTCCAACATCTGCACTTCCCAGATGGGATTTAGGATTCAGCTCCAGGCTGGGAGATAAAGGATGTGTTGCACATGTGAGTGAGGGCATAAAACATTTCTGTCTGAGGAGAGCCAGAGCAGCTGCAATCCAGAGATGTTCCTGGTGTCCATGTCATGTTCCTCACCATGTTCTGGCGCTGTGTTTCCAGGGATAATTATTTATTTAGGTTTAGGTGTAGCTGCTGAAGCTGAGTAAAACCATCACCACTTGTTCCTGTGCCCAAGCCAAAGGCTCGCCCACTAAAATGTGTCAAATGTCTTTAAATATCTGTGAATTTCTGCAGTTTCAGTGCGATGGTTTGAAGAGATGGGGAAGGTCTTCCGAGTTTAATTCCATTTTCTGTCCCTTAGTCCTTATCTGAACTGGTCCCTTTGTACCTTCCCAGCTCTTGGCTGTCCCCAAGCCTTTGCTGTTCAGCAGGGTGACAGCAGTGGGATTTGGGATTTGGGATTTGAGATCTCTCCTCCCACCAGCAAGATGACAGGATCTTAAATAATGTTTTCTATTCCATTGCAAAAAAATAAAAAAAAAAAAAATAAAAAAAAAAAGAAGATGAAATCAGAACAGCCTAACAGGAAACAGATGGCAGATGAGAAACTTCTTTTAAAGATGATTTTTAATACATTTGTTATGAAGAAAATCCTTTATTGGTGTCGGAGATGGACGTGTGAAGACAGAATGTGCCCGTTCCAGGAGTGGAAGGGGCTGCAGTGGGATGCTGCCTTTGGTGTGGTGTTCTTGGAGTCAGGGGAGGATTTTGCTGCTGGTAAAGTGATTTTTCCTGGCTGAAAGGAGTCTGCTTCCCACCCCTGCTCCTTCATCTTCCCTCTGGCATCACTGGCTGTCAGAGCAGTTTGGATTATGCTCTTAATGTGGGTTCCTGGCATGGCTTTCCTGGAATGATTTGGGTTGGAAGGGACTTTTAAAGCCCATCCAATTCCAACCTTCCAACACCTTCCACTATGCCAGGTTTGCTCCAAACCTCATCCAGCCTGGTCTTGGACACTTCCAGGGATGGAGCGGCCACAGCTTCCCTGGGAAACCTGTGCCTTGTGTTGAGGTTTTTTATAAAATAATTTGCATATTCCAATCGGCTGTGTCCTGCCAAGTTAAACGAGTAGGTGCATTTATGTGATTGGACAGCTTTAATTACAGCCATTTAAACAAATCCCACCTCATTCCAGAGGGATGGATCTTGGTCTCCGGGCCGCTCAGGGATGGAGGTGAGGATGGATTTTTCTCTTTTCCTGCTTTGATGAGAAGAACTCCTTGGCTCGTTCCGGGTTTCATGTTCCTGAGAAACGCCGCTGCCTCCAGAGAGGTTTTATTTTGCTTTGGAAGCGTTGGGATGAGGCTGCAGCCCGGGGATGCTTTAGCCCACACGCAGTTTACACAGCTGCACCATCCCCTTCCCCAGGCTCCTGCAGGGTCGTTATCTCCGTGGTGATGCAACAGCCAGGAATTGCAGGAAACCTGTGTCGCTCCTTGCTTTCATCTTCCTATAAAAACCGGGATTTTTGGAGCTGCGACTCAGAGATCCGTGCAGGGTCCTCTTGGAGCAGCTGGGGTTTGTTTGGTGCTGTGCTGGGACAGGCATGAGATGATGTGCTCAGCGGTGCTCCTTCCCTGGGGAGTTGTTTGCAAACGCCAATCTCACTTTCCCTTTTGTAAGGAGAAACATTCCCAACAGGTTGTGGCCTCTCACCCACCCCTGGAAGTGTCCAAGGGCGGGTTGGGCAGGGCTTGGAGCAGCCTGGGCTGGTGGAAGGTGTCCCTGCCCATGGTCAGGGGATGGAGATGAGCTTTAAGGTTCCTTCCAACCCAAACCATCCCATGTTTTTTTCCATCCCGTGGAGAAGATCCCATGATTTATGCTGACATTATGCAGAGGGTCCTGGATTTTTGTTGCTGCTCTAAACTCTGAGCTGAGCCCCAAAAAATCCTCGACCCAGGCAGGTGTTTGCAGCACGAGGTCTCACCTCTGCTGCTTTCCTCTTGGATTGTAATTCCATCTCTTCCAGGAGCACGGTGCTGCTTTGTCCATGTCCCTGAGTAACTTTTTTCCACGCTTGAAACTCCCTCTGGGGCCGGGTTAATCTCTTCAGGAACCACGTGGGTTTGGTCTGGGCTTGGTGTCCACACATGGAGCAGTTCAGGGAGAGAAGTGGCACTTTAAATTTACACCCTGCTCTGATTAGGAAAACTTGGAAACGGGGAGAAATCCCAGATCGGGCCAGTTATGGAAAGGCTGAGGGAGTCTGGGAGGAAAGTGCACAAAAAGAGCAGTTTGGGAATGTTTTGTCCCAAATTTTGGCCAGCGTGGTGTGGCAGTGATGGTTGGGATGGCTCATGGGTGGATTCCCTGCACTTTGTGAGCAAACAAGCAGATAGGGGCAGGGATTCGATAAAATCCTGGAATGCTTTGGGTTGGAAAGGACCTTAGAGCTCCCCTTGGCCAGGGACACCTCCCCCTAGAGCAGGTTCTACATCAAGGTCACCCTTAGAGAAGCTGCCAGCTCCTCTGAGATGCCAAAATCCAGGAGCAGTAGAAAACTCAGGATGCCTCAATCAACAGCAATTTCAAAATTTCCTCTGGGAAAAACAAATCAGATTGCATTGATTGTCTGGATGGGGTTGGGAATGGCAGGAGTGGGGAGTGGGAAAGAGCCTGGGATTGCTTTTATGGCATCATCAATGTCATTTATTCCATATCAGCCCTTGAAAAGCAGTTGTAATCTCCACACATCCATCCTCTCTTCATCCAACACGGATCATCCCTGAAGTCAGAAACCTCAGAGGGAGCAGAGCCAAGGTAAAAGGGTCAGGGGGGCACCCTGAAGCCCAGTGCATCCAAAGCAGCTCCATCTCTGGGATTCCAGGGGCAGAGGGATGGTGCTGGAGACACTGCAGGGCCCACACTGCAGGGACACTGGGGTCCTGAAGATGGAGAGAGCTCACTTGGGGAAAAAAAAAAAACAAACAAAAAAAACCAACTAAACATGACCACAGATGAGAACTGGAGCTTCAAAATGTTGTGTTCCTTCCCAGTTCCCCTTCTCCACCCAGGCAGGAGGGGATCAGCTGGAAAGTCCTGGCTGGGCACTCTCAGGTCCTGGTGGCCATCAGGTCCTTGGTGCTGCAGAATCCCTGCTGGAGGGTTTTCCTCTCTTCCCTGAAGCCAGGGAAAAGGAGATGTTTTAATGGAAATCTGTTCTTCAAGGGCCTTGGCAGCCAAAGCTGAAAGGATTGGAGTCTTTTGCCCCCCAACTCCATGTTTATGGTCAGTGTGAAACCCCACCTGTGATCACCACATGCGAGGCTGCAGTAAATTAAAGCACCACGGGGAATTTTAAGGAATACATCCTCTTCCTTCTTGGAGTCAGGTTACAGCGACCTCGGAACATCTGCACTCAGTGTCCCAGGGCTCCCAGAGGTTCTGCTGCATTAAAGCTTCATCTGCCTTTGTTCAATCCCTGGCCTTTTCCCATTCCTCGTTGCCTCCTCTGGATTCAGGGTGGCTCTCAGTGTTCCTGAGTTCTTTAGAAAAACTCCCTGGAATTTTAGTGGTGTCTTTCCGTGGGCAAGCACAGCTCCATAACTCCATGGCTGTTCACTGTGCTCATGGGAGAAGTCTGAAATAAAACCCACTCCTGTTTTCCCAAAAGGCTGAATTCCCTCCGAGATTCTGGTGCCCAGAATACTGGAATACTGAGTTTAGTGGGGGGGGGGGGGGGGGGGTGGGGGGGAGAAATGCATCCCTTAATATTCCCTAGATCTTAGGAATGCGTGTGGTGGTGTGATGCTGCTTTGCTCTGGAATTCCTCTGCCTGATCTCCAGGTTGTCCTGACAGGGTTTAATTGAAATAAGGGTGTGAAGGTGGGTCCTGCTGCCTCCAGCCACTGGAGTTTTTTTGGGAATCCAGAGCACGGGAGATGCCAAAGCCGTGGGGTGGCTGTGCTGGCCGGATTCATGGTGGTCCATGTTGAGAGGATGATGATGTTGAACTCCAACATCTCCTGGAAGTGACCCCATCCTCCCCTTGGGAGCAGCACATCCCCGTCCCACCCCATCCCACCCCAACCCTCAACGCCCAGAAGGAAAATGCAGCTCCAGCTTTTGGCTTTTTTGTGCCTCTCAGGCCCAGACCTCAAGGTTTTAAAGACTTTCATATGTGCTTGACTCGGTGTTCTCCGAGTATTCCCATTGAAGTGAACTAAGTGGATAAGACTTTGCAGGATTAAAGCCAAGTGAGTCCTCACCCACCATGCTGGGAAGTCTTGTTGAAGTGGGTCATTGGAGGGAAAGGAGGAGGAGGTTCCCAACTTGCCCCTTTCATTTTATGTTTTTATTTATTTAAAGGTTTTCTTTTTTTTTTTTTCTTTTTTTTTTTTTTCTCCTCTGAGGCAGCTTGGGGGCAGAAAAGAAAATAAAAAGCCCCAGGCTGTGGTGTAACCACCGCAGGCAGATGTTGTCATGACTACTAAACAAGAAACCTGATTTATAAAATGAGAAAAAACAGATGAACGTGAAATAAAAGGGGGGTGGGGGGAAAGAGGCGATCTTAAAATATTAACTCTGATGTAGAGAAAAATATAAACAGACAGGGTTAGGAAATTCCATAAGGAATATGACTTGTTTAATATTAATCATAAAGGAAAAGATTATGAGAGCTCCAAAGGGTGCCAAATGAAATCCTCCACACGCAGCCACTGCTGTGATGAGAGTCCTTGTGGTGGCTTCCCTGGGCTGCCCTTGGCCACGCTCTGGTGGAGATATCCCGGCTGGAAGTTGTTCCAGGGATGTTCCTGTGGTTCTGCTGCTTCTCCTGATGCTTTTCCTCCCTTGCAGCAGCTCCTGAGTGCAAACCTCCGGCGTGTGGCAGCCAAAATAACCTGTACTTTTATTGAAGATACAAGCTGGGAAAAGTGTTTGTGTCTGGGGAGGGATTTCTGTGAGTGCGTTGGGTCAGGAGTGGGTGTGGCAGGGTCAGGTGAGCGATGTCCCAAAGCTGAGGTGGCTCAGGTGAGTGGCTGGGTGTGGCTCAGGTGCCTCTGCTGCCATCTCCGGGGGTGCCGTGTCACCCGTGTCACTCTTCCTGTCCCTCTCCTGCCATCCTGAGCTGCCAAAGCCCGTGGTGACCCTGCACCACGGAAGTGTCACAGTTCCTCCATCAACGCTCCCAGACCATTCCTGGAGCAGGACGAGGAGCCCTGAGGCTCCTCAGGACCAGGGGACACCTCTGGGCCGGTTCCAAAGGCTCTCCCTGGATCCACGCCAGCCCCCCTTGTCCCTGGGCTGTCCCCACTGGGGACAGTGCCCAGCTCCCCCCAGCCCCAGCACGGTGACAGCGGCGCTGCCGCCACAAGACGCCAGCAAGGAGCAGCTGTGACCACAGCTGGGCAGCACCTCCATGGGGTCCCGGCTGGAAAATCCTGGGCACGGCTCTAATTTGTCCCTGTGCTCTCTGGGCACGCCGACATTTCCCATCCCAGATGGGAGATGAATGCCTTGTGGCACAGCCCGTGCTCCAGCAGGGAATCCTGGAGCTCTGGGATTGCTGCTCCCAGCCCAGTTGGCCCCAGCTCTGGCTTTGGCTCCCAAACAGTTTGGTTTGCAGAAACCTTCAGGGTTCCTTCTCGCTGTCAGGAGAAATTAATCTCCAAAGCCAGACAGAAAAAAAATCCACGGCCTGAGGGTGTGGGATGGAGATGCCCACCCAACAGGAGCTTCCGGGGCTGCTGAGCAGATTCCCCTTGCGGAATCCATCCAGGACACCTGGGCAGATCTGCTCCCACCTCTCCAGGTGCCTCTGTCCTGCTCCTGATCCGTGTCCTGACCTGGCACTGGCTGTGCACACATTGCCAGAGCTCTGAGCACCGTGGGGATGGTGCAAGAAAACTAGAACAGCCAAAATTTCTGCACCTTTCCCCAGCTCCCTGCATTTTTTTCCCCCAGCTCCCTGTATCTTTTCCCAGCTCCCTGCATCTTTCCCCAGATTCCTTTCATATTTTCCTGGCTCCCTACATTTTCCCCCCAGCTCCCTGTATCTTTTCCTAGCTCCCTGCATCTTTCCCCAGATTCTCTGCATCTTTTCCTGCCTCCCTGCATTTTTCCCAACTCTCTGCATTCTTTCCCCTCCCCCCCCCCCCCCCCCACCCAGTTCTCTGCATCTTTTCTCACCTCCCTGCATCTTTTCCCAGCTCAGCAGTCTGGGAACATTCAGATCCCTGCTCCTTCTTATCAATCCCTCCCCAGGGCTATTCCAGCAGCACCGGGCAGTGCCTGGCACGTTCTGTTGTCCTGGTGTCTCATTCCCAGTCTCTGTCCCTCTGGCACCTGGCTCAGAGGAGCTCATCTCCTTATGCACTGCTGGACCAGGCTGTTGGAATCACAGGATGAGGCAGTGGTGGATTATTTTTTTTCTCTCCCCCTGTGTTGACAAACCCAGTTTGCGGGTGAATAATGAGTAACCTTTGAAAGCGAGCCCCCATGGCTGATGTGGATGCCCTTGGGTTTTGTGGGATGAGTCACTGTGGAGAGCAGGAACTTCCTCACGGACAGCTGCACTGCATCCTCTGCTGCAGATTCCTTGGAGCTGGAAAGCCTCAAGCCCTGGGCAGCAATTTTGCAGGGGAGCATCTTTCCCTGATAACAGCACAGCTGCCCCTGGGGTTTGTTGGGGCAGCTTTTCCCCCTCTGGTGACAGCTCTGCTTGGAATATCCAGCCTGGAATATTTTCCTTCCTCTTCCAAGGCTCCTCTCATATGTAAGCCATCAGTGCAGGGATCTTGCAGCTGTGACCTTACAAGTGGGTGGCATTTTCTGCTTCCTCCCCTGCATCCTCCGGGATCGACAGCTCATGTGATCCCATCTGCCACGGGCCAAATCCGGGCTGGGAAAAGCAGGAGGAGGCTACCAGGAAATACCCACTGCACTCATCTCTTTATGGATGGGATCTTCACAGCTCCCAGGAGGAGCCAGGCTCCTCAGGCAGCCCTGAAATCCTCATTTGTGCAGGAAGCAGGCTCAGAAGTAGATGGAGTTTATTAAATCCCATCCCTTTGGAGCACCTTGTCTTCCCCTGTGAAGCTAAAAGCAGGATTTGGGTTTCTTTTGGCTTCTGTTCCTATGTAGTGCTGAACAGACTCCATCAATCCCTGTATTGCAGGTTTCTTTCAGATTCCTACAAGTAAATAAATCCATATAAATAAAATAAAGGCTTCCCCCAGCAGAGCTGGAGCAACGAGCATCCCCATCTCTCATGATTTTCCCTGCCTCCATCCCAGCATCATTTTGTCCCACATAGAACCAACTGCTCAAGGAAGGAAAAAGCTGAACAGCTGAACAAAACTTTTTTTTTTTTTATTTTTAACCATTTCATAATTTACACCTCGCTCCCATTGTAACTGGAATTATGAGTAGGGCTGAAAAGAAACTGCTGCACATGGCAGCATAAAAATGTGATTTTTAACACATTTTGTGTTCTCTTAAGCATCTCTGGTTTTGCCCAGGGTACATTTCATTTGCTATTTATTTAGTCCCCACCTCTGACAGCTCAGGGATCGCTAAGCTGCCATCTGGGATGGAAGGAAAGTGGGAAAACGCCTGTTTTTCCTGCTTTTTCTTCTTTTGACCTCAGAAAATTTAACGAGGGCTCAATGTCCAGTGGGCGGGCATTTTGTAATTGAAATGTGTCAGTGACCTGGGTGGTTACAACCAGGAGTTGCAATCCCAGAATCCTGGGATGGTTTGGGCTGGAAGGGACCTCAGTGACCATTCCTAAGCCCTGCCATTGTCAGGGACTTCTTCCCTATCCCAGGGTGCTCCAAGCCCTGTCCAGGCTGGCCTTGGACACTTCCAGGGATGGAGCAGCCACGGCTTCTCTGGGAAATCTGTGGCAGATCCTCACCGAGGAATGATCCTTGTGGCTCTCTCCCAGCTCAGGAGATTCCTCGATTCCATATTTATCACAGGATAAATTTAATTTAATACATTTAAATTTATTTTTGAAGCCATTTTCCAGCAGAGATGAGAGAAGGATCTGGGACAGAGCTGGTGCCTTGCTGCAGAGATGCCGAGGCACAGAGGCTGTTCTGCCCTTCCTTCACATTTCCCCTCTTTTTTTTTTTTTAGCATTTCCATAAATTTTTTTTATATCCAGTCCTTCACTTTTTTTTTTTTTTCTATCCTCCAGGCTTTTGCAGCCTGGCTTTATTAAAATCAAATGCTGCCCAGCCCCAAAGCCAGCACCAGGCTGGGGTTTCCTGGTGTGTTTTCAGCCACAAGTGTTTCCCATTTCTCCATCCCCACGGGCTCAGGGATCAGCTCCGTGTGTTCCCCCCAAAACGTGCTCTTGGTTTGCTGGAAAAATCCAGGTCATCCCAGAGCTGGAAACTCACCCAGCCTTGGCTTCCAGTGACACCGAGTATCCAACCCAAGTGAAATATTTCACTGCAGATGTTGCTGAGAGCTTAAAGTTACCCAAAATTATGGATTTAACGAGGCAAGGAAGGCAGCTGCAGAAAGATCCAAATCAGGGAAGCCACCAGTGTTTTCCAGGCCGGTGTCAGGATGATCAGATGTGACATCCTTGACTTTTTCCCTGCGTTGTCCCCGTGCCCACGGATGTGGTCACGTCCTTTCCTTTTAGCTTGAAAAGGCAGAGATGGGTTTGAATGCGTGTTGGGCTTGAATTTGGGGAGCAGAGTCCCAATCCAGCTGTTGCAGATGTGTCCACAGTCGGTGAAACCAAAACCTGGGATTTGAATTCTTTTGGAAGGGGACTGTGACACAGATCCCGTTTCCCTGTGCCAGGGCTGTCTGACATTGGCCACACTCAGCATTCCCATCAATATTTATTCCCCAGAACATTGTTTTCCCCACAGTTCTGTCTTTAATACCAGTTTCATCCAAATTTTACCAAGACCTAGACTAGAGAAGATGTTTGCTATCAGGATAGATTTTTTTTTTTTTTTTCTGATGTGTTCTCCTTCTCTCCTTCCCCCCAAAAAATTGGGTTCGCTCTGACTTTGGCAATTGTTAAATACCTCTAAATATTGCAGGGAAAGTGATTTTCAAAGGAGCCTGCAGTGCCTGGATGGGGAGAGGGAATGGAAGCATTTTTGCCAGAAGTGTTTTAGCATTCCTTCAATCAAGGAATATAAACAGTTCCATGTGACTTTGGGCTGATCCAGGATTTGACAGCAGGGTTTAATTCACATCATTTCTCACAGAGGGAATTTTGAACCCACACATCTCCTGGTGAAAAATGTCCTAATTAGTAGGGAGGAGGATATTCTGGAAAAGGCTTTCACTTTCTACTCTTGATGTGTTCCACTTTATTACTGCTCACTCAGTAATCATCCGGCGTTAATTACAAGGGAGCTCTGTGTAATGGAGTTATTGATTGGTGCCTATTGACAGCCCATTCCAGGCTGTAATTAAACCTCAGACCGGGATTATTTCTACAGGGCTGGAAAACGTTTTTCCTGAATCTTTCTTTTCCTGTGTGTTGGTATTAGGGGATAATCCTGGCTCAGCAGCACGAAATGGCAAATGAAAATGGTTTTTGTGCTTTCAGCAAGCCCAGGGTTGGTCCTGGCAGTGCCTGGGTCCTGCTGGAGCTGGGTGGGAAAGGCCCCGTGGAGCTGGGGGTTGGTTCCATCCTCCAAAACCGGCATGCCTGGAAGCTTCTGGGGAGGAGCAAGGAGCTGGGAATGCCTGGGGTGGAATTCCTCATCCTGGCTGCTGTTTAGAACTAAAGATCCCTCGTTCCACCACTTGAGTAGGTGACCTCTGCTCTTGGTTTTGGTTTGCACGTGGTTGGAAATGAGGGAGGAATTCCTTTGTGGGAAGGGATGTGCAGGGTGGAATCCCCGTGCCTGGAGGGATTTCAAAGCCGTGTGGAGGTGGCACCTGGGGACACTTGGGGTCGGTGGTGGCCTTGGCTGTGGTGGGGCAATGGTTGGGCTTGATGATCCAAGGATCAACGATTCCATGATTCCAACCTCAGTGATTCCGTAATTCCAACCTCAGTGATTCCATGATTCCAACCTCAGTGATTCCATTATTCCAGCCTCAACAATTCCGTGATTCCAACCTCAGTGATTCCATGATTCCAACCTCAGTGATTTCACAGTTCCAACCTCAGTGATTCCATTATTCCAGCCTCAACAATTCCATGATTCCAGCCTCAGTGATTCCGTGATTCCAACCTCAGTGATTCCATGATTCCAGCCTCAGTGATTCCGTGATTCCAACCTCCATAATTCTGTTATTCCAACCTCAATGATTCCATAATCCCAACCTCAACAATTCCATGACTCCAACCTCAATAATTCCAAGATTCCACCCACCCCAGGGGGGTCACAGGGACAATCCCCCATCCCCTCTTGGCATCCCTGTGGTTTCCCACAGGGTTGGGCTCTGCCATGGCTGTTCCTGAGGCTGCATCCCACAGCTCCAGCGGGATTTGTCTGCATCCCCTTCCAGAGGCACATCCCCCCCTTGTGTAACTATTCAGAGTTTTGACAGTTTTATAACCCTAAATTTTCACCTTCTGGAGAACGGTGACAGTCAGTGATTCATTGCTGTGATGGAATTTTTCTTATGATGTCTTAATATCCGAGCATGGAGCAGAGCTCAGCAGAGAGGGAAAATAAAAACGTGGAGCAAAATGCTCCCAGAACAACTTGAATAGGCAGGAATTGCCCAGTTCTGCCAGTGCCATCCCAAATATTTGGGATTATTTTTTTTAAAGTTGTTTCCTGGGTGCCCAGCTCCAGATTGAAAGCGGTTTGAAAGGGAGCTGTGAAAAAAAAATGTCCGTGTGTGCATTCCTCACTTTTCAGGAAGGAAGTTGATTTTGATATCACAAACCATCTGCTGGTTTTAACCAAAACAAGCAAAAATTAATCAAAATTTTGTACTTTGCGAAGACCTACAGTTGTGCTGACAATGAAAAAAAAAAAAAAAAAGTAATTCAGTCATTTTTTTTACAATCAGGTAAGTGCTTTCAGTTGATTTGCCCTGTCCTGCCCTGCCCCTGGATGGAGCTTGGAGCAGCCTGGTCTCTAGTGGAGGGTGTCCCATGATGCAGAACAGTCTCTGAGCATCCTGGGCAAAACACTCAGAGCTGAGCCTGGCCCATTTGATATTTTGATGAATCCACAACTTCTGATTGGAAATAAGTAAATAAATAAATAAATAAATAAATAAATAAATAAAAAAGCTTCCCAAGCTACTCTCCCCATGGAGGAGGCAGGTGGAGGGCAGAGCGCGGAGCTCTGGGGCTCTTTCCAACATCCCCACGTGGAGACACGGCCGGAGCAGAGCCCTTCTGCTGGACTGGAGCTCTGCACGTGCCATAAAAGTGCTTTTAACGAGCAGGATGGAGCTGTTTAGCGGAGCACTTGGAGCGTGAATGGATGCAGGGACTTTTTAAGGAGCTGTTGGATTTCATGGCTGGAATGAGCTCATCAGAACGAGCGCCGAGTGAAGGAACCCAGGCCTGCTCCGGGGGAACAACGTGCAGCTTTTCCAGCACTCCCGGCCTCGGGATGGATCCTGGGGTGTTTTTCCAAGAGCTCCTGAGGAGCTCTGAGCTGCTCGTGGGATGTCACCGTTCCTTGGTGTGTGCTGGAGGGAGCAGGGTCCTGCTGAGATGCTGGGAAGGGCTGCGGTGCCCTGGTTGTAACAACCCGACTCAGACTTGGAAAAAAATCCTTCCTTGTGAGGGTGGGGAGACCCTGGAACAGATTCCCAGAGAAGCTGTGGCCACCCCTGGGTCCCTGGAAGCGTCCAAGGCCAGGATGGACGGGGCTTGGAGCTACCTGGGATGGTGGAAGGTGTCCCTGAAAAAGAGGTGAAACTGGGTGAGATTTTAAGTCCCTCTAAACCACAATTTGTGAGAACTCCAGCAGCTGGCTCATATTAGGAACAAATTAAAAACCAGTTTGGAGGGAGACACTTCCATAGCTGCACGTTCAAACCAAACCTAAATGCGAGGTGTGGGACAACAATTTGGGATTGCAATTTGTGATGCGACGATGCCTGACCCAGACCAAGGACGGGTTTTAGTGAAGATTGTGCATTTCTGTGTCCATGCTTGGTTCATTCCTCAGCAGAAGCTGACCTGCTCCTTTTTCTCCTGGTGCATCCAATAGTTCTCTGAGTTTCTCTGGGATTCACAAAACCATCTCCTGTCTACACAGAGGTGATTATTTACCTCTTTTTTCTCTGCACTGGACAGCGGAGATTAAATCCTCATACAAATGGCCAATTAAGGAGTTAACAAGAAATTAAATACATAATGGAGGAAAATTAAATATTCTTGTTGCTGCTATTTAAGGGCAATTTTTATTTTTGTCTGTTCCTATGATAAATTCTGGAGGAAAACCAGGTATATGAGCATTTTTCTAGGAATAATTTAACAAAATACCCTCCAGTGAAGGTAGAGAATCTCTTTGACTTTCAGACTCTTACTTTGGGGCAGCAGAAAGGACTGGATGGTTCTCAAGGTCTCCTTTTTTCCTTCCACACATTCCAGTTTTGGATTTTCTGTGCCAATGGCTCCATATCAGGGAGCCCCTGTCCCTGATGAGGTGATCCTGTCCCCAAGCTGAGGAAAAGCTCCAGGTAGCCCTCGCTTGTGTTTAAGAGTTTCCAGTTTGTTTTTGTCCCTCCTAGACAAATTTCCAGCCTGTGCCATGGAATTTGAGCTTCCTCTGCCTACTGGATGTTTGTAACAACCTGGGATTTAAAAAAAACAAAAAAAACAAAAAAAAAAAAAACAAAAAAAAAAAAAAAAAACCCCAGCCAAACAAAGAAACCCAACCTGTAAAAAAGTTACGGCTGGAGGTGCCCATTTTCTGACAGAAGGGTTTGGTAACGGGGCAGGGGACAGAAATGTGAGGAATAATTGGTTTTGGGCCTAGAACCAGGAAAACTACTTTTCCAAATTAATCCAGCGAGAGCCATGAATCCACTGTATTTCATATCACACTTCATAAAACTCCAGTCATAATCCATAAAAGTGACATTATTAGATTAAAACCCTCAGTTCCTCCTAGAAGGAGCTCGCTCATTAGACATGCTGTAGTTTTATAACCTCAAAGTTCCTCCCCAATTACCATGATTAATACTGGGCTTTAATAAAAAATTTCTCCCGATCACCACAGGGGTTGATCCCATCTGGTTGGTGTAATTGGGAGTTTCAATATTGTCCAGCAAGGGAAAAGACGCTCCGGGAACACAAATCAAGGCTGAGGATGGATGAGGATGGAGGTCTGGAGATCCAGCTGGAGTTTGGTGGTGGTTGGAGCATGGAAAAGTCCAGGTGTCGTGAGCCAAAGGCTGGAATTGCTGTGGGAAGTGGGGATGAATTCTCCCTCCTCAGCTGATGAAGGATCAGGGAAGCTCCCCGTGTTCTTCCAGCAGGGATCTGCCCTGGGAAATCCATCCTAAACTGAACATCCCAACCGGAGCCAGCACGGCTCTGCTCTGAGGGAGCAGCACGTGGAAATTCCAGAGGTTTCATGCAGGAAAGGCAGGATTTGGGGAAATATCTACGGGGGTTTGGATGGCAGTGGATCCCTAAATCCTGGGAGATGCTGCTGCCGTGGGGTTCAGCTTCACCCTTGGTGCCACGCACACATCCATCCCCTGCTCTGGTGACTCCCACCCCGAGCACTGCCACCAGCATGAGGATGTGGAGCAAATCCAGAGGAGCCCACAGGGATGATCCGAGGGCTGGAGCCAGGCTGGGAGAGCTGGGGGTGCTCACCTGGAGAAGGGAAGGATCCAGGGACACCTCAGAGCCACTTCCAGAGCCTGAAGGGGCTCCAGGAGAGCTGGAGAGGGACAGGGGACAAGGGGTGGAGGGACAGGACACAGGGAATGGCTTTGAGCTGGCTGCAGGCAGGGATAGGTGGGATTTTGGGCAGGAATTCTTCCCTGGGAGGGTGGCAGATTCCCAGAGAAGCTGTGGCTGCCCCTGGATCCCTGGAAGTGTCCCAGGCCAGGCTGCACAGGGCTTGGAGCAGCCTGGGATAATAGTGGAAAGTGTTGGGGGTGGGTTTAAGGTCCCTTCCCACCCAAACCATTCCATCATGATCATGATGATGATGAGGATGATGATGAAATAACATTAAACTCATTCAACACAGCCACGAAGCCTCTTGATGGGACGCCACCCCTCAGCATGTTTGGCAAATCCCGGGTTTTTGTTTTTTTTTTGGCTTTGAAGCAGGAATTCCTTGCAGGTTTGTCCTTGCAGATCTGAGGGGTTCCGTGGTTCCATCAAGCCCCGCGTGAGCAGGAGCTGGTGTGAGCCCCTAGCCTCAGCCAGAAGCACTGAAATTAAAAACGTGTCAGCTCCACACGGTTCCACCCCAGCCCAGAAAACGCCAAACTCGTGTTATTTTTTGAATCCCCTGATTTTTCAGGGCTGCTGGAAATAAGAGCTCCCCGCTCCTGACTTCCAAGCAATAAAGAGAGGTGAATCACTCCTGGAAAAAAAAAAAAAAAAAAAAAAAAAAGAAAGAAAGAAAAAAAAAAAACAACCCTCCCATGGACCACCCAGGGGCTCCTGCAGAGCTGGGAACCACAAGTGGCAAAGCACAGAAGGATTTTCTTAACACAACTGCAACTGCACCAGGCAAAATCACCTCGGAACAGGAGCAGAGCTCCCCGAGTGAGAGGTGTGATAATCAAGCCAGGCTGATTAATATGCATCGAGCTAAATCACATTCAGGTCACAGGGTGAGCCCCAAACCTCGACTGTAACAAATTCCCTTCCAGGACCCAACATGTGTCTGGAATTCAGATAGAAATTGCTTTTTTTTTTTTTTTGTTCCCTTATAACTATCCGACTCAGCATAAATTATAATTTTTTTTAAGGGAATAATAGTTGGGGTTTTTGTTCCTTGCTGTGATTGGTCAGAGCTCTCCTTTCTTTTTAACAGTCTGTGACTTTCTGAAGAGTCCTGCTGGGGTTTTAAAACTTGTAACTTGCAAATCACCATGTCAGAAACCGTGGTGCCAGTCATATAAAATGTGAAATCACATGTTCTTAGCGTTTATTTGTTGTCATTTTTAATGAGAAAACATGGATTTTTTAATCAGAACTCTGGCTGAAAGTCCTCAGGCTGAAACTGTCCCCGTGTTCTTGATGTTTGTATTGTGGAGTGCTATTTTGGGAGACCACATGCAAGATATTCTCCTAAACGGCCAATAAGAGCTAAAATTAAAACAAAATATTGCCTCTTAAAATGCACATTTCTGTATTTAATGCTTCTTTTTAATCAGAAGTTCCAGGATTTCCTCCTAAAGGGTTTTAGGAGCGTTGCTGTCTCAGATCCCTCAGAATAAGCAGGAAGGGGGTGATTCCCATGGGAGCACCACGGAAACCAAGTCACTTTGGGAATCAAGTCACATTTTGGGAATCAAGTCACTTTTTGGGAATCAAGGTACTGTGGAAATCGAGTCACTTTGGAAATTGAGTCACGATGGAAATCAAGGCACAATGGAAATCAAGTCACTTTGGAAATTGAGTCACTTTGGAAATCAAGGCCCTTTGGGAATCCAGTCTCTGTGGAAATCAAGTCACTTTGGGAATCAAGTCACTCTGGAAATCAAGGCACTTTGGGGATCCGGTCTCTGTGGAGATCAAGTCACTCTGTCCCCTGGCTGGTCCCTCCGTGCTGAGAGCACAGGCAGAGCTCACGCTGTGAACCAGGAGCACATTTGGGATGAGCCTGGGCTCCAGGAAGGCTTTGCCAGCCCAGCAGATCAGCGAGGTCCACGTTGGGATGCTAAAATCCATCTTGGGATGCTAAAATCCTTCTTGGGATGCTGAAATCCATCTTGGGATACTAAAATCCATCTTGGGATGCTAAAATCCATCCCCACGTGTTTTTGTTGGCATTTCAGGAGATCCAACGCTTCCTCCTTTCCCATGCAGGTGCTCCTGATCATCAGTGGGAACCTGAGTTTCCTGAACTGGCTGACCATGGTGCCCAGCATTGCCTGCTTTGATGATGCCAGCCTGGGGCTCCTCTTCAGCTCACGGCTCAGGGAACGTGTGGCACGGCTGCAGCTCCCAGGGCCACAGGAACAGAGGATTTCCCTGGGTGAGTTATTCCCAGACAGGGAAAAGTTGGGATTTTGGTGTGCCTGGCTCCAAAGTTCTCATATTTGAGGTAAAGTTCTGCTCCTCCGTGGGGAAAAAGGTGCCTGGAGCTCATAATGTGAGGGTGGTGGTTGGTTTGTGAGGGTCTGTGGGGACATTACCATGGGGACAGTGCCATGGGGACAGTGCCATGGGGACAGTGCCATGGGGACTTTGCTGGGGGGACAGTGCCATGGGGACAGTGCTGTGGGGACATTGTCATGGGGACATTGCCGTGGGGACAGTGCTGTGGGGACATTGTCATGGGGACAGTGCCATGGGGACATTGCCGTGGGGACAGTGCCATGGGGACAGTGCCATGGGGACAGTGCCATGGGGACATTGCTGTGGGGACATTGCCATGGGGACAGTGCCATGGGGACAGTGCCACGGGGACATTGCTATGGGGACATTGCCGTGGGGACATTGTCATGGGGACATTGCTGTGGGGACAGTGCCATGGGGACATTGTCATGGGGACATTGCTGTAGGGACAGTGCCATGGGGACATTGCTGTGGGGACAGTGCCATGGGGACATTGTCATGGGGACATTGCTGTAGGGACAGTGCCATGGGGACATTGCTGTGGGGACAGTGCCATGGGGACATTGTCATGGGGACATTGCTGTAGGGACAGTGCCATGGGGACATTGCTGTGGGGACAGTGCCATGGGGACATTGCCATGGGGACATTGTCATGGGGACATTGCTGTGGGGACAGTGCCATGGGGACAGTGCCATGGGGACAGTGCCATGGGGACATTGCTGTGGGGACATTGCTGTGGGGACAGTGCTGTGGGGACAGTGCTGTGGGGACATTGCCATGGGGACATTGCTTTGGGACGTGTCCTCTACAGGATCAATTCACAGCAAGTCCAGGCAGCTGCAGCTCCTGAAAGTCAATCCTTGCTCTGCCCCCAGTGACTCAAACTCAAAATAGGAATGTGGAGTAGAATGATTTAACTTAGCATTTTTTAATTTTTCTTTTTAACTTTGGCAGTTTAAAGTCAGGGATGAAGCACCCAGTGGGATGTGAGGTGGGGTTAGAGGCTGGGTTCTCACATTTGTTCTCCTCGTTTGCCTTCCTTCAAGGCATGGGGAAGAGAAGGCTCCAGAGAGAGCTCAGAGCCCTTTCCAGTTCCTAAAGGGGCTCCAGGAGAGCTGGAGAGGGACGTGGGACAAGGGATGGAGGGACAGGACACAGGGAATGGCTTTGAGCTGGCTGCAGGCAGGGATAGGTGCAATATTGGGAAGGAATTCCTGCCTGGGAGGGTGGGGAGGTGCCCAAAGAAGCTGTGGCTGCCCCTGGATCCCTGAAAATGTCCCAAGTCCAGGTAGGACAGGGCTTGGAGCATCCTGGAATGGTGGAATGAGCCACTGGCAGCGTGGCCACCATCGTGGTGAGGAGAGAATTCCCCAAACCAGGAAGGAGAACTCCTGTTCATCCCATGAATGCAAAAAAAAAGCAAATACAAGGAGGGTTGTGAGTGGA
This sequence comes from Cinclus cinclus, assembly GCF_963662255.1. Classification (NCBI taxonomy): domain Eukaryota; kingdom Metazoa; phylum Chordata; class Aves; order Passeriformes; family Cinclidae; genus Cinclus; species Cinclus cinclus. The sequence goes on along the minus strand of NC_085061.1, from coordinate 1,639,001 downwards.
AAAAAGGGCTCGAGGTGGCCGATTCCCCCTTCCAGAGGCGCTTCCCAAGCTGCCCTGATCCAGGAGAAGCAGCACTGGGATGTTTCTCATGAGGCTGTGGAACAGATGGAGAGTGGTGTTTGCAGCATTTTTATAAACCGCATATAAGCAACAAATTGCCTGTAATATCAACAACAATCACAGCTGCTGGGGTTAAATATCCCAAACATCTGTCAAGAGGAAGGAAAAAATGTCAACAAGAGGCAGCATCTGTCTCCAGTCTTTTCTACCAAGAAGTAGCTTATTAACCAAAAACGGGAGTTCCAGCAGTGCAGCTCCGTTAGATTTTGTGTCTTTTATTTCAAGTATTTCTGCTGGAATAGGTCTTCATCAGCTTTTCCCCTCCTGGAGCTTTGTTTTAGAGGTTGTGGAAGTCTCTAAAACTTTCTTCCCAACTCCATTTATGCCTCCAACCCCAAAGAACCCCGCGGCTTGCAGCTTCTTTTTGGGAGGCTAAGCCGAAGGGAGTCACAGTGAGGGGGAGGCAGATCCTGCTTGGAGGAACTTGCACCTTTTCTGTGACGTTCTCCAGGAATTCTGGCTGAGCCAGGGTGTCCAGGCAAGGGGAATTGTACACCCCACTCCGGGTGTAGCTGTGTCCCACCCTCAGAAGGGGTGGGGTGTCTCTAACATCCCAGATTTTGAATTCCTGCCTCTTTTCTCTGCTAAGGAAGCAGGGGCTGTCGAGCTGGTGCTGATGGGTGCCAAAAAGGCTCAGAGGAGCCCTCCTGGGCCACCAGAACAGAAGACAGGAGGGCTCCCAGCCATGTCCTGATTTTCTGAGGCCAATCCTTGAAGTGTTTGATTCCTACTGATCCATTCCCATCCAGATCCCACTGGCTCCTGTGGCCACGTTTTGCTCCATCTTTGCCATCAAGGTTTTATTTTTTTTTTCCCTGAATTATCTCATTTTTCTCTGTGATTGAGTGGCTGAAGGAGGAGCAGTCCCTCCATGGCCAAGGACTGCTGAGGAGCCAGGTGAGGTTCTTGAATTATAAGGAAAGAAGTTCAGCCCTAAAAAAAAAATAAAAAATAAAAAACCACCCAAATCCTCATAGGCAGCATCACAGGGGGTAAGGACAGGCCCAATTCAAAGGATTCTCCAGAAATGTTCTCAGACTAAACAATTATTAATAGCTTCTGAGAGAGGTTCAAATAAACATCCCTCTCCTGCAGAGATAAGGGGAAAGCTCCACACAATTGCTTTGAATCTGATCCTTTGGCTGTTAATGTTAAATAAATCGAAGAGGGCCATGAGGGAAGGAGCCCCTCGGGGGTCACCTCTGCTTATTTGTCTGATCCAAATTTCTGGGATCCAGCCCAGCCCGGGGCTGCTCCTGCAAACCCCAGCCCAGAGCTGCTGGCACAGCAACACACATCTCCTCCAGCAGTGGGGGGAACTGGGATTTTACAGGAGGAAAAGCTCTGGGGATGGGCAGAGCTCGGGGCAGCAGGAGCAGCCCCAGCACTCCACAAAGCCCGGCTGATCCCGAGCAAGGTGCAGGTGCCAGCTGTGGATTTTCTCCAGGTATTAAAGCCATGATTGATGTCACATTTTAGACATTTTTCCTTTTAGCCCTTGCTCAGACTATTTAGAGAAAGGCAGATCCCAGCAGTGCCAGTGGCCAGTGCCAAGGTCGGGGTGGTTTTGCCCCCATGAGTGGCCTGGGTGGTGCTTTAAGTTTTAGCTTTTTTATTTTTCAGATTTTTTATATTTTCTGCACTGCATTAGTGTGTAACTCTGAATTTCATATTAAGTGTTAGCGAGTTCTCCTCACAGTGTAGTTAGACAGAACAATCATTTCCAGCTTGAGAAGGACAAGGACAAGGACAATTATCCAAAAAGCAAGAGAAAGGGATGGGACTGCAGAACCTGGAATTGGACAATGAACCCCAAGATGGAAATGGACCAAAAGTCATAAAAGTGAAAACTCTGGACCTGGGGTCCACCTTGGGTGTAGCCTCGACCAGGCTCCGGTACTGCCCAAGGTGGATCCTTGGAAGGGCTTTTAAGAAATCCCTGCTCTATTCCTTTAACTCTGCCCAGTTTCTAGGAACCATGGGAATGGGGATGGGATAAAGGGATGGGATAAAGGCATGGGATGGGACGGGATGGGATGGGATGGGACGGGATGGGATGGGATGGGACGGGACGGGATGGGATGGGACGGGACGGGACGGGACGGGATGGGATGGGATGGGATGGGATGGGATGGGATGGGATGGGATGGGATGGGATGGGATGGGATGGGATGGGATGGGATGGGATGGGATGGGAGCAGAGCACTGCAGTCACCTCCCTCTGGTGTGGTCTCGTGTCCCCCACAGGCTCCTGTGTGCGCAGGGTACTGAACATCTCCTTTGGCCTCCTCATCACCTCCCTCAGTGTCCCGGTGGTCCTGAACCTGCTGAACCCCAGACAGGTCATGAACACCTCCTTCAACCCCCTCAGGATTGTCAACACCTACGGAGCCTTCGGGAGGTACCCTTGGGCCTTTAATGGCACATCCCAGAGCTCTCCCCAGGGTGTTCCAGAGCCAGGCACCCTGTGTGCCTTAAACCTAACGAGAAATCCTTCCAGCAGGCCTGGAACATGGAACAGATGGAGAAAAGGAGAAGGTTCTTTCCCACTAAATTCCAATTTATGGACTATCTGCTTGTGAGAAGTTAGGAGAAAAGGAACAGGTTCCTTTCCCACTAAATTCCAATTTATGGGTTATTTGTTTATGAGAAGTATCTTTTCCCACTAAATTCCAATTTATGGGTTATTTGTTTATAAGAAGTATCTTTTCCCACTAAATTCCAATTTATGGACTATCTGCTTGTGAGAAATGAGGAGAAAAGGAGAAGGTTTCTTTCCCACTGAATTCCAATTTATGGATTATCTCTTTATGAGTCAGAAGGAGAAAAGGAGCAGGTTCCTTTCCCACTGAATTTATTTTCTCTGAGCTGTTTGTGAGTCAGCTCATTCCATCGACGTAGCAAATGTAAGAGCAGGATGAAAATATCCACAGGAGAGTTCACCCAGGGTATCTTCACCATCCCCAGCCCTCTTTATTTCTGGTGAGCTGCTCTTCCCCTGCACTCCTTTGCTCTCCCTCCTGGAAACATCCACAGCAGCTCTTGGTAGCAGATTTTTCCAATGAATGGCTTGGGAAATTTATTGCTCCAGGAAACTCTGGAGACCAAAGTATGAAAAAAAAAATAATAAAAGAAGATTTGAGAGGCCAGGGCCATCAGCAGATGAGGAAATCCCACTCAGGGCTGCAAGGTGGGATGGACAAGGGAAACTGTTTGGAACCAGACTGGTTTGGGCTGGATTTTAAGCATCTGTTTTTTTGGGGGGATTGTTTTTTGGCTGGAAAAATGCTGAAAAGTAGTGCTGCATCATCACATTGTTCCAGGGACAACAGCAGGGCTGGGCTTCTCTGCAGGCTTTGCCACCACCTGCCCAGGGTGACCATGGATGTTCAGAGCTCTGGCATGGGCTCTGGCCAAGGCTCCAGAGAAGAAAGCAGCAGTAAAGACATAGAAATAGAAATAATAGAAATAAAAGTAGAAGTAGAAGTAGAAATAGAAATAGAAATAGAAATAGAAATAGAAATAGAAATAGAAATAGAAATAGAAATAGAAATAGAAATAGAAATAGAAATAGATAGAAATAATAGAAATAGAAATAGAAATAATAGAAATAATAGAAATAGAAATAGAAGAAATAGAAATAGAAATAGAAATAGAAATAGAAATAGAAATAGAAATAGAAATAGAAATATAGAAATAATAGAAATAGAAATAATAGAAAAAATAGAAATAGAAATAATAGAAATAGAAATAATAGAAATAGAAATAGAAGAAATAGAAATAGAAATAGAAATAGAAATAGAAATAGAAATAGAAATAGAAATAGAAATAGAAATAGAAATAGAAATAGAAATATAGAAATAATAGAAATAGAAATAATAGAAAAAATAGAAATAGAAATAATAGAAATAGAAATAATAGAAATAGAAATAGAAATAGAAATAGAAATAGAAATAGAAATAGAAATATAGAAATAATAGAAATAGAAATAATAGAAAAAATAGAAATAGAAATAATAGAAATACTAGAAATACTAGAAATAGAAATAGAAATAGAAATAGAAATAGAAATAGAAATAGAAATAGAAATAATAAAAATACTAGAACTAGAACTAGATATCTATATAGATATATATAGACATATATAAACATATATAGATCTATAGATAAAAATAAATATATTTTGCAGAAGGTGGAGCAGTTTGGCTGTTAAAGGTCTGGCCTCCCCGGTGAAGGGGAGGAACAATTCCCATCACAAGCACTGGAGATGCTGAGGATACATCAAATGAACAGAATCTTTTCCTCAGTTTTTCAAACAGCAGAAAATTCTGTGGACAGGGAAAAAATAAAATAGAAAACAAAAATATTAAAAACAAACACTTGTGGAAAATGCGGAAAAATGTGGAAAACTTCCTCTTTTTTGAGAGAAAGAGAAACAACCCCCGAACCTCTTTGAAGGCTGGAGTGGTGAAGCTCCAGGAGATTGTTTTGTTTGGGTCGTTGTCCTTTTTCTTCTGCAGCCTTGGGTTTCTGTTTCAGCAGTTACCAGACCCCACAGAGCACGTGCTGAAATTCTGCTCTGACGTGTCTGTAATTCCAGCCTGTGTAAACCAATAAAACCAGGATTTCAACCTGTAAGGGATCTGCCACGATGTGAAAGCTGACAGGTTTGGAATCGCACAGTAGGACCATGCTTTTATTGGGAATTTGATGATTCCCTGATTTACAGGGCGTTCCTAAGCTCAGAACTCAGGCCAGGGCATAAAATGGAGCTTGGCTGGAGAATGCCCAGCTCTCCTCAGTGGAAGGAACAATTATAAGAAGAGATGCTCAGCATTCCTTAGGTTGGGAGCTTCTCTCCCTGGGAGCCAGCAGGGTGGAAGGTGGAGGGTGTCTGTTCCCAAATTTTCAGCTTCTTAGGCTGGAGGAGGCAAAATCAAAGCAGAAAGAATCCGAGGGGCGTTGAGAGCTGGAGATCATCGCAGGGCAGGTTTCTGTAGCTCCGTGTTCCCTATGGAAAGCAGCTCCTCGGGGCAGGTGGGTGTCCCTGGTAGCTCACCCAGGACCCCAGGGTGGTGTTTCCATGGCCTGGAGTTTGCCATTCCCACTGCTCCACGCTGGGATTGCAGCTGAGCCATGTGGGAGTGGGAATGCTCGTGAGCTGCTCTGATGCAGAGCCGCAGAGCCAGCTGTCCTGTAGGAATCCTCTGTGTGGATCACAGCTCTCCCCTGGGCTGGAACAGCTGCAGGTGGTGGAAGGAAGGGCGTGGGATTCAGTTTTGCTGCTGGAGAGAAGGAAGTCCCAGGATCCAGAGGTTCTCTGGATCTCAGGATCCAACTGTACCTCCAGGCCAGTGTTCCACGTGGACTTTCATGAGCCAGAGCTTTTGGTTGAGATATGGGGACAAATCCTTCCTTGTGATGGTGGGGAGGGCCTGGCACACATTCCCAGAGAATCTGTGGCTGCTCCTGGATCCCTGGAAGTGCCCAGGGCCAGGGCTTGGAGCACCCTGGAATAGTGGGAGATGCTGGGGTTGGAACTGGATTGACTTTTCCCACCCAAACCATTCAGTGTTTTGATGGTTTTTCCGCGATTCCAGCCGAATTACAGCATCCCGTTGTACCCCACAGCATCACCAAGGAGAGGACAGAAGTCATCCTTCAGGGAACATCCAGCCTGGATCCCAATGATCCCACAGCAGTCTGGGAGGAGTTTGAGTTCAAGTGCAAGCCCGGGGACCTGAGGAGGAGGCCGTGCCTCATCTCCCCCTACCACTATCGCCTCGACTGGCTCATGTGGTTTGCTGCCTTCCAGGTAGGTGCCTCTGGAAGCTTGGACCAGGAAAAAACAATTCCGTGGATTTACTACGGGTTGGGATCGCTGGGGAGTGTCAGAAGCTGTGGCAAAGTTAATTATGTTTAAAAAAAAAAAAAAAAAAGTAAGAACAAAGGTTGCGTTCCTAAAGGACTGTGCTGCTGTAATGAAACTCTTGGCAGTTTTATGTGAGGTTTTGGGTTTGGTTTTTTTTAAGGGTTTCTTAGCAATACCAAGAATCCCTGTTGGGGACACCCATGGGGACAGCAGCTCACATTTCCCCACCTGCCCACACGTGGACATTGGTCCCTCCAAATATTTTCCCCACGTGGTATCAGCAAACAGGTGACAGCCAGAAATTAAATAAGTGGTGTGGGGAGCTTGAATGTTAATTCTTGTTTAGATTATTTTGCAAATCTTACCCACATGACATGGGCTGTGTTTTCCAAAACTGGCTGACAGCAGTGGCATGAGGAAAACCCATCTCAGAGTATCCCAGGATTTTCTCTTTGTCTCTGCATCCTCTCCTGGAATATCTTCTTCCCTCTGCCCAGAACTCCTGGGTTTGCTTTTCCCTGTGGTATTTTCATTTCGGTGCCTTTGGGATTCCTGGGCTGTGACATCAGGCCATGGTTTGATATTTACCCCGCTGGTTTGTGTGCGCTGGAATTTCATTTAATCTGCATTAGGGCTGCTTATCCCTGTGGAAAATCACAGCCAAGGTCCAAACTCCAGCCAGGAGCAGTGCCTGGAATTAGGGAAAGGTGCAGGGGGCGGCTGGAGCTGGAGCTGGAAGTCAGGCTGTGTTTTGGGAGGGCTCTGAGCGGGGAGAAATCAGCTCCCCCAGGACAAAGGCTGTGTCTGAGATGTGAAAAAGGCTCTGCCCGGGGCAGAAATGACCTGAAGGTTTAAAATAAAAGGGATCTGGGTTTAAAGCTGAAGAGGGTGGGACACCAGTCCTGCTGGGCAGGGTGTGGGCTGTGCCAGGGGATGCTGGGGCCAGGTGCTGGTGTACCTGGGAGGAGGAAGAGGAAATAACTCAGCCTCTTTGCATCCTTATTGTTAAATCCGACATCGTTAGCGTTCAATTCATTATTCGTTAAATCAATTCATTATTCATTAAATCGTTATTATTAGTGTTTAATTCACCATCATTCGTGTTAATTTCGTTATCATTAGTGTTTAGTCCATCATTTTGAGGGTTTAATTCACTGAAAGTTTCCCCTGGTTGTTCCCGTTCACCTGCTGGAGGCTTGGTCTCTTGAGGTCTGTCCACAGTGGATAATTAGCAGCAATTAGTGTTGGGGCAATTAGTGCCTTCACTCTGGCAGGAGGAGGTGTGTCCCTCCTGTAGGGTGGGCACGTCACCCGGGATCCCATCCCACTCCTGTGGAAAACTGTGGGAATGGGATAATTCTTGTGGAAAACATTGGGAATGGGGTAACTCTTGTGGAAAATATTGGGAATGGGGTAACTCTTGTGGGAATGGGGATAACTCTTATGGAAAGCAGTGGGGATGGCATAATTCTTGTGGAAAGCAGTGGGAATGGGGATAACTTACAGAAAACAGTGGGAATGGGGAATAATTCTTATGGAAAACAGTGGGAATGGGGATAACTCCTGTGGAAAACTGTGGGAATGGGGATAACTCCTGTGGAAAACTGTGGGAATGGGATAATTCTTGTGGAAAACAGCGGGAATGGGGATAACTCCTGTGGAAAACAGTGGGAATGGGATAATTCTTGCGGAAAAGAGTGAGAATGGGGATAACTTGTGGGAATGGGGATAACTCCTGTGGAAAACAGCGGGAATGGGGAATAATTCCTGTGGAAAACAGCGGGAATGGGGAATAATTCCTGTGGAAAAGAGTGAGAATGGGGATAACTTGTGGGAATGGGGATAATTCTGTTGCCCAGGCACAGCAGAGGGTGGGATGCTCAGGCATGTAAATACCTGCTTAAGCAGGGAAGTAAATCCCGTTTGGAATGGCCACTGCTGGAGCACTGAGAGCTGCAGGTCTGCTGCCAGCAGAGAAATCCCTGGGTGGTGTTTGCACCCCGAGTCCCTCCGGGCAACACAAAGGATGAGAAGCAGGGGCTGGAAGGCCAGGAGCAGCTTGTGAAGCCGGAGGAGCTGTGCAAAACCCGTGTGGGAGTTCACAGAGTCCATAAACCCCAGCCGGTTCAGCCTCTGGATTAGATTTAATTTGTTTCCAGAAGTTCTGGGATGTTTCTCTGGCACCGCTCTCCAGTCGCTCCAGGGCTGTGTCTGCACCTCCCTGGCAGTGCCGGGGACGGATCCTGACATTCCCAGCTCTGACAGGCTGCGGAAAAGCCCCTGGAGCTGGGGGAAGGATATTTGCCATCCCTTGGTGCTGCTCCTGACAGGCTCCTCTTTGCACCTCATCAGCATTTGAGAAACGAGCCCGGCATTCCCGAGGAGCTTCCCACCTTGGGTTGGCTGCAGGATTCACTGGGAAGTTGCCTCCAGCCTGGCCTTGGACATTTCCAGGGATCCAGGGACACCCAGTGCCCCATCCCATCCCCAGAGAAGGGAAATGGCACAATGGGATTTAATCCCACAAAACTGAGGTTAAGCTTTGGGAATAACTTCTCCCCCCTCCACATTTGGATGTGTTAGTGCAGAGATATCCAGGTTTTACAGGAGCTGGTGATCAATTGGTAAAGCCTTATCTGTGCTCCTGATGCCAACCCTCCTGTAATTATTTGACGTCTGGATTATGGTGGAATTTTATGATGGAATTTTATGATGGAATTTCAGGAATATCTCAACACTGAGCTGGGCTGGCACAAAAATCATTCCAAATCCTGGACTGAGCATCACTGATCAACAACAACCAGAAAACAAAATACTGCTTGTACTTCTGGGGCTTCGAGTTGTTCAGTTCTGCTGGTGCTGGGATGTCGTGGATTCCACAAAAGTTTATTGCCCCAAAGTTTTGTTGTCCACCAGTGGAAAAGGAGAAATCAAAGGGAAAGGTTTTTTCCTTCTTTACTGTGGCATGAGGGGTGTTTATTGTGTCTGGGAACTGCATGGCCAACACAAAGGCACCCTCTTGGTGCTTATCAAATAATGCCTGCTCCAAAATAACAAAATACTGCTGTCCTCAGACTGGATTTAAAGCCCAGTGTTTGTTGGCTCGTCCCTTGGAGCTGCTCCAACCGTCTCTGGCTATGGAGCAGAGTTTGGGATGCTCTGGGATGCAATGTGTGTTATTTATAAAAAACCAAAACCCTTTTTATAAAAACCCTATCTATAAAAAAACCAAAACCCTTCAGCTGCTTTCCTAAGAGCAGGGAGGGAGCCTCCAGCAGCAGGGGTGGTAACAGAGTGATGGGAACTTGATGTTGAGCATGACCTGGAAGAGCTGAGGAAAAGTCACCCTGTTTATAGAGAAGGCAGGTTCATATTTCTGTCAAATGCTTCCTTTGAACCTCCTGTTATCTCAGCCTGGCAGCCAGAAGGTGCTTAGAGGGAAAATCTGCCCGGAGGAGGAGGAGGAGGAGGAGGAGGAGGAGGAGGAGGAGGAGGAGGAAGAGGAGGAAGAGGAGGAAGAGGAGGAAGAGGAGGAGGTGTGAGTGCCATAATCAACTCCCTGCACCTAGCTCAGCATTTTCCATTGCCTTCCTCCCCCCTTCTCCACACTCATCCTCAGCTCACTCCCATTTGCCATTGCAGCATTCTGCTGCACGTGCAGAGGGAATTCTCCTCCTTTCCCCTGGGATTATTGTCTCCCCGTGGCCATGAAGAATCCCCAGCTGGCTCAGCTGCAGCAGGAGCAGTGCCAGGGAAGTGCCCAGGATCCCAAAGCAGCCCGATATCCTATCGTGCCATGGGCTGGATCAATAGCTTGTCCCTGGGGGAATGATTGCTGTCCAGTGGCCCTGCCCTCTGCAACAAAGGCACTTTTCTTCCTCCGGCCAGAGGTGATGCAGGAGCTGTGCCAGGTGTGGCCTTTCCCTGGGTAGGTGGGATGGAGGAGCTGGTTCCCAAAGTCTTGCAGTTTTTTATTCCTGCCTCCTTTAGGCAGCAGCTGCTTTCCCAAGGATTTTCTAAAGGATTGAGGGATGGCTTTTAGTGAGTAACCGCACATTGGGCTGGAGACACGGATTTTTGGGAAACTCGTAGAAAAAGGAGGTGAAAATAGAAAAAAAAAATCTTCCCTGTGAGGGCGGGGAGGGGCTGGAATAGAATTCCGAAGAGCTGTGGCTGCCCCATGGTCCCTGGACGTGTCCCAGGCCAGGCTGGACGGGGCTGGAGCAGCCTGGGACAGTGGGAGCTGTCCCTGCCATGGCAGGGCTGGCACTGGGCGGGTTTTGGGGTCCCCTCCAACCCAGCCCATCCCATGGGTCCGTGTGGTTATTGGAGATGACAGAATGGACCTTCCTCGGGCAGCAGGGTGGTAATGGGATGGTGATCTGCAACTAAACAGAAACATAAACATCATAAACATAAAACAGCAAAAGGTGGCAGTGACTGTGGGACAGGGATTATTGACTGTCTTATTATTACTATTATTATTTTATTATTATTATTATTATTATTATCCCCTCCTTTCTGTGGGACAGGGATTATTGACTTTTATTTTTATTTTTAATTTTTTTATTATTATCCCTTCTTTTCTGTTGGACAGGGATTATTGACTTTTATTTTTATTTTGATTTTTATTTTTATTTTTTATTTTTTTTTTATTATTATCCCTTCCTTTCTGTGGGACAGGGATTATTGACTTTTATTTTTATTTTTATTTTGATTTTGATTTTGATTTTTATTTATTATTTTTTTATTATTATCCCTTCTTTTCTGTTGGACAGGGATTATTGACTTTTATTTTTATTTTTATTTTTATTTTTAATTTTTTTTTTATTATTATCCCTTCCTTTCTGTGGGACAGGGATTATTGACTTTTATTTTTATTTTTATTTTTATTTTTATTTATTATTTTTTTATTATTATCCCTTCTTTTCTGTGGGACAGGGATTATTGACTTTTATTTTTACTTTTATTTTTATTTTTATTTTTATTTTTATTTTTATTTTTATTTTTATTTTTATTTTTATTTTTATTTTTTTATTATTATCCCTTCCTTTCTGTGGCACAGGGATTATTGACTTTTATTTTTATTTTTATTTTGATTTTTATTTTGATTTTTCTTTATTATTATCCCTTCCTTTCTGTGGCACAGGGATTATTGACTTTTATTTTTATTTTTATTTTGATTTTTTTAATTTTTTTTATTATTATCCCTTCTTTTCTGTGGGACAGGGATTACTGACTGGTGGTAGTAGTAGTAGTAGTAGTAGTAGTAGTAGCAGCAATATCCCCTCCTTTCTGTGGGACAGGGATTATTACTCCTGACAGCTCCAACTCGCTGAACAGGCAGCGTTGAAGAGCAAAGAGCAGGGTGGCTGTGGGGTGACAATGCCCAGCATGGTGGATTCCACAGTGGCGTTCCCGTGCTCCATCAGCCGTGACACAACAACAGCCCAGGACAGGGGAAATGGAACCTGCCCTGCCCCTCTGGCAGCCACTGACTCCGACCTGGAGCCACTCAGGGCTCCCAACCACGTGAAACAATAACCCTGGGCTCCCGTGCCAAGTTTCCAGCTGTTCCCACATGTGCATCTCGTCCTGACCTCCTCCTGTGCCCGTGCCAGCCCCGAGATTCCATAAAACACCACGCTAATCCCCGTGCCTTTTTCATTAAATGACCAATTAAAGCTCAAGGAAAAGCCTCCTTATTATTATTATTTCGGTTGGGAACATGTTCCCTGGAGTGCCGGGGGGTTTATATGGGGTTTTTTTTGGGATGATAACGTCCCCTTGGCTTTGTTATCAGCACGGTTTGGTTGCTACTGTGGCTGCTTTGCTCTGGCTCCTCACTGGTGCCTGACTTAGCAGAGCTTTGGGTTTCAGTTCTGTACGGTTATTAAATTCTCCTGGACACAAGTGAATGTGTTCAAGGTGAGAACACCGTGTTTATTCCCTGGAAAAGTGTCGGAGTGGAGAGGTCAGGGAGTGCCAAACGTCCTGGGGCAGCCCTGCTGGGGAGGTGATGCTCAGCTCCTCACGTGTGGCTGGGAGAAGGAGCAAATCCTCTTCCCAGAGTGGAATTTGGGGTGACACTGGCATGGAAGGATGGGGGGAAGTGCCAGCCTGAGCTCTGCGCGAGGCTGAAACCCATCAGGGATTCAAAGCTTGAGGGGTCTCAGCACAAAAGTGCCCGAAGTTCTCTGTTAGTCCCCTCTGTTGTACCTGAAATAGGATTTTGGGGGGTTCTGGGTGCTGGTCCCAGCTGTAGGGACAGCTGAGGATGATCTGGCTGGAGAGCTGCCCCTGGCATTTCCATGGATCTGCACGGAGTGTCCTAAACACAGAGAGCCTTTGGCTTTAGGCCTGTGGTGCTTTGGGACCCTCAGCTTTGCACTTGGGCTGGCAATGAGGTTTTTGTGTCTTCAGCTCCCTGAGTTTGCTTTCTGTGCTAAAACAGAGCAAAAACTCTCAAAAAGATGCCCAAGGGAAGTGTGTTCCTTCCCTGGGGGGACTGCACCTTTCCAGGAGGGCACCAAGGATGGAGAGGGGCTTGGACTCGATGGGCTTGGAGGTCTCTTCCAGCCCAGGGGTTCTGAGATTGTGTGATTGATTGTCTGATTGATTGTCTGATTGATTCTGTGATTCCAACCTGGTGATTCTGTGTTTCTGTGATTCTGTGATTTTGTGATTCTGTGATTCTGTGATTTTGTGATTCTGTGTTTCTGTGTTTCTGTGATTCTGTGATTTTGTGTTTCTGTGATTCTGCGTTTCTGTGTTTCTGTGTTTCTGTGTTTCTGTGATTCTGTGATTCTGTGTTTCCGTGTTTCTGTGATTCTGTGATTCTGTGTTTCTGTGATTCTGTGATTCTGTGTTTCCGTGTTTCTGTGATTCTGTGATTCTGTGTTTCTGTGATTCTGTGTTTCTGTGATTCTGTGTTTCTGTGATTCTGTGATTTTGTGTTTCTGTGTTTCTGTGATTCTGTGTTTCTGTGATTCTGTGATTTTGTGTTTCTGTGATTCTGTGATTCTGTGTTTCTGTGTTTCTGTGTTTCTGTGATTCTGCAATTTTGTGTTTCTGTGATTTTTTGTGTTTCTGTGATTTTTTGTGTTTCTGTGATTCTGGGTGCTCGGGGCAGGGTCACACAGTGCTGGTGCTCCTGCAATGGCTGTGCACTCACTGGATCCCCAGTAATCCCAGTGTGGATGCAGCCCAGGCTCTGTGTGGAGCTGTGGCCCCAGGGAAGGGCAGGAGCAGCTCCGGGAGTCTGGTCCATGTCAGGATGGAGATGGAGCAGCTCAGGGATCCATCTCTGTGCAGGACCACTCCTGGCTGCTTCTCCTGCTCTCTGAAGATCCAAACCCCAAAACCGACCCCAAAACATGCCTGCCCCACCTCCCACCAATCCATCTATCCTGTTTTTTTTTTTTTTTTCTCCTACAATTAATCCCCTGGATGGTTCAGGCTCTGTGTTACACTCATCCTGAGCGTGCAGATCCATCCAGAGCCAGAGGAACCCCTTGGAGTGACACTTCCCTGGGTGCAGCCCAGATCTCCTGGACTCTTTTTCCCCCCCTTTTTCCACGCTATGGCTTGGCAGAGCAATGAGTTAAGCGGGGTCGTTAGCACAGCCCGGGATCCGTGCTGGAAGGGGGGCAGGGGCTGCCCCGCCTGGAAATTTCTCACCGCAGACTTCACTGGGGCCAGACATGTTGTAAATTTTACAAGAAAAACACTTTACAGACCAGAAGTCCAACTCTGGTGTGCACGGAGCTGCTAATTAACAATTTGGAGACCACGGGAGCCGATCCCACCTTCCTGGAGCCTCCCGGTTTTCAGTCAGGCTTGGAAGGTTTGGGGGCCTCCATCGAGCTCCAGCTCAGGCATTCTGGTGATTCCTGTTTCCATTCTCCTGTTGCTTCCCAGCTCTCACACAGGAGCTCCCACATCTCCCATGTTCATCTCCTGGATATTACGCTGAACGTCATCCAGAGCACTGGGGTGTCCAGGGAGACTCGGGATGCTGAAGGTGCCACTTTAAGATGTTTGATCCCTGCAGCTGCTGTGGCACTTTTTTTGGGGGGGAGATCCTCTCTCCCAGCCAGGCATTCCCAGCGATTCCCACCTTCCCAAATCCCAGCCTGAGCACCTCCGGCACCCCAGAACTGTTGTGGGACACGGAGACTTGGCACGAGTGACAGCTGGGGACAGTGCCAGCTGTCCCTGGGAGGTGGCTGACCTTTGTGTGGCACATCCCACGCGATGCCAGGCTCCTGCTTCCAGGGCTCCCTTTTCCTGGATTGTTGTGTCAGGAGCGTGCTGGCCGCAGTCCCACGGTGTCCTCTGTCCCTTGTCCTGTGGGAAATGGATTTGTAGGGAGTTTTCAGGAGGCTCGCACGTCCGCGCGCAATCCTGGAGATGAGAAATGCTGGCTTAGAAATGCCACGGAGTAGGACAGATATTGCTGGGACAGAAATGGAGCTAGGAAAGAAGCTTCAAAGGACGGCCTTGGAAATAAAAATAAAAATAGATCTTTTGGAGAAATAGAAACTACGGAAAATGCGTTGTAGTAGAACCCAGGAGAGATAATTTTAGATGATTGGCTTTAAGCACGGTGTGACAAAAGCTGACAAAGCCCAGGAACCCTTTCCTTAGCAAACAGTCGGCTTCTGGTCGTGATGGCGCGGGTTACGACATCTGTATGGTCTCACCCTTCAGAGCAGACCGAAAATGGAATAAAACAGCTCTCAGTTACCCCATCTGTAGGTCAGGAAAGGACAAAACCCGACACTGTCCCTCCTTGAGAGCCCTCTGTGCCAGGAGGGGCTGGCTGGGAGCATCCCTGTGTCCATCAGCCATCCCTGCTGGATGAGAGCAGATGGAAGGAGCAGGACGGAAGCAGGAGGGGGAAGAGTCATCATTCTGAAAAGCTTTTTGGCTGGAATAATTGTGGTTTTCCTCTAAGTGGCGACGAGCTGGGGTCAGAAACCCTGCGAGGCAGAGCTGCCCTGGATGGGCCTGGGTGTTTTCCACGGTTTCTCTCCCGTTTCCCTTGGAGACAGGAATAACAAACCGGGCCACGAGGGCAGCTTTGCCTCGGGGCTGTGCTTTGCTGAGAGCCCTGCAGGTAAAGCTCCCGGGTTTCCCTTTCCCACAGTGTCCCCTACTGCTTGCACTCAAAAATCCGCTGAGGAACTGGTGGAAAAAGCAGGAAAAGGAGAAAACTCAGCGAAGAGCAGAAAGTCACCGTGGGGAAATGCTTTTAGGGAGCCTGGACAAGAGCAAAGAGCAGGATTCCCGCAGGGAGGGAAATCACAGAAATCAGGGGATATCTCAATCCGTAAAGATCATCCAGCCCCAGTCCCTGCTTCCTCAGGATTACCTAAATTCAGAGTTAAACTCTGCCACTGCTGCTCCAGAAGGAGTTGCACGAGGAAGGAATTTAAAGAGGATGGATGACACAGCAGGAAATGGAGACAGGAACTGGGAATGGAGAAGCCACTTTCTTCTGTTTTCCTTTGGATAACACAAGGAAACCAGCCCAAACCCTGTTCCTGGGGGAAAGCAATCTGGATTAAAAGGATGGATGAGTTATCCATAGAAAATGTGCTGTTATGGTTCCCCTGTGGGCTTTGCTGCTAAATAAATGATTTGAATCAAATCTCTGGGGGAAGAATTGGCAGACGGGATGAGCCAAAGCTCTCCCTGCTCCCTGAGAGTGCCAGTCTGTGTCTGGACCTCAAGGATCCCATGGGATGTGTGCTGAAACACTGGGAAATTCAGCATTTTTCCACCCAAATCCGCTGAAATCTCTCCCCAAGGACAGAAATCTTCAATCCCAGCGACATTCCAGGAAAAGCCCAGCAGTTCCTAACATTTCCATTTCTTCTTCCTTCCCCAAGACCTACGAGCAGAACGAATGGATCATCCACCTGGCTGGGAAGCTGCTGGCCCAGGAAGAGGAAACCTTGTCCCTGCTGGCCACAAACCCCTTTGCAGGCAGAGAGCCTCCAAGGTAAGGCTGGAGTTATCCCAGGAAAGCTGGGAGCTCCTCCTTGCTGCCATCCTGGACGTGCACAGCAGGTTCCTGTTGGGGTTTGGTGTCTGGTGGGACCCAGGTGGGATTTAGGGTGGCTTTGATGGACACCGGAGCGCTGCCAGCACCTTGATTCCCCCCTGGAGGAGCCACAGAGACCCTTGGGATGAGCCCAATCCCAGCAGATCCACGAAGGGCTCGGTGCTGCTGCTCCTGGCCAGGAGTGTTCCCTCCTGCCGTGCTTCCCTGCCCCTCAGCTTTTGGGGTTTTTGCCACGTTGTGTTTGTGAGCTCAGGTCAAACCCCGCCATTCCCGTGGACCTCCTGAGGTGTTTCAAAGACAAAACAGCCCTGCAGGAATCGTTGGGTTTGTGGACACTCGTCTTGGAATTGTTTGTGTTTTCAAGGAAGAGACAAAGCCAACATCAGCCAGGGAAAGGCACAGAGGAAAACTCCGAGGTTTTATACAAAAGGAATTTTGTCCCAAAAGCGTCTGTTTTGTTGATGGAGTTATTTTTAGCTGAGAAAACATTTTTTGGGGGCATTTTGGATCAGCTCAAGTCATGTTATGATCCTGCTAATGTTTTCCATTTGAGGCTCTGAGGATGCACTGCAAACAGGGATGCAGGCCCAGAGCTCTGTGTGGAATGAAATTCCCCTCGGATCCCGCTGATGTTTTCCAGCTTTAGGGCACTGCACCCCCCAAACCATCTGAGGAGAGACTCCTTCTCCAGCTGAGGCACAGAAAACTTCCCACTTCTACCAAAAATGTTTCCTCTGAGGTGCTTTGTAAACCCCAAGATGGTTAAAAAAAAAAAAATCCCAAAATCCTGGATTGGTTTGCGTTGGGAGGGATCTTAAAGCTCATCCAGTTCCAATCCCAGCACCTTCCACCATCCCAGGCTGCTCCAAGCCCCGTCCAGCCTGGCCTTGGACACTTCCAGGGATCCAGGGGCAGCCACAGCTGCTCTGGGAATCTGTGCCAGGGCCTCACCTCCCTCCCAGACAGGAATTCCTTCCCAATATCCCATAACCCTGCCCTTAATCCTGGTGCCCTTGGCAGGGGGTGGAACTGGATGATTTTTAACCGTCCCTGATCCTGTAATTCCACGATCCTGCACTTTAATCCAGGTTGAGGGGAAAGTTTGCTGCCAACCTTAGGGATCCCTTCATTCCCACCACAGTAGCTGGGTGGAAAAAATTCCGAATTTTCCAACCATTATTCCCGTGCCCCTCACCCCCTGCTCTTCCCTCCACTCTAAAGGGAATTTTGAGACTTAATTATTTTCATTCCCTGCTAGACTAAATAATTAGGGAAGGGACTGTTTTCCATAAGAGCCTTGTGCTCCATCCTCCACAGAGTTTGTTCTGTTAATGGAAACTCTACACCTTAAATAGCCAAGGGACTTTCAGAATGAGTTAATGCCTTCGAAATGAATTTTCGGAGACCAAAGTTTGGAGGGTTCTTTACAACTCAAGAAATTATAGTATTTTTTCAAGTGTGATAAACTTCAAATGAGAAACAGGTGAGTGATTAAAAATGAGGGCATTGTTGAGGGCCCAGCCTGGCTGAGTGGGAAGCTTGGACCTCGAGGCCGGTGATGTTTGGGGAATGTGGATTTCCCAAATATTCTGGGGCAGTGGATAGTTCATAAAAGCCCAACCCTCATAAATCGGAACGGGAGGGCTTGGGCTGAGAAATTAAGAAGTGTTGAACACACCATGGAAAAGGCTGCAACAATCAAAGGAAACAAAAAAAAAAAAAATCAGATTTAGCCCACAGGAGGGGAAAAAAGCTCCAGGATTTTTGGGTCTCCTTGGTGTGTCTGATATTAAATCATGGTCACTTCAGGATTTTTTATTCCAATTAAAGTAGCACTTTGTTGGAAGAGCCCCACTGTGGGTGTGAAGAGCTGGATTTGTAGTGGTGGTGTTTGTGAGGGAGCTGCTGCTTCCCTTGGGGTGCTTAGGAACACAGGGGAATGTGGTATTTGGGATTTTTTTTTTAATTGGATTTTATTTTATCTCCCAATTAAAAGTAACTGGATTTTACAGCTGGGCTGGAATCTGTGCAATCAGCCCAAGCCATGGGGAGAGCTTGGTCATGTTTGGGGTTTGGACCCTCCCCAGAGGGATAAAGGTGACTCTGGAGCAGAGCAGGGAGCAGGCAGGGAGTGGGAATTCCTGGAAAATCCAGGTATCACTGGGACTAGGGGGAAATGAATCTCTCAGCTATTAGCAGAATTAAATTCCACTGTCCTGAAGGGAAGTTTAAAGGGTTTTCTTTAGGGACAGAAATTTCAGTGAAGGCAGAGCTCATCCCAACCTGGCAGGATTTTCCCCAGGTTGGGAAATCATGGGATCTCTCTTCCTTGGCAGGGTAAATTCCAGCCTTGGATCCATCTGGAGCCAGGGATTTTTTGGGTTTCGTTGTTTTGTTTTGTTTTGTTTTGTTTTGTTTTGCCCACGGTTTGCTCTGCCCTTGGTGTTGTCCCACCCTTTCTAACCCATCCAGGGAGGAAAATCCAGAGAGGGAAAACTCCACTGTGCCACTTCCCAAGGGGATTTCAAGGATCAGCTGCTCCAGCTCTGAGGCACCAGACCTTGCAGGAGCCTCAGGATCAGCAGCACTAATAAACAACCCCAAAACCGCCCTGATTCCCTAAATTTTGGCCAAGATGAATTAATTAATGCTCCCTCCCACCAACAGGGCAAGAGCAGCGATGTTTCCCTGATGAATTTGGACTTCCCACCAGCTGATTTACAACAGGGCAGGGAACCTCGAGATAAAACACCACAAAAAAAAAAAAAAAAAAGTCCCCAACAACCCAAAAAGACACCCCATGTTTTGATTTCTTTCGTTCTTCCATCCCTCTCCCACCCCTCCTTGCCTTGTCAGGCCATCAATTCTAACAGAAACCACCACTGGTTTTTCCCTGGAACCCCTCAGCTGTTGCAGGGAGACAGCTGCACCCTCTGGAACTAATTACAGCTGTCTGGGAGATTTAGGCCTCCATCCCAACAACTCCAATATTGCTGCTAATTTTTAACACGTCCAGTTGGGAGATGTCAGGAGGGGCTGATATACGAGCGACTCCCGAAAGCACTGCAGGGCAGCTGCTGCCAGGCATCTGCTGAGGGGAAAATATTGATTTTTTAAAAAATCGTGATGATTATTTTTAGCCTTTGTGGCCTCCCCACCTTGCCCAGCCCAGTGGGGATGCCCAGAAGGGTCCCTGTGATGGCTCAGTCCTCCCTCCTCCATCAGTGCCATCGCTCTCCTGGCACTGCTGTTGGATCAGAAGCTGCCCAAAGGACCCTTTTGTCCCCTTTTCCTCACAGCAGAGAGGGTTTTCCATCTCCCGGAAGAGTCCCTGGAATGCCACCCTTGCCATGGGCAGGGACATCCTCCACTAGACCCCATCCAACCTGGCCTTGGAGATTTCCAGGATGGAGCGTCCACAGCTTCTCTGAGAATCTGTGCCAGGACCTCCCCACCCTCCCAGCGAGGAATTCCTTCCAAATATCCCGTGGAAATCCTTCCATTTTAAACCAGTTTTCAATGGGAGCTGGTGCCTCCAGGAGGAGCTGCTGTTGTGTGTGCTCAGTAAATCCCAGGATACTGCTGGTGGCTGGGATCACCCTTCCCCACCTTGCCATGGCTCCTGTGTCCTTCTCATCCTTCTCTGAGTACCTGGGACATCCTGCTGAGGTCAGGAAGATCCCTCCTGACCTTCCTGAAGCTGCTGTTGCTGTTTTTCCAGAGAAGGAATCAGGGAATCTCCTGCAGGTTCAGTCCCCTGCATCAGGGAGGCTCCAAGACCTGTGGATCCCATCCAGCTGCCAGGAGATCTTTTGTGGAAATCCCAAAAATTGCCCAAAACTCTGCGAGCCCTGGAAGGATGGACTGGGGGGGGTGTAAGTTTGTGATACCTTCCCTTCCTGAATCCCGGGAAGAGGGAGCAGAACCAGCACTGGAGGAGCTGGAAAACCCCATAATTCCAGGATTGAGGCACCCAGGCAAGTTATAAACACTGGCAGAGCTTGTAAACTCTGTGAGCCCTGAAATGAGGGGCTCCAGTGGGTATTAAACACTGCAGCTTTTACATCCTGAGCCTGGCAAGGAAATAGTCCCTCCTGGCTGCCAGGTTTTCCACCTTTCTCACATTTATTTTGGGAATATATGCAGGTGGGTCCAGCTTGGAAGGTGCTCTGTAGCCACTCAGTGGAGGAAAAACCTCAAAAGTGTCAGAGTGTCGGGTGGAGGGATGCTTGGAGCAGGAGGCTGCCATAAAATCAGCCTCTGAAGCGTTTTTGGGAGGTGGATCTGAGGTGGAAATGTTTTGGGAATTCCAGAGAGCAGTCAGGCAGCACAGCTTGGAAATCTCCAATCATCCTGGAGTGGCTACCTGGAGCCTCAGGGATGTGGCTGTTCAGTAACACTCCGGTTATTAACAGGAATTCTGTGCTCCTGCAAAGGAAACCCTGTGGGGATAACACTTCAGCCCCTGTTTGGCTTTTCCCAGCCTCAGAAAGCAGGGAAAAGAGGGAGTGCAGGAATGGCCCAAGCTGGAATGCAGGCAGCAGCTGCAGGGCGGTGTTTGTGGGGGTGAGGTGTGGGTTTGTGCTCCCCAAAATTCCACTCAGGGCCCCTTTTCCCGTTTATCTTCCTTCATCCTCAGAGGAGGGGGAAAAATGGGAGGTTCTGGAATCATGGAATGATTTGGGATGGAAGGGATCTTAAAGCTCACCCAGTGCCACCCCTGCCATGGGCAGGGACACCTTCCACTGTCCCAGGCTGCTCCAAGCCCTGTCCAGCCTGGCCTGGAGCACTCCCAAGGATCCAGGGGCAGCCGCAACTGCTCTGGAAAACAGAATCCCAGCACCACTGAACCTGGAAAAGGCCTTTAAGTCCAGCAAGTCCCAGCTGTGCCCAAGGCCCACCTTGTCCCCAGCCCAGAGCACTGAGTGTCACATCCAGGTGTTCCAGGGATGAGGACTCCAAACCTCCCTGGGCATCCCACATTCCCATGGTTTTGTGGGAAAATCCTTCCTGCTGTGCTCTCCTGGGTGCTAGCAGGACTGAAACAGAGCCGTGCTGGCAGCCACCCTTGAACTGGGTGCAGCTTCCTCCAAGCCCTTCACTCTGCCCCGCTCCCCAAAGCCAAGCGCTGATGGCAAATCCATCGGAGCCGTCCCTAATTATTTTAGCAGCAGGAAGGACCTTCCCGGCCGCTCCGGGGATCCCGCAGCTGCGGTGCCCTGCTCAGTAGCAGGGTCTGTATTTTCCTAGTGGAGCAGAGCAGGTTTAAATGAGCACTGACACGACTTTGACAGTTTTATTTTGTGGGTATTTTATGGACTCGCCCGGCGATGCTCCGATGCCCTTGTCAGCATGTCCTACATCAAGGGGGACAAGCCCCCGGATCCAGCGGCATGGGCAGCTCCCAGAGTGTTTCCTGACACTGATGAATGTTTCTTTCTGCACCGTTTTCAAACCTCCCTCGCTGTCAGCTCCCGGAGCAGCCGGAAAACAGATGCGCTCCGAGCCACGCTCACGGAGCGGCGGCTGGCTGGGAGAGTCAGACTCCCTGCTACAAAATATCCCAGACAAAAAAACTCCAGGATGTCTCTGAGAAAAGAAAAACTCGTATTATTCCTGGTTTTATTATTAATATTCATTCATACTTAGCTGTGGGAAGGAGTGGGGAGTGCTCAGGTCAGGGGGTGTTAAAGATCCTCATGCACCATTCCCAAGGCACGTCTGGATTCCTAAATGGCATCAGGATAAGCCTGGAATTGTCCCCAAAACCTTGACAGTGTCACTGCTGGTGGCTGTGGACATCCCAAGGATGGATGGATGGATGGATGATGGATGATGGATGGATGGATGATGGATGGATGGATGGATGGATGATGGATGGATGGATGGATGGATGATGGATGGATGGATGGATGGATGGATGGATGGATGGATGATGGATGGATGGATGATGGATGGATGATGGATGGATGGATGGATGGATGGATGGATGGATGGATGGATGGATGGATGGATGGAATACCAGGATGTGGAGCCACCCTGAGCACCCTGAAGCTGATTCCTCCATCCAGAAAAGCTCCAAAACACCAATCCCAAGGGATTAAAAACCCGGTGCAAGCCTCTTCCCAGAAATCATGCCAAGCCCTGAGCTCCTGTTCTTGTCTCCCTCAGGTGGATCCGGGGGGAACACTTCAAGTACAAGTTCAGCCAGCCCGGGGGGAAGCACGCCAGTGATGGGAAGTGGTGGATCCGGAAAAGGATCGGCCCCTATTTCCCTCCTGTCAACCTGCCGGGCCTGAGGAAGTTCTTTGAGGACAGGAATTGGCCTTATCCTGTGCAGGACTGAGCAGAAATAATGGCTGCGACAAGGGGGACCAGCTGGGAAGAGGGAAAATGAGCAGCTCCCTTCAAAAAAATTCCAAAAAATTTTGAAATCTTCCAAAAGGAGATTCCAAACATCTCCTGCCTCTCTGTTTTTTCTCCACATTCATGCCTATTCCATATTCATATTCTCCATATTCATATCTTCACGCCTATTTTCCAAAATATTCCCAGCCAATTTACCCACTTGCTTTGTGAGCTGCTTTTTCTCACCTCAACGGTTGATTTCTTTTGCCAGGCTTCTCCGTTCAGGAATCCCTCTGGAACTGGGAAAAAGGCAAACAAATAACCATGATTGGTTTGGGGTGTTGGTGTTGCCAAAAGCAGCTGAATGGGGGTTTGAAACAAAAAGAGGGGAGAACAAACCAGGAGGGATCTCTGGGGTTGTGTGGGCTGAGGGTGCAGGAACAGGAATGTCCTTTTCCATGATTTTTTCCCACCTTTTTGACCACGTGTACCAAATGGGCACCGCTGGGAATGTGTTCCTGGAAAAGGGATTAAAGCAAACAAGTCTTGAATAACCAGCAGGAGCTTCACTGGGTTTTTATTTTTCCTGGAAGTGCTAAAAGGGAAAGAAATGAAGGAGCCCCAGTGCCTGCCCTGATGGGGCTCATCATGAGGCAGCTCCTGTGGGAATGGGGTGGCAGGTGAGGAATGAGGCGAGTCCTGGGGTTTATTTGTGTTTTGGGGAGAATCCGTGGCTGATCCCCATCCCAGGGATCCGGGGCTGTGAGAGGAGAATTCTCCCTCTCCTTCTCCCATGGGTTCCAGGGTGAATTTGCACGGGGTTCCCGCATGGTTTCCATGGATTTTCCTTCCCAGCTGCTCCTTCTCCAGTGGATCCAGCCCTGGCTTGGCCTCCCCCAACCCCAATTTAATGAATTTCTTTTGCTTTCCAACCTCTGGGTCAGGGATAATGGATCCCAGACCAACCTTCCCATTTCTTTTTGCTGCTTGTTAAGCTTTTTTTTCCCTTTCTTTTTTTTTAATCCAAGCTCCCTGCTCTGCTCCTGAGCAGTGCCTGGAAGATAAAACCCATCCAAAGGGGCAGGAGGGGACTCCACTGGAAACATTTCCCTGGGACAAGAATTTAAAAGAGAAAAGGAGCAATTATCCTGAGGTGGGAGGAAATCAGAACCATGTTGTGTTGTCTGTTCACTGGCAGGGTTTTGTGGGGAGTTTTTATATCCCAGAGTTCAGCACTGGAAGGAAAACTCTACGGCATTCCCGAATCAGCACCAGGAATCTGTGGGGAGGAAAACCCAACTGGGAGCTGTTCCTGCCAGCTGTGATGTCTCTGAGGTCCCACCACCTTCTCCAGAAGTTCTGGAGTGCAGGGTTTGGGTCCTTCCATGGGGTTGATGCTCTTCTCTGGGATGTGTTTTCCCAGCTCATCCCAAAGTGGAGCTGATCTCATCCCACTCCCTCCTCCTGTTTCTCTGTGAGTTCTGAGGAAATTCCAGAGCTGAGACAGCAGGACATGGCCAGGTGGTCACTTCATGTCCATCCTGAGCAGCTCCAGCTCCACCATAGCTGGAGATATCTCAGGGGCACTCCTGGATCAAAAATAATCCATTTCATTTCTTGCTTTTCTTTTCCTACATGGAAATTATTGACCCTTGGGGTACCCCAAGGATTTACACTGGATATAACCAAGGCAGAAGTGGCTTTTCTCCCTTTTTTCCCAAGATTCCAGACTTTTGGAAGCACAAGGTCCCCTCACTAGCCCAGCTGGGTTTGCATTTCTGCCCATTGTCCAGCGGCTGTGGCGAGCTTGGATCCAGCTCATCCCAGCTGCTCTTGCCCTCCCAAAAAAAAAAGGAATTCTCCCAGATTTTTTTAATGCTATGTCTAAGTCTGTTCCTGGGGGGAGCAGAAAGGCAGTGTGAATGGACAGAGGGGTTTTAGCTCATCCCTTGGACACAGGGAATGAGGAAATGATCCTTGGAGCAGGCTGGAAGCCATGAGCCCCTGGTAGGGGAATGGTGGTGTGGGACATCCAGGCATTCCCAGAGGGGCTGGATCCCATTATCCCATCCCATCCCTTTATCCCATCCCATCCCTTTATCCCATCCCATCCCATCCCATCCCATCCCATCCCATCCCATCCCATCCCATCCCATCCCATTATCCCATCCCATTATCCCATCCCATTATCCCATCCCATTATCCCATCCCATCCCATCCCATCCCATCCCATCCCATCCCATCCCATCCCATTATCCCATTATCCCATTATCCCATTATCCCATTATCCCATTATCCCATCCCACGCCTTCCACCATCCCAGGCTGCTCCAAGCCCTGTCCAGCCTGGCCTGGGACACTTCCAGGGATCCAGGGGCAGCCCCAGTTTCTCTGGGAATTCTGTGCCAGGGCCTCCCCGGATCCATTCCCAACCCTTCCTCTAAAAAAATGGATTTGATTTGTGTTTTGGGAACGTGGCCCCTGCGGAGGAGTCAGTGGGAATGAGTTTGTGTCCCTGCAGGAATCCCCAGGAATTATCCCCACCAGCACCTACACTGCACCAACACAGAGAATTCCTCATTCCTGAATCTTTTATAAATCAGAGATTTTAAAGCAGACAAACTCCAGGCTGGGAATTCCCATAGGAAATACCTGCAGCCATATCCATTCTCTGCTCCCAGCTGCTTGGAAAAGCTGGCTTTGCTTTAACACATATGAAAGGGAAAAGCTTTTTTTTTTTTCTTTCTTCTTTTTTTTTTTTTTCCTTCCTGGTAGATTAAGTTTGGCCAAACAATTCCGTGTGAACTGCTGGGCAGGAGGCACAAACCTGTAGGCGAAATTATCCAGCTGCTCCAAGTTTAGAGCAGCATGGGATGAATTTCAGGATCGTATATTAGTTTCTGTTTAATCTGATTATTCCAGGCTGGAGTTCCTGGAGGGTCTTCAGGTTATTGTCAGTCAAAAGAATCTTTAAAAGCTTCCATTTGCACTCAACTTTTCCCATTCCAAGTCTATTTTCATTATGGACCGATTTATGATTTTAATGAAAAAAATGATTCTCCCAACTCCCTGCCTTTTTCTTCTCTCCCTCAGTTGGAGTTAAAATTGAAGCCACAACGAGGTCTTGCCACTCAAAATCCCATTTGCCAGCGTTCCTGAAGGTGTTGCTTGGTTGAAGGAGCTTGGGCAGACAACGAGGGGGGGGGGGGAATAATTTGGGAAGGAACCTTCTCTGCTCTGCCTGGGGGCATCCCCAGCCCCTTCCTCACTGGGAAAACCCTTCAGTGTCTCAGATCCCAGGGGGATTTCAAGCTCCAGAGTTAGGGAGACTAATGCAGGATTCGTTAATGTCAAAAGACCCATTTTAGGGGCTTTTAGCTGTGCTGTGACATTTCTGTCACCTCCTCTTGGCTCCCGGCCCCGAGAGCAGCGCTGGGGGCTCCAGTGGGAGCAGCATCCCCCAGGACTGGGAAAGCTGGGAATGGTTTAGGTCTGCCTGGTGCAGGAGTGGCAGCTTTGTGGCATTGGGGTGGCTTTGGGTTTCCAGGTGCTGGGACCTCATTGGGGTGTCCCTGGAACCTCCCTGGGGTGTCCCTGGAACCTCCCTGGGGTGTCCCTGGCACATCCCTGGGGTGTCCACCCCACCTCTCCCAGGTGAGGTGAAAGGTGAAAAACAACAGAGAGGAATCCAGAGCTACCCCCCAAATCCCCAGTGTGGATTTGCCCAGGGTTTTACAGGGATGTTCCTGTCTGAGCCTTTCAGGTGCCACCGTGACCCCAGCGCTGGCCCAAGGAGGGACACGGGCGATGCCAGCCTGGTCTGGGGCACCTTCCAAGTCCTGGTTCCTTGTCACGACCCCAAATCCTCAGCGTGTTCACTTTTTCTAGGCAGGGGGGTGAGGAGGAAGGGGCTGAGCTCTGGAACTGTCCCTGAAAGAGTTCTGGAATTGTCACTTTGTGAGCTCTGGGATTGTCCCTTTGAAAGCTCTGGAATTGTCACTTTTTGAGCTCTGGAATTGTCACTGTGAGAGCTCTGGAATTGTCACTTTGTGAGCTCTGGAATTGTCTCTTTGCGAGCTCTGGAATTGTCACTTTTTGAGCTCTGGAATTGTCACTGTGAGAGCTTTGGAATTGTCTCTTTGCGAGCTCTGGGATTGTCACTGTGAGAGCTCTGGAATTGTCACTTTTTGAGCTCTGGAATTGTCACTTTGTGAGCTCTGGAATTGTCACTTTGTGAACTCTGGAATTGTCTCTTTGTGAGCTCTGGAATTGTCACTGTGAGAGCTCTGGAATTGTCACTTTTTGAGCTCTGGGATTGTCTCTTTGCGAGCTCTGGAATTGTCACTTTTTGAGCTCTGTGATTGTCTCTTTGCGAGCTCTGGGATTGTCTCTTTGTGAGCTCTGGAATTGTCACTTTGAGAGCTCTGGAATTGTCACTGTGAGAGCTCTGGAACTGTCACTTTTTGAGCTCTGGGATTGTCTCTTTGCGAGCTCTGGAATTGTCACTTTTTGAGCTCTGGAATTGTCACTTTGTGAGCTCTGGAATTGTCACTTTGAGAGCTCTGGAATTGTCACTGTGACAGCTCTGGAACTGTCACTTTTTGAGCTCTGGGATTGTCTCTTTGCGAGCTCTGGAATTGTCACTTTGTGAGCTCTGAAATCTTTCTGCAGATTTTGCCTCATTTTTCCACAGATTCTCTCCCATTTTTCCACAGATTTTGCCCCATTTTCCCACGGATTTTGCCTCATTTCCCCCCAGATTTTTCCGTGCCCATCCCCACGTTCCCCCATTTCCCTGGCAGAGCTGGATCCCTCTCCCTGTGCAGTAGCAGCTCCGGGTAGGATTGCACACAGGGCTGAGTTTTGGGACAATTCCACTGAAATCACAGCACCTGCAAATGGTTACTTACAATAATAAATAAGTGATAGATTATCAAATAAAGGCTTGGATTTGGATGAGGTCATCCCTGCCCCGTGTCCTGCGTCTCCCAGGGTTTGGGAGGGCTAAATCCCTCTTGTATCAGGCAATAAAAAACTTGTCGGGATTAAAGAATCAATTAGGAATTAGCCAAAGGGGCAAAGCGTAACCCAAACACGCTGATAAAATCCAGTAGGTGATTATGGGAACGGGTTTGATTTCATTGGGCTTTGGGAAGGAATAATTGCTCGTTACAGAGCGTGGAACAACCCGGACTGGGTGTTTTTTTCCAGCTTTTTAGAGGTGGAAATTCTGGTATTCACTGACAAATGGGACACGCCACAGTTTAGGGCTGAAGGGGAAGTTTCAGGGGTTCTGAATTTGAGAAGCATCATGGAAAAAAAAATGATCTTGGAAGTGTTGGTGGGATGGGGCTTGGAGCAGCCTGGGATGGTGGAAGGTGTCCCTGTGGCAGGGAGTGGAACTCAGAGATGAGTTTTAAGGGTCCCTCCACTCTGGGATTCTGGGATATTCCATGATCGGGATGCAGCAGGATGGGCAGGGAAGTGCCACAGCTCCAGCACTGCTTTTCCACAGGCACAGGAAAACAGAACAAGGAATAAAAGGCTGGGTTTAGCTGTAAAAGCTCCTGGAAAAGCTGCTTTTCCCAGCTGATGATGGCAGGGAGGGGATGGAGCGCTCCCAGGACGGTGCAGGAGCGACGAGGATTTGGATTTCAAGGGAAAAGAGCCCGATCCTTGCTCGGGGGCTCCGTGCCACTAATCCCTGTTTATTTATTCCCCGTCTGGCCCAGCCGCCCACACTCCCGAAGCTTTTGTTCACGAAGGAGATGCAGGGAAAGAAGATCCCCCGCAGCAGCAGCATCCCGGGAATGTCGGTGTCAGCCTCATCCCGAGCTCCTCCAGCACAGCTCCATCCTCCCACAGCAGCTCCAGGCTCGGCCTTTTTGGGATCGTTTCAGCCACGGGGCAGCCCTGCTGCTCCTCAACGTGGATAAAGGAATTTTAGGGGGCGAAAAAAAAGAGTCTTTTAAGGAAGAGGCATCACATCGGGGTTGGAGCTGGATCTGCAGGATGAGCTCCTGGAGCAGGGATTTGCCATCCTGTGTGACCCCAGGTGCTGCCCCGGGGCTGGGGTAGTTAATTGGTTCATTAATCCTCATCTCCTGGGCCAAATTCCAGGGCCAGCTGCTGCCCTGGAGTGGGGTCAGAGTGGGAAGGGGGGGGATCTACACCCCAGGTTTGCTCCCGACGAAGCGTGGGAAGAGGCAAACCCCGGGAAATAAAATAACTAGAATCCTTAGTAGTCATTTCTCATTGATAAATAGTTATTAATAATTAATAGACTGGAATCCTGAGATACTAAGGCAGACGCTTTTTGGCAACAGAAGCCCAGTCCCTAAAGTTTGGTGGAATTTTTCCATCTCTTTGCCCCTGGAGTAGAACACGGAGGCCAAGAACCAGACAGGCAAGAATTTGAGTCAGAAAACAAAATCTGGGGCTTCTCCCTGTGTCCAGGAAGAATTTCACTTTTCTGGGAATGACCCAGCACAAAACCCTGACCTTGATGCCACCGTGCCCATGCCTGCCTGTCCCGGCTGAGCTTTCCCCTGCGTGTCCCCGGTGCCCTGAATCCTCGAGGCACCGCCGTGTCCCTCCCTCGTCTCTCCTTGCCTTTCAGAGGGATTTCTGTGCCTTTGTGGCCATCCAGCTGCTGCAGCTGTGGCCCGGAGATGCCATCTGCCCTCCGGGAGCAGCTGCGGGTTCCTGGTACCGCGGCACCCGCGGGCTCATTCATCACCAGCAGCCCGGGCAGGGAGGCTTGGCAGGGAAAAAAGGAGGATGGGAGCCACGGGAGGCAAATCTCCAAATCCCCCCGGGCACAGCGGGGTTGTATCCGCAGCATCCAGGGAGGAGGAGGAGGAGGAGGAAGGGCAGGATGTGCCCGTGGGGTCTCGTGGGGATGGAGTGGTGGAAGCAGGGGAATGATCCAGGATCCGAGGGGTGGGAGCAGGGGTTGTGTTTAAATCAGCAGAGGGTTTTGTTGGGATGTTTGTTTGGGTTTGGTTTTTGGGGTTTTTTTATCGTTGTTTTCTTGTTTTTGTTTTTTGGGGTTTTTTTGTTTTTTTTTTTGTTTTTTTGTGGAGGGGCCTTTCCCAGGCCTGAGACCCACGCAGGATTTGGATGATCCCTACGGATGCAGCTGAGAGCATTCCATAGTTCTGTGACAAACAGCAGGGGACACCCACCTGTGTGACCGGAACCTTTTGGGTGTTTTTTGGGGTGTCTGACCCTGCCCTGCTTACCTGAGATGCTGCCCAGGGCTCTGCCCCACCTTCCCCTCTGTCCCTCATGCTGGGCACTGCAGGAGCACGGAGCAAAGAGCTCGGTGCTGGCCGAGCTTCCTGGGGTGGGCAGCTCGGTTTGGCCACCTCACCCTGTCCCACTTGTCCCTTGTGGCCACCTCCCCCTGTCCCACCTGCCCAGGACACCCAGCAGTGACCCCAGCAGTGACACCCAGCAGGTGCTGTCCTCTCTTCTGTCCCCACATCAGGCTGGGAATCAGGCAAAAGGAACAGGGGGTGCCACCCCAACACCCGCAGGTCGCAGATGCCACCACCGGAGCTGTCACACGGGATGTGAGGACCACGGAGGGGGCACAGAGGACAGGGACATCTCTGCCGGTGGGATGCCCCTTTTTTCCTGTTTACTGCTGATTCTGGGAAGGGAACAATAAATAATTCCTCGCCCATCCATGGCCCGGGGCCAGCGGGGTTCATTTGAACTGGCCAAGTGTCAGGGCAAAAGGCCAGCGAGGGAACAGTGGGCAGCACAAGCCCAGAATTAACACTTTGTTCGCTGGGCAGCGAGAAGATTGGCCCGGGTGGGCTCTATGGGGGCATCGCTCACAAATTATTGAATTAAGCAGATCCCGCTCTCTGCACCTGTGTCCTCAGATATTCCCATTCATCCTGGAGAGGAGGCCAACACTCGGCCGGGGCTGCGCAGCTGCGGCAGCATTATTCCCCCTCGCCCTATTTGCATATCAATAAGCCCTTGATTAATATTTAAAGAGCCAGCTGTCCGAGCCACCTAGGGAAGAAAAAAAGCTCTGTAGGGTTTTTATTGATTTTTTTTTTTTTTCGGGGATAACACTCGCTGCCCTTTATCGAGTGCGCTTCATTTTTTACCCCCTCTATTCTTTTAGCTGAAATTAAGGAGAAGAGGGGGAAAAAAAATAAAAAAGTCAGGGGAAAAATATGAAGGAGTTATCAGTGAAGGAGTTGTGCTGCTCTCAATGCTCCTCAGTCCCTTTGTGCACGGGCACAGCTGCGGGCAGCAGGTTTGGAGGGGCAGGGAACCCATGGGAACCGGGTTTGGGATGTACCAGGAGCCTGGGATGGGATGGGATAAAGGGATGGGATGGGATGGGATGGGATGGGATGGGATGGGATGGGATGGGATGGGATGGGATGGGATGGGATGGGATGGGATAAAGGGATGGGATGGGATGGGATGGGATGGGATGGGATGGGATGGGATGGGATGGGATGGGATGGGATGGGATGGGATGGGATGGGATGGGATAATGGGATGGGATGGGATGGGATAAAGGGATGGGATAAAGGGATGGGATGGGATGGGATGGGATGGGATGGGATGGGATGGGATAATGGGATGGGATGGGATGGGATGGGATGGGATGGGATGGGATGGGATGGGATGGGATGGGATGGGATGGGATGGGATAATGGGATGGGATGGGATGGGATAAAGGGATGGGATAAAGGGATGGGATGGGATGGGATGGGATGGGATGGGATGGGATGGGATGGGATGGGATGGGATGGGATAATGGGATGGGATGGGATGGGATGGGATGGGATGGGATGGGATGGGATGGGATGGGATGGGATAATGGGATGGGATGGGATGGGATAAAGGGATGGGATAAAGGGATGGGATGGGATGGGATGGGATGGGATGGGATGGGATGGGATGGGATGGGATAATGGGATGGGATGGGATGGGATGGGATGGGATGGGATGGGATGGGATGGGATGGGATGGGATGGGATGAAGGGATGGATTTGCACCCTGGCACCGCACAGCGCTGAGGCTGCTGCTCCCAGGGGGATGCAGGGAGGGAGATGCTGCTGGTGACCCGAGGGAATCACCAGGCAAAATCCTGGCTCCAGGAGGCTGATCAATGGAAATACCATTTAAAAAAAATTGAAACAAACAAACAAACAAAAAAGAAAAACAAAAACCCAAAACCAAAACAAAACAAAAACACAACAAAAACCACACACACACACAAAAAAAAAACACCACAAAAACAAAACAAAAAAATAAACCCACCAAATAATTTTTGGTATTTTCCTTGCCTCCCCAGCTCTGTTCGTGGCCCGGACGTTTTGTTCCCAGCTTTAAAAGCTGTCATTTTAACAGACCATTCTCCTGCCCTTTTTTTTTTTTTTTTTTAATTTTTTTCATTATTTTTATTTTCTTCCCCCCCCCCCCCCCCCCTCGAGCATTTGTCAATAATCCCCCGACAGCGGCAGCTTTGTTATCCCGACTAATTGGAGTCAAGTAGGGCTGCGAGAAAAGATCCTTCCCTCGGCGAGCCCTGGGAAAAAAAAATGCGAAAGGATTTTAATTTTCAATAAAATATGCAGATAAGGAGAAATGGGGTAGGGCCCTTAATGAGCGATAGCGGCGGCTCCGCGGGATTTGGGGCGCGGGGCTGCCCCCACAGCTGCACTTTTTTGGGGTTTTTTAGGGATGTTTTAGGGGGGTGTGGAGGTGAGGGAGTTGGTGGAGCTGGGGGTGGTTATTTGGGGTCAAGCTCTGTTGTTTCCACAGGCGAATGTGGGAAATTTGGGAATTTCCCTTTGCGCTGGGAATGGTGTTAGAAATGAGAAACAAAAAGTGTCGATATTTAGCAAAATTTAGTTTGTTTTATTTGACGCAGACGGAGCAAGCAGAGCTGGGGAACGTGAGGGGTCACTGCCTACTCCACGCTCCATCCAACCTTGCTTTGAAGTTTTTTTTATAATTTCTTTTTTTTTTTTTTTGGTAGTAACCAATAATTGTTTGGGGTTTTTTTGTGGTTTTTCTTTGTTGCTATAATTTTGCTAGGTAAGCAGTGGTGGTTAAAAAATATTTGTGGGACCTCTTGTGTGAAATCTCCGGACAATTTTTCAAGTAACCACCTGGATTTGGTAGATAAAAAGCAGCAGAAGTGGGAAGTTTGGTTTTTAGCAGACAGGTTGCAATTGGTTGCACAAAGGCAGGAAATCTGATTTTGCAAAATCTCTCAGGCCGTGGGAAATTTCATTTTACGAACTGGCATCAAATACAATTTACTTTAAAAAAAAAAAAAAACTACAATATTTATAACAGAATGATTTCATAATATATATATATTTTTTTTTTCTAATATCCATACCTCGTTTTAAACTTCAGTATTCTGGTTTGTACAAACGCCAATATTTTTATCATTAACATGAATTTTTCATCAATTATCACAATGGGGTGGGTTCTCATGATGGATTTGGGGTTCCTCAGGCTGTGCCACTGTCCCAGCCCGAGCCTGGTGGTGACATCGGGGTGTGAATTTTGGGTGGTGCTCCCTTCTGCTGGTGAGGAGCAGAAATTAAACTTCCTCCAGTTTCCCCAGCTGCTGGATTTGCTGCATTTGGCTGGGATTGTCCAAAAAGCCTCTCCTGGGGTTGGATTTGCCCCCCCCAAAAAATAAAAAAAAACAAAAAAAAAAACCCTCTCCCAGTTCTGCTGCTGGGATTGGGTTTGCCCAAAAAGCCTCTCCTGGAGCTGGGATT
Source organism: Cinclus cinclus (assembly GCF_963662255.1). NCBI lineage: Eukaryota > Metazoa > Chordata > Aves > Passeriformes > Cinclidae > Cinclus > Cinclus cinclus. The sequence continues at coordinate 1,605,810 of NC_085061.1, read as the reverse complement.
GCTCAAAAAAAAAAACCCTCCTGGGACTGGGTTTGCCCCAAAAACCTCTCCTGGAGCTGGGATTTGCCAAAAAGCTTCTCCTAGAGCTGGGATTTCCAAAAAAAAAAAAACCTCCTGGAGCTGGATTTACCCCAAAAACCTCTCTCCTGGGGCTGGGATTTCCCAATAAAACCTCTCCTGGAGCTGGGTTTGCCCAAAAACCTCTCCTGGGGCTGGGATTTCCACCCCAAAAAAGCCTTCTGGGATTGGGTTTCCCCAAAAAAGCCTCTCCTGGGGCTGGGATTTATCCCAAAAACCTCTCCTGGGGCTGGATTTGCCCAAAAATACTCTCCTAGGATTGAGTTTTCCCAAAAAAAAAAACCCTCCCGGAGCTGGATTTACCCCCAAAAAAAGCCGGGAGGTGTCCCCAGAGTTTTGGTGTCCCCCCAGGGCTGGGTGGGGAGGGCACAGCTGAGCTGTCACCTGTCACCTGTCACCTGTCACCTGTCACCTGTCACCTGTCACCTGTCACAGCTCCGACCCCGCAGCTGCGCCCGGGGGCTTTGAAGGGAGGATTAGGGGTCGGGGAGAGACCCCTGCACGCATTTGTGCTCCACCTGCCAGCGCCTTCCCCAGGTGAAGGTTCAGGTGATGCCTCAGGTGATGCCTCAGGTGAAGGTTCAGGTGATGGCTCAGGTGATGGCTCAGGTGAAGGCTCAGGTGATGGCTCAGGTGATGCCTCAGGTGATGGCTCGGGTGATGGCTCAGGTGATGCCTCAGGTGATGCCTCAGGTGATGCCTCAGGTGATGGCTCAGGTGATGGCTCGGGTG